>NC_056739.1:735467631-736122631 GCF_019279795.1 Protopterus annectens
GATCTTTTTGTTGCTTCTTCAAACAGTCACCAAGGCCATTGATGAGGAAAGGCAGTCCATACAGCCTACCTTGACCTTGCAAAGGCTTTCACACAATACCCCACTCGGTATTGTAGAAAAACTTACCAGCTTAAATGTAAACCCATATGTCACAAGATGGGTTGCAAACTGGCTTAAGGACAGAACCCACAGGGTTAGAGTTGCTGGCGCTGTGTCAGACTCCAAGCCGGGTCACAAGTGGTGTCCCACAGGGCTCGGTCCTGGCTCCCTATTGTTTGGCATCTACTTCTCAGAAGTACAGGCCAGCATGGGAGGACTTTGCTGACCAAGTTTGCAGACGACTGCAAACTGGGCGCCATAGTGGAAAGTGCATCGGACACGGATATCCTTCAGAAGGGACTCACGGAAACAGATAGCTGGTGCCAGAGCCATGGCCTGAAGTTAAACGTCAAAAAATGTATAGTCATACCCTTCAGGAAAAACAAGGTAACCCTAAGCTACCATATAGGTGGCAATCCACTAAGCACAGAAGAGGTTATCAGGGACCTGGGGACCCAGGTTGACAGTGGCCTTTCTTTGACACTCACATTGCTAAAGTGGTTAGAAAGACCTTCTACATTGCCCACCTGATCATGAAGGGATTCACATCCAGATCTAGTGAGGTCATTGTTCCCCTGTACTCTTCACTTATCAGACCAATGATCGAGTACAATGCCCCATTCGGGATGTATCTCACCCGACATCTGCAGCAATTGGAGAGACCCCAAAAGTTCCTCACCAAAAGGATAAAGGGACTCCAAAATCTGTCATATGCTGCCAGATTGAAGAAACTCCAGCTCTATTCAGTCGCATACTGCCTGCTCAGAGGTGACATGTGCCTGACATACAAGGCCATGTCCAACCCGAATTAATGGACATGCTCCACCTCAAAAATCCAAATCCACCAAAACCACTAGAGCAAGCGACTTAAACCTTAGCACGGATATAAATAGGACGTGCTGGAGGGATAGATTTATCACTCAGAGACTCCCTATGCTGTGGAATAAAATCCCTGTCCATGTGAGGCAGAGCACCTCGCTGACTCTGTTCAAGAGAAATCTAGACCTGTGGATGGGAGATCGTAGGTTTACCCCGGGAATCATCTCTGTGTCACTGCTGGACAGAGGCACAACAAACTAATGGGCACAGTATTTTTTCATATAAGGGGTGGCGTAAGCCACAAAAATTTGGGCTAGGCTTATAAATGCCTTAGGGCAGATAGCCTAGTATAAACCTATGAACCTATGACAAACGTCAACGGCAGTTCTATCAAGTAAGGCTAATGGTTTGTGTGAAGACTCAAGTTTTTTTAATACTGGTTTTGATAAATTGCATTGCAATGTACATCACAGTTCAGGGTGTCTGCTTGGGAGATGATGGTGCCCTTGATTGCACTTGTGTACAAGGGTGTCCATGAGGCTTTACATGTGGGTGAGAAGACACCAGATTAGATATGTTTGGGGTCAGGATTAGATGTTTGGAGAGCCATTTTTCCACTGTATTGAAGCATTTTTGATTAATGGGGAGAAACTAGCTGACTAGGTGTCAACAAAGCAAGGTGCAGTAATCTACATATTGAATACAGGTAGCATCTTTCATGACTGAATGAAGGTCATTGATAGATGCACAGTTGTTTGTTGATTTACTGATGGTCCTTTTGGCGATGGGAAATTGCAAGGATGAATCCATCTCTATCATGAATGTTATCTGTTATTTTAGCTTCCAGGCAATTTCATTGAGTGAGTGGGTGTCGTGATTACTGAGGTTGCTTATTTTACAAGTAGTGTTTTTTTTTCAGTGTGAGAGATTTAATATGTATAATGTATATAATTTTGCAAATTGCATTATTAGTTAAACATAACTGAGATGGTCGAACAATATGCCCAAATAGTACGTAACGCACCTGGTGCTGGTGCTCAACTACGTTCACACAAGCAGTAAGTATCATAGTTGGGCAGTATTAACTTCACCACTTCGTTACGATAGCAGAGCAGACACACTATGCTCATTAAACCCAATAAAACCAGTGAGTTAGTAGGGTTCCCGCAAAATTCCAGTTATACGCAAATCACAAAACCATAATCCAGTTTAGTGTTGTATTAAATTGATTAGCTAACATCACCGGTAAGTGCTTTCACCTTCAAGGCTTCTTCGGACCACATACATTTTTTGTAGCAGATGTTCTTGTATAATAAGTGACATTACTTCCTGGTAGCTAATTAATTAAAAAGTTTCACACTGTATATGCATTTGTATTACATTATTCTATACACAATAATTAAATATGTATTGCTTATTATTAACATATCGCTAAAACATTAAAATTGATTGATATTCTAAAAGCAGTTTGTAATTACAAATGACATAATCAAAAGTTTCTACTTTAAAAATAATTCATTAGGTGAAGCTACCTAGTGTAACAAAGACAGTTTTTATTAAACAAATATTGTAAACAAATTTCTATCTAGAAAATTAATTAAACCGTTGATTATCAAATAAAAATTATGGAGCATTATCAATCTAAAAATTCAGAAAAAGCCAAATCTCAATACGATATGTGCACATATAAGAAATCTATATAAAAAGTATGTGCTACAATTAAGGGGCCTTAAAAGTTCATATAGACATAAATTATGATAGTTAAAGTATAATTACTATTCGTACTCCATAAATTTATTGTGATAATTAACGGGTTTATTTAATTTTAAAGATAGAAATATTTGTTAACATTATTTCTTTAATAAGAACTGTCTTGGTGACACTAGGTAGCTTCACCTAATTAATTTTTTTAAAGTAGAAGCTTTTGAGTATGTGATTTGTTAATAAAAACTGCTTTTAGAATATCAAGCTATTTTAATTAATGTTTTAGCAATATGTATTTAATAAGCAATAGATATTATTTCTATAATTGTGTATAGAATAATGTAATATAAATGCGTATACAGTTTGGATGATTCCAAGATGGTGGTCGGCTAGTTGGCACCCTATCCACGAGCTCCTACTGTTAATTTTTACTTTATGTAGCCTTAATTGTTTCTAAACAGTAGTAATTACTATTCGCTGACATAAGAGACTAATACAACATATCTGAAAATAGTTGGAGGTCTGTTTTCTGGTAAAAACTGAAATTTTTCCTCTTTATCCAGTTTCTGGGATAAGGAATACGAGTTTCCAGGAGGCCTGTGTGAAAATTTTGTGCCTGACAGGATTCGCGCTTCTAGTAGTTGGCGCTCATCGCTTCTGTACTGTACATCGGAATCCAGTTATGACAGAAAGTGCGGAGAATATGGATGCCCAGAGTACCAAGGCAAAAATCTCCTCAATTCTCTCCCCTGAGAAAGATAACACTTGTAAAAGGTTGAGAACTTCAAAAACATCTCTGGATAATAGTTCTTCAAGTAATAAAACAAGTGCTAAGACAAAAACTGAACCGAATCTTCACATCGACGATCTCAAAGTAGCGCTTCAACCAATTCAGGATGCAATTCAGGTTATATCTGACCAAATGTCTGGACTTACTAAATCTATTAATCAGTTAGTACAAAGAGTTGACACACTAGAGCAAAACACAAAAAAATGACTTTAAAATAAGTCAAGTATCTGATGTCACAAAGAATAACTCTGTGCTTATTGAGGAATTACAATCTAAATTAACAGATCTTGAAGCGAGAAGTCGTAATAATATTATTGTTAGGGGTTACCTGAAACATATGATAATCAAAACCTTATTTTAATTTGTGGTCAGATTTTCAGTGCACTTTTGGGTCCGAGTATTACAGCTGATAAAGTAATAACTGAGAGGGCGCATAGAGCTGTTAGACGAGACAAGATTCACAAATCCTCGCATCATCTATACAAAACTGCTGAACTTTCAGGATGTTCAAAACATTCTACAGGCAGCAAAAAGCAAAAATATTGTTATGGAACAGTCATAAAATTACTTTTACTCAAGACTTGCCACACCAAATAAAATTGAATAGGCAGAAGTTAGCTCCCTTCTGTGCTGATTTAATTAAAAGAAATGTAAGGTTTCAAATGAGGTACCCGAGTGTCCTCTTATTTACATATAAAGAGACTAAATATTCAGTAAGTACTCCATCTGAAGCTAAAGATGCATTTATTAAAGCCTTTAATTCTTATCCAGTGTTATAAAAATGTATTCAGTTGTTTGTCAGTTTGCCTTACAATGGAGCTGTGAAGAAGTATTGTTTTTACAAGCACTGATATGTGCAAGTGTTTTCTTCATTTAGTCATTTGTACAGCATGTGTGGTTGTTCAAGGATTATTTCTGTTGGTTGTCAAGGCTTATCGTTGGCAAATATACAAACAAAGTAAGTAAGCCTTGCTGTTGGATTAATACTAGTTTTGGTGTGGCGTGATTTCTTTGATAAACGCCTAATTTGAACTATAAAGTGAGGAAAAACTCGGGTAGCTGGTGGATGACTGTATGTTTCTTCAGGTGTCAGTATGCGGCATGCTGTTCGGGAATTTGCGACTGTAAATGGAGTCATGATTAGTTCTGGAGATTATACTCCTGATACATTTCCTCCTTGTGGAGCCATTGAGAATTCTGGCTCTCATGATAACTGTAAGGCGGAACCTTTGCTTATGGTACAGTCGCTGAGGTGCTGATGCGCTTCATTTCCTGAGGTTTCCTACAATGACAGTTCATTGTTCTGTACTTCATTGTGTAGATAGTTAAGAAATGGAGGTATAGTTTAGTATATACCAAGTGTATTATTTGATGTTGTCTGCCTTAATGCATGCTATGGTGGACTGGTTTACATGATCCATTAATGATGCAAGTGGCTTCTCACATTATCTTTGTGGGATATTCGCAACTTTAGTTCAGTATGTACGTGTATTGAGTGCAGCAGTTCTTACATGTTGGTTTCTTATCTTAAATTTTAAATTTTACTAGTGTTGTTTAATATGCACTAAAATATAATCTTAATGTGTTTAATTATTTTATGTATATACTATACAAATGTTTACATTATATTAATAATATTTTTTAGATTCAATTTTTTAAAATTGTATATATGTAGACTCTAGTTAGTTAGTTAGTTAATTTTATTTCTCTCTTTTTATGGCTAATTTTAATGTTCTGGATATGAACTCGTGGGTGTGATGTTTATGGGTTCTAACATAGCCGGGTCTTGGAAACATTGTGTGTTGTATATATGTACATATTGTTGTAGTATTAGTTTTTTGCTTAATTTTTATTTTTTTTTTATTTGTTATAACAAGAATTATTATGCTAACATATCAAAAGGTTTACAGTTGTATTATATATTATTTCCTTCCATTAGTATTGAGGGGTGGGTAGGCACCGGGGAGTTGTGGAAGGATTTTCTTTGCTGTCGTATTTTTTTTTCTTTGCCTTTTTTCTTTTCTTATCACTGTCATTTTATAATTATAGATAAAGGGCAGAATGGAAAATATAGGAGAAGATTGAAAATAAAAGTCAGCTGTGTATTTACGAATAAAAATAAGCGCTTTTGGCTTTTACAAGGTCACCGTCTTTATTTATCTAGGTTTTTTTTCTTTTACAACAAATATATACTAGTTCTAACTATGCTTATTGTACTATGACTTTATATATAGATTCGTGGAACGTTAGAGGGTTGCAAAACAAGTCTAAAAGGGCGCTTATCTGTCACTTGATTTTTAAATCATATGCTAATATATGTTTCCTTCAAGAAACGCACATGTATGATAAGGATTGGGCAAGAGAAAGAGAAAAGAAATGGGTGAAATTTATTATTTCTTCAGGTAATAGTTCTAATGCTAGAGGAGTAGCGATAATTATCAAAAAATCTTTTCAAGGTACCATACTTAATATAAGGTCTGATGTAAATGGTAGATGGTGTTTTTTCCATCTCAATTTCCTAATATTAACAAACCTATCCTATTTTTTAATTTATATGGCCCGTGTTCTCAACAATATATTTTTATTGCAGAAATTCATAATATTTTAGCAACCTTTAAAGATCATTATATTATAGCTGGGGGTGATTGGAATGCTGTTATTGATCCTATTGTAGATCGTTCTAATAAATCTCCTTATTATTGGTACAATACCCAATCCTCCTCTGCCTTGGAAGATTTGATGTATGACCTTAGTCTTACTGACCCTGTTTCTTTGAAGGACCAAATAACGAAAGATGAGTTATATACCTACTATTCAAAATGTTTCAAATCTTGGTCAAGATTGGACTTCTTTTTAATCTCGGAATTTTTCACACACTTTGATATTGTTCTTTTCTTGGATCCGAGATCTGTATCTGATCATTCTAAGATTTTAATAAATATTAACCCTATTCAAAAAAAAAAAATCCCCTTCTAATTATAATAATTGGACACTTAATAATAATTTACTTCGTAATAAAGACATTACTCAAGAAATCACTGAAACACTATCTAATCTTACCTTTAATCTGGATATTTCTGATATACCTTTAGATATACAATGGGCGGCTTGTAAAGCTTATATGAGAGGTATTTTAATTAATAAAGCCTCTTTTCTTAAAAGGAAATATAAAGCCAAAGAAATTGAACTTACAAATAAACTTCTTGAATTAGAAAATCAACAAAAAATTAATGTAGACCCCAATAGAGATAATTTAATAAATGATTTGCAAACCCAATTACTTCAATTACATAAACAGAATCTAACCATTTTTGAACAAAGGATGATTGCAACTTACTCTGAATGGGCACAAACTCCATCTAAATTCCTTGCAAAATTAATTAGAAACAATCAAGAACCTCCTAAGATATCTCGCTTACACTTTGATAACAAGATTTATAACTCTGACCAAGAAAGAATACAACTTTTTTCTAACCTTTTTTCTGACATATATTCTAAAGGTAATACGCGTAGTACTATGCATAAAAATATGATTGATTTTCTCAATTCTATTAAATTCCCCTCCATAAGTAAAAGTCAATGTGACTTGCTTTCAGCTCCCATAAGCCTACGAAGCTATCTCGAATCTTAAGGTAGGGAAATCACCTGGTCCTGACGGATTCACAGCTGAATTCTTTAAAACTTATAACTTATTGATTTCTTCTATATTGTTAAAAGTATATAATTATGTAATAAAGCATGGTATTTCAGATCTTTATTGGAATACTTCGAAAACGATTTTAATTTTAAAAAATCAAAAGGACAAATCAGATCCGCACAATTATCGTCCCATTTCTTTGATTAATATTGGAATAAAGATTTTAGCCTCTCTTTTAGCTAATAGACTTAGAAAAATTCTTCCTTCTATAATATCCATGGAACAATCAGGCCTTATGTCAGGTAAACATACTTGGGATAATACCTTAACTTTAGATTCATTAATGCATATTCTGAAAAAAGACAAAAATCCAATTTATGCCTTGATAATAGATGCGGCAAAGGCTTTTGACAGGGTTAACTGGATGTTTCTTTTTCTTTCCTTATCATATTTCAATATTCCCTTTTCTTTCATAGACATGATTAAAGTTTTATATAATAATTCCTCGACTTGTCTATGGATAAACAAAATTCTGTCAAAACCAATACAAATAACTAATGGCACTAGACAGGGGTGTCCACTATCTCCTTTCCTTTTTAATATATTCATTGAACCCCTATTTCTTTATATAAAATCAAATACATTTCATGCGATTCCTAGAGTAATGAATACTAAAGTATCTCTGTCAGCTTTTGCTGATGATTTAATCATTTATTTTCAACTTCCTAACACTGATCTTCATAAGATTGAATCTTCCATTGAGGCCTTTTCAAAAACTTCAGATTATCAAGTTAATTTTCAGAAATCTCACATCTTTCCTATAAATCTTCAGGGATACAACCCAAATTATTTTCCTATATCTCCTTTTAAAATTACTTTAGATATTAAATATTTAGGGATTTCCTTTGATCATAATTATTCATCTACATTTCAAAATAATCTCCTTAAATCCTGGTCCAAAATAACTCTTGATATTCTTAGGTGGCAGAAGTTGAAATTATCTCTCTTGTCTAAAGCTGCTATAATTAAAATGAATATTCTGCCTAAAATCCTCTTTCAATTCAACTCTGTAGATCAGGTAATACCAAAGTCTTTTTTGACTAAGATATGTAGGGATTTAGCTAAATTTATCTGGTATCCCAAATCTGTGAGAATTGCATATAATAAACTAACTATTCCCAAATCGGTGGAGGATTGGGACTTCCAAATTTTCAGTTATACTACTTAATCATTTCGGCAAGTAGGTTATTATGTATTTCCAAATTTAAATTAGTAGATTATAACTCTTATCCTTTCTGGTCTAAAATATGGTTTCAACATGTTATGAGTCTGAATTTAAATCCAGAGGCCCTCCCCTTTCTCTCACAAGATTCCTTAAAAATCTCAAGCTCTCAAATAATTTAAAACATAAGGTTATTATTTTTCAAAATTTATTGAAACTTATAAATCTTGATAAAACCTTCCCTTTGCTTCAACCCTTACACCTAAATCCTAATATTACGATTAATAATCTTCCTGTTAATCTTTCTAATTTCCCGTTAATCAAAAACTTAGTGGTTTGGGATATACTCAAACACAATAATGAATCATTATCTAATTTGTGTGTAATATTGAAAATAAATAAAAAATATTTATCGATAATCAGACAATTGAGGGATATTATTAAGTATAAATTTATACATCTTTTTGATAATGGACAAAATATATCCTTATTAGAATCCGTTTTGCATAATCTTACTCTACCCAAGAAAATGATTTCTAATTCATATAAACTCATATCATCTATGATAAATAGTAGTCCATGTCTTTTTTCAAATTATTGGAATAATTATCACCCTCTTCTTTCACATAATCAAAAACTCTTGTCCATAAAGAATACTATCAATTTCTCCCCCTTTAAGAATCTTTTTTACACACAATTAATGATTAATAATAATAATACCTATTTTACTCCGGCTAGATTAACAAAAATTGACTCCAATAAATCTCCTTCCTGCCCCTGCTGCTCAGCACCCTATGCTGATTTATTTCATATTTTTGGTCTTATCATACTCACAAACTTTGGACTTCGTTAAAGGTCCGTCTTCAAAAAATGGGGTACCACAAATCGACCCTTTGTTGGGAACTAGCCATCCTTCACATACCTATGTGTACTCTTTCTTTATTTGATACCCATGTTTTGTTTTTTTTATGTTCACTCATGAAACTATACATCTCAAAAAATTGGATGGACCGTACTAAGCTTAGTTGGAATAACTTTAAATCAATGGTACTTACTTACATGGCTGCACACAAATTCATTAGTAAGAGTCCAAAGAAGAGCGCCCTTTATCTAAAAATTTGCTTCAAAGTTAATACACTTCTCCTTATTTCTACTTGAGTTAATCCAGTGTTTTGTAATTTATTTCTAATATTTAGTACTATTTAATTATTGCTATATTATGTTTTTTTTTTATCGACATCTTGTTGGGATGGTTGTTAAAATTTTGTGATTTTTATTAGTATACTGTGTATTTTATTTATCTTGTTATAACTTGTTTGGTTTTTATTGTATTAAAAGAAAATTGCCAATAAAATTTTTTTTGAAAAAAAAAATGCGTATACAGTTTGAAACTTTTTAATTTGCTTCCAGGAAGTGATGTCACTTATTAGTATATAAGAAGATCTGCTACATAAAAAATGTATGCGGTCCAAATAAGTCTTGATGGTGAAAACGCTTACCGATGATGTTAGCTAATAAATTTATTTAACACTATAACCTGGATTATTGTTTTGTGAATTGCGTTTTACTGCAATTTTGCTGGAACCCTAATAACTCCTTTTATTTGGTTTTATGAGCATTGTGTGGCTGGTCTGTTATCGTGGTGCATTACGTACTACGTGAGCATATTGATCGCCCATGTCACTTTTGTTTTCACCTTCGTGTGAATTTACAAGTTGCAGCTATTTTTTTTTTCTTAGTTAAACGTGCACCTCTACTTGGCAAAGTAGACTTGAGTAACCAATATTAGATCTTAGCCATCCATCTATGAAAGGTTAGTAATTGTATTTTCCATGTTTGATGAAGGCTATGCTACTTACCCAAGGACTGCATATATGGCTATATCCATGCAGCCACCGTGTTGCTGAACTACAATCATAATGACAGGAGCATTTTACAGAAGGTGAAGTTTTGTGCGTCAAGAAATTGTCCATAAAAAGTGGATTGTTTGTTGCAGTGAAGGCTGTGGTCTTTGTAGTGCTTAAAACAATGGTATTAATGTGATAATTTCTGGGCACATCACTCTCCTCAAAGGGGATGATGCATTTTTGGGCATTTAGCTTGAGGCCATATTTTTGGCACCAGTTATTTTTTGGGTGAGACCCTCTTGTAGCTTATTCAGAATTGTTTTAAGTCAGTAATGTGAATTCTTTACTTTAGTGCAAATTTGTTGATTTACTTTTGTGGCTTATGTAGGACTGCTCATGTAGACATTTTACGTAGTTGGACTGCTGGAATAGTTTTCCTAGTGAGAAATGATAATGCTGTAGTGAATATGTTTATTTGTAAAAAAAAAAATATTAATATATGTTAACTAAGATGTTAGAGTTAACTGTTATATTAGAGAATTAGAATTAGAATTTTAAGGGAAATATTAGTCATTTATTCATTGTTCATATGCACCTACAGTACAGCCAAGAGGTCGACTCTGGTCTTCGGAGCAACGAAAGAGTTAACTAAATGATATGTTATATGCAGCCCCAAGACCATTTATGTTTATTCAATGGTGCCCTAGCAAACCAAAAGGTTGGACACCCCTGATTTAGACGATCAGCATATGGCATCAGCTTTAGGGCTGTGATTCTTTTAGTGAGGTGTTTCCGTAGGCCTTTCCAGCTGTTGCAGATGTCTTGAGGTACATACCTAACTGGGCATTATACTCTATAATGGGTCTAATGAGGGATGAGCACAGTGGAACAATGCTTTCCTTTTTCGCTGATGAAAAGCACTTAGTGATGAGGTGTGCCACATAGAAGGAATTCCTGACTGTTGCGGTGATGTGATTATCGAAAGTGAGACCACTGTGCACCTGTGTCCCTAAGTATCTCACCACACTTATGATGTTTGTGTCCTGCCACCTGTGTGATAATTCATGGGTACATGTTTTTTGTCCAAAGGGGGGATAGTTATACATTTCTTGGCATTAAGCTTGAGCCCATGGCTCTGGCACCAGGCATCTTTTTCTGTAAGGCCCTTTTGTAGGATATCCACATGATTTGGTGATTCAATAATGGCTCCCAGTTTGCATTCATCTGCAAACTTTGTTAGCCAGAGTCCCGTAGTGTTTGCCTTTACTTCAGAGAAGTAGATGCCAAACAGTGGTGCCAGGACTAAACCCTGAGGTACTGTGCTTGTCACTTGACTGGAACTGGATTTGGAGTCTGCTACTTTTACAGTCTGGGTTATGTGATTAAGCCAGTTGACAATGCATCGAGTGACATAGGTATTTATGCACAGTTTAGTAAGTTTATTTGTGCTTCGATAGTGGGTATGCTGTTGAAGGCCTTGCCGAGATCCAGATAGGCTGTGTGGACTGCCTTACCCTCATCCAACTCTGTGTAGACTAAATCGGTTTCAGGAGACAAGATCTGCCCTTCACTAACCCAGAATGGGTGTGCTCCAGTGTTTGAATGTTGCCAATGTCTTTTTGTCAGTTCCATGATAATATGTTGCATGCCCTTTCAGATCAGGCTTGTCAGACGGATGGGGTGGTAGTTCCCCTGATCCTCCCTTGTGGAGCGGGATGACTGTTGCTGGTAGATACTAAGTGGTCATGAAGCCTGAGGTGAGTCTATGATTAAACGTGACACTTAGGTGAGGTGCCATTTCATTTTGTAGTATATAATACACAGCCGGGGATGTCATCTGGTCCCATGGATGCTGTGTTATTAGCTTTGGAGAGTGTGGTTTCTACCTGTGTGGCCGTGATTATCGGAATTTGGCAATCCTTTGGTATTGTGGTGGGCCCTTTAGGGGGTGACAGGGGGTTTAAGTTTGCACTAAATCAAGCTGTCAGGATATTGGCAATATGCTTGGGAGCAGTATATTTAATGAAAGTCATTTGTAACTCGGAGCTGATCTGAGCATTGCTCTTTAGATTTTTGATATAAGCTTAGAATGCCTTGTGGTTGTTTTTCGAATCGGTGGGCATTTTCTTTTTGTAACTAGCTTTAGAGCATTTTCCAAGGAGTAATAGCTTCTTACTGAGGTGGGTGAGGTAGTTTAATTGCATCATGGGAATTTCCAGTTTTTTGCAACAGTTTATCAGGGGACCACCAGATTGGCTTCCTTTTTTGGAGAAGAGCATAGTGCTTCTATTTGTGATGGCAACATTCAGGCATGACTGGATGTGCCCATACAGTGCCTTAGTGTAGGATTATGCTGTCGAACCTCCAGATCCCATCTGCGTGGGTGTTGTCAACTTGTATAGTTGTCACAGTATGTGTATGACAATGTGTTGGCAATTGCTGTTGGGTCATTATGCAAGCTGCCATTGTGCAGTATCTCAGAACAAATTATGTGTATTCACATGTAGCCTCTTGATATAGATATAGAAGGTGTTTTTTATTGATTTTTGTGATGGCTGGAATTCAGGCATCATTGATGGCTTTTGAGGTTGCAATCAGGTTTTTCAACTCTGAGAAGGGATTTTTAGCACTCTATGGTCTAGTCCATGTTCTGCAGTAGTTGTTTTCTTTGGGAGATTATGAATGTAATGGCACCAACAGACTTGCTCATTTTTTTTGAGAATGCATGCAAAAAATAGGTCAAACTACACATAAAAAGATAAGCAAAGTTAAAAATCACTTGTCTGACTATGATATTAAATTGAAATAATGAAATGGTGCAGCTAACCTAGGCTGTGTGTCATTTTTGGACAGAGATGCAGAATGGAATGATGAAAGCATAGTGGCTCAGATATAAATATGCAGCTATATCAGAGTAGCTGTTACTTGTTTTGTCAATGAGATGTCTGAGACAGACCTTATATTTCCCCTGTTATTATTAAATTGAAAGATAAAAGAGACTAAGAGAAGTGTGGAAGAGGGACTGAATGATAAATACAGCCAGCTTACCAGGTAGACAGCTTCCCAGAATGATATTTTTTGTTTATGTAATCCTGTTTGAGTTGAAATAAATCCCCTGTGGTTTGTGAGTGAGGAATGCATTCATCGGCAGACAGTCTCTGGTACAATGTGGATTACACCAGTATGAGTCCATGGTTACCTTAACCTACTCTCATTATCATAAATTCATTAGCTGCTTGTATTCCAAAGTACTTAAACAGATTAAACAGGCAGACATTTAACTCTTCTGCATACCACTGTGGTGCCGTCACCACAGGAGGTAGGTGTTTTTCTGTTCATAATAAAAACTTATGCCCTTTTATAATTATGAATTGGTTTTGCATTAGTGTTGGCTGAGGTTCATACACACCACCACAGTGTAGTAGTATCCGTGTGCATAGCAGGAATGGTGTTTCGTTGCATATCATACATGTGCGTATAACTATGGGTAGACTGATACCAAGGGGCATTTTGGAACAAAGTAAAAACTTCAAAATATAACAATGGAATACAACAAGGAACGCAATAGGAAGTCATTCAGCATGTCGCAAACACAACATGTAGTTATAATTGTGTATCAGGAGGTATGTTAGCAAAGAGTGGCATGCAAAAATTTGGGGCGAACGGAAGTCCTGGCAATTCGTATGAATGTATGAAAAGATATACACAATATGTGCCATTGTGTGTGGTAATAATAATAAAGCCATGGAGTGGTATAGTGCTAGGAAGTATAAAAATTGAATTACCAGAATGCTACAATTAGAGATGGTATTCTGGCATTTGCCACCAATGTAACTGGTAGTGGTGTTGCTTTGCCAAGGATATGAGGTAGTAGTCTTATCACCTGCACAGTTTATCATGATGTACTTGTCTCCGGATCAACATTGGGGTCATGTACTTCTTTTCTTGGGTAGGACACTGACAATGTCAGACCTGCATTTGGTGCTATCGCTGGAGGAATATATCGGAGGGTGCTGACATGACTGCAAATGCAGAGGTATCATACTACTTTGCCCATGTCCACATTCATTTGCGTTCTTCCTACTTTTGGGGAATAATTGGTCCACGATGCTGTGACATATGCAGGGGTAGACCAATTACACTTAATCCATCAATTTGCAAATAATAAATTAATTCTACTTCGATTGAATTAAGTTGTCAGTGTCAAATGTATATTTCTCTCCACATTTTTGATATAATTTTTTGTTGTGAAAGTTTACATAATTGGATACTATCCCTGTATTTCTCTTAAAATGTCTTTGCATAAGCTTCATGGTATTGATAACTTTTGCTTTCATCTTTGCATAGCTACATTAAAATTCTTTGCATAAGCTTCATGGTATTGATAACTTTTGCTTTCATCTTTGCATAGCTACATTAAAATTCTCTCCTACTTGCATTTCACTACCTGGACCAGGGGCGTCCCTTTGCCCTTCAGCCCCCTGTTGCCACAGTGACCACGGACGCCTCACAGATAAGGTGGGGGGTCATTATCTGGACAGGTCTGTCCAAGGCACATGGCAGGTTTCCGAAGCGCACTTACACATCAATATCCTGGAAATGAGGGCGGTGCTTCTGGCGCTGCAAGCACTTCATCATGCTCTCCCCCAGGGTACTATTGCGATTCTATGCGACAACATGTCGGTAGTCTGGCACATAAACAAGCAGGGCGGAACCAGGTCCTACCCCCTTTGCAGAGAGGCCATGAGAGTGTGGCATTGGGCGATGGCTCCCCAGCGTTTCCTAGTAGCAACGCACATTCCGGGGAAAGCCAATGTGATTGCAGACAGGCTCAGCAGGACCCTCCTGTTGCCTCACAAGTGGTCCCTCAACGACAGAGTGGCTGCGAGGATCTTCGCCAAATGGGGCCTCCCTTGTTGCAACTTGTTCGCCAGCCCCCACAATGCAAAATGCAGAGAGTTCTTCACTCTGACTCCCTCTCAGGGGCAGATTCCCAGGGATGCTCTAGCCCACAGTTGGCCCCCCGGTCTGCTTTATGCCTTCCCTCCGGTCCCCCTTCTCCCGAGGGTGATACAGAAGGCTATTCATGTGGGGAGCGACATGATTTTGATCGCCCCACACTGGCCTCGTCAGGTTTGGTTCCCATTCCTTCAGAGGTATGCGATACAAGGCCCTTGGGTTCTGGACCCAGTGCCAGACCTGTTGACTCATCAGTCGGGACACTCTCATCCATCCCTCCGGTCTTTGAGGCTGGCTGCTTGGTTACTCCACTTCCAACCTTAGTCAGAGATAATTCTCTTTCTCCAGAAGTGATGCACATTTTGTCCTCTTCTCACAAGCCGTCCACTGTTAAGCTGTATTCCAGCAAATAGAAAAGGTTTGCCTTTTTGGCCCAGCAACGAGGTATTGATCCTCTTACTGCCCCAGTGCCGCAGGTCCTAGAATTCCTAGCTTCCTTGTTTCATTTGGGCTCTTCAGTTTCCACGATTAAGGTTCAGCTAGCGGCCATTTCTAATTTTCATGTTTCCTTCGAGCCTTCCTTAATGGCAAACAGGCTTTGCAAGTCTTTCGTCAAGGGAGCGTGGCTCCTCAGGCCCCCAATAGCCCATCCTGTGCCCCCTTGGGACCTAAATATGGTTCTGGCCTCTTTAACTGCCCGTCCCTTTGAACCAGCAGCTACTTGTGATATAAAATTTCTATCTTGGAAGAACTCCTTTTTAGTGGCAATAACTTCTGCCAAGCGGGTTTCAGAGCTTCAGGCTCTGTGTTCTAACCCTCCTTATTTGACCTTTCACAAAGACAGAGTCTCCCTCAAATTGAATCCCTCCTTTTTGCCTAAGGTAGCATCCCTGTTATGCATTCAGCAATCCTTGGAGCTCCCAGTGTTTTTTCCAAAATTCTCCAATAGCGCAGAATATACTTTCCATCAGTTGGATGTTCACAGGCAACTGCGTTTTTACTTAGATTAATGGTATCGAGTTTTTCTTTCGTCTTTGCATAGTGTAAGGGGAAAAGTCTCGTCTTCTTGCATAATAGTAACACTACATAATATTTGTTATGCTCACTAATCAACTACACCATATGTATGTCTCTTTTGTAGTGTGCCAGTTTTATAGGGACTAATACCTTGTTCGACAATGGGCTAGGGTAAGCTGCCACCTGAATGTCACCTAACACAAATGTTGCTATGTTTCTGCATCTTCAGGATTCTACACTGTCATTGTTTACTTTCATTTCCTTTCCTGGAAACAGTGGGCATAAGAGTATTGTGGAATTTTTTTTTCCTGGGAGTTGTGTACACAGCTGTCTTGGTTTTGTGCATGCTGTCTGATATAAAGAATATATTGTATACAACTGTGTCAAACCTAGTAAGTGGTAGCTGATTTAAAAAATTAAAAAAATAAAACATACATTGATAACCACTCTGTTACATTTTACTACATTCCACTATAGCTGTTTTTTGTTATTAAATATATTAATAGATTATAACATTCTATTGTTACAGAAAGTGTAAAGGAAAACAATGTAATTTCCTTGCAACTCACTTGAAGAATTCATGATTGGCAGTTAACAGTGTAATGTCCATAGAACCTTTTGAACCCTGGCTATTCATGCACCTGTTTTTTTAATTGTCAGTGCCCAATAACTTGAAAGACTTCGGTGTATGTCTATGCCATACAAGCTGATGTGCATAAAAGACTGAACTGACAAACATGGGTAAAATTATACTATGCCATATATTGGTGGAGAAGTAATTGTAGTAGGCTTAACTAATGGGTTCAGATTCAATCCCTCAGATCTGACTCAGCCTTTGCAAAAGCTTGTGGTAATCAAAAACGCTAGAGCTTCTCCCTTACCCACAATGCACCAACACCAATTACCTCAGATCTTGTTTGCTGACTTTAGTAGAAAGGAATGGTCGTATTCAGAAATTAAGAAGAAAAAGGAGGCTATATCTGGACTCAAGATATAAACAGGAACAAACAGCTGTATAATTCAAAGCCAAAAAAACTTGAAACAACTGGAAAACAACAAAAGAGCTTTATCCAGTAAAGGCTTTCATCTACGACTAGACTTCTTTAGACTGGACAGAAAAAAGCAAAATACATTATATTCACACCTCAATTAAGAAATAATTATTAATTAAATCAATTTCAACTTAATAGGCATTCAAAACACAGATACAATGCCTGCTTTAATGTTTCAGCTTCTTTCTTTTTAAATACACTCTAAAATTCTCTTTATCATTAAGACCGGTGGGGGGTACTGGCATCTAACCTTATAATCCAACTGTACTCCTCCAGTCTAACTCTCCCTCAGCATTTAACCTTTTATTAAAATTCATTACACTGTCCAGTATTAAAAACCTAGGCATACCATTACACCCTGAAATACTATAATGTTTTCCCCAAGCATTTTATATATATATATATATATATATATATATATATATCTTCTTGACAGCATATACTCCTTTTAAACAATTCTCTTTTGGTTCTTCCAATATAATATGCAGAACAAGAGGAAAAAAAAGAAAGTGCAGAATAACACTTATTTAGAATATAGAAGTATGCATCCCTTGAGTATGAATAATATTGTAAAAGGACAACTTATGAGGGTTAGTGATTTAACAGACAGTGAAGATTTGTTTTAAATGAAGGGGCTTCCCTTTGTTCAAAATTAATATGCAGGGGTTACCCTGAGGAATTAGTTAAAGAAAAATTCAGAGAAGTTAGTAGTTATAGAAAAGATGGAAATAAAAGTGACAATAGCTATTATGGTATAAATAAGAAGAGTTATGATGTGGGAATGGTGGTTCAATACTCCTTAGATGGAAAGCAGATTAAAGAAGTTATTAAAGAGAACTGGAGAATCTTAAGTAGTTTTCCAGAAATTTTAAAGGTGGTGGGAAAAGCCCCTGTATTTATTAACAAGAAGGGAAAGACCTTCAAAAATATTTTTCAGAATAAACTGAGTTTTATACAGTGTAGCAAAAAGGACAAAATAGGAATGGGTAAGTGTTTTCATTGTAATTACTGTAATTTTTAGCTACAGATGTGACAGGGATACATATGTATATATATATATATATATATATATATATATATATATATATAAAACATTAATATTGGAATTAGAGTGAAAGGTTTATATACGTGTAAATCAAGATTTGTGGTTTACTTATCTGTTTGTTCCTCTTGTTCTGCATATTATACTGGCAGAACCAAAAGAGAACTATTTAAAAGGATGCATGAGCATGTATATGCTGACAAGAAAAGAGATATATATAATGTTTGGGGAAAACATTATAGTATTTCAGGATGTAATGGTTTGCCTAGGTTTTTAATACTGGACAGAGTAGTGAATTTTAATAAAAGGTTAGATGCTGAGGAAGAGTTAGAGTGGAGGGAGTACAGTTGGATTTTATATTTAAATGCCAGTACCCCCCCGGTCTTAATGATAAAGAGAATTTTAGCATGTATTTAAAAAGAAAGAAGCTGAAGCTGAAACATTAAAGCAGGCATTGTATATGTGTTTTGAATGCCTACTAAGTTGAAATTTATTTAATTAATAATGTAATTATTTCTTAATTGAGGTGAGCATATAATGTTGTATTTTGTTTTTTCTATCCAGTCTGAAGAATTCTAGTCGTAGACGAAAGCGCTTACTGGATGCTTATTTGGAATTATTAAAGCTCTTTTGTTATTTTGCAGTTGTTTCAGGTTTTTATTTATTTTTTTATTTTGAGGCTATATCTGGAGCTTAATGTAAAGGATCAAAAAGTCCTGTAACCACTTATTCTTCCAGAAGCTTTCAAGGGCGGGGGTTGGTGGGAGGGCAGTTGAGGAAGAATGAAAACAGACACAGATGGAACGTTATGGTGAGTACATCACTTCTTTATTTGATGTTGCTCTTTTCATTCTTCCTCACCTATAACTTAGAATCCTCAGCATCACAACTCTTCGGAGGCCCTCAAAGAATATGACAATGCCCAACTTGAAATATGTCATGAAGATATGAGACTCTGACTAAATGACTGTAGCACCAATAACATTGACAGAAATTGTGTAAGGAAAGTTAAATGCGGTCTCCATGGAGCTAGTAGAATGTGCTCTAGGATGATGAAACTACTCTGGCCTGCTGGAGTCTAGACCAAGTGGCTGCAGCAAAACAAAAATGTTATCAACAGAATGTCTGGAGGAAAGGGCAGGAGAGATAATTCTGAATATTTTTGGGAGTAAAAATAATGAAATGCAGTCAGTAACCTACCTGATCAGGGTTATAATGGAAAAAGGTTGACCTAAGAGGCTAGTAGGAACAAACACAAAACCGCTGATCAAAGTTTCCATACTGTATGGTGCTGAGAAGTAGAAGACGTACCAATACAGGGATTTTGGGCAGATGTTTGAAGGCTTGGCATATGAGTTGTAAAGTTGTGAAAAACTTCTTGCCAAAATAATAGCTACGGAAAGGGAATGTTTCCATGAAATAATTTTGATTTCAAGAGTGCTCACTGGTTCATGTTTTTTTTTTTGGTCAGTTTCTGAATATTAACTGTGAAGTCCAGTGTTGAAGAGGGATCTCTCATAGACAGGGGGAAGTGAGACTGGTTCATCATGTTATCAGTGGAATTGGATAAACCATGTATTTAGTTAGTGATTATGGAAACTGAGATACTAGATCTCCTAAGGAAGAGAAAGGAGATCCCAATGCGACTCTAAAATTCTAGAAGGATATTTTAGATTGTACAAAAAGATTGCAGCCAAAAAAAGTAATGAGATCAGAAGAGGACAGAGAGGATAACAGAGACCTAGGCCTTCTAGATTTATGCAGAGACAGTGGGATCAGTGGAAGATGAGGATAGACATGTAGAATATATGTTTTCTTTTGAAGCCCATATGGAAAAAAACATTTCCATCTATTTCTATATGCCTGTTTTGTGGAAGCCTTCTGGGATATCAAAACAATGTTACGAGCAAGGGAAGTGAGCCTGAACTATCTTACAATCACTGGAATTAGAGAAACCATGCAGTCTGTTTGGGGATGTGGAGATCAAGATTCTGGATCTCCAAAGGGTGAGATAAGAGTCCTGATTGGGCTCCAGAATCCATGGAGGATATTTCAGATGGGACCAGAAAAAGTGGAAGAACACTTGACAAGGCCGACAAGGGCAATGAGGATGACAGAGCTCTTCAACCTGCTGGCCTTGTGTAGAAACTTGGAGATCAACAGTAAGGAGGAATAAGCATACAGGGGGCCAGAGGGCCAGTCGTAAAACATGGTATCCCTTTGGGGCTCACTCTGGAGGGGGATCAGAGTGAAATACCCTGCTGCATTTGTTGTTTAGGAGGGAAGCAAAGAGGTTGTAGTAAATATGGCTCCAATGTCTGAAAACCGGGTCTATATTTCCATGTTGACAGGGCTGTTCATCAAATACCCTTACGTTGACACATATATAATGAAATGCCAAAATCTTCAATGGTCACAATAGCGATTTTTTTTCCCATGGAAAAAAATCAGTGGGCCGTTGTCAGGAATTTGCCATTTCCTCCACTGTAGTGTGATCTCAGAGTCTGTATATTTAAGTAGGGGTGTGTGGGGGGCATAGCCCCCCCACATCAGGGGGGGGGGCAAAGCCCCACACTTTATTTTGTCTGTCGGTTTGGTTTGTTTGTTCTTGGCCCAGTGATTTTTTTTCCCCCTGGGAAAAAATAAATCACTATTTTGGCCATTTGAGATTTTGGCATTTAGTTCAATATGTGTTGATGTAAGGGCGTTTGATGAACAACCCTGTCAACATGGAAATATAGACCCTGAAAATCAGATTCACAACACTGTAGTGGAAGTAAATTCAGACTACCCAGAACACAACTGGCAAAAATTGCAGCTGTCCAAAAGAAAAATAGGCTCTTGAGTGGCTCGGCCATGAAGCTTGAAGACGAAAGATTTAACTACATTTTTCCTTTTGCTAACTACCAAAAACACCTTTTTATGTTCTATTACATCAAGGAATAATCCTGTTAGAAGAGAAGCTTCTGTTAGTGCAATTTATTTCTGTGTTATTTTTGCACACAGCGATGCCTGCATATTGTATAACCAATATCCAAGGAGGGATCAACTTTTTTTTAATATACCTCCTGTAATTGAGGGACTACTTATGAGGAATCAGACTGGACTTAATGAGTCTGTCTGCCAGAGTGATGGATTTCCCCAGTATATGTATTGTAATTAGAATGTGGTCTAAAGCTACTGTTCATTCCCAAGCCCTCATGGCCTCTCTGCACAAAGGATAAAAAACGGGTTCCACCTCGTTTGTTGATATCCCAAACTACTGACATGTTGTTGATGTGTATTGCAATAGTCCCCAGAGGGAGGACATCCTGAAAAACTTGCAACATAAGTAGGACAGCTCTTATCTGCAGGAAGTTACAATGCAACCTGGTCTCCAGGGAAGACTTGGACCATTTTTTCCTGAAATGCCCTCCCTCCCACCCAACTCCAGTTGGGAAGCATCCATGGACACTGTGGCTACTGAGGTGGGGGGGGGGGGTAGAAGAAACAGCCTGACTAGGAACATGTCATCTGACTGGATCCACCAGTGAAGATGACATTTGCAAATCGGATTTGCATTGAAGAAGCAAAAATACTATCCTGCTTGTGATAGTCAAAACAGAGCCTATGAATTCTAAATCCTGTACAGGGAATAAATTTGATTTTGCCCAATTTATAGAAATGCTCAGGATTTTGGGAATTTGAAACAGGTAATCCCTAGCTTGTAACAGTTTATGCCTGGTTGGGGCAGTAAGGAGCCAGTCATTTGGAATACAGACAAAGACCTGGAATCCTTGAGCTCTGGTGAGCAGCCACTACTGTGGAGTGTGATGAGTCCAAAGGGCAGAGCTCTGAATTGGTAGTGACTGGCTCCCAGCTGGAAGCGTAGATGTCTACTGGGGTGCCTGTTTAATTTGATGGGGAAGGGAGAGGGGAATGTAATAACGTCTGGATATTATACTTAGCACCCAGGCAATGTTTGTTAAGCTGATCCAGGCATGGAGGTGCAGCAAAAAATGTCCCCCTACTGTCTCCAGAGATGGACAGTCAGACAGCCCTTCAGGAGGACTGATATTGTTTGTCAGAGAAGGTTCTTTGAGGTCCTGCTTCTGTGAAGCTCTTCTGGTTCTGGGGCTAAAGCTCTGACACCTAGCCTCCACATCCACATCCAAAAGACAGACAAGCAGATTCAGCGGTCACATCCATAGAGCCACCAGAGTGTAAGATAAATGAAAAGTCCATGTGGGTCTGGACTCTGAGAAGCCAATGCACTGTTTCACCTCTTCAAAGACCTTCTTCATCAAATAGGAAAAAGAATAGGAACAAGAGGTAAAGCGTGTGTTGTAGCTCGGTGCTGTAATTATTTTATTTGTTTTCAGTTATAGAGCATTTGCTACATGGACCTTGTACCGGTTTGGCCCAGGAGAACTGTCTGGTTAAGTGATTTATGCAGCATCACCCTGATAGGCAACAGGGGTGAAGGGAATCAAACGTTGCACCACTGGACCAGAGGAAACCTTTCTTATGAACTAATGAGTTATTTAAAGAAGTTGCCCTACTTTTGGATCAAAGGGAGCTTAAGATCCAAAGAAAGTGTACCTGTTCCAACAACTATGGGTTCAAAGAGATTGGATCTGAGATCTTAATAGTTCATTCCAGACCAGACTACTGTCTGTCAGATCATAGTCTTAAAATTCAATGAATAGGAGAAGAAGAAGAAGCAGTGAAACTGTTCGCATCCGATCCACCTGTATCCCAATACG
The DNA here is from genome assembly GCF_019279795.1 of Protopterus annectens. NCBI lineage: Eukaryota > Metazoa > Chordata > Ceratodontiformes > Protopteridae > Protopterus > Protopterus annectens. The sequence goes on from NC_056739.1 coordinate 735,490,565, forward strand.
CCATGTCCATCTACCAAATCAAATTTCATTTAGTCAGATCTGAAGGTGTGGGATCAGATGAATTAACAATGGACTGTGAAGAAATACCATAGAGAGCAAGCCTGTCAGATATGAGGAGAAACTTGGATCCAAAGGAGACTACAAAACTTCAGATCCATGAGCTTGGAGCCGAGAAGTCAATTTTTGTCCTGGGTACCTGTATCTGTTGGATCTTAGACCTAGGATCCATAGAAGGGAAATGATCTAACCAAATCAGATCTGTAGATGGGAGAGAGGATAGGATCCAACCAGTTGTTCAGGTTTCTCTGATCCAAGAAGGCTGTAAATCTCAGCAAGCTCCAGTCACTTGGATCAGAGGGTTAGGATCCGATGACAGTATTGGACAAGCAAGAACATCATGGGACTGATCCTATCAGATCTGAGGAAGAGCTTAGGATCTGAAGGATGCCCTAGAAGCTTTGGATTCAACATCCTTGTTGCTGTTCCATTTATCCTTTCATGGGGGGGGGGGGTTGAGCCCCAAACTAAACCTCTCTTTGTTTCTCTTCTCTTCTTTTTTTTTTTTTAAGGCATGGGCAGAGCTTACATGCTATAGTAATAAGCAAGCCATAGTCTGGTAGATCCTTGATTAGACAGAAGTGTGATGTCCCACCACTTGTCCAGTAATTAAGGAGCCTCAATCCTCACCACTAGCATCAGTGGGGGATATACACTGGGAAGATGACAAGTACACACACAGTATTACCAGATGCAACTCTCTGTACCAAGTACAATTTCCCTTAAGAGCACACAGAAACCATAGTCAGTCTGGGCCTGGTTTCTCCCTCTTTCTCCAGATCCCCAGTAAGATTCCCCACTGGCACAGCTGTAGAGTTAAGATCTTAGCTGAGTGACCAAGCCAAGACCTCCAGCATCCTCTCTGTCCAACCAGTGCTTTGTGTCCGTGCCCAAATAGCTGACACATGCACTCTTTGAGGTTTGATTTACACATACACACACCTGGAAAAGGCTGGAAAAGGTTTACTAGCTATGCCTCCTTCTGACCAGATTATAAGATAATTTCCCTTGCCACCAGTCAGTCCTTATCAGATACGTCAATGCCCTTAACAAAGGGTGTCCAATCTTACTGTGTAATGTTACTGTTAATAAAAATGGTAGTTTGACCAAGAGCAAGGCTATTAGGAGTGGCCTACCCAGTGTCACCAAATAAATATGCAAGTACTCTCATAACTTAAATATCTCCAGACAGATCATCCACAATGAAATGTTTAAATATGTTTAATAATAAATCATAAAAGAACAAGAAAATACTCAGTATATAATCACAGTAACATCAGAGTACAGAATCACATGAAATATTTAAAACAACATTGCAGGACAGTCTCAAATAAATAAAGAAAACATCTAAACTATGCTTCACTGTATTCCTGACTGATCTAAGAGAATTGCTATATCCTAGTTAACTTATTTCAGAGCAAGGCAAGTGTGTGGTGATTTGGTCTTCTTGTCAGGTCAAAGACAGAATACAGAATGCAGTCTCTCACTCAGAGACTTTTTAAATTAATATCTCAAATATTACTGCTGGGATAGCTTGCAGAATTGTATCATTTCTTGTTGTCTGATACTCTCCCTGGTAACCCCCCCCCACCCCTGAAAGCTAGCAGTATTTAGCATCCACCTGTGAAAATAGATAGACCTCAGATCTTTGGCAAATGGTGGAAGTCATAAAACAATAAATCACTTCCAAGACCATACAGAAAGCTCCCTAGATTTAGACATTGTGTCTCTTGCTGCACTGAAACTGAAAGATAACATATTTTATGGTCTGGCCATAAAGTTAATTTAATTTCAGCTATTTTTCTGACGTTAACCTTCTGTATTCCAATTTCCACTATTAAAATACATACGTCTAAACAGTTACAGTCATGCAGGTACATTTCTGTTCTATTCCAGTAAGGCATGCTGTGGTTACATTTCAAGCACTTTGCAAATACCTTCAAACAGTTTGATATACACATGACATACAGTTCTAATACATTTGTAACACAAGCATCTTGTATATATCATGCTGATATTCACAAATGACATATAATTATTTACAAAATTTCAGATAGCTGGGCTGGCAGTATCTCCTTTCATGACAAGGAGCACACAAGTAGAAAGCAGACACAAGCAAGCAGCAGTTCGTGGCACCACTAGCAACCTCAGATACTAAGAACAGCTGCCAAACAAGAGGGTAGATGCAAACTCAAAAGGTGTCAGTAAAGTTGGGCTCCATGTTGAAGCATACTTCTCTGCCACTTAAAGCAAAAAAAAAAAAAATTCTGGACAAAACAATGAATAAAGGAGTGGGAATTTTAAATTGCTGCCCTTACAAACTTAGAAAATTGAAAGCTTAGCAGGTTATACATTATCTTGGATTTTTAGAAGAGAAAGAAGTCTAAAAACCAAATGTCATTATTTTTTAACTTCACACTTTAATAGTTACCACTAAATTGATAGAAAACACATATTTTATGGAAAAAATGAAAACAAACCAAGAAAAATCTGTACAATTGAGAGACAAGCGCTGAAAACAGTCAGATCCTTCGCACAAACTACTATCTCAACTGATTCAAAACAAAACGAAACACTCTTGCAAATAGCTTGCAATCCTGAATAAAACACAACACACTGAAGTGGATATAACACCAGAGCAATTTACTCCCCCTGGTACCTCGGCTGTTTGCCTTCACGGGACATTATAGATAAAAAAAACTTCATCTTCATCAACTAAAAAAGCCAAGTCCAAAAATTAATAGTCTTTCTATTCATCACTTTAATCCATGGGTAATTTCAATCTAATTGTTTTATCTCTGTTACGATATTCAGTACTTCTAGTATAGTTGGTTTAGATTTTCATTTCCATTTTCTAGTAATTGCTTTTTTGGCATCCACCATAATTAGACAGAGCAGGGTCTTACCATGTATAGGCAATTCCGATTGTGTATCATAGCTCAGAAAAATCATCTCCCTTGTCATATCAATCTGCCCATCCAAAATCTCCAACAATGCATCCTGCAGGGAATCTTTAAAGTCTACCAACTCACCGAAAATATGTTCCCAGTTACCTCTTTCTTCCCTTTCGCACCTCCAACATTTGCCGTCTACCTGAGGAAAAAATTCTCTGGAGTCTACTTGCGGTATAAACATATCTATGTAAACATTTCCAAGCAAAAATCCTAAATCTTCTAGATTTTGTTGCATATTTGGGAGACATACATATATCCTCCCATTCTTTCTTTGTGAATTGCTTATCCAGTCTCTCTTCCAAATCCTTTCTAACCTCCTCTGATTGATTCTTATAGTTATCATGCAATATTTTATATGCTGTACTAATTATTCTTTTTCTAATGGCAGCTTCTGTTCTAATCTCTACTAAAGACTCTACCAGTGCTGGTCTCTCATTTAGGACCCCCCCTATTTCTTTCTCTTTGCCTGTACTTTATCAATCTTTCATAGAGAAGGCAAGCTCTAACCTGGAGTCCAAATAAATTATTAGCATTTTCCCATTCTATCATCTTTCCCTGTCTAGTTATTTGCTCCCAATACCTTGGTTCCTTTGCCAGTTTTCTCCAATAAATTCCAGCCCCCTCTTGCCTATTGTCTATATTCCTATTGGCAGAGTCTCCTTTCTCCATTCTTGTATTGGCTTAGTTCTTGCGACACTTACTGCTACATTATGGATATAATATTCTGTATGATTATTGTTATTCTCCTTAAAGGCCTTCTTCCAAAATCCCAGTCTCTCCTTGTTTCTTGAGTTTCCCTCTGTTTCATCATCCCTTTCCACTTTGAATTACAGTTTTCTGGTTGTGCTGTGTAGCTCTGAAATACCACTTTGAATCGGGTAATCCCAATCCGCCCTGTTCTACTGGAAGAATCAGCTTATCCCACTTGACTCTTGCCATCTTCCCCTCCCAGGTAATGTCCTTCTGCTCTTTATTAATTGCTATCTACTTCTCTTCTGGTTTTTAAAAACATGCCTAATGGGACTAAAAACATTTTAACTTCTTGTATCTTACTATCCATATCCATATAACGAAGCTTCTGTTTTCTCAATTTTTGTATTATCTTTTGTTTAGTCTCTTTCCACGTATCCTTAGCTGCCATACCAAAATCATTTTTAATCTATACTCCTGAATACTTTATTTTATCATGTCCCCATAAATATGGATATTTCTGAGCCAATTCATGGGTGGGTTCATAATTTATTGCCTTTGTTTTAGCTTCATTAATTTTGTATTCCAAAAAGATTTGAAACTGTCTCAAAATGTTCCACAACACTGTAATGTCTCTTTCTGGTTTTGTCAGGTATAAAATAATGTCATCTGCAAATAGAGCCAGCTTTTCTTGACTACCACACCAGTGATATCCTTGAATTTCTGAGTCCCTTAATTTCTTTGCCAGTGGTTCTAAATATAATGCAAATAACAAAGGGGAAAGAGGACACCCCTGCCTGGTTCCTCTACTCGAGCAGAAATTATCAGAGAGGACCCCACCCACTTTAATTTCCCCCCTCCCACTTTAATTTTCATCTTCAATCTCTCATATATCCTCCTAATCAACCTTATATTTTTTTCAGGAAATACAAATGCTTCCATTGCCATGCTCATAAAGTCCTAGCTTACTCTGTCAAATGCTTTCTCTGCATTAAGACCCACAAATAACAGTGGTATTTTATTACATTCTGCTTCCCTCTGGATCATCACTGTTCTTTTAATGTTGTCAAATGTTTGCCTCCCCCCACAAAACTACACTGATCCATACCTGTCAATTTTGGCATTACTTTTGTCATTCATTTAGCCATTATAGACATGAACCCTTTATAATCATGGTTCAGTATTGAAATGGGCCTGTATGAAGCTGGATATGATGGATCTTTACCCTCTTTAGGTATTACATCTGCTACTGCTTTCTTCCAGGATGTTGGTACTTCTCCTCCTCTTAAAATACTGTTTAACAAAACCTTCCAGATCTTTATCATTTTTCCCTCCTAGTTTCCAAACTTCCACAGGAATACCATCTATTCCTGGAGACTATCCTGTAGGTTGGTTACACATCACAATATTTATCTCATCTCCTCCTATCCCAACTGTTAGTAACTGAGCCTCATCTACCTCTATCTAACATTGGTATATTTAATTCTGCAATAAACATTTCGATTTATATCTTTTCTTGATTGACATATTTCTCTGCTTTATACAGATTTTCATAGAATTTCCAAAATATTTCTAATACTTCTACAGGATCTCTTGTTACCTTCCTTGTTATAGGCTCCTTAAGCTTAGCAACAGCCCTTTCTACTTTATGTTGCTTGAGTTGTTGTGCTAAAAGTTTTTGTGCTCTAGCGTTAATCTGAGGAGCATTTGGCTAGGGAGTCTGACTAACAAACAGGGTATTAAAATATGTGCAGATTCTATGTGTACATAGAGCTGGATCATGATCAAATGGGCAGGGAAATGGATCGGGTCCCCCTCAGCAGCCCCCCCCCATCCCTGTAGTCATTCAAGTGTCCCATTACTTGGTTATTTCTCCCCAGTTACCATAAACACTGTACAAACCTGTCAGTGTGACACTATTTTCTTCTTTACTTCTACAATGATTACAGATGTTTGGGTTTACTTTGAAACTTTTATTTCAAATATTATAGCACAAACAATGATGGCCATTTTCTAAAGAAACAATACAGTTTCACAATAAAAACAGACTTAGCATGAACAGTAAACTTCTCTGCCCTTGAAATTCACATTCACTGAAACGACATTGAAACCCACATTCAAAGAAAATGCATCAGGCCAGTAATGGATTAAGTTTACCTTTGGGCTGTTTTCAAACCATAGGCTCCTGCATGCATTTTAGGACCACTTGTGCATGCATGTGTTTTTTATATTCGCACTTCTGAGTGTATTAAATTTTCTTAAATAATATTACTTGTATAATACAGCGCCACTTGACAGAATGTGTTCTAAATTATAGTTTTGAACATTTTTCCAGTAAGCAATGAAACAAAATATATGAACAAATAATGACAAAACTGCCCACTTCAGAACATTTCAGTCAAACATCTGTCATTACAGTCCAATATCAGTCAATATGCACAATCTCTGTAGAAGTAAAAGTCATCTGAATAATTCAACATTATAGAGATCTGTAACTATTGAAGAGGTTGCTACTGGCAAACAACTTTACATTTCAGTGTTTCATCTACAAATTCAGTGCCTGCTGTCCTTAAATAATTAATTGCCTATTTTACATAAAAAAAAAGTTGATAAGCTGGTAATATTGAATAGGGAATGGCTGGGCAACTGATCAAAAGGTTCATAGTTACTAGTAATTTTATCCAAAGGAGAACACTCAGGAGTACAAACCACCCCCATACACCCCTAAAGGGCACTGCAGTATCAGCAATCCATCCACATGGTGTGAGAGTAGAACCCACATCCTTCTGCACCAAAGGCAAGTACACTACCTCTTGTGCTACTAACACTGCTTTCAAATTCTACAGCACAAACACTTACCAACATTTGCTAAGTAAAACAGTTACACATTGAAAACAGACTTAGCATGAGCAACAGTAAACTGCTCTTCCATTGAAACCTCACATTTCCTTGAAAATGTACTGAAACTCACAATTCCTTTAGCAGTCTGGTAGTTTGTATAGAGGATTCAGGCTCTTGTCTCCTTGACTAACCTGCGATCCTTAACTAGGGCGTTTTACACATACACTAAGAATGGATTTAAACTTATGAACGAAAAAATGGCTATGCTCCTGCAAGTTAAATTCCATGTACTTTTCTCTCATGCAGAACATGCTTACATTATGTCTGTATCAGTGCATGTGTCATATTAAAAACACATGCATGTTCATGTATTTTCTTAAAGAAGAAGACACCGACACCGCCGAGACATCAAGAAAAAATGTTTAATTTTTTTGTTATTTTTATTAATTCGAAATGTGGAAGCCCGTTGGCCAGCGAGCCCCACTAGCCACTGCCTAGGTCACCTAATAGATGTACACCACCTAGTTAGACTGGCTTATTGGGTAGGACTGAGAAGGTATGCTGTACGTGAAAGCACAGGGTCATCATATGATCACTGTCAAAGTGCAGTCTCGGCAGTGCCAGTAGTTAAGGAGGGGTAAATCTGTGAGCTGCTGAGGGCCAGAGGTAATAATGATCATGGTATACCAGAAACACAAGAAAAGAGGGGTTATAGGCATGCGCTTTCTTGCAAAATAGTAAATCTGTCAAAGAAAGGATACAGGCAAATACCTGCCTCATTTGCCATTTCTCTGAGTAGTGGCAGCCTCATATGTGACTATAGTAAGTAGCAGGTGGTGTGGAATTACAAACACTTGTGTCATACAAACATCTGTTTGCAATTGTGACTTCTGTTTCTTAAATTTGGTATGAAATGTTCACAGTTTTGTTACTACATCCCTTGGCTTACCCACTATGGGGTGGAATTTCTGAATGTCAATATGCAGCATATTACATTATGTATAACTCAATGTACTCAAGGTAAATTCATATTATGGCTTTCTATATGGAAATACATATTTTAAAGTTAAACTGTTTTTATGCATAAAATAACACGCAAAAATCGTATATATTTGTAGGTTTATACTGCATTCTTGTATCAAAGGATTTGTGTGAAATGAATGAATAAATAAATAAATAAGTTCTGCTAACTTGCTAAATATCCACAACATTGTTCTGACGTTTACAGATGATCTCTTTTGTCTGCTTTCCTCATGGTCATCAAGTTCAAGGCACTATTTAGTATTTAAAAAAAAAAAAGAAAAGAAAAAACGTTTAGTGAAGCACAGAAACAAAGAGAGAGCGAGAGAGAGAGAGAGAGAGTGTGTGTGTGTGTGTGTGTGTGTGTGTGTGTGTGTGTGTGTGTGTGTGTGTGTGTGTGTGTGTGTGTGTGTGTGTGAGTGTGTGTGTGTGTGTGTGTGTGTGTGTGTGTGTGTGTGTGTGTGTGTGTGTGTGTGTGTGTGTGTGTGTGTGTGTGTGTGTGTGTGTGTGTGTGTGTGTGTGTGTGTGTGTGTGTGTGTGTGTGTGTGTGTGTGTGTGTGTGTGTGTGTGTGTGTGTGTGTGTGTGTGTGTGTGTGTGTGTGTGTGTGTGTGTGTGTGTGTGTGTGTGTGTGTGTGTGTGTGTGAGTGTGTGTGTGTGTGTGTGTGTGTGAGTGTGTGTGTGTGTGTGTGTGTGTGTGTGTGTGTGTGTGTGTGTGTGTGTGTGTGTGTGTGTGTGTGTGTGTGTGTGCGCGCGCGCATGTGAGTGCTTGCAAAATTGCAAGTATCCCTTGATTTTCTAGAAAAAAAGGGTTGGTCTTTCAGACTTTGAAGTATAGGTACAAGAAGGTAACACTAAAATATTATTAGTACAAACATTTAAAATCTAAGTAAGATGAACTAAAAGTGGATAATAATATGTAAACATTCATTGATTTCAATGAGTGGCACTTAGAAACAACAAATGATAAAACCAACTTTTGAGTGAGAGTGTTGCACATGTAAAAGTAGGCTAGCTAAACTATACGATTTATGACAGAGATTTTGATTATCATGTTAAACTGCTCCACAAATAGTTCAAAATGTAACAAGCTTTTGTGCCGTCTGTTCCAGGAATATGGCTGGTGGGAGCTCTAGTCGAGGAGATGCCGAAGATTGGCCCGACAGAGACGGCAAGGTCTGGGAGTCCACAATGGACAAGGCCTTATCCATGATCCTGAAGGCTGGCCCCCTGTAGACAGATGGGAAGCCGGAACCAAAATAGACTCCTTCGGAACTGTGGTCCTACCCCATACCGAGGAGGTGGCCTCTGAAGCAGAAGCCTGGGTCAAGCCAATGAAAGCCGAAGCACCAAGTGGCATGGAAGGCTCTGAGAAAAAAAAAGTCGAATCCTGCCCCCTGGATCCGGTAATGAAGTCTCGACCCTGGGAGACCTCTGGTTCTGAAAAACTGGAGGAGCTGAAAACAATTCTCGGTTCTGGAGACGAGGATCTTACTAGAACTGAGACAGTCAGAGCCAGGTAGGTCAGTGTTAGGGGCTCCAATGACTCAACTGGAGTTGGAGAGGGAGATGAGACAGTGTCAAACAGGAAGGCAATCCCCTCACCATCAAGAGCTGGTGCACCAGCCTCATGGTGTCCAATTCCGAGAGGCTCTTAGTGGATTGAACAGAGATACAGAAGGAGACCTAGGTGGTCTCAGTTCCATAAAAGGGCTAGGTGGTCAGTCCTTAAATGGAGTGACTGAGGAGACTACCTTGTTCTTAGAATGGAAATCATAGTGGTCTGCTCCAGTACCAACAAAACGTCTGGTGCCGAAGTAGTAGTTGTCTTGTCCGAGGAAGTAGTGGGTACCAAATCGGTCTTGCCTATCAGTGCCAAGGGAGCTGTCAACACCGTAGGCTGTTTATATTACCCTTTTATGCAGTTCCAAGGAACTGCTTAGAACCAAGTGTGATAATTTCTTCTGTTTAGAAGAAGAGGAAGAAGAGGATGATAAACTGGCTTTGGTCCTAGACCCAGTTATGGCCTCTTCAACGTCCCCTTTTATTAACCCTTTCAAAATGAATTTGTTTCTCTACTCAGTTAGAGTCCTGGCTGAGAAGCTATGACAGATGGAGCAGTTTTCCTCCAGATGCACAACTCCTAAACAATATAAACACCAGACATGCCCATCTGAATTGGACATCTTTCTGTCACACTTCTCGCACCTCTTAAAGCCAGAAATGCCCTTAGAAGGTTTAACAGGTGAATCAGATTTATCACCCATGCCAGAAAAGAAGGCTTAAGCTGATAAAGACCGCCACACACACACACACACACACACACACACACACACACACACAACCACATGTACACGCACACATACATGCAATTTTTTTTTTAACTAGAGAAGAAAGAAGAGGGTTACCAACTATGGTAGCCAAAGAATACCTAAATAGGTAAAGGACAGTACCAACAATGGTACATAGAGAAATCTAGCTAATGGTAGAAGAAAAGGGGAAAAGATCACACACGTGCACAGAAAGAAAGTGAGAGGAGCAGGTGGAAAGAATAAAGTATTCAAGAAGAAAAATACAAGTATAATAAAAGGGATTTAAAGAAATACAGAGAAAATTTTACTTTCAAAAAACTGCCAAAGTTCAAGAGAGGTCGGATGCATCTGACATATGAAGCAGCAAACGAGATCTGAGGTAATTTAGAGAGGAGCATTATGGGTAGGGCATAGCTCGAGAGTTTGGAAGGTGCAAGTTGAAGTATACAACCTAGTCAGTTCTGAGGCTTGGAACCGAGCCTACAGTTAAGGATTACGTGAAGATTGACAACATCAGATGAAATAGTTTTCGTGTCATCTACTGATATGGACCAGAAGATCGCATTGGAAAACACCTTGATAAAGTTCAGTTGAAATCTTGTGACATGTGCAAAATAGTACAGTGACCTGACAGCAAAAGTCACTGATGCATAAATATACTTCCCAAACCTGTCCAATGCCCTGAACTCTCTGTTGAGGGGAATGGACAACAAAATTTTGTTCAGAAAGTTTTTTCTTGTTGGCTGCTACTACCACCACAGCATCTACTGTAGGACCCTTGCTACAATGGTTCCGACCCTTTGGCAGAATCAGGTATTTATCAGATCTTTTGGGGATTGGCTCCTGCTATCTGGATCCTTCCAAGCCTGGCAGGAGAGGAGGTCCACCATCTCGTCTGCCAAGAGGGGTTACACAGGATGCAGCTGAGCTGACTTGAAAGCTTCAAGAAACACACATTCCTCTGGGTAAGGTGGGAGTTAGAGGACCAACCACCTTTCTGTCTCAAAAGTTTGAGTATTTCACCAAAGAAGACATTCTCAAGGGGTGACCTGGGAGACCTTTCCCCATCATCGAAGTTGGTGTCTTCTTTCACGGATTCCTCTAGGGAATCTAAGTGCTTCCTCTTGCATGTATGCTTCTGAGGGGGCTCCTTGGTGGGATGCTCCACAGAGGACTTGGATGTGTGAGCTGAGTCCTGAATGAGGACTGCCTCAAAGGTTGTATGGGCTATCTGCCCAGATGTGAAAGGATGAAGAGACTCCGAGACTAAGGCAGACAGTTATAGAACTGGTGGACCCAACAGGGGTAAGTATATCTTATCCACGGTGGTGGAAAAGGCTCTCTCTATTACCTCAAAGGCAGAAGACATAGGAAAAGCAATGGCTGTCTTGGCAGGCACCAAGCACAACTACCAAGGATGGTTCAGAGCATAACCATGATTTTACCTCAACACAGAGTTCAAAGCTGAGCTATCCAAAGTACAGAATCTGTGAGGAATAGACCACTCCAAAGGCATTAGAGTGAAACCAGACCCCCAGGATCCATCATCAACACTTCAAGTCTGAGATCCTTCCATCTCTGACACAGTTGGTGCCAAATGGATCAGAGACATTGATGGAGTTTAAGTGGAAAAGGCATTCAGATCAGATAGACAAATTCAGAACTCTCGGTTGTGATAATTTCGAAACTAAAGGTCAGATCGGAGTATGAGTCAACAATTGGGTAGGAGGTGATGGCAGGTTCAAGGGTCCAATGGGAGATGGTGACAGTAAAACTTCCAACTGAATATGTGCCCCAAGAAACTTCCTCATCATCCTGCCCATATCTGCTTTGGTTAAGCTCCTAGATAACCTGAGAGTTGATGAGGTAGAGGGTAGTCTGGAGGTCCTTCACCAGGTCTCCTGTAAAAAAGGAGAATGGATCCTAGAGGGAATCAGCTCCAGGGTAAAGGTGGCATAGCGGAGTGCTGGAGATTTTGCTTTAGATCTGAATGGATCCAAACAGCCAGGTGGCTCCGAAGGTTTGAAGACCTTTTTGGGTGGAGATGAACCTGAACTAGAATGTTCAGGTGATCATTTCCTAGCCTCTTTGCCCTTAGTCAATGAATCCCCCTTTATCTTCTCGGAAGGCTTCTTAGAAGGAGAGGGAGCTCCAGCAGAAGATACAGAAGATGAAGAGGGTAACAAGCCCTTGAGAACTAGCTTGTTGCTGCATTCAAAGCTGAACCTTGCAAAAATCCAATGTCCAAATGGGCAGAGCCCAGACAATAAACACACTCCTGGTGAGCATTAGAATTAGGGATGTTGTGCCTACAGGAGGTGCATTTTTTGAAGCAGGCTTATCACACATGGTGAAGAAGAGTAGAACCAAAGGAAGAGAAGAAAAGGAGAGTAGCTAACCAATGATAGTAACAAGTTTGAGCAAACAACCAAAAATGATAACTAAGACGTACCTACAACAGGTAACACTGGAAAGGGCGGGGGGATTCTACCAAAGCAGTAGGTCTAACGATCAAAGAAGGACTGACAAGACAGAATTAACATCCTTTCTACTATATTGCCCAAGCTACTGTAGACCATGTCCATTCAATGAAGTGGTAAATGAGATCTGGGGTAGTTCCAGATAGATATGAGGATTATGGCTAAGTGGAAGAGCTCAAGCTATGGAGCCAAGCCTTTAGAAGTGGTTGAAGGTGGATCTGAGACCCAATCGGTTGAGAAATGGAAAAAAAGACATCAAATCAGACTATTATAATGGGTGTTACAGAAAGACGCAAACAATGTATTCAAGAAAGCAAGGGGCAGATGGCAATTAGAAGAGTGGGGTGATAAATAGATGTAGAATGTTGAATACATTAAATGGAAGACTGCAGGGACAAAATACTTCCTTGTTCAGAAAACAAATTAAATAAAATGTTTACACTAGAAAGTGTAACAGGCAAAAGTATAACAGAAAGGCAAAGGGGTATAGATAAGTTAGAAGTAAATATTAAGCTAAGGAGAAAAGACATTCTTTAAGTATGTATTAGATAGGAAGAAGGTCGACAAGCAGACAGAGAGACTGGTGAACTTGCTTCTGAAGTAGAAAGTATAAGGAAGCCAAGAAATAAGTGAATATTCTAAATAAATGCTTTGTGTCATGATCACCAAGGAGAAAAAAGAGGGAGGCTACAAGTCTGGGAGGGCAAGACAGCAGTAGAAGAAGGATGGCCAGTTGGGGGTAGAACTGAAGCAGTGAGAAGGTTCTGTCAGGATTAATGAAGTATAAGGAAGACAGGCCAGACTGAAGTCTTCCTAGGATCTTAAAAGATCTGTTAGGATTTTGACAGAACCTATGATCTGTTTGGTCCGTAGAGGAGAACATGGTCCCAGAAGACTGTAGGAAGTCTGCAGTGATACCATGTTACTAGTGTCGAGTGAAGAATGAAGAATAAGAAACAGATGCTTGGTGCCAGAGCCATGGGCTCAAGCTCAATGCCAAGAAATGTATTGTTATCCCCTTTGGGAAAAAACATGTATCCATGAATTACCATATAGGTGGCAGTACACTAAACACAGAAAGTGTGATAAGAGACTTAGGGACACAGGTGGACAGTGGTCTCACCTTCGATAACCACATCGCCACAACAGTCAGGAAATCCTTCTATGTGGCACACCTCATCATGAAGGGCTTTTCATCCAGAAAAAAGGAGGTCATTGTCCCACTGTACTCATCCCTCATTAGACCCATTATAGAATACAACGCCCATTTGGTATGTACCTCTCAAGACATCTGCAACAACTGGAAAGGCCTCAGAAATACCTCACTAAAAGAATCACAGGCCTAAAGCAGATGCCCTACGCTGACCGCCTTTAAAAACTCCAGCTATACTCTGTCGCATATCGCCTACTCAGAGGCGATCTCTGCTTAACATACAAGGCCATGTCAAACCCAGAGCTGTTGGACATGCTACACTTAAAGAAACCCCAATCCCTCAGAGCTACACGCCCAGGGATCTAAACCTTGTCATCACAATAAACAAAACATGCTGGAGGGATAGGTTCCTGACCCGGAGACTCCCCAGACTCTGGAATAGATTGCCCATACATGTCAAGCAGAGTGCCTCTTTGGACCTCTTCAAGAGGAACCTTGACGATTGGATGGGAGAAAGGAAATTCACCCCAGGGATCACGTCAGTCGCCCTGCTAGACAGGGGTCCAGGAAAGTAAATAATGTGGGAAGAAATAGCCAGGGAATTGTTATGGCTAGGCTTGTATAGGCCCTAGGGCTGATAGCCTAGTACCAACCTATGAACCTATGAACCTATGAATAATCTCAAAAACTACAAGTCAGTAAGCCTGATTTCAGTGGTGACCAAAATAACAGATGGTGCTTTAGCAGTCTGACAATATTCTCGAAGAAAAATAATTTTGCTCAATGAGTTGCACTATGGATTCACAGGAGGTAAATCCTATCAGACTAGTTTGATCCAGCTCTGTGACTGGATCACCAGGGAGGTAGACAAAGGTAAACTTGTTATGATCTATATGGATTTCAGTAAAACGTTCATGTTTTCATATGCTGCAGGCTTCTTGCAAAAGCTGAAGGGTTAAAAGAATGCAGAAAGCTGTGTGAATGTTCTGAAAAGTGAAAAGATAATGCATAATACAAAGTAACAATCACAGGTCAGGTGTCAGGAAGTACAAAGTGTTGTTCTGTAGGTTTGATCCTGTGTAGATCCTTATTTAAACATATCTGAACTTGATCTCAAGTAAAGTATAGAAAACTGGATACTTTTAACTGCAGATGGTACCAAGATAGTGAGGATGGTAATATACAAGGTAGCATGCATTAAGAGGGATGGTAGGAAACTAAAGGCTTGGACTAAAAAAATGACAACTTCACTTTAACCCCATTACCATAAATTATGCAGTTGAGTTTCCCACATTTGGAGAAATCACAGGGATCAACCCAACTGGTGTGTAATGGAAGAGCCCCACCCTGGGGAAACCACTTTCTTGATCATGATATTCCCCTTGCCAGGTAACACCCTGATCCTTGGTGACTTCAGCTACCCCACCATACACTGGGCGAACTATTCCTGTACTAGTGCACTCACCCAATGATTCCCTGACATCATCAGTTCTAATGCACTAGACCAGCTCATCTCATCCTCCACAAGGGGAGATAACATTCTGGACTTGGTTCTCACCAACATGGGCAACTGCTGAACACTCCCATAGTATGTTCTTCCCTGGTGTGATCAGATCATCGTTCTGTCTCATTCAAAGTTTATATTCCCCCCAGCCTTAACCAGGATAAAAAACTTCATAAAAGCTGACTATAACCTCCTAAAGGTGGGTATTGGTAGCTTCAAACTGCTGCCTCCCTTAGAGGATGCAGACAACTATGTTGAACAGTATGCCAATTTAGTATACAAGCACCTGCACAAATGTATGGATTCAGCCTTACCCAACAGAACTAAAACCTGCTCCTCAAGGAAACACATACCTGTCTGGTGGACATCTTCTGTCAACAGGCTTTACAACAAAAGGAAAAAACTGTTGACCAAGGGTAAAAAGGAACAAATTCCAAATTGGGAAAACTCCCTCCTTAGCCTCAACAAGCAAATTAGATCACTAGTAAAAACCTCCAAAGCCAATTATGAATTGAAACTAGCCTCCAAAACAAAGGGAAACCACAAAGCCTTCTTCAGTTATGTCAGGAACCTCGATGGCAAAGCCCAGTTTGGTCTGAATTAGTACTTAACTATATCATTTACACTGATCCTGTTGACCTAGACAACCTTCTAGACATCCTTGATAGTTGTCCTGTACCTCACATCTCCATAGATCATGTTTAAAAGGGCCTGTCCAAGGCAAAGAACACAGCTTACATGGGACATTATAGTATTCCAGGCTGTATTCTGCACCATCTCCAGCAAGAACTAGTGTGACACCCCACCACTGGACCAGTAATCAACAAGCCTTAGTCCTCACCACAGGCACCAGTGGGGGACATACATTGGGAGGATGATAAGGTACACACACAGTATTATCAGATGCAGTTCTCTACATCAAGTGTAATATGCCTTAACAGCACACAGAGACCACAATCATTCTGGGGCTGGTTTCTCCCTAATTCTCCAGATCCACAATAAGACTCCACACTGGCACAGCTATAGAGTTGAGTCCTTAGCCAGGATTCCATGCCAAGTCCTCTAACACTCTCTCTGTCCAACCAGTGCTTCATGTCTCTGCCCAAGTAGCTGACACACACGCTCTTGGAGATTTGTTTTACACACATGCACACACATACACACACACACACACACACACACACACACACACACACACACACACACACACACACACACACACACACACACCTGAGAAAGGCTGGCACAGGTTTACTAGCTATGCCCCATTCTGCCTAGACTATAAGGTAGTTATCACTGCCACCAGAACCCCTTATCAACTACTTTAAGGCCCTTAACAAAGGCTGTCCAATCTTACTGTGTAATGTTACTATAATACAAATGTTAGTTTGACCAAGAGCAAGGCTATTAGGAGTGGCCTACACAGTGTCAACAAATAAATATGCAAATACTCGCAGAACTTAATATCTCTAGACTGATCAGTCACAACAAGATGTTTAAATATATTTAATAATAAATGATAAAAGAACAAGAAAATACTCAGTATATAATCACAGTAAAATCAGAGTTTAAAATCACAGGAAACACTTAAAACAACATTGCAGGACAGTCTCAAATAAATAAAGAAAAACATCTAAATTAAGCTTTACTATATTCCTGACTATATCTAAGAGAATTATACTGTTCCCTAGACTTATTTTCTCAGAGTGAGGCAAGTGTGTGGTGAATGGGTCTTCTTTAGTTGTTGCCAGGTCCAAGACAGAATACAGAATGCTGCTTCTCTCTCTCTAAGTTAGGGTTGCCACCTTCCTTCATGGCTAAAACCGGAACAAAGCCACGCCTCTCGCATCACCAGTAACCCCGCCCACCCCAACCCCCTCTCCCGCCAACATACCGCCTATTTTGTGACATCACGACAGCATCACTCAACGGGAACGCCCTCTTTTTTCATTCTCGCCGCCTGCTTTTGGTTGATTTACTATGCTTTTCTGTAAAAAAAGCATAGCAAATCAGCCGATTTACAAACTCCGATAGTCTGTTTCCTTTTTGAAACAGAATACCGGAGTTTGTACAGTGTTTTCCGGACTACCGGAAAATCAGTTTGATTTCCTGATAGTCCGGAAAAAAAACGGAGGGGTGGCAAGCCTACTCTAAGTGAACTCTTAAATTAATGCCTCCAATATTTCTGCTGGGATAGCTTGCAGAATGACATAATTTCTTGTCATCTGACTGTATCCCAGGTAAAACCCCCATTGCTGAAAGCTAGCGGTATTTAGCATCTACCTGTGAAAATACATAGACAAGGGCTTTTCCTGAGATCCTTGCAAATGGGAGAAGCTGTAAAACAATAAAACACTTCCAAGGCAATACAGAAAGCTTCTCAGCACAGACATTGTGTCTGTGCTGCATTGAAACTGAACAATAACATTTTTTATGCCCTGGCCATAAAGTAATTTAATTTCAGCTGTTTTTCTGAAGCTAACCTCCTGTATTCCAGTTTCCATTGTTAAAATATATACATTTAAACAGTTACAATAGTCTACATACATTTCTGTTCTCTTCCAGTGGGGCACACTGTGGATACATCTTTAAGGTCAGTACTTTACAAAACATCTGTTCAGCACACGTCTGTACAAACCATCTTATATGACATACAGTTCTGATACATTTGTAGCACAAGTATATAAATCAATGAATCATGTTGATATTCACAAATGACATAGCTATTTACAAAATTACAGAGCTGGGCTGGCAAATAGCTTTGCCATTGAGCACCCTATAAAACCACAACCTAAGAACAGGGTTCATTCCAACAGAGTGGAGAACTGCCATTGTCATTATTTTGCACAAAGGTGGTGCCACTACTGACCCTGGAAACTATCACCCCATTAGTCAGATCTATAAAGCCATGGAGCATATTATTATGGATCTCATAAACAATTAGTAAAAAGAAAATGAAAACTCCAGCAAAGCTAGAATTTCCACTGAGTGACCTCCCAAACCTCTTGCATCAGTGGCACATGGGATATATGCAAACGACCCATAGGAACATCAGGTGTTTCAGCTAATTGGTGATTCTGAATGCCCATGACTTTTTTCGTCATTTTAATAGACAATTTCAGGCCAATAAAGCCAAACCCCATTAGCTGTGGATATGCATATTTCGGCCTTGTTATGACCTCATCAGCACAGCACAAGCAGACTGTTTGACTAAGCATAAGAAACACAGGGCTGTTATACCCAGCTGATGTCCATTATCATTAGGGTCACTGCAAAAATATCCCAAACAACAAACTAAAATAATAAGTGAGAAGGTCACTGAAAAACCAATTGGTAAAAACAAAATGAAAACTCCAGCAAAGCTAGAACTTCCAATGAGTGACCTCCCAAACCTCTTGTATCAGAGGCACATGAGATATATGCAAATAACCCTTATGAACATTAGGTGTTTCAGCTAACTGGCAATTGTGCATGCCCATGAGTTGTTTCATTTTAATGGACAATTTCAGGCCAATAAAACCAAACCCCACTAGCTGTGGATATGCATATTTTGGCCTTGTTATGACCTTGTCTCATAAACAAGGACATAGGGAATCTTCAAGCACTTGACCCCACCCGATTTGGATTTGTCAAGGGCAAATCTTGGCAGTTGAACCTGGCTGACTTCTTTGAGACTGTCACCAAGGCCCTGGATGAGGGAAAGTCAGTGCACACAGCTTACCTTGACATGGCCAAGGCTTTTGACACAATCCCCCACTCGGCATCATTGAAAAGATAATACAACTTGGCGTAAATCCCTATCTCATCAGGTAGGTGGTCAACTGACTCACCAACAGGACCCACAAGGTCAAAATAGGTGCCTCCATCTCTGACAGCAGACCTGACCCCTACTGTTTGGCATCTATTTCTCAGAGGTCCAGGCAAAGACAAAAGGCCTGTGGCTGACCAGGTTTGTGAATGACTGTAAGTTGGGTGCTATCATTAACTCCCCAAATTATGTTAACATCCTGCAAGAGGGTCCCACAGCAACAAATGATGGGTGCTAAAGTCATGCCCTCAAGTTAAACGTAAAAAAATGTATCATCATACCATTTGGCAAAAATATGGCCCTTACTGATTACTAGCTGTGTGCCTTCTCTTGCAGCTGCATGTTTATCTATAGTCCTTGAAGCATGTTCCAGACACTGAGCATTCAGCTTGTCTCAAGCTGTACCAGAATATATGTATGCTAGCAAACAGAAATACATGCATTTAACTAACTATATTATTTTTACATATATTATAGCAACAGATGTGTATATGCATCTAACTAGCAAATGGATGTGCACATGCATTTATACATTTTTAACATATCTATCACTGTATACATTCCCTCTGTTTTATTTTAAATCCAAAACTGTCTTGATTACTATGTACTTTTTAGTCAAGTTATATTTCTATTAACTAGAAACACTTTGGGAAACAAAACCTTTAGTTTTCTTTTGATACAGCAAGTTAATACAGTTTTATATTGTCAACACAATCATAACAAGCAGTACTATTAGAACTGGATTAATCTGAATATGACTCTATACAGTGATGTTCTATATAGTAATTTATTGATAATGCTTGAGGATTTTATTGCAAAGGCATTGCAGTCTTGTATTTTTGAAAAAAAAACACATATATCAATCTTTGACTTGTTACTCTATTTACATAGATAAACCATTTACTATATACTGTGCAGAATACACTTGCTTGTACAGATTGTTTTTGCATTTGAATATACATGGCTATAATGTACACTCAGTCCAGTTTTCAAACTTAGCATTAAACTGAAGCCTGCTAATTACATTACTTGAAACATTAAAATGTATTTTTGGTATTACCACTTTGCACTTTTATTTGAGTCCGTTTTGCAGTACTGTTCACACAGTTAGTGTAAAACTGAAAGTATGCCTTTCCCCTTGTAGTATACATCATTTTATTGCAGTATTATTTATTTGTTTTATGCTGTGAGAATTAAATATATGCTTGCCTTTTGGCTGTTACCTAGACTGTGACACTTTGGTTTTACACATTTGCTTTTTGATTTGATCATTTTTTGGCCATTTTCAAAAACAGAAAATATTTTTTATAAAGTTTTTGCTGTTGCCTATACTGTTAAAGTTGTAGTAGGAATTGCTTTTACCCATTTTGAAAAGACATTTACTGTTACTAGTAACTATTCGTACCCTCCCTTTTTGTAAAGGGACCTGCATAATTTATTTTAACTGCATACCATAGCTCATGTACTGACTGTACTCATAGCATTTACTTGCAAACAGATTATTAATGACATGTATGCACAATTGTGACGTTTTGTAGACTTTTGTGCTTTTTGTTTAATGCTGTACATGAATGCTTAATAATATTTTAGAAAAACATAAGCCATTTGGCCTGGTGACCAGACTTGTTTCCTTGACCTTATCAATTTCAGTGCCAGTAACATTTTATGTTATGCAACATTCGTTGTAACTACTCATTCCAGCCTGGAAAGATTTGAGCTCACATACTTTTTTTTCTTTCTGCGCATTCCAGAGGTTACTTGTACTTTCAGTCATTCGTTAATAATAAACATTCGTAATTTACTTAACTATGCATAATACTGTTTTTGAATACTGTTTTTGCTGGAGTCTTTGCTATTTTTGATGCTATTATACAATTACAAAATATTGTAAGAAACAAAATAGATATTAGCTTAACCGATACATGCTTAAAACAAATATATTTACATGATTTACATTTGCTGTCATTTGCCTTTTGCTGCACTTTAGATGAAAATAAAATACATGCATGTCAGTCTTGTGACATCATGTCTTTTCTGCGTTTAACTACTCTCATTTGATTTCTATGCCCTAGAGCTATTTTATTTGAAATGGTTTTAAAATTATTATTTAAGTGCCTTGCTTTAACTGAATGAAAGTTTGTGCTGTGTATGCTTAACCATTTTCTAAAGGTGGAATACTACGTTGTAACTTATTTTCTATCAGCAAAGTTAACTGCTGTTGCTTTAAGTCTTTACTAACCAGATTATATTTGTCAGTATTTTGTTCTGCTGACTTTAAAGCTCTTATACAGTTCTGAAAAAGTGTTTGCATATGTTGTCTAAACTTTTTGAACTCACTCTGACTGTGTCTTAGAAGTTTATTAATTTGTTTTGTCAGTTCACAATGAACCTCATCTCTGTTCTTATCCATTTTGCAATGTGCAGTGGTTTTATGCCACCTTTGTCTAGAAGGATGTACAGAAGAGTTTGTAAATAACTGACTTGACTGATGTTGTAACTGTGAAATTAACATTTTACATGTGGTGACAGGACATAATTCATCTGGTTGTTTACCATTACTTTTATGACATTGCACACAGAAAGTAGTTTTATATAACTTGCACAATAAACGTTTACTGTCATACAAATGATGTTGCTGTTTAAGATACCAGTCAAACGTAATGCATTTATATAAAGCATTGACATCAACATTAACTAATAAAGTACTGCATGTGCTACAGTTCTGTTTATACCAGTCTTTAAATCCTGACCATAAATGTGCTGGACTGTCATTACTATCTACCTGGAAGGTAGTTTTACATTTAATACTTTTCTCTCTAATGGCATCCATGCTGTAGAATGAGAAACAAAAAGAGAATTACCAGTTTCTGTGTGGAAGGTGATCACGTCTTCCCTTGAGAAAGCGTGGAAAGTTCCTCGTTGATTTTCCCAAAAGGTGGTCAAACACAGCTGGCAGATTCAGTTGTGTGAATGTGCAGGACCTGTGGAATCTGCAGAGATGCACTGTTCTGCTACTGGATACTGTACAGAAGAAAGAGGCAATTGTTTGCACTGGAACTGAATGTACTAACTGAATAAAATAAAAAAGAAGATGTAGTTGTTACAATAACAAACCATTTGGTCCATCAACTGTGGCTCGTCATTGAAAAATTATATGCTGCCTTCTGTTGGTTTCTTGCGGTTACTTGCATTTACATGCATGCATACCACAGTTCATTTAACTATTTATTGTAATCAACTAGTCTTATTACTGTATTGTACTAAGTACAATAAATACACAAAGACAACCATTTCAGTTAATACGCTTTACTGTCACATTTTCCTTTCAGATCTACATGCATGCAACACAGATGCTGTCAGCTCTCTATGGCAAATTCCCAAAGCTTGTTTATACACTCATATTTATACCAAAAGGTCAGATATTTTTCTCAAAGTCTGATGTATAACAGCTTTTCTTTGTTCTTCTAATTTATGATTTGTCCTTGATTCAAATTTGGTGGTCCAATGAAACTCAGTTATCTGAAACATGGTGTTCTAGAACTATCTGTTATCTTGCTTGATGTTACATCTCTTTACTTCATTGATGTCCTTCCAGCTACCTTCTGTGCAGTTTTTACAGACTTTGTTTCTCAATAACATACTCCTTTACATGGATGCCAATATCTAAGCTATGCCAGCACACTTACTACTTCTTATTTTTCAGCATTTTATACTATTTTTAAATTAACCCTTTATATTTCATATTATTCTTGCAGCTTTTTACTCAAACTAATAATCATCCTAGCAACAGTTACTATTATTCTTTCAATGACCAGGTCACAAATCTAGACAGAATACAGAAAAGTAACTAGGATGGTGACAGGAACATAAAGAATTATGTGTGGATACTGACTAAGGGGCACTGACCTTTTTTCATTTGAAAAGAAGGTAGATGAGAACCTGATATGGGTGGTAATGATTTTAAATTCTGAATCTTGCAAGTGCCAGTCTCAGAAAATCAAGACTAAATACGTAAAAATGGGGACTTAACAAATAGTAAGTCCAATATCCTTATGTCATTTAGGATACCTCTGTTTTGGTACTGACCCTTAGCTTGGTTACAGATCTTTTGGACAGAACTGCATAAGTTAAGCTGCATTCTATGTATTTGTCCAGTGATCCTCTATGCTCTGATAGCCTCCAAAGTTCAGTATTGGACCCTGTTCTGTTTTCATGAACCACCCTGGCCTAATCCTGTCTGTTGATGATTTAGCTTTAATCTTTACTAGTTCATCTACATCTATCTAGCCTCTACAAGGAGGTCAACAGTCTCTGATCCTGAGGCTCTCATAGAAAAACACTTCTTATAAACACATCAGAAACATTTTCCATACCTTCTAAAAGTAATCTTTGCATCCCATCACCTCTCACACCAATCAATTCAATATATTTGTAAAACAAACTCGTATGTAGGCCTCTAACATGATCCCTCCCTTACTTTCTCTTACTGAGCTAACCGCACTGTTCCAGCACTGCATGTTTTAAAAGCAGTTAATTTATCATACAGATTTCTTAGCCTACTTATTCATGAAGCACTATCAGCAACTAGAAAGTTCTGCTCCCTAAGTTTGAGTACACCTCCTTTATATCTTTGAGCTATCCTACCAACAAATTTCGAATCATAGTGAATAAAATTTGCTGTTTTGTCTCCCTTATTAGTATATGGGACCATCATTGTATGAAGCCTGTCTGTGCCTCTCCATTTCTTTTAGATTTTAAATTACTATAAATATATTCTGTTCAAAGCCTGATCTGCCCCACAGCTCTCACTGTCCCCATTGCACAAACTGTCCTCTTTTTTTCTGACTACAGCCTGAAAAGCCAAGATAAGGAAGTTATTACACCATCTGAAAATATAGTAACTGATATCTATAATTCCTTGTCCTCATCCATTAGAAAAATAAGTGAACTAAAATGCTTCACAATCAAACTTTATGTACATTTACTGTATGATTCCCAGGGCAATTGCTTTTTGTATGGTGGATATAGACATTACAAAAAAAAAAAAAAAAGAAAATTAGTTGTACAGGGCTGATTACTCTCAATCAGCAAATGGATTATTAAAATGTGCTACTGTCAACATTTCTTATGTAAGGTCTGGTCAAAGATCACTTTGCATTCTTATTAAAAATAGGAAAATGGGATTTGAGCTGGTATTGCTTGCATAAACCACAGTTCATTAAGGTAACACAAGAGATGAGCACTTTTGTCTTAGTCAGAACTTCATCAGATCCAAGTTATACATAACAGTAACAAAGCAAGATATACTTTTATATTTTCCATACAAAACCTATGTAAATTGCAACAAAAGCTTTAACACATGAGCACTTAAACAGATCACATTCAGTGACAGTAACTGGAGGTACATACATAGTTTGCATCTTTATTGTGACTGGTGCTTTTTAATGATTATCTAAATACAAATGTATTGTGTACCTGGCTGTTGATCAATGTGCTACGTACAATGTCAAACAATGTAAGCATCAAGTCCTGCATTTTTGCTACATGAATAAAATACATGATAAAACAGATGACAGACAGCTAGGTTTCCCTTTTTTGTTTTGTTTTTCCTTAAGGAAAGTGTACATTACCCTCAAGAATGGAAAACTACATTTCCTTGGTACTAGGTTACATTGTTTGATTATAGTCAGTTTCAGTTATGTGTTTGATAGTGCATTTTTTACGTCATTCATTTTGACCCCACAAATGCTCCTATCCCCATTACAGCCATCAAGCTATATGTCTCACTGACCCATTAATACATCCCTACTCTTGATACTGAGAAACACAGGGAGAAAGAAGCAAGAATTGGGGTAGTGGCTGTCATTCTTTCGAAGGTTAGGGCATTTCTGATGCTTTTAACAACCTCCTTGTTAGTCTGCATGCACAATGCAGTCTGTAGTCACATGGAACTGACGTATGTGAGTGCTTCTGCATGTCCTTGACATTTGGCTGGAGTGAATGTGGTGTTTGGCAAAAAGCTCATATCCTATATGTTTGGTATGCAGTAATGGGCTTTTCCCCTAAGTAGCAATCCTGCACTAGGACTTGTATTAACTCCTTCTGCCCAGCGTGGGTAACCCTGCCCTTTTCCCCTAGGTAGCAATCCTGCACTAGGACTTGTATTAACTCATTCTGCCCACCGTGGGTAAGCCTGCCCTTTTCCCCTAGGTAGCAATCCTGCACTAGGGCTTGTATTTATTTACTCCTTCTGCCCACCGTGGGTAAGCCTGCCCTTTTCCCCTAGGTAGCAATCCTGTACTAGGGCTTGTATTAACTCCTTCTGCCCACCGTGGGTAAGCCTGCCCTAGCCACTCACTTCTATTCCTCCCTGGTTAGCAGCTTCAACACAAGGGCCACTAACTGAACCTAGATCATCTGGGGCATGCATAATCAGGGTTCAGTCATGGTAGCTACTACTGCACAACTTTGTTTTTGTTCTTAGTATTGATCTTCTTTAACTATCTTGCTATATTGTGTGCATCCCCTCTTCCTTAGTCCCATTTATTCTCCATTCCCCCTTTAATGTCCATGTCTGCTAGCCCTGCTGAAAGTCATAACCTCTTCTCCCTTCCCTTTCTTGCTCTTTTTGCTCTTCTGAAATCTCATTCCACTTAAGCAGAATGCTACTCTATCGATCACTTCTACAATGTACCCATACCCCTCAACTGTCTGGATTTTCAGACTGCCCAGATTTTTGCGTCATATTTTTGGTCTGCTTCACATAAAATCCCTGTTTTTTTGGAAAATCACTGGGATGATCTGAGGACTGAAGCCACTAAATAATGACATATATTTGAGTTTCAGACTTCATATTCTTCAGAAAAATGAATCCTAAGACAAATCCTGTTATCCTTTCAACTTACTAAGTTTATAAGAGCAATGTTTAAAATCTGTCCCTATTTTTGGCCTCTGTTCCCCCATTATGTCAGGATCCGTTCAGATTTCTTGTGCTAACAGGTTGAGAGGTATGAAGGCACCCTATTTTTCTTCTGTTCTTTCCTTATTCTTCTTTTAATATTTGTTTACATAGACTTTTCAAGCATGGCAGTACACCCACTATGGCACATCTAGTTACTGTCTTTACATTTAATTAATGTTTGCTCCTCGAATTTGTATTTTTCATTTCTCACTATATGTCTACATTCCTTAAGGAAACTTGACATTTTTTCAAAATTCTAAAATAGATCTTACAAAACAATATATTTTTCTCCTGCATTCATTCTGGTCAAGCCACTACCTGTTTAATTTCTTAATCTTTGTAACATAAGATCAGTCATTTCAAAATTCCTCTGTCATGTTGACTGTGTATGTTGTTTTTCTGCCTTTGCTGTAGGCTTTGGCTGAAAAGTTTACACACCCACTAAACAAACAAAGAAATAAATATGTTTTATGAATTCAAATACTGTTCTGAGATCATTGCACTGAACAGTGGGACATTATGCAACATGGTGAAAACTAAGAAAACCACTTTCCCCTACTTTTTCACATTTCATAAGACTGGGATATTGTGTCAGAGTTACATGAGCTGCCGTTACAGAGATAAAATCAAGCTTCAAGCCTCTGAGCACGGTACATCAAATGCTGATCTGCCAGTTGTGCATGCTGAGTAAGTCTCACTTTTGTAAACTTTATGGCTATCTTAATTGTGCAGATTAAATCAGCTCCCCATCTTACTTCAGTTACTTAGGTTCTAATCTTGGCACAGTGGTGTAGAACTTGATTCCTGCTGAAGTTAAGGTGCTTTACAGAGAAAAGCTGTTTAAAAGTAAGCTGCAAAGATATTTAACTGAGTGTTCCAGTTGCAAGCGTTTTTAGGAATACATGTTAGATGACACAGTATATAAATGACAAGAACGTTTTTTTTGAGGAAGTGTATCCCACTGTAGAATGATGTTGTTTATATTGCTGCTATCTGTTGACAGGATTGTTTTTCAGAGACATCCAAAGAATATAATATAATTAATACTACCACACTGAAGCAAAAGTTTAATCAACCGCAAAAGCCAGTAAATTCCAATACAGAATAAATGAATGGATTGGTTGGTTTGTAAATGGTTTATTTTGTATTTTAATTGATGTGAATATTTAAGAGTGGGATTAATAGGTAATTACTCACTCTTTGAAGGTCAGCTGAACGAGGCACTACAACTGCTATGTATTGAATAAAGAATTTGGAAGTTACTGGCTTTTGTGATTGGTAATATAATTACTCTGTAAGGTTTTTCATGTTGATAAAAAGATTAATATATGCAGAACGTATTATTTATTCAGTATTATCTGTACACCAATTTATGCCTGAGAAGGCCTGTGGGAGTAGTTCAAATGCTCTGTTAAAATAAGCTAAGTATAGCTTTCCTGAACATAAAGGTACTTGTATTGCTAATAGATGTAAGGTTGTCATCTGTTGAGATTAGTTGTTGGGTGGTGTTTTTCCTGCATGTAACTCTTCACACAAAACCAGCTAAAGAAAAAGGTGGATGACATAACCTGCTAAATTAACTAAAGAATATATATGGCATGAGAGGCCCGATATTAGAAGAGACCAACCTGTAGCTAACAGGACCAAAACTGCACCCCTTTTACCTTACCACATCTTCATTTGAAGGGGAGAGGGGGGCCAAAGCAAGAAGTAGATACTGCTTACAGGCGTAATGGAGCAGGCGTTAGGGTTCACATTTTACAGGAAGGTTACTGTTATGTGGAGCTTAGTTCCAGCAAATGTTTGGAGAATATTTAATTGTAATAAGTCCAGTTCCTAGCTGTTACAAACTGTTGTAAATACACAGGAATATACAGCAGGTATTCAGAAATTCAGAGCCATTGAGTCATACAAAGTCTTGTGAAATCTTTATTGTCTGACGTATGCCTGCATTTACAATTGTTTAATGCAACTTTTGTGACTTTAAACTAACTTACAGTATTTACAAAAACACCTTGTTTTAAAAGGCAAAGATGCACTAGTTGTAAAGAAAATGTACTGCTTTAAACACGTACATACATATATACATAAAGTGTATTGTATCCATTGCAAGGCAGATTTTAAATAGAACATGCAAATAACAGAGACAAAATGAATGACTGATTTGTTAATACTGTAGAGACGTTAAGTCCTTACAGTTCTGATTTTGGTGGTAGCACAAGGTGATATTTTTAGCAGTTTATCAGTAACTACTTTAGCAACACTTCTCAATAAGGTTATGACATGAAGAAATGTTCATAATAAAGGATTATGCTTGTGCAGCTTCAGTGCAGGAGTAGTAATACCTCACATGTAACAACTCAATTTTTTCTTGGGGGGGGGGGTGTCAGTGCTTAGTACTGTGACAGGGGGCATTCAGAAAGTGATTACAATACCATAGCACATCTCTAAATGTTAATGACATCATAGTGTAAAACAGCTCAATGCCACTTAGGTATGCTGTACGGCCAGCATAATACTTGTACTCCAGTAAAGGCTGCAGAGGAAATTATAGCAACTCCAGCAAAGGGTCCATGTTACGGGCAGTCATATGACCAATATGACAAGCACATTAAGATGGCTTGCTTATTTATGTACATGCAAGGAAGTGCCTCACAGGTGCAACACAAGCACTGTGAGCAAACCACAGGAAGTCAGCATAACAAAGTGCCATCACCACACCAAATCCTACATCCCAGATGAACCTGTAGAAATTGGAGACCAAAACAGGAAGAGAAAAATACAGCGCATTAGTACACTTGTGTACTTCAAAAAGAATTTCAATTGTACATGACAGAAATGGGCAACATATACATACTGCATCATCTGGACCACCTATCACACCTCCTTAGATAGGCCTCCCTGTTGAAAGCGATCTCCTTAGCTAATCTAAAAAGAAAAGAGAGACTATTCAGTACATTGTGACCCTACCAAGACAAGGCAAAGAAATTAATAGATAATAGTCAGAAAAATACATTGAAAATTCTATATGCAATGCTTATTTTAAAATACTGACAGACTCCTCTTAACGTTTGCATCCCACTGGCACAACAGGTCAGGGCAGTGCCTACTCAGGTCACTATAGTGATGCCTGCACTACTCACCAGAGTGGGCCAGTGACATCATTCACTGTCTGGGTAAGCTGATGTTGGGCATTAATGTACATAAGGGGACATCATAATGGCCCAGAAGGGACACCAGGTAGTCCCTATGCGGAAGATGCAAAAAGGCCATAGTTTCCTGCTGAAATCGGTGCCTGAAGCAGCCATGATCAATCAATAGGTCAGAATGACAGCAAAATGGTTGCCCCTCCATACCCACAACATCATGTTATGGACACTATGTAATGAGTACTATTAGGAAGCAGTGGTGCACTCTGGGAAGTAACACTAGTGCAGAGTGGTGGTGTTATAGTCTGCAGTGTTCATGCATGAGTATAATGCGTGCATATCCTACTAACTTGAGAACAGGTAGGCAGGAACATTGTAGCACTGCCTAGGTGTGATACTGCAATGCGTAATAACAGTCATTCAGAGATGATCAGACTAAGTTACCTCATTATCATAATCACCGTGCTATGAGACCAGATGTATTGTGATACAAAACACATGGCTGCCATACTACAGACAAGTCATGGAATAAGAATTCACTGGTGAATACTTTGTGCTGTAATATAGGCATAAGGAAAGAAGCAAACAAACAGTCTAGAAGCACTGCTATAGCTGCAAATTCTTTTATTTCACTTTATCATCTGGTACCTCGGCTCCACAAGCCTTCTAAGGAATGAAAATGATACAAATTAAGCAGCCTTTTTATACTCCCTAAGTGAATGTGTTAAACAAGGAATTCTCCTCAAATGAAGCAAACAAACAGTCTAGAAGCACAGCTATAGCTGCAAATTCTTTTATTTCACTTTATCATCTGGTACCTTGGCTCCACAAGCCTTCTAAGGAATGAACTTGATACAAATTAAGCAGCCTTTTTATACTCCCTAAGTGAATGTGTTAAATATTTAATTACATTCAATTAATCCCACATTTAAATTCATATATAATTTCAACAACCAAATTTAAAGGTGTATTCCCACAATAAGCACCAGCACACATTAAAACACCCATTAGCACAACCTCATGCATATCAAAATCTGGGGGTAGATGAATTCAAACGTAGACTTTTAAGGTTAGAAACAAAAACTATAGTAAATTTAGGCACTTTGTTTCCCAGAGGGCTTAATTTAGAAATCAGTTGGGATGTTTAGGAATTATATCCAGTAATGTATTATAAAATAAAGAGAGGGCTTGGGAGGACTTTGCAATAGTAACAATAGAGTTACAATCATTCAGTTGTATGTGAATGAGCTAGGTGTTGAAGGATGCATCATGTAAATGATGGAAAAAATGTTTTTGTTAAATATATTTGATGAATATGTATTTTTAATGTGTTTTGAATGTAACATTATGGAGTGTATTTTTGAAATATGACATAGTTAAAATAATGAATTAATGTTATGAATATTTAACATAATTGATATTTATTATAAGAAAGTAATAATTTATAAAGAAAAGAAAAAAATATTGAATATATTATTTAGGAAGAGCATATTTGATATGTTATGGTTAGATTCAGTGGTTTTTAATGTGTGTTGGTGCTTATTGTGGGAATACACCTTTAAATTTGGTTGGTAAAATTATATATGAACTTAAATGTGAGATTAATTGAATGTAATTAAATATTTAACGCATTCACTTAGGGAGTATAAAAAGGCTGCTTAATTTGTATCAAGTTCATTCCTTAGAAGGCTTGTGGAGCCAAGGTACCAGATGATAAAGTGAAATAAAAGAATTTGCAGCTATAGCTGTGCTTCTAGACTGTTTGTTTGCTTCATTTGAGGAGAATTCCTTGTTCCCTTTGGGGAGCACTTGGTGTGTTTTTTCACTAAGGAAAGAAGATAAGGCAGCTGTTGGTGTACCTCAGTGCTATACTTGCACCGCTCCTTTTTGGCATTTAATTTTCTGAAGTCAAGGCCAATGTCAATGGCCTCTGGTGGACAAAATTTGCAGATAATTGCAAATTAGGAGCTGTCACTGAATCCCACACCAAGACAAATGTTCTCCAGGAAGGGCTGACACAGACAAACAACTGGTGTCAGAGCCATGGACTAAAACTAAAAGACAAGAAATGCATAATAGTATCCTTTGGGAAGTCTTCCACCCCTGGTTACTATCATATTGACAACTCACCCCTTAGAACTGACCCAGTAGTCAGGGACTTAGGGACACACAGACATCAACCTAGTCTGTAGCCATCACGTGTCTACAGTAGTGAGGAAATCATTTTGTGTTGTGCAGCTTATAAACAAAGGTATGGCATCTAGCTCCAAGGAAGCCACTGTTGCATTGTATTTGGCATTCATCAGACCTATCATTGAGTACAATGCCCCCTCTGTTATGTACCTAACCAGGCATAGCCAACAACTGGAACATTTGCACAGGTTCCTCATTAAAAAAATACAAGGCTTAAGTAGCATGTCCTATGCAGATAGCCTCAAGGCCCTATCTCTGTATTCTGTCTCTTACAGGCTGTTGAGGTGAGATCTATGCCTGGCATACAGGGCATTGTCAGACCCCACTCTGATGGGCCTCCTGCATATCCGCCAAAAGAAACAGCACCGGAATTACCCATTCTAAAGAGTAAAGACTTAAACCTTGCCTGTGATATAAATAAGACCTGCTGGACAGACAGGTATGTATCCCAGAGACTACCCTATCACTGGAGTAGGCACCTCATCCATGTGAAGTAGAGTTCCTCCCTAATCCAATTCAAATGTAACTTGGGCAACTAGATGAGGAACAGGAAATTCATTCCTGGTTTGGCACCTATGTTTCTAATGGACACAGGGAGCCTGTAAATGGTTAATATCCCAGGCCTCTACTTGAAAATATTTCATCTCCCAAGCCCTGCTTGCACTTATCAAGGGTACCAGAACTTGTTAGAGATTTATTATGCATGACTAGGCTTAGAAATGCCCTTGTGGTCATTACCTTAGTAAACACCTATGAGTCTATGAACACAGAGCACCAGTGGTACATGGAAGCAACTGAGACAAATAAGAATCAGTAAACTGGGTGTGATGTCATAGCACAAGGGCATGTGGCGAGCTGGGAGAAGCACACCATGGCTACTGTACACAGACTGCAAGACAAGCGAGAGGGGAAACGACACCTCCTGTACAACAATTATTGCATGGCCATATGTAGAGAGGGAGGTGAGAAGCACAGGATGTGTGCAACACCAATGGTGGTCAGCAAAGGGTTGTAAGAAGGGGGAAGTGGTAACATGCCCATTGCTGCTGTCAGTATGAGACAGGGTGGGAATGGTGACATCACAATAGCAGACAGATATGTGGCCATCAAATGGAAACATTGGGAAAAGGATGAGACACTGGGATCTGTGAAGAGCAGTCATAAGCACACAATATGGATCCACATGTGTAGCCCACACATGAGTATGCCTTTTCATAGGCCTAAGACAATGGCAACACCTGGAAAACTTTACTACTCAGGAAACAGAAAATTTGTCTCTCTGTCTTTTGGAGTAATTTTAATGTTGTGCAGAATGTAAGGCAATGATAAGAAGAGAATATTCTCAATGTAAGAGAGCATTGTAAGAAATGGATTTTCAAGCCTCTTTAGTAAATAGGTGTGAAAGTTTTGTGGGCGACTTTTTGCTGGATCGCTACCTTAATGGATTGTCACTGTTTGTGGAGTAGTAAAGACAAGTTTGATCTGGTGTTAGGCCTAGGTATTTTTGTTGAGTGACAACCTGAAGGGGCTATACTGACTACCCAAGAGTCTTTTTAGTTCCAGTTAACACTACTGTGGATCTGGACATACCAACTATTAGTTTCTTATTTTGCAAAAAGTTCCCAAAATGTCTGAAGTCAATGAATAGAGAGCTGTTCCCTTTAGTTGGTGCAGTTCCCAATATGTCTGAAGTCAGTGTATAGTGAGACGTTGCCTTTAGTTGGTGAAGGTCAGGCTCTAGTAATAACTAACTCACCTGCATAAAGCATTTATTTGAGATCAGAAACGTTCCAAAAGAGGTAACTAATAAACAGAGAGAATAGGAGAGGGCCAAGAACTGAGCCTTTTGGGAATTCTGTGTCGGTGGGTATGTGGTTGACATAGGATTTGTGGAAATATATATGGTGACTGTTTTCTTCAATATACAGTGTCTTATCCAGGAGCATACCTTAAAGTATGAGGTCTGTAATCCATGAAGAGAAGATCTGCAACTAAAGGACAGATCTCTCAATTGTCCCTATTTTGAAAGAATGTACCCATTTCCAGGCCCAAGTTATGTATTTTTGGAGGCATGTCTTTATTTTCAGGCTCGATTTACCCCTTCATATAAATTCCTGAAACCGCTCATCATGTATGATTTTTGAAGCTGTTTAGTACAGAGAAAACCACACTACATGATCGACATACTAGTGGCACCAATAACTTAATGAGAGCAGGCACACATCTTTGCATCGCACTTTCTCAGAACCAATGACAAATTACCTTGTTTGTTAAAATACTGTAATAAAATTCCTTAAAATTAAAGTTATGCACTCACCATAACTATGCATCTGTGTTGCCCATTTTCATTCTTCTTCAACATACTGGTTACGGATCAAACTTGGTCACAGATCTCAGACTTACGGATCCAACTCTCAAGCTCCTCCCTCTACCCACAATGCCCCAGCTAGCCTCCAATACCTCAGATTGAGTTTGCTTCTTTATACATATATATGACAGATTAGGAAGAAGTAAAGTAATGGTAAGCCAAGACTCAAACATGGAACTAAAAGGTTCCAAACACTCCAGGAGATCACTCCAAAAGAAAACAGGAAGGGGGAAGGAGGGTGGGGAGTTGAGGAAGAATGAAAATGGACAACACAGATGTATAGTTATCATGAGTACATAACTTTAATATGTGTCCTTTTCATTTTTCCTCAGAGTATGGGAATATTCAGCTATGTGAATCTTGGGTGACCCTCCTGGAAGAATATTCTGGAGAACTGCTGAATCAAAAGCAGCTCTGCTTCTAGAAGTCAAATCTAATTTGTAATGTGCAATAAATATATGAGCATTAGACCAGGCAGCTGCTGTGCAAATGTCATCAGTGGAAGTTCTAGACCAGAAGGCAGAAGAAGTGGCCATAGATCTAGTTGAATATGCCTTTGGAGGCTTTGACAGGGAGAAGCCCTGCTGGGTATATACAAAAGAAACGCAGTCAGTAATCCATTTGGTCAGGGTAACCTTGAAAACTGGTGATCTCAGTCTGTTCAGTGAGAAAGAAAGAAACAACTCATCATTTTTCCTGAAATCCTTAGTCCTACGTAGATAAAAACATACAGCAAAAACATGTACTCTCCCTTATTTGAAAAATTGGGGAAAAACTGGCAAATTAATTGTTTGATTGTTATTAGATTCAGACGCTACTTCTGGTAAAAAAGATGGACTTTTACATACAGTAACGCTGTCTTTGTGAAGAACAATGTAAGCGGATTTAGATGATAGAGTCTGGAGTTCAGAAATTCTCCTCACAGAAGTAATTGCTACCAGAAATGCTGTTTTCCAGGCCAAAAATTTTAAATCAGATATTTGCTGAAAGTTGAAAGGGTTGGTCAGTCAACCCCTGAAAGACTACCGTCAGGTCCCAGGCAGGAGATGAATCTTTGACTGGGGGCCTAAGTAAGAAGCTGCTTTTTAAGAAGGCCTTGCACAGTTTGGAAGAAGCTAAGGCGGAAGCTTTATCTCCTGAATGAAAATTTGATATGGCTGCCAATTGAACTTTGATTATGGAGAAACTACCACCTTCTTGGAAAAAATAAGCTAGGAATTCTAGAACTGAAGTAACTGCAGCAGGGAAGGGATCAATTTCTTTCTTAAGAGCACAAACTGAGAATCATTTCCATTTACTCTTGTATATTTTCCTTGTAGAAGCTTTCTGTGAAGAGAAAAGAATAATGTCTAACTGGGGAGGAAAGCCTGAGCTCTCTAGCTATTAAAAAAAAACTAAAGAAACCATGCGATTAGTTTGAGGCCCGAAATACTGGGATATTTCATCTCCAAGAGATGCAAGAGAAGGTCTGGACTGAGGTCCAGTATCAGCAGAGGATAATTAAGTTGAGACCAAAGGAAGGGGAACCACACTTGGTGAGGCCAGAAAGGAGCAATGAGGATAACTGAGCTCTTCAACTTATTGGCTTTCAGTAAGAATTTTACAATCAAAGGTAACGAGAGGTAGGCATAAAGGAGACCAGAGGGCCAAACATGGACTAGAGCATCTCTTGGTGACTCCCCCTGAGGAAGGATTAGGACAAAGTAGCTGTTGCACTTGTTGCTGTAGGGAGATGCAAAGAGTTTGCAGCAAGGTTGGCTCCAACAATGGAAAATCCTCTCTGCCACTGATTGATTGAGAGACCACTCATAATGCATCAAAATGGACCTGATAAGTTTGTCCACTAGTACACTGGATTTTTGCAGACCGTGCATTGTCACAAGACAGCCATTGGAGGAGATTGACCACTGCCAAATTCTTATAGCTTCTCAACAGAGGAAGTAAGATAGAGTTTCCCTTTGTTTGTTGATGTAACAGACCACAGACATGTTGTTGCTTTGAATCACAATAGTCCCCAGAGGGAGAACATCTTCAAATGTCTGCAGTGCTAGCAGGACTGCTGTCATCTTTAGGACACTGATATGCAAATTGGTCTCTTGTTGGGACCATGTGCCCTGGACCATTCTTCCCAAGAAATGCCCACTGACCCCCCCCAACTGGGAGGCATTGTCATCACAGTGGCCACTGCAGGAGACAGAATAAAAGGGCGGCCCGGGTATACATCATCCAACTGGATCCACCAATGAAGATGGTTTCTGCATTTCCAGCTGAGTCTGACTGTGAAGGACAGAGGATGTTGCAGAATAGATAACTGAATGGATAGAGTCCATTGGAGAACACACTTATAGATATGTGCTAAAGGAGCTAAGACTATTAGCCGTTACCAACAAACCTAGAGCTAGCAGTACAAGTCTGGTTGGGGAGCAGGATGGACAAGGATTTGTTGTACAGGAACTTGAATGCATCTATATAATGAGCAGGCAGTGTGGCAATATGACTTACTGCATTCAACTGGCCACTGATGAACTCCAGACTCTGCACCGGCTGTAGTTTGGATTTGGAGATGTTGATTGTAATGCCTAGCATTTGACAAAGCTGGAGGAAATAGTCCCTAGTCTGATCTACAAGATGCCTGGTTAGGATAGTGAGAAGTCAGTTGTCTAAATATGGAAACACTCAGAATTCCAGCAGTCTCAGGTGAGCTGCTACCACCGCTATACACTTGGTGTGGTGAGACCATAGGGCAGGGGGTCTGAACTGATAGTGGCTGGCTTCCAACCGAAAGTACAGATTCTGTTCTTCTTGACATGATAGTATGCATTCTGAAGACTGAGCACATCTAGTTATCCTTGTGCATAAAGGACAGGATGCACTGAACCATGACCATTTGGAACTTTGACGTCTCCA
This sequence comes from Protopterus annectens, assembly GCF_019279795.1. Classification (NCBI taxonomy): domain Eukaryota; kingdom Metazoa; phylum Chordata; order Ceratodontiformes; family Protopteridae; genus Protopterus; species Protopterus annectens. The sequence continues at coordinate 735,526,960 of NC_056739.1, forward strand.
CAAATTGTTTCAGGTTGCTTATCTCCAAAACTGGTCTCAGGTCCCATCGTCTTTGGCACTAAAAAGAACTTTGAATAACTTCCAAATCCTCTTTGGTCTGCAGAGACCTCCTGGATAACTCTTTTGTCCAGCAGCTTTTGAATTTCTTGAGCTGCAGCTTCTCTCACTGACTGGGTGGAACTTTGGGAAGCTTTTTTCTTTTGGTTGAGGGACTCTGGAAAACAGTATGAAATAACCTGGATATTATTTTTTGCATCCAAGAATCTTTTGTTATAACAGCCCAGGCATCAAGGTGCAAGGACAAGTGCACCTCCACCAAATTCCTCCAGAGATGAGTAGTAGGGCAAACCTTTAGGAGCACTGAAAGGGTCTATCTGGAAAGGGATCATAGAAACCCTGGTTCTGCGGGCCCTCTCTGCTGTGAGGACAACATCTTCCATTCACACTACCCCTTCTACCTCTAGAGGACTTGTCCTTGCATGAGTCCTGAAAGGAACCCTGGGATTTTCGGGACCACATTTTCTTGCCTTCTCTTTGATTCTGGGTGAAGAATCACTGAGAGATCAAAATGCGAATCCCTACGTTAGACAGGGTCTTTCATTCCTGTTCACTGTGGGAAAGTGTTTCTTTAACAGATGGGCCAAACAAGGACATTCCATCAAAAGAAGTATTGATGAAAGAAGACTTGAAAGTCACATAGCTGCATCCAGGCATGTCTCCGTATGACAATGCCTGAAATGGCAGCCCATGAGGTACCCTGTGCAGCATGGGATATCAACCTCATGGACACAATGGAAATGGATAACAGAGGGTCCAGTTGTGAGGATGTTCTTTTATAGTTCTCCACAGACATGTACTCCGAGAGGGATTTGGAAAGCTCCTTGGTCAAATCTCTCTGCAGCCTTGTAAAGTGCACTAAATAATTCAGGTAACTCAAGGTAAAGGTCACTGAGGCAAATATGCACTTTCCAAATCTGTCCAATGCCCTTGAATTTCTATTGTGGGATGGACAAAGGAGTGCTGCTCGTTTAACTCCTTTTTTGTGGCTGCTGCCACAACCATAGCATCAACAGGGACTCTTTTGCTCCAGTGGGTACTGTCTTTCTGTGGTGCCACAAGTTTGTCTGGACAACAGGGAATTGTTTCAACACAGTCCAGTTCCTTCCATGCCCGGTGAGAGACTAGGCAAATAAGCTCATCAGCCAGGGGAATCATCCAAGACATAGATGGGCTAGAAGTGAAAGTTTCCAGAAATAATGACTCCTCTGGGAAGAGGGAGGGATTATTATCTGAGGACCAACCACCTTTCTGTTTAAGAATCTCTAAAATGTCTCCAAATAAGACATCATCCGACGGAGATCTGGGGGACCCTTCCCCTTCTTCAAAGTCAGTATTCTCTGTCAGAGATTTCATAGGGGAATCTATGTGCCTCCTTTTTTACACTCTCTTATGGGGAACCTCCTTAGTGGGATGCTCTAAGGAGGTATCCAAAGAGAGGGGAAGTTCCTCTAAGGAAACTGTCTGGATGCTAGTCAGCACTGGCTGTCCCTATGGAGTAGGTGTGATGGGATCAGAGTTTGGACCTGCTGTGGGAATAGGTTTAGGATCCAAGGACATAAGAGAGATTGGTCTCTTGAATGAGAGAAAACACTCTCTGCTATCTTGAAGGCGGACAGACTGGGAGAAGCTGTGACTGGCTACATCAGAGCTGAGACCTCTGAAGCAGCCAAGCCTTGACCCTGTCCTGACACAAGCCTTGAAGAGAGATCTGGACCTGAGCTATCTAGTGCCATGGCTCTAAGGGTCAAGGCCAGCTTCGACAACATTGGAGTAGATCCCTGTCCCCCCAGATCCAACACCAATGATTTGGCTCTGGGACTCATCCCAATCCAAGGGGATAGGAGTAGAACAATTCAGGGAAACTGTCAAAGTCAAAGAACTAACCGTCTTTAGCACTGACACTAATTCTGTTGGGACTCTCAGATCAGAAGGCTCTAAAGCCATGTGATGGACTGCAGAAGGAGATATCACTACATGGAAAGTGGAAGGAAGGCTCACAGATCCAACAGGAGAAGGAGATGGAATAAACCCCATCTGAATATGAGCCCTGAGGAACTTCCTCATCATTCCATCCATGTCAGCCAAGGAAAGACTTCTGGAGGACCTAACAGACAAGGTACTGTGCTGTGGCCTAGAGTGTTTCCTCAGTGCAGTTTGAAGAAAGGATGAATGAAGCCAAGGAGACACTGGATTGATCACAACCTTGGGTAAGCAAGTTCTAGAACACCTTGAAAAATGAATGGTTGAATCTGAGGTCTTCAGATCCAAGAGCTATTTCAAAGATTTAACTGGTGCAATGATCATATTCAGTGTTCGGGATCTGATGGTTTCCTTTTTGGATCAAATTAAATAGGATCTGAGGATCTCCAAATTTTCAGAGAAGGCTCTGAAGTTACAGTGGTAGGAGCAGTCTAAGGAGACTGAGGAGGGGATCTCTTCTTAAACTCTGAAGGAGTTCTTGAAAGCTTACTGGGGGGTTGAGCCCCAGATGAAGAAGGGGACAGCAGTCCTTTAAGGACCAACTTGTTCCTCCTACCTGCAGCTGCCCTAGAATTAAAGGCAGCACATATAGAACAATTAGTATTCAGGTATGCCTCTCCTAGGCAATAAACACACTCCCTGTGAGCATTAGAATTTGGAATTTTGTGTCCACATGAAGTGCATGTTTTAAAACTTGTTGGCTTCTCTGTAATAGTTAATAACTACAAGAAAAAGGAAAGAGAGGATTTTTTTTAAAATAGTAAACAATCAACGATGATAGGACTAGTACCCAAAAAGGTGCAGGAAAGGAAGAGGAAGGAAAGAAACTGGTACCATAGATGGTACGCAACAAGGATACCTAAAAAGATAGGAAAGGGAGTCAAAAAAGGTTAATGTATAGAAACTCAAAAAAAACTAGTCAGAGAGGGAAGATGCATGAAAAGTTTTAGGATGTCTTTCTAAATAAAAATGCTATTCACAAATGTTAGTATGATTGAAAAGGGCTTCTGAAAGAGGATCTGATCCATGCAAAATGGGGGCAAACAAGATATGAGGTATTGGAGGCTATCTGGGACATTATGGGTAGAGGGAGGAGCTCGAAAGTTGGATATGTAAGTCTGAGATATGTGGCCGAGTTGGATCCATAACCCATACATTGAGGAGGAATGAAAAGAACAGCATTAGATATCTGGATACCCAGACGTTGCTGCATGCAGTTTCTCTGATAATGTACCTATTCTTTTCACTCTGTGTTTCTAACTAGTATCTGAAATTCCTACTGAGTTATATATCATTTACTCATTCACATTTTATGTAAATTAGATGTGCAGATTTTTGGCTAAATGTACCTACTTTTCAAGGGCCTCTGTACCCTTTTTCATGGTCTGCAGGTTGAGAGATATCCTAAAGGGCAACCCTATAACTGGTTGGTTAGATGTTGCCAGTAGTGTAAATAGGTAGGGGATCGAAAGATAAGGATTACTGTTGCCTGATAAAGTGAGAACAGCAACTGAGCTACATGTATGCTTACTTTGAATGTGCCAATATGAGATTTAGAGGGTGATTTACAGTAGCTGAGTGGCAAGAGAGAGAGAGAGGGAGAGAGAGAGAGAGACATAGAGAGAGAGAGAGAGACATAGAGAGAGAGAGAGAAAGATACCAGACAATAAGAAAGTCCTTGGAGTATTCCACTACTACTGTAAACTAGAAAAACTCTGGTGTTTCAAGATGTGTTACAGAGTTTAGTTGTAAACAAGTAAATCATAATAGTTATTACAATATTGAGCCAGAAAAAGTCACTAGATAGCTGTTATGATGTATCTGAAAACAATCACAAGTTTGCTTCAGTTTTGCTGTGACCTTGCAGAATGGTCTATTCTTTTTGTAGCTTACATTTTCAGAATTATGTAATACAGCAAACCTGAAAAGAGAGAGGGAAAAGGTTACTAAATATTTAATGTACTAACTTGAAATGGGAACAGAGATAAAAAGACAGAGAGAGAATTTGAAGATACAGCAGAAATAGAGATTAGCATTAGTAGAAGGAAGTTATGTCAGTCCTAAAGAATTAAGGATTTGAAGTTCATGGCAGATGGAGGAATTGTAAGTTACACAGTGAATAATTTGGGGAAGGCGGGTAGAAAGATGTCCTAAAATAGAACATAGGATATGAGTGAGTCAAGTGTAACATATATAATAAAACTGTTTGTCCATCATCAGATGTAAATTCTGTCAGCAAAATGAATGTCAAAGTAAAATTATACAAAATAGGCTGAATTCTAGTGTATTGTCAGTAGCCAGGTACAATAGTCATATGAACATAAATACAGTAATTATGTTGCTTCTCTTCATATTGTTTGTTTGACTATAAGAGAAACCTTGCCACTAACCAAGGTATTACCATAAACACAGTAACTTACAAATACAATCACAAGGATGAAAAACAACAAACTGTTAAAAGTCTTCCCATCATATTGCTAAGGTCCTTCCACATTGATATACTACACTTTCTCTATCTTCCCGAACAAGATAAAAGTGGGAACACTGTGCACAAAGATTTCCGCACTACCTACTTTAGTCTATTAAGCAATTTCTTTCTTTATGATCTTTACTTTTACCACTGTAGACTAGTAACTACCTGCCCAACTTTTTGAGCTACGCTTGGGCTTACTGATAGTATTTTGTCCACAAGACTCCCTGACTTTTCAGGTCTGCCCGCTCCATTCGCTAAGCTCACTCTGCATCCCCAACCCTACCCCCAATTTCCACCCACCCCCACTACTCGCACATTTAACAGAAATAAGCCACTCCCCACATTCCAATCCATGTAGCAGGACCCTTCTCACCAACTCTCCACCCCCTGGACACCATATCCCACAGTCAATAAATTCCATTCTCCATCTCAGTGACTCTCCCCTTAAATACACACACACACACACACACACACACACACACACACACACACACACACACACACACACACACACACACACACACACACACACACACTAACAATACCCTCCAGACCAAACTACTCTATCAAATTTGGCTATACCCTAGCTTCTACACCCATACCGTACAATAAGTACTGTGCTATACTTTCTATACTCACATCCTTAAAACATCTTTATCTTCTACCCCTATATTCCACTCTCTTATCTGTTTCATGATACTTACTACTAACATCTCACTCCTAACTCTTTTCATCCTTTTATGGAAAATTACATATTACCTCAGCAACTTTTTATATCCTACCCTTCACCAACCATCTCTGCCTTTACACTACAATTCAGCCCCACACTCCACTTTCTCATTTTATCAAGCTTGTTCAACACCCCCAAGACTGAACTTTTAAGTACAAATACATTCTTAATCCCATCCAACCCCGGCCCATATTCAAACAACTGAAATTCACACTTAAATATCTTAACACACTAACACAAATAATATTTTTAATTAAGCTCAGTGGCGACAGTCACCCAAACCAAAAGCCCAAGGTATATCCACTACAACACTACAACCAAATATATCAAATTTCATAAACAGTAATAAGAACAATCACCTTATCCAAACAAAATCAGACCTGTTACTAAACATGAATCTAAGAAGTCTGTCAAACAAAATACATGAATTGCATGCAGCCCTCTCCCTCTACTCTCCCCACATAGCCACACTAACAGAAACCTGGCTTAAACCTGAAATATGTAACAATGAGATTTTTCCACAAGGTTATGACATCCATAGACTAGACAGACTTAACAAGCGTGGTGGAGGTATAGCAATTCTGTATAAAAACTCTCTAAAACTTCACTATCTAGACCCGCACCCACCAAAGTTCAAGTCTCCAGACTGGAACTAAATCCCAACAAATTCATAATCATAATAGCAATCTACATTCCCCCCAATAATGAGCCCATCTTAATTGAGGATATCCTGCATTGGATATCTTCTACCTTCTTCCAAGAAACCATTTACATGGGAGACTTTAAATTTAGATTAGTAAACATGTACATCTGAAAATCCCAAAAATTTCATAAACCTACAAGGCTTCTTACAATTAATAAAATCTCCAACTTGAGTAGACAAAAAATCTAATAGACACTCAATTCCTGACTGGATCTTAACCAACAAACCTTCACTTGTCAGACATTCAGGGTGTCTCTCCAGTAGTTTAAGTGACCACCTACCCACTTACCTCCTCTGGCAAAACTCACACCCCCCTAAAACAACTCCATTTAGACAGATGCATAACAAAAATATTTCTCCACTCAAAACTTCACACATGCCATAAAACATTGCTACTGGTCCCCTCTGATATTTCTACCACTTGACAATGCAGTATCCTATTTTAATGATACTTTCCAGAACATACTCAATAGCCAAGCCCCACTAAGAAACTTTAGAGCTAAAGCAAACTATGCCCCCTGGTTAACAAAAAAGACTAGACTACTCCTTAAAACTACAGATAAAGCCTGGGCAAAATACCATTCTGATAAAAAACCACCAACTCTAAATAACAACTGCCAGCTCAGAAACAAATCAAAGACAGATAAAAGGTGATAAAAAATCCTACTATATAACGGTACAACAGAAATATCAAAATAACCCTCAAAAATTCTGGGCAAGTATTAACCAGTTACTACAGCCAGACCAATCTTTCACTCCAACTCCCTCTGCCACTAATACACAAGAAAACATTGCAATGCAATTTAATAACTATTTCACCAGCTCCATCCTAAAACATACCAAAACAAATACTGCTACCCAACTAAAAATCCCCTCAGAATCCCATAATTTAACTGGCAGCTTTTCATTTGAACAGTACCACCGAACTCAATAAGAAGAATGCTTTGCAAATTAAAACTTACTGCCCTTGCTGCTGACAACCTACCTGCAGACTACCTAATGTTATCAGCAGAAGCTGTAGCTTATCCAATATCAATACTAATCAATCGCTGCATAACTGAACTCCATGTACTCACAATTTGGAAAACTTCTTATATAATACCACTACACAAAGGAGAACTAACAATGACCTTGCTAATTACAGACCTATCGCAATTTTCTCACCCCTATCTAAGGTCTTAGAAAAATGTATCCATTCACAACTAACGAATCGCCTTATCTTCAACAATCTCCTAACCCACACCCAACATGGTTTCTGACCTAGTCATAGCACCACCACAGCACTACTAAGTTTTACAGACATCATTAACCACTTTAGAAACAATGGTCAACTAGTCTCAATATTTCTAGACATGTCCAAAGGATTTGATTCAGTCTCACACCAACAACTTCTGCAAGAACTCATATCACTTAAACTAAGCCACTCTGCTCTTCAGTGGTTCCAAGACTACCTATCAGACAGACAACATGCAGTAAAATAGCACAATGAATGCTCTCCTGCATTACCCATCACACTAGGTGTACCACATGGTTCAGTCCTAGGTCTGCTCTTATTTAACATTTTTACAAATAAGCTCCATTCTACAACTGACTCAGCAAAAATAATACAATATGCAGATGACTCCACACTTATTTGTGCAGCATCCTCCCTCTCTGAACTCCACAGAAAAACAGCTCTCTTTCACTTCTATTGAATCTTGGCTTGCCACTTCACAGTTAATACTCAACCCTAACAAAACAAAACTAATGCTATTCATAAACAACAAACACTCAAACTAGCATCTACCTTTCCATAGCTACTCCTCAAATAACACTAAGACTGAGCCAGTATCACATACTAAACTTCTTGGTATCACAATTGATAACCTTAAATTTGATAAAAATGGTAACTGTGATTAAAAATGTTCATATCAAACTTGGCTCCCTATATAGAGCAAAACCCTATCTTACAGATTTCTCAAGGTAATCTATTGCTAGAATGCATTTACTGTCCCCCCCATATGCCTCTGCCATTTTCACCAACCTGAATAAAATCAAGTTAACCAAACTTGAAGCATGCTATAATAAAGTTGCCCAATTCGCTAACAATTCTCCATATAGAGAGCACCACTCTATTGCACTAAAGCAGCTGAACTGGCTAGAACTACTCAACCTCCTTACATTCACCCACCTTACAACTGCCCACAAGATAATATATCTGCGACGATTGGGGAGAGATGGGCGAAGGCTGCCAGCCTAGGCAAATAGAATTTGATATATAATTCTATCATTTGTATAAATAAATGTAAAATACAGGTTTGTATTTTTAAATGAAAGAAAACACTGTAAAATGTGAACTTCAAGATGGTTGCAACATTGTCATCTGCTGTCAGGAAAACCAAGCCAAGCATTTCAAATGTCATTGAAAGTACAATTATCTAAAATATGGCGCCAGAGCGGCTAGCTAAACACATTCTTCCTATTGTCTTAACTTAAGGAATAATTGTTAGAGTGTACATGTGGAAGGTGCTTTATTGCTTTGGTTTCTGCTAGAGTGTATATGTCAAATGCCTTTTATTGTTGTATTCTCCTGTGCAGGTGTTAGCTTGCTAAATAATGTAAATGGAGTTTCTATTAGCCTGGGAACTCAGAGCAGGTGTCAAGATGATGCAATATGAATACTGGGAAAACCTAAGTGTCAAAAATGATGTAATCTGGGGAGGACCCAGAGACATGTTTGTTAGTGACATTTTATAAACTGTGTCTCAGAGAGAGATAGAAAGCATTTTGATCTTGCTATCCTACTTACCAGCACTCTGCTTATGCTCACATGTACGTTTCTAGCACTGTGATTTCTTGTATGAATAGTTAAAGCTAGTAAAGATTAATTAGGTATTTTTCTTTGAAATCAGACCTGTCCTACTGTATTATTTTAAGTTTCTGTGTGATTTCTAAATTCTTGGCTATCTCTGTGGTGTAGTAGTTTTGTCTTGTGTTTTAATTATTTATTATTAAATATTTTAAAACCTTCTATATGTGGCTGGTTTATGTAGAGATAAATTATGCTTTAGAATACATTATATATTTATAGAGTTTACTGTCTAAGCCCTTCCAATAAGCCTTAGACTGAATAGTCACATTACCATTGGATATTAATATTGCACAGTAATAATTGGACACCCTTTTAAGGGCCTTTTAGTAGCTGATATTATTAACTGGGTGGTGGCAGTAATTACTACTGTATAGTCTGGGTAAATGGGCACAGCTGGAGAATCTGTGTCAGCCTTTCCCAGGAGTGGATGTGAAGTTGTATAAATACTTATCTAAAAGTGCGTGTGTGTTGTGTCAGCTACTTGTCAGGGACACGAATCACAGGTTGGACAGAGAGGGTACTGAAGGTTTTAACTTGCCCAGTTAGGCTGAGACCGGGATCCTATAGCTGTGCCAGTGGGGAGTCCTGTTGGGGACCTGGTGAGCAAGGGTGCAACCAGCCCCAGACTGACTGTGATCTCTGTGTGCACTTAAGGGAAATTGTACTTTACTGTGTATATTAGTTATCCTCTTCTCTTCTAAAAGACAACCTCACTGGTGTTAGTGGTGAGGATTGAGGCTCCTTGATTGCTGGGCCAGAGCACGGTTGTCACAATATCAACCTGAAAAAAGGTCAGCTCTTCAAAACCTACTTAAAATCAAAGAAACAACAGGCATACACTGTAGGCCATAATAAAGATTACTCTAACAACTATTTTAACAGGAGAGTTTAAACAGGCAGGTTATTCTAATTCTAATTCAAATGTTAGATGCTATCATTGGGAACAAGCGGAAATGAAACACAAATGGAAAAAGGGAATGTTCATCAGCTCAAACATACCTACAATGAGGGGAATAGTGAGTATAATGTCCCTTTAGAACAGGAGGGGCTCAGGAGATCTGAAAGGATCTAGAATTTGCCAGCACACCCAACATACACACAAGTTATGGTGAAATAACCTCAGAGGCATCAGGGGAACAGACAATACTGAGTAGTAATGACACAATATTAATTAGTTCCATTAGCAATGAGAACTTGGAAGTTGTAAACAATAATATGGATATTGAACAGTATGGGGAACTTCATTTTGAAATGAATACAGGTCATTGTACTTCCAACCAATGAATAGTAGTAATTTGTCTATTTACAATTACACTGACATCAGTATAGAAGATAGACATTTGTCTTTATTTAAAAAAGGTTTTACTTTTGTTCCTGCTAAACATGTTGATTTAGCCAAAATTATTCTTGATGTAAAACTATTCACTAGGAAATTAAATTTAGAGGTTTTAGTTTCCAATAGTGACCTACAAGACTACTGGTCTATCAGACCACGTGGTGACTTAGTAAGGAGAAGTACATACAACCCCCCCCCCCACACACACACACACAATGACATTAGTAATTTTGAAAAGGTGTTGATAAAGGAAATAAAATCTAGTTATTACAAAAACAAAAATAGATACCCTTACACCAACTTGAATTTAGAAGAAAGGGCGACTTTGGAAGAAATTACACATTATTACCCTAAAATTAGGATTATAAAGCCCGACAAAGATGGTGGGGTTGTTTTAATGGAAAACTGGTCATACATTGCTAAAATGATGGAAATTTTAGACACAGAGGGACATTATACTATTATATCTAGAAATGAACTTAATATAGCATACAAAAAGATAGACCTTATTATTGAGGATAATTTGCTTCAGGGGTTAATTGATGACAAATTGTACAGATATTTTAAGGTTGAAAAACCAGTTCTTTCTACTATATTTGGCATCCCCAAGGTGCACAAAGATAACCAAAATCCACCATTAAGACCCATTGTGGCATCAGGTGGTTCCAAAACCCAACCATTAGCCGTCTATGTAGATACAAAATTGAAACCTTTTCGCAAACTATATCTGCATATTTTAATTGATTCCCGGGATCTTTTAAAGAAAATAAATCAATTAGAATTTGAACCTCAGTACTCATTCCTTACTATTGATGTTAAGGACTTATTTTCTGTTATACCACACAACACTGGTTTAGAGTGGTTCGAATATATGTTAACGGATTTCAAGTTTCTTAACAAACATGAATTTAGGTTGGTGTTGGAAAATATGGAGCTAGTCCTTAAAAATAATTACATTTATTTTCAGGGAGATGTTTTTCACCAGTTAGATGGGGTGGCTATAGGGGCAGCTTGTGCCCCCATTTATGCTAACATAGTCATGCTATATTGGGAATTACATTATGTATTTACCTCCCCATTTATGGTTAATATTGTGAAATATTTTTGTTTTTTGGATGATATTTTTATAGTTTGGAAGGGTACAGAGGTTGATATACCCAAAGTTATGGAGTTTTTTAATAAATCCACTGAATTATTTAGGTTCACTTATAAATTTAATATAGATGAGATACATTATCTTGATGTATGTATAGTGAAGGACACTTTGAATAAAAAATATGTGTTGAGAATTTTTAGGAAGGATTGTTTTTCCAACTCATATTTATATTACAGTAGTAATCATCCACCCCTACAGAAGAAGAATATCATTAAAGGACAAATGGTTAGGGTAGCAAGGATGACTTCAGACTATGTTGACTTTAGAAATAAATTGGAATACGTACACCAACTATTTTTGGAGAGAGGCTACCCTGATACACTAATAAATTCCATTAAGGAAGAAGTGATAAAGGGATGGGGTACAAGAGTTATACCCCTATTAAATATCAAATACAATATTGTGAATCAAGGTTCAAAATTAGATGATACTGGGACAAACAATGGGACCCATCAAACAGATAAAATTAGGCCTTTTTTGGTTATGACATACAATACAGGTACTACTACAATGAAAAAGGCTACTGACAAAACATGGGATATGTTCAGGAGTATGCCTAATAGATTAAAAATATTTGATAAGAGTTTGATATACAGTTTAAAAGAGGTTCCAGTCTCAAAGATATTTTTGAGAAGTCTGGAAATGAGAATGGGGACCAGATGAATAAAAAAGGAACATTTTGTTGTGGGAGATGCTCACAATGTACATTTGTAGCAAATACGGGGGACCTATTTTTACCAACTATCCCACTTAAGCTAAAAGGAAAGGGGTATTATACTTGTTACACCAAGGGAATAGTTTATTTAGCATATTGTACATCATGCTGGGCATATTATGTGGGAAAAACGGAAAGACATCACCGTCAGAGTATATATGAACATATGTATGACGTTAATAGAAAAAAAGGAAACTAATGCACTTTATAGACACACTATAATTTGTAAAAATGCTGATTTTAGATTTTGGATTTTGGAGATGCTTCCTAAGGACAGTAGAGGGGGTGATTGGGAAAACAAGTTGTGTTTCAGGGAATTAATTTGGCAGTTACTGGTGGATGCAACTAACCCACCTGGGATGAATGACCATATCTCCCTGTTACCTACCAGCTTTAAAACTTAGAGCAAACAAAATAAAATAAAATAAAATACAAATACAATGCATTAAAGCAATGTTTTTTTAAAAAGTATATACATATACTTATTATTATTATATATTTATATATATGTTTTTAAAAAACAAATGTATTTAATTATAATTATATTTACCACACATTACATATTATATATTATACATGAATTTATTTATTTACAAAAGTATTAATAGGACATTGTATTGCATTATATTTACTAGACCAGATTGTTTTATGTACTGTTTTAAGTGTTATTTTATGTATATATTTATATCTATTATGAATAGGACGAATTATAAGAAAGTTTTTGAGAAAATTCAGTTATGTTTTGCTACTATTATACATATACCCTGCACTTGCACTATGACTTTAACTTGCATTTCAATTAGAGAAATCAACTTATGGATGAACCAATTGTATTTTAAATTGATTTTTAAATTGACTATAAATTAAAAAGCTATATGTAATTTTATTGTTCTGAAGAAGTTTCCGGTCAGGAAATGAAAGCACTAAACCTTCTGTTTTACTGTGTGTAATAAATTAGATTCAACTACGAATTACAAGTGGGTCTGCCTTTATTGGGATCCTGTGCTCGGAGATTTTTATACTTAAAATCCAATTTAACACCAGTCAACTCAGATCCTCTGATAAGCTCCTTCTACAAGTTACTAGATCTAATAACTTCATGGAGACTCTCTTTTCTCCACTAGTATCTCTAGACTATGGAACATGACCACTCAGCCGATACTATCCACCTCAAACCCTCATATATTTAAAACACTTCTCAAGATCCACCTAGCAAAATCATGGCTCTACTCCTGTCTTAATCCTGGCTGAATAATACTATTTCTCATAGTACTCCTAATTTCTACCAGACTAATCTTACACTTAGTCACTTTCCTACTTAGTCACCTTTTATGTATTACTCCTCCTCTCGCCATAACAATTACTCCTTTCCATAACAGAATAGTATCTTTTAATACTTCCTTTGCCTAAACTAACACTAAATCTATTAAATAGTCTTACTTAACCCTTTAAGCTATACTTGACAAATTTTCTTTGTTAGACACCAAAAATTGTACTAGGTACAAAATGCCATCTTTATATGTAAAGACTATGTGTGTATCAACCTAATTTTGTACCTGCTATTTTTTAGTTATATTATTATGTGTATTCCAGATGTGTAAGTTTGTATATTTTTTACTTATGTTAACACCAGTGTATCTCAAAAGTATGTATATTTTATTTTAGCATAATTGACTCTAAGTCTCATTGTATATTGGGATTTCCCCCCAGGCCTCCGCTGAAAAAGGGCTAACCAACCAGTCGGACTGTCCCTGTCAACAAGGCTAAAAATAAATAAATAAGTCATTTCTCAAACCTCATTAATCCAATCTAATTGCCTCAATAGCTGTATAAGAATAATATTTAGCTACTGTAACCCCAAATTGGGTTAATAAGCATGTTGGAAATCCTGACAAGCCAACTGGTTAAAATAATCATAGTATTATAATAATAAATAATAAAATAATCAATCCCAATGGCAAGCTGTGCTAAGTAACCAACCAGCATATGCACAGATCACTAAGATATGCTCAATCTAGGACAATTTAAACAGAAAAATTGTGATTTTTTTACACTACCGTTGTTCCTTTGCTCAGACTGCACTGATTTTATCTGCCAAGTAGAAAGGAAAGGGTTTTGTGGATAATGTCAGCATGCTACAGCTAACAGAAAAAAATACAAAAACTAAGTTACCTTAAAAAAAAAAAAAAAAAAAAAAAAAAACTAAGTTGCCTAGTGAAATAAGTTTGGTAAGCAAAAAACAGCACAGAACCCAAATACCATGAGTTGACTTATACTCCTGGTATTACAGCATGTAATAGTAATAAGGTAAAAGATAAGCTACTCAAGGGTGATGCTATAGCCTGTTGTTAAGATGTAGCTAGCTGTGTAAATAGTAAATGTTTAAAAACAATAATAAATAAAGATTGTTGCAGTTTGATAAAGTAGAAACAGCAATGGAGATACTTGTTTGTTTGCCTTTTAGGCTTATCATACAGAGTCGGCACTGAATGCTGCATCCTGAAAATGGCAATTAAAGGGCAACTTGCAGCAGTTATGCAAGTGAAGCAGAGTAACTCTAGGAAAGTATGCAAGATGTATGTAACGCAACTGCCAAAGAAATCACTGGAGTATCCAGTTGCTTCTGTAAGCTTAGTAAACTCTGGGATTTAAGGAAGGGTTACAGAACTTCGATGTAAATAATTAACTTGGAATGGTTATGGCAATAACTAGTCAGAAGAGGTCAGTGGGTAGTCATAGCAACGTATTCAGAAGGAAGCTCAAGCACACTTTAATTCCAGTGAGACTTTGCATAAGGGTCTACTCTTTAAAAGCTTAAAATGCAGCATTATGTAATATTGCAAACCTAACCAGAAAAAGTCACTTGGTGGTTGTAATGACGAATTTGCAGAAAAGCACTTTTTTAATTAGCAGCAGCATGGGCCACAAAATTTCCTCAGGTTAATCGATAATTAGCTTTGGGTCAAATCACACTACAAGGCATGCCAGTGACAGCCTCAGCGCAAATGAGATAGGCATGTTTCTAAATCCCAGGGATAGTCCTGCTACAGACATTTACTCAAGATGTTGCTGCACACTCTTTTTGTTTAATTGTCTCGTAACAGTGCCAAGTTGATCTAAACAGGCTGTTTGCAGATAAGCCACTATTATGTTTTCTTGCATATTAATTTTGTAACTTTAACACAATTTTTATATTGTTTCTCCAGTGTCCATCATGTTACAGTAAATATATATGCTACTATCATTTGTCTTATCACTCTGTGTTTGTGTTTGCCAATATGGCATGGGGTCGTGATTAGTTTGACTATCCTTTTAACAATTGCAAACAAACAAATAAATACAGCTTTGTATATAGCAGAAATAAACTGAGATGTGAGGGGGCTACTCAAACTAATGTGCTCCAAAACAGAATGCTTATTGTCACAATGTCTACTATCTAGGTTATTCTTTAAACAGACAAGATGCTACAAAATTGATAGAAGAAACTGCTAAAAAGCTGTTATATTGTTTCTGAGGGGGTATACATTTAATAATTAATTGCATTTGTATTCTCTGCCAAGACTAAGACATATAACACAAACGTCATATTTCTAAACATGCTGTCAAGTGTACTGACTACTGAGTACATCTATCCCCAGCAATAAAACCTGGATCCTGCAGGGACTGCAAAGATAGGCCCAAAAAAGCTTGTATTGCAGAAAAACAAACTTCTTCATTTGAGATATTTTATTAAAAAAGAAAAAATGCTCTTACTGCCTTCCCTGCTGCAAGTGTTTGACTCGACAACACACAGCATCTTTTGTCAAGTAATATATGCTAGGTGGAACTATACTTCAAATGCAAAGTTAGGTCTACTCCGAAGTGTGCCATATACCAAAAACTGCTCTGGTTAGCATTACATAACATTTGTTTATCAGGGGTAGGAAGCAATCTGCCTACTCACTCTACTTTTAAGCACATTTAACATTATACTTCAGTTCCTACTTGCAATATCTCCACTTCCACATGTCTGCTTGAATGTCAGTGTTTATTCCCACTCAAGTATCCATTCTTTTAGTTTATTTTGTAAGTCTATAAGTCTGTCCATGAAGAAGTACTTACACATTTCCAGAAGGTAGTTCCCTGCAATTAGATGTCTGTACCCCTTCATTCCCTCCCATCTTTACTGTTTATGGCAACTCTTTCATATCTCCCTAATGAGATCTTGTTCACCCATATCATATTATTCCTGCCCCTTCTGATCTTGCAAATACTGTTAATGGGTGACTCCACCAGTGTGACAGCCAGCAACAATGAGACGTAAAGCTGAGGCCCCATCTGCCTCAGTAGGTGGTAACTCAGGTAGATGTAAAAGATCCCACTCCACTTATTGAAAAGATTAAGAGAATTTCCCTGATGAGCTGGCCAAAATTCCTCTAGTCAGTATATATTTATTGTCTTTATTCTTTGTTAACCAGGTTAGTTCCACTTGGCTAGTGGCCTCTTTTCATGGGAGATCCAAGGTGGTAGTTATACTACTAGGAGAAATTTGGCCAGGGCATTGGGGAACTTCTACTTTTTTGATGGGTGACATGGGATCTTTTGCATCCACCTGAGTAACCACAAACTCAATCAGCTGGGATGACACACTAAGGAGTGCAGCACCTCCCTTATGTTGTACTGCAGTATAAACAACCCAACTACCTGCTGTGGGAATAGAACCCACTACCTTGCACCAAAGGTGAATGTCCTGAAAGGCAAGCGTGCTGCCTTTTATACCACTGGGACTATATATCCCACCTTCTCTGAGAGCAGGCAAACTGCAGTGTAGAAGTAACCCAGCTAACAAAGAATAAATAAATAAAAATGAATGGTAGTCCATCCCTCTAATACTGTCATTTCACCACTGACTCCTGTAGTGACCACATGAACAGCCTTTGCCATCCACACAGTTTACAAGGCAAGTAGGGAATGAAAGTAGATTAATGCATACATTTAATAAGGAGCACCATAATACTATTTTTTGTCAATTATTGCTGTTCTTGTTTACATTATTAGGTGAAAAAGGAAGCAAAGGAAGCAGTTATGTTGCCACTTATCAGACTCTTCCATTTACTGGGTTTTTCAAATCAGCTCAGAAAAACAAAAACAATACTATTTGAATCTAAAGGTTTACAGCGGGTATGTTATGAGCAAAGTGCAGACAGTAGTGCAATACTGAAAGAAAGCATATATGGATAATTATTTTATGTACCATAGTCTTTCTATCATGTTTCTAAATTTGTAGTTAAAAGGCAGGCAGTAATTACTTTAATTTAGCAGCATCCTATGGCTATCTGCAAGTGGATACTAGGAACTTGTTCAGTAATAAATACCTTTATGAAACGATGTTCATGCATCTAGAATGTATGCATTTATACCCACTACTCCCCCTATAATCATTTTTTCAATGTAAGACACTAGTCCTATCTGGATGTCATACATCCTTGTTCAATGCTTGAATGAACATAACCAAAACGTTGGTCTAATGAGCTCTGAATAAGCTTATTACATAAAAAACCCAAGGTTCAATTCTCAGAGCCCCTGCTTCTAATTTTCTTACTCTGTATGTCGGAAAAGTAGATCAGAGATTAGTCCAGAGAGGATGCATTAGTGCTTCAGAGGCATTGCTTGTTTCGCAAAATAAACATATTTGAACTGTATCATTTTGACAAGTATAAAAAGGTTTCTCGTTGTGAGCAGGAGTTTCTGACAGTTTTTAGTTCCTTAAAAATTTCTGTTGTTCCTTTTTACAGAGACGACTGTTCTCCATTGTTATGTTTTGCAACATGCTCAGGATGACTACACCCACTTCTGTTAAAACATATCTTCCTAGTGTTGCATGTCAGGCATCATCTGACGACTGCATG
Organism: Protopterus annectens; assembly: GCF_019279795.1. Lineage (NCBI taxonomy): Eukaryota > Metazoa > Chordata > Ceratodontiformes > Protopteridae > Protopterus > Protopterus annectens. The sequence continues at coordinate 735,544,852 of NC_056739.1, forward strand.
AACTTATGCTCACTTGTTTGTTTTTTCATCTATTTATTTATTTATTTATTTATTTATTACCTTGTATTTAAAGAGATGGTCTGACTGGGCACTCAGGTCCAATTTCAGCGAAGGCCTGGGGAGAAAAGCTCCATTTGAGTTACAAACAATTACAAATAATTTAAAGAGAAAAAAAGAATCAGTTTCTTAACAGTAGAAATGGGATTTTAGTATCATCCACTGGCTAATACAATCAAGACAGAGGTTACTACAATTTGATTTCTGTAGGAGTGTTATACAATAATAAACTGCTTGCATTTACATATACAGCAATATACAAATTTCAATTAAAAATAAGCAATGAAAAGCAGTGTACATTTATAAATATAGATGGGATTTATTTACATTTAAAGGCTAACGTAGGAGAGCTGGAAAGTTAGGGTTTGGTGATAGTCTAGAGATTAGGATTGCCACTGCTTGTGATGCTGAAAACCGGACCAACGCCATGTCCCGTGCTCTGCCCATTACCCCACCCAAGCCCAACCCATCTCCACCCACAAGCCCAACCCATCTCCACCCACAAGCATGTCCGTTTTATGATATAAACACATATGTAATTTGGGTGGAACATCCCTTTATGTCCAATTTCAAAGCCTAATCTATGTAGTGTCACTCTTTTTCTCTGTTTTGAAGTATCTCTGACTCCACTGCATTGCTTTAGGGATGCTTTTTGTGAAAAAAAGGCAGGTTGCTTTTTAACAAACTCCAGCATTCTGCCCATGCTTCTACACAGAATACCAGAGTTTGCATAATGCTTTCTGGACTACCAGAGAATCATTCTGATTTCCGGATAGTCAGGAAAAATACTACATAGGTGGCAAGCCTACTAGAGATCAGAAAGAGTGTCAATCAGGGTGTGAACAAGAACACAGTCTGGTGCAGTCTAGGTCCTGTTTTAAGTTGTGCTTAAAGCTAGATGCACAGCTGTCCTGTTTTACTGGGATAAGCAGGGAGTTCCACTGTCTGGTGACAGGATGGGTGTAGTGAGTCTTCAACTGTATTACGGGATTTAGAAGTCATTAATAGGTTCTGATTACCTGAGCGAAGTTAATGTGGTTGGAAGTAGTGCTAGAGAATGTTTTGCAGACAAGGGCATATCTGTGGCGTGTGTATTATCTCGTGGACAATGTGAAGCTGAGTGAATAAGGCAATTAGGTAGTTCTAGACAGTTTAGCTTTTTTAGTGTTAAGCACTGATATGTACAGTAGGATGCATTACCTGCAAACTTCACTTTTTTGTTAAAGCATACCTCATAATTTTCTTAGTAGGATAGCTTGAATGTTAGTTAATATGGCTGGTGCATTGAGAAAGGAGGGGAGACAGTAGGATGATGTTAGGATTTTCTTAACGAGTCTGAGAGGTAGGATTTGTTTCAGCAGAAGAATCCCAGCTTTTAATGATTTGTTTTAATGGCCTGGGTGATATGTAGGTCAAATTTTAGGTTACTGTCTATTGTGACCCCTAATACTTTGGTATTTCTTACAGTTTTTATGGTGGTGTTGCTTATTGAAGTACTATTAAAGGGTGTACAGATTACAGGTTGTTGAAGTATATATGGGTGTGAAAAGTATTCATTTTGTTTTATTTTGCATTTAGGATTAGCTGGTGAGCCTTTAGCCATAATTCTATGGAAGTGAAGGATTCTTGAATCATTTATTGAACTAGTGGAAAGGTTGAGGCAGAGTAGATGATGGTGGAATATCGTAAAAAGGTGGCAGGTTTGCTGGCTTTGTGCAAGTTGTTTGTGAAAATATTCAAAGTATTGAGCCTAGAATTGATCCTTGTGGTATTCCAGTGGATAAAGGGAGGAACAGGGATAGGTCCTGATTCCACTTTATGACCTGATGCCTGAAGAGTTGAATGAGACAGTGATAGGGAAGATAGTTCATTGATTAGGAGTTGGTGGGATACTCCGTCAAATGCTTTTGACAGATCCAAGAACAGGGAGGATATTAGGTTACCATTGTTTCTGTTGGCATTTATGGTTTTCAAGAAACTAAGCAGAGCTGTTGTTGTCCTGTGGTGTGGTTGAAAGCTATGCTGCATGAGGGAAAGTAGTTTCATGTTTATGACATGGGTTAGAAGTTGGGAGTGTATGCATCATTCTAAGATTTTGCACAGAGGGGACAGAATTGCAAAGGGGTGGTAGTTGGAAAGGTCTGTGGCTGATCCACCTTTGTGAAGTGGTATAATATGTGATTTTTTTTCCAGATAGTGGGTACACAGTTTTCTATGAAATATCTATTCATGAGTATTGAGAAGAGGTATGTCACGATATCAGCAGCTAATTTAAGGTACTTAGATGGGAGTTTGTCAGCGGCTGGTGCAGTGGTTTTCAGTTTTTGAATGTACTTTTTGTTAGTTGTAGTAGGTATTTGGTAGAAAGAAAAGAGAGGGATATTATGAATATTACTGGTGGGGATAGAGAGATGGGAAGGTGGATCAGATTCTAGTAGAGACAGGACAGATTGAATGAAGTGAGTTTAATTGGGTGGCTATGAGGTCTGTGTTGGTATTTGAGGTATTAGATGGGGTGGTGGTTTGACTAGAGTATATGGTTGTCTAGAACTGGTGATGTTTACCTTGAAGGGAGAGAAAGAATGCAATTGTGTCTAGTTTGACCAGTTTACATTGATTTCTAAGTTGGCTAAAACTCTTCCACTTTTTTTGTGTTCCGTTTGTATACCATGTCTTCCAGGCTTTGTCTCTATTTAGCATGAGCTGTTTGGTTTCTTTGTTGAGGAATGGAGCAGGGTTACTTTTGGTTCTTTTTGTTTTTATGGGAGCTAACTTGTTTAGTACGTTAGGGACTATTTTATTGAAATGGGTAACAGCATCTTCTAGTGGTATGTTTTTTAGAGCATTCCAGTTGCAGTGGGAGAAGTAGTTTATAAAGGTATCCTTGTTTTGGGATGTGACTAGTTTGTCTTGCAATAAATGGGAGAGATGATCATTGATGTCTGGCATACAGCCAAAGTATTTATGTTTGATGGTGAGGTGGTAAGGATCCAGTCCAGTAGTGAGTGCCTGTTACTGTGTTTGTCAGTTCTAGTGGGTGAGGGATTACTTGAATGAAACTGAATAGGTTAATATTCACATCCCCAAGTATAATAGTTTCTTTATTTACATTAGTGGAAACCACTGAAGGATGTCTTTGAGAATGGGAATGGTGTTGCCTAGGGGATTTATAAGGCAGCAATCCAAATAGTTTTGTGCTTGTTCAGGTGTAGGAAGGTAATAGATATTTCTGTGTTGGGATAGTTGGGGTGACTCAGTGGTTATCTGGTGAGGTTTGGTGTGTTTTTAAAAGTATTTCAATCCCTCCATTTTTTGTACACTATATCATTTCTTATTATGTGTTATCCTGGGTGAAGGATTAATTTGTCTAGGATAGTTCCTTTGCCCCTTTAATCCCTTGTCTCATGAATTCCACCCCAACATCTACATAATGTACCACTGACTCATACCATAAGTACTTTACTAATATGATTGCAGCTTGTTCAATGTCTTGCATGGGGTAGTAGAAGTGGACAGGCATCCCTTAGGCATCCCCTTAAATGCTCAAATTGCCACAGTTAAACACAATAAACATATTAAATTACAGACAACCAAGGTAGACTATGCACCACAAACAAAATGAAAATAAAAAAGGGAAAGCATGGTTTCCTGCTATAAAACGAGAGCTATATATTTATTAAAATGACAAAGAAATGGTGGTAGCCTCCTCACCAGTTTGTAAAACAAGTTTGACAGAAAACTTTTAATACAATACAAATGTTATTTTGTACCAGGAGACAGTGCCTGCCATGTTCTATTTTCATAAGATAATAGACATAAAAAGCTCTTTTTCAATGGCTACCAACATTGCTTCTCAGTGAGTTTTCCCTAGTGCACCTAAGTTCTTCATGTTGCCTAATGGTGGAAATGATCATGTCATTGGTAACTGAAACATTATATATGCATCGTTTGTTGGTGTCTTGTTGTTACTTTCATTAGTACACATGCGTACCACAGTATATTAACTATTTACTGTGACCAACTACTTTTATTACTGTATTGTGCCAAGTACAATGAGTACACTGAGACAAGCTCTTTCAGTTAATACAATTTTGCTATTACATTCTTCTTTTGGATCTACAAGCATGCTATACAGATACTGTCAGCTCTCTATGGCAAATTCCCAAAGCTTGTTTATACACACTCATATTTATACCAAAGTCTGATATTTTTTTTACTCGGTCTGATGTAACAATTTTTCTTTGTTCTCTTAATTTATGATTGTCCTTGGTTTTCTGACATCTGGTGGTCCTGGGAAAGTCAGTCTTGCATTAACCGAAACTTGGTGTTCCAGTGTCATCAGTGTTACAGTTTTATCTTGCTTGATGTTACATTTCTTTATTTTATTGATGTCTTTCCAACTACCATCTGTGTGGCTATTTTTACAAAACTCTGCTTCTCAATAACATACTCCTTTATGCATGGATGCCGATATCTAATTAAGCTATATATGTTTGCCAGCACACTTGCTACTTTCTAATTTTCAGCATATACTATTTCTAAATTAACCCTTTATATTTCATATTATTCTTGCAGCTTCTTATTCAAGTTAATAATCATACTAGCAACAGTTTTGAAAAGACAGTCTTCTTCTTCATCTTTCGTATTTTCCCGGTTAGGGGTTGCCACAGCGGATCACTTGTCCACTCATGATTGGCAGTGGAGTTTTACAGTGTCGAGTTGCTAGCCCGGCACCCAACCTTCCACAAAAGGCACATGCATGCACTCACATCCAGGGCCAGTTTAGAGTGTCCAATCCACCTACAGCATGTCTTTGGGATGTGGGAGGAAACTGGAGCACCTGGAGGAAACCCACGCGACCACAGGGAGGACATGCAGACTCTGCATAGAAGGCACCCCAGCTGAGGATTGAGCCAGAGAACCTCTTGCTGTGAAAAATACAGTGAATATAGTAAATAAAAAATGAATACTATTATTATTACTACACTAACCTATACCACTATCTATCTACCTTATTAGTTAGTTGTAGATATCCACCAACACTCTGCAAGGAAGACATTTGGGAATGATCTGATTTTATAAGTAACACATAAGTAATTTAAAATAGTGAGCCTTCATTTCTTGTTTATCTGCAATATTCACCAATTCATCACTGATAAGTCATTTCCTCATTTTCACTTCTTTATTTCATAGTGTCTACATTCATCCATCCTCATTTGATGGGTGATGGTTTCCACCCACAGATGAACCAACAGTCATTTTTTTTGTTACCATGCACATCAAGCAGAGTTCCAGTTTGCCTTTAGAGTTTGAATCATTTGCTGTATATCCATTAACCAGCAGCCTTCACAGGCACAATTACAGAATTTGTTAGAGGTCAGGACATTACTGTGATAATATGATAGAAATGATGTCATTTTTTCTGTCACTGTGATGAATTGGAACATGTAATGCTATAATAAATCCTGGAACTTCTTTTATGAGGGTTGTACCCAACCACAGACTGCTCCCACTTGAGGCAGTACTGAATCATACACTTAACCTAACCACCACCACCATCAAAAAATGGCAGCTATGCCTGCAGTGTTTGCTTCTTCTACCCTGGAGCATCTAATTGAGTCAGTGGCAGTTAGTCAATGACATATATCGATGTACTTACCATAAAGCTGCTGTGGTAGTTAGTACAGGGTATTAAAGGTACGAGCTATTAACAGGTTTAATTCCCAAGACCTCAGTTTGCCTACTGTTGGACAATGTCCAAGTCATTTAACCAGACATTGTTCTCAGGACTTCTATGAAATGGGCCACAACCTGTTAAACATATAAATAAATCTGATTTTAGTGAAAGCCACAATTATTGTGGCTGGGGTTTCAAATCCATGTATGCCTTATGTACCTGAGGAAAGTGGCATGTTGTTGCATATATATGATCTTTATTTATTTGTTTGTTTATCTGCATTTGATAATGGAATAATTCTACTGGGTATCTGCTGTTTTTAGAAAATGATTTTGTAATGTGACTGGATGTAAAGGGAGACAGAATTTATGCTTTGTTGCATATTTTACCCTTAAAGGGGGTATTGTTTGCCCTTTCCCTTTCCTTGTGTGATAATGACGATAGTGCACTTAAATAAGGGGGTAGGAGATCACTGCAAGCATTGTTTTCCATTAAGTAGTTTAGGAATATTCGTTTATTTTTGTTTATGTTTTTTCCTTTTATAGTGCTGTTTTGGGGGTTACTCCCTTTCAGTGTTTAGTTCTGCTGATTTGTAGTTTTGTTTTTATTTACAGATTCAGTTATATGATACTAATCTATTCTCCTTCAAAAGGCCCCACTAACTCTGTTGATGCTTTGCCACAGCACCAAAGGACATTTGTTTCGGTGAGAGGAGAAATGACTTAGTTATGGTCCTCCAAACTGTGAAATAATCACAGATAATGAAACTAATTGCACAAAACAACTTTATGTAACATGGTGGGATCTCAGATAACTCACTAAGGCCCCCTTTGTAGTCTCTGCCATCCACATATGAGAAGATATTAAGATGTGGAGATGTGAAAAGGCATTAAGAACCTGGCTATCCAGATCTCAGAATGGTTATATCATTCCGAATAAATCTTCTGCTATCTGTGCACTGGACTATGGAAGAGTCAGGAGAAGTTGGAGAGTTCTGTTGTCACTCCACTAGAGGAAGTGTGTGTGTGTGTGTGTGTGTGTGTGTGTGTGTGTGTGTGTGTGTGTGTGTGTGTGTGTGTGTGTATGTGTGTGTGTTTAGCTTGGAGAATGGTTATAAAATTGTGTGTGTTTTGGGGAGCAGCAAGTGAGAAAGCTAACCTTATGGATTTTGTGGAACATAGTAGATGCATGGCTGTTTTCCTGGAACCAGTAATTTGGGGGGTTTAGGTAACTAATTATATTAGTATGACAATTGGTATTGTACATTTGAAGCACCCTCTACAGATCCAATAAAAAATATAAACTTTCAGTTATTAAAAGAGTCATTCACAAAGCAACATGGAACACGTGTGTGGAAGGACAGAATACCTGATAAGCTCTGACTGCTATGTCATGTACAGCCATGTGGGAAGGAAGCCAGTAGAAGGTAAGAAACAAACAAAAGACCTGGATGCAACCTGATGGTAGAAATTCACAATGGTGACCGCTCAGCCCTCCTCCTACTCCAGTCCCTCCATAAGAGAGAAAGAGAGACTGCCCCATAACCCAAGGGGCAGCTTGGGGTAAGTAAGAATGGAATGTGACAACCATGCCCAGGTGCTAGACTAACCATCTGCTGATAACAGATGCACATAACCAAAAATTAAAATCAGTAATGACAATATAGACAGATGCTAATGCTTTTCTAAATAGCATTTTTACAGAACATTTCCAAGATGCATGTTTCACTGACTTGTAGTACAACTTAGTGGTTAAAGTAATCAGCTAGAAAATAAACAAATGTAAATATTTCTTTGATAAGCAAAGAAGACCTACTAGAATCCAATGTCCCTTTTCGGGGGTGAGCAAGGAACACTGGCCAGGGTCAGAATGTTGTTTAGAGTGGCACTGTATGCAATTGGAAAGTGAAAGAGCCAAACCCAGGACTATGGTGAATGGTAGTTTATAGCCCCACCCTTTGTGTACTACTATCCAGCCAGGAGTGCATAATATGGACTTGGGTTTTATTCTTAAAGTGTTTGCATACTTCCTATATATTCTCAACAAGTGAGGTAAATATGAAGGTCTCCTTTTCTTTTGGTGTGTGTGTGTGTGTGTGTGTGTGTGTGTGTGTGTGTGTGTGTGTGTGTGTGTGTGTGTGTGTCTGTGTGTGTGTGTGTGTGTGTGTGTGTGTGTGTGTGTGTATTATTCTCCCCCCATCAGATGTTCTGCTTTGCATCATTATTCCCATAATTGTCCCATTTGGCAGCTCACATGAGTAGAATGCTAACAATATCAAACTCCCAAGTATCTGTGCATCCTCCCACCCCAGCTACATGTTACTTATGTGATGGACAAGCAGAGAATGTTAGGAGTCAGTATCTTAGTGGATCAACCCACCCCCTGCATGGGTCAGGTGGTGACAGTTGCTTACCCCCTATCTTTGCAAGCTGATCCCTCCCCCGTCAAGGCTGTTAAATGCTCCTGTTGTTATCTGTGATGCAGTCATCATTTCATGCCTCTGAACCACATAGCTAGTCCTCATCAAGGTTTCTTGTTCTACCTGTGAAAGCAGACACTGATGCTTCCCAAGTCTTAATCTGTTATCAAAACACAAACTAAACAATAAAATAAAACCTGACTGGAGATCCACAAGCTAGGTCCATCTGTAGCCTTGCTGCTAGTGACACTAGCACCCAGTTGTAACATACTGCTGGTAGTATGGCCCCCATTGTTGCCTGATTGCTGGTGTTGCCACCCAGTTGTAGCTTGGATGCTGGTTGCACACTACACCACAGTAACACAACTGGTTATGGTGCTGACACATTGCACCTCCCCCCCCGCACTGTTGCATGATTCATGGTGGTGGTGCTGCTGATGCTCCAGTAGGTGATGCTAGCTTGAATCTGTCAGGCTAGGATGGGACAGCACACATATGACAGCTGGTGAGATTTAAATGAACACAGGACTGTTTCCACAGGTAGAGCAGAGCAAATAACTTCCCTTTCTCCCAGTGGAGATTATCTGACACTATAATGGAAAGCAAAGTGTAGTAGATGTTGGAAGTGCGTGCATAGGAATGCACCCAGCATCCACACAACCATCTAACCATGCATTTAAACTAACATTAGACTGGGGAACACCAACACAGTTTGCATGCCAGGAGAAACCATTCCCCAGTCCCATGTTTTCGGCTGAATAATAGTACTACCAAAGTTGTCACAACTGGAAGTGGGCACTTTAGAAAAGGGAAGGAGCAAATTACATAGAAATTAATGGAGCTTGTGAGAACAATATCTGTTGAATAATGTTCAGTTCAGCAGGAGGAGAAGGGTTTAAGGGAAGAGAGGAATTGAGCAATTTATATAATGCTGGAGTGAATGAAAACTGTTAAAATATATGGTGCATAAAATAACAGAATAAATGTTGGTATGGGTTTTTAATTTTTTATTACTGTTTGTGTTCCTAGGTTACATTTTTATGTCTAATAAAAGGTATTAAAAAAAGAACAGTGGGCAAAGAAAGCAGACAGGTAGAGTGCAAGTCAAATTAATTTATTAAACTTGTTAAAATCACATTTACCTTGAAAACTCTTTATCATCAGATTTTATAGCCACTGGCAGCAGATACTGTTTAAAAAAAAATCAGAAAAGTAACCATCAGACTTATCTGCCTTTTTTCTCCTTGACTTAAACAAACCTCAATTAAAGGAGAGATTTGCACTAACTTAACAAGGACTTTGTTAAGGTGATCCTAGGATATAAGTTTGTTACATTGAAACCACTTTACATTTTTGTCTTATGGTGCATCGGTTAGCATTGTCACCTCACAGTAAGAGGTTCTGCAGTTTGATTCTCAGCTGGGGTGCTGTCTGTGTGGAGTATGCATGTCCTCCCTGCAGTCGTTTGGGTTCCCGCTGGGTGCTCCGGTTTCCTCCTAGATTCCAAACACATGCAATAGGTGTATTGGACACTCTAAACTGGCCATAGGTGCGAGTGTGTGTGCGAGTGGGTGGTAAGAATGAACTGCAATGGCAAGGCTAGCCACTCGGTGGTGTAAACCTTGGCTTAAGTTGATTGCCACTGTTGAAGTGAAACCCTGACCCAATGTACAAAATGGAAAAATGGGGTGATGGATGGATGGATGGATAAAAAAATAAATCAAACTGCCTGTGTTACCCCATATATACACATGCATGCATTATGTTCACTTCAGTGAAAGGGAAACTTCCATTTCTGTAATAAATGTTCATATTTAATTTACCTAACACTATATACCTAAGCATTTCTGCAACTGAGCATTAAGGACTTTTTTGTTTTTGAGAAGGTGGATTTTTGCTAATCAGCTGACAGCCTGTGACTCTCACAAATCGAGATCACATACAGTGAAAGGAGAGAACTTCATAAGTCAGTGTATTTACATGGCAAGCATTTTTAATACTTCATCCCCTCCTCTCCTAATTGCCCTGTTAATTGCTCAGGCTTGTGTTTAATGTGAAACCATCACACTACTAGCAGAGTACTTTAACATACATAGAAGAGGAAGCATTTCTGTGGCTCTGGTTCTCACTTGAAACTACTGTGGTCTGCTGTTTCCGTGAGGTAACTGTCTTTGCATATAAATATATATTCCATAAATAACAGTTTGTTATTGGTGATGACATCTTTACAGCAAATTTGCACTTGTACTTTGACAGGAGTGTACACATATCACAGGTAACATAGTCAAGCCAGTAGCACAGCTTCAATGTTTTTAATAGTAGTTATGTGTGCTTATTTTTTTCTTTTTAGCTAAAGAAACATTTCTTCTGTATCTCATGTAGTGTACCAGAAAAAGGAAAAAGATTCTAGAAATGCCTAGTGAATCATAATGAAAATAAATGAAAGCAAAACTTACCATAGCTACAGGGGAAAACACTTGAAAATAGTATACATACACATCCTTCATTTTTAGGAAACAAAATGGAGAACTGTTGCAATTAACTATTTCCTCTTTTTATACTTTTTTCTTTTAAGGGTATTCTAATTTCTCTGTTTATAGAGGTTTAACGAGTAAAAACTTCAGAGCACCACCACTGCAACAGAAGTGTTCTAATCCCAATGAAATGACCAAATAAAGATAAAAATAAGTGTTTATTGAGAATCAAACACTTAAAAACAAACTGTGTGAAAAACAAGAACGATAAGCACTTTCGGCTATTCAGCCTTCATCAGATCGTAAATATATTTACCTAAAACACCTTTTAAAAAGAAGTAGTCATCCAATCAAATTACTGATAAAAAATAAAAGACCAATGATTACATTCACAAACATTGATTTCTTATAGGATCAAAAGTAAGGTTAACATCCAATCAGATAAACATAATAAACTCCGTTCAGTGTGAATGAAACTATTGGACAATATACTAATGCTAATCCCTATGGCTCAATTCATATAGCAGGAATTAACAACATATCCTATCCAGCTGCAAAGGCAGCTAGTATTTCAACATTAGCCAAATTAAAATAAAACAATCTATATAACACATAAAACAAATCATAAACATCATAGAGGCATTGCCCATAGCTCAAACAGAGAATGATCACAAACTGCAAATGATCGCTGTAAACAGCATGTGTGCTAACAACACAGTGTCTCCTGTGCTTAATAATTAGCCTATAATATTAAGACTTTTGGCTAAGCAGCCAATAAAAAGTAGATTTAACTCTTCTCAGAAGGCTGATCGAAGAACGCCATCAGCACTTAATATGCATATCATTTCTCAGCCAAAGATAACAAATAAACAACTCTCCTTACAAATCATTCAAGAAGAGAGGTAATAGTTCTTTGGATAGTGGTGCTGAGTTGCCAGCAAAACACAGTTACAACTGTGTTTAGTAGTCAACCTATAATTTTAATACATTTTACTAGGCAACCAATAGGAAAAAATAATAACCGAAACCTTCTCAGGGGGCCAATCAAAGAACAACCTATGGCACCTAATTTGCATATCAGTTCTTGGTCAGAAGTAATGAATGTATTGCTCCCAATATAGGTCAATTGAAAAAGGGAAGCATATGATCTTTAAATATTAAATTAAGGCCAACCTCTTCAAGTAATATAACATCATAACTGTCCAGCAAAAAATCCGTCTTAATGCTGAAAATCGGTTGTCATCATCAGTCAGCGAACATACATACTATGGATGGAACTGTGTGCAAGAAATCATGAGTATCATAGAAATATAGTATGAGGTGCAAATCTTCGGTACTAGTAATATAAAAGAATCACATAAGCATTACAAGTCAATTAATCACTAAGTATTTCTTAAATGAAGATAAACACCATGATAGATTCATCACTAGTAAAAACGCATAATTTTCCGTGTTTAATGAACAGCCTATAGCATTCTGTAAATATAGTAAACAACCAATGAGGTGCAGAAAATTAACTCTACTTAATAGGCCAAAAGATAACCTAAACCTTCTCAAGTGGCCAATCAAGGAATAGCCTATGGCACCTAATTTGTATATCAGTTCTCGGTCAGAAGTAATGAACATATTGCTCCCAATACAGATCAATTACAAAGGGGGGGGGGACATATGATCCTTAGATATTAGATTAAGGCCAACCTCTTCAAGTAATATAAAATCATAACTGTCCATCATAAATTCCACCTTGATGCTGAGAATCGACTATAATCTTCAGCCAGCGAACATACACATTATGGATAGAACTGTGTGCGAGAAATCATGAGTATCATGGAGACATAGTGTGAGGTGCAAATCTTCAGTACTAGTAACAAAGAAGAATCACATAAGCATTACAAGTCAATTAATCACTAAGTATTTCTGAGATGAGGATAAACATTGTAATAGATTCATCGATGGTAAAAATGCATAATTTTCCATGTTTAATGAACAGCCTATAGCATTCAGTAAATATAGTAAATAACCAATGAGGTGAAGCAAATTTAACTCTACTAAATAGGCCAGTCCAGGGGAAGAATTCCCCAATAGAAAATATATACTAACAACAAGCTCTCATAGGTCTAAGGAAGGGAATATCAACCAATGGCGGTTCAAAGTGGGTCCTAACTGTTATACACATGCCCATCTCCCATGAAAAGACCTGAAATGAAAAGAATATGGATAAAGGCATTAGATATACACCACTTCAATGGCGAGATGCAGCAGTAGCTACAAAAGGCCACTTTAGCTGATACAAAGGTGAATAATATGGATGCCACCAAAAATCGCTGCAAATAGCTGCAGAGAAATAATCAGAAAGCATCTAATCCATGTTTGTATGTGTACAGCCAGTCAAGTGACAGTTGATAGACATGTTGAAACACAAGGTCCAATAGGACGTGTCAATCACATCTCTGATATTAATATAGCTGCTCCAATGTCTGCTCCCATTGATAATTCAGCTCTCAATCAACCCACTTTGAACCACCATTGGTTGATATTCCCTTCCTTAGACCTATGAGAACTTGTTGTTAGTATATATTTTCTATTGGGGAATTCTTCCCCTGGACTGGCCTATTTAGTAGAGTTAAATTTGCTTCACGTCATTTGTTGTTTACTATATTTACTGAATGCTATAGGCTGTTCATTAAACATGGAAAATTATGCATTCTTACCATCGATGAATCTATTACAATGTTTATCCTCATCTGAGAAATACTTAGTGATTAATTGACTTGTAATGCTTATGTGATTCTTCTTTGTTACTAGTACTGAAGATTTGCACCTCACACTATGTCTCTATGATACTCATGATTTCACGCACACAGTTCTATCCATAATGTGTATGTTCTCTGGCTGAAGATTATAGTCGATTCTCAGCATCAAGGTGGAATTTATGCTGGACAGTTATGATTTTATATTACTTGAAGAGGTTGGCCTTAATCTAATATCTAAAGATCATATGTCCCCCCCCCTTTGTAATTGATCTGTATTGGGAGCAATACATTCATTACTTCTGACCGAGAACTGATATACAAATTAGGTGCCATAGGCTATTCCTTGATTGGCCGCTTGAGAAGGTTTGGGTTAGCTTTTGGCCTATTAAGTAGAGTTAAATTTGCTTCACCTCATTGGTTGTTTACTATATTTACTGAATGCTATAGGCTGTTCATTAAATACGGACAATTATGTGTTTTTACCAGCGATGAATCTATCATGATGTTTATCTTCATTTAAGAAATACTTAGTGATTAATTGACTTGTAATGCTTATGTGATTCTTTTATATTACTCGTACCGAAGATTTGCACCTCATACTATGTCTCTATGATACTCATGATTTCTCGCACACTGTTCCATCCATAGTATGTATGTTTGCTGGCTGATGATGACAGCCGATTTTCAGCATTAAGGCGAATTTTTGCTGGACAGTTATGATGTTACATTACTTGAAGAGGTTGGTCTTAATTTAATATTTAAAGATCATATGCGTCCCTTTTTCAATTGACCTATATCGGGAGCAATACATTCATTACTTCTGACCGAGAACTGATATGTAAATTATGTGCCGTAGTTTGTTCTTTGATTGGCCCCCTGAGAAGGTTTGGGTTATTATTTTTTCCTATTGGTTGCCTAGTAAAATGTATTAAAATTATAGGTTGATTACTAAACACAGTTGTAACTGTATTTTGTTGGTGGCTCAGTGCCACTATCCCAAGAACTATTACCTCTCTTCTTGAATGATTTGTAAGGAGAGTTGTTTATTTGTTATCTTTGGCTGAGAAATGATATGCAAATTAAGTGCCGATGGCATTCTTCGATCGGCCTTCTGAGAAGAGTTAAATCTACTTTTTATTGGTTGCTTAGCCAAAAGTCTTAAAGGAAAACAACGGGATATCAAATCAAATATCTGTACCTGATGTCTCTCTAAAATCCTGTTATGTGATACAGCCTCAAAAAAACATAACCGCAGCTTTAAAAAAAATCCACTATTCTCTTTTACTGCTTAGGCTTCATACTTTTCTGTACTGTTTGACTTTCAGTTTTAAAACCAAGATGAAAACTGTCTAGTCGTCTCTTAAATAATGATGTCACATCTGCCATAGCTCTTGCTGAAGATCCTGGGAGGTTTCCTGCCCCAAAGTGACGTAAACACTGCCTTATTTGCATGCTGTACAGAATCCCTGTGATCCTCCCACATTGTGATGTCAACACTGCCTTTCCCAGCCCACTGTTAACCCCTAATAAATGGACTAGGTGCTGTGTGGAACTCCTTTTCTGTGTTAGCAAATCTGGTCAACTCTATTCATGTGAAGCACTTCTTCTTCACCAGCGTTTTGCTACTTCATAAGTAAGGTAAGTCTTATTACTTATTACTTCTTAATAGTGTATCCTAAATGTAATCTGTCCCTGTTTCTATGCCTCCCTAGCCCTTATATTGTGTCCTCCCAAGTTTTTAATTGCACATTAGTGGAGTTAATCTTTTTCTGTTTGTAAGGGTGCCACGTGCTTCCCTTTCGCAGCTGCATTTTTAGCTTAGCCTACTTATTTTTGTTTTGATCCAGGGTTTATATTTCCCTGGTTATGTTTAATGCTGGCGTCTTTTGTATTCTTGAGTCGGCCTGTGTTTCTGTGCTTGCTGCCTTGGGGTTTCCTTCTGAAGTAAGTGTATTGCTGCTTGTAGTAATTGTATTACTGTCTAGTGTTTTTAGTTGCTTGCTGTTTTTTTTAAAAACTATGCTGTATTTGTAGCTATATTTGGTTTTCTTTAGTTGATGCCTTGTGCTTCACGATTGTGGTTGCTGGTGTGTTTTTTTTAAAAACCTTGCTGTATTTGTAGCTGTATTTGGTTTTCTTTAGTTTGTTGATGCCTCGTGCTTGATTGCATGCTGCAGATGTTTTGTAATGTTTTCAGCTGTTTGTTTCTGTTGTTGAGCTTCGCGTTTCGGTCTTGTCATGTTTTTTATTTTTTTTTTTAATATTAGTAATCCGTTTTATTGGTTATGCTGCTGTGCTTGCTCCATTTTATTTGTTATGCTACTGTGCTTGCTCCGTTTTAGTGTGTGTGCCATCAAACCTGCTACCTGCTTGAAACTTTGCCACAGCTGAATAATACCTTTTTTTTTCCCCGTTAGCTGGGTAATGAAATTATTTTAATGTAGACGCTGGAGCCATTAGGCATAAAACTTATTTATTGAGTAATTCTGCAGCCTGTAAACATACTTATGAATAGTCAGCAAGAGAGTGGTAGTAGTCCAGGGGTGGTTTCTGCAGCTATACTTGTTTCATGCAACTAAGCTAAGTGCATTTCTGGGTTCCCATGTAAGATTATTATAGCAGGTAAATATACAGTGATGTAGGCAATATAGAGGTTCAACATTTTGTCCATCAGTATGTGTCCATAGTTTAGAAGTAGCCTCAGACACTTCACAATGCTCAGTTACACATAGAGCGCAGGTTCTTGTAAGATTAATGTCACGGTTGCTATCATATTCTTTGAGCCTGCGTGTTGTTTTGTTTTTAAATTAATGAAAAACGTAAGGGAAATAAGAGAGAAATAGAAGATAGATGGGAAAGGAAATGAGGAATTTTGCTGCTTGTACAAGCACAGCAGCTTAGTCATTGTAAAGCTGCTAAGCAGCATGCCTTGAGTGAGAGTTGCTGCCAATTCCTATTGAAATAATGGAATAAGCATGGCATATATTTTTTTGACTTTGTTATAAAGTTTGGTAGACAAAATACTATTTCTTTAGTCTGCAAAGTGATATTCTGCCTGTTAATATAACATTTTGTGAGTGAGTATAGCACACAAGCCACTGAGAAGCAAAGTCTGATAAAATCTCTAAGGCTGGTAAGCTTTTCTGATCTCAGTTCAGTTTTCTGGTAGTGAAGTACATGCCTTGCAACCATTTTTTTTTGTGGCCAGGGATAGCACTATCATGGTAGGGGCTCTGAGTGAGAAGAAATAAAACAGGAGGAGGAACTTGCTAAAAAATACAGGTAACATATGTAGTGCCTTCAGCTGGAGGCCTTCTAATGTCCATAGGATACAGCAAGGGGCAAGTGTGTGTGTGTGTGTGTGTGTGTGTGTGTGTGTGTGTGTGTGTGTGTGTGTGTCTGTGTGTGTGTGTGTGTGTGTGTGTGTGTGTGTGTGTGTGTGTGTGTGTGTGTGTGTGTGTGTGTGTGTGTGAATGCAAGCAAGCGGCAAGTGTGTGCGCGCGCGTGTGTGTGTATGTGACCTAAAAGCAAGGGGGCAAGTGTGTGTGTGACCGCAAGCAAGGGGGCAATTGTGTGTGTGACACCACAAGCAAGGGGGCAATTGTGTGTTTGACCGCAAGCAAGGGGGCAATTGTGTGTGTGTGTTTGACCGCAAGCAAGGGGGCAATTGTGTGTGTGTGTGTGTGTGTAAAACTGAAAGCAAGGGGGCAATTGTGTGTGTGTGAGACTGCAAGCAAGGGGGCAATTGTGTGTGTGTGAGACTGCAAGCAAGGGGGCAATTGTGGGTGTGTGAGACTGCAAGCAAGGGGGCAATTGTGTGTGTGTGAGACTGCAAGCAAGGGGGCAATTGTGAGCGTGTGAGACTGCAAGCAAGGGGGCAAGTGTGTGTGTGAGACTGCAAGCAAGGGGGCAAGTGTGTGTGTGAGACTGCAAGCAAGGGGGCAAGGGTGTGTGTGAGACTGCAAGCAAGAGGGCAAGTGTGTGTGTGAGATTACAAGCAAGGGGGCAAGTGTGTGTGTGTGAGACTGCAAGCAAGGGGGCAAGTGTGTGTGTGAGACTGCAAGCAAGGGGGCAAGTGTGTGAGACTGCAAACAAGGGGGCAAATGTGTGTGAGACTGCAAGCAAGCGCCAAGTGTGTGTGTGTGTGTGACTGCAAGCAAGGGGGAAATTTTGCCTCTTTCAAGATTTCTTGTGCTCTGAAGTTCATAGATACAACTGATTGAATAGATTTTACAGGGAGCTGAGAGATGCAGGGCTGCAACAATTATCAGTGCTGCTTATGTCTGCTTGCTTTGCTAATATCACAACAGGTTGTTTGCTTTTGATGCAGAAGGCTGTGGTTTCTACTCACATAGATGCATTTGTGAAACTGTACTGCATTGCAAATGGGGTGGATGATGCACTCCTTTCTGGTGAAGAAGATTGTCATCCATTCCCTACTGCAGTATTACCAGCTTATTGTTCTTGTGTAAGATAAGTAAATTATTAAAAAGGGCAACTATGACATTATTTGTTGATGACATGACATCTAATTTTGGCTAGCAGCAACCGCTTCATTAGTTACAGATCGCTTTAATGTGGAATTATTTACAGGACGTTTACTGCTTCAGAAATTGTGCGTATGTACTGATACTGGTGGACTGTAGAAGTCTGACTACACTTGTGATGGAAATATTCAGAATTGGGCAGTATTGTCATTATTGGTGCATGCATTTTGTTGCACTGTTTTCAGGAAAAATGTTTGAAACAGTAAATATAAAACACCCACTAAAACTGGACTGCATTGTACAAGAAATATAATTATATACAATCAGGAAGGTGTATTCAACAACATGTGCATTTCTCGTGTGCAAAGGGTCTGAGAATTTTAAAATATCACTAACTGAAAGTGAAACTTAGACTGCCACTGGCTACATGTGTTATCTTTGAATGTCTGTTTCAGTGCTGTTGCAATGTCCAGATTCTGACTGCAAGCAAGGTCGAAGTGTGTGTGTGTGTGTGTGTGTGTGTGTCCATAGGGCAAGTGTGTGTGTGTGTGTGTGTGTGTGTGTGTGTGTGTGTGTGTGTGTGTGTGTGTGTGTGTGTGTCCGCAAGGGGGCAAGTGTGTGCGTGTGTGTGTGACTGCAAGCAAGGGGCAATAGTGTGCATGTGTGTGTGACTGCAAGCAAGGGGCAAGAGTGTGTGTGTGTGTGTGTGCACGCAAGGGGCAAGAGTGCGCGACTGAACGCACGCAAGGGGCAAGAGTGCGCGACGGAACGCACGCAACGGGCAAGAGTGTGTGTGGGGACTGCAAGCAAGGGGCAAGAGTGCGTGTGTGACTACAAGCAAGGGGGCAAGAGTGTGTGTGTGTGACTGCAAGCAAGGGGGCAAGAGTGTGTGTGTGTGACTGCAAGCAAAGGGGTAAGAGTGTGTGTGTGTGTGACTGCAAGCAAGGGGCAAGAGTGTGTGTGACTGCAAGCAAGGCTTCTTATTTTTGGATTGTTAGTCTCAATTTTTGTTGTTTTCAGACAAACTCTTTCGGAATCAAGTCACTAAATGAGACACTGAGTTTCTGCCTTCATAACCTTCAGAAAAATGCATGCTAAAGCAAGACCTGTTATTCGATCAGCTCTCTCAGTTTATACAAGATCAATTTTTTTGTACTGTTTTGATGTCCCCCCACATATATTTTGCCGTGTCCAGATTTCCTGCATTAACAGGTTGCTAGGTACATGCAAATAAATTGCTTTTTTTAGAATTAGGCATATCCCAACCTCTCAACTGTCCCTGAACTTGGCTCAAAATGTTGCTCTTCCCCTAATAATCCCTCCCCAGAAATTGCTATTTTGGAAGAAAACATGGAGGGTTTACCATTAACTGTAATAATCCAGTTAGGGATAACTTTCATTTCATAAATGCATGTTTTTTTATTTTGTCAGATGCTCAAGTTAGTAGTACTAATATTAAAAGGAGCCCCTTCTTTGACAGGTTACCAGCTGTATTGTGTGGCTATTATCTTTTTGAATCAAATTTTTTTTTTTTTGGGACAATTGCTGCCAAATCATTAGAGACTGAAGAATGAAATCAATGACAGACATTTAAGTTTCAGATTTCATACCCTTTTGAAAATTCATACTAATGCAAGACCTACTATTTCATAATCTTTCCTAATTTGATAGGAGCAATAATCCTACTTCTATTTATTCATTTATTTATTTTATTTATTTATTTATATTTGTTGACCGGGAGTGTCAGACTGGACGTAGGTCTATTTTCAGCGTAGGCCCGGGGAGAAAAGCGCCACAGTAAAATAGACAGTAGTTACATTGGATTATATCTGTGAAGTACATAACAGACATTAACAAATGTTACAATGAGAAGTTCCTGCTGTATAATAAGTACTAGGCTTATGTGCATCTGAGCTTGCTATAATCAAGGTAGTTAGTGGAGTGGAAAGAAAGGTAGTGGTTGGATGGGGTGGATGATATTAGACTGGGAGTTGCAAGGGCATAGCCAGCATGTTTTTAGTTGCGCTTTTAATAAAGTTTTGAAGTGGGTGCATGATGGTACGGAGGTAATTGTGGGTGGGAGTGAGTTCCATAATTTGGCTATGGCGCAAGAGAATAGTGCTTCACCAGCAGAGTTATTGGCTTTAGTGATCTGCAAGTGATTTTTGTTGCTGGATCTTAGTGGTCTGGTGGTGCGATTAGGGTTGGAGTAGATTCTGGAGGGATGGGACATTTAGTGAATGGTTTACTAGTTTGTGGGCGAGTGAGAGTTGATACCACTGAAGCAGGTGAGGGAGTTCAAGCCAGCCCAGTTCAGCAAGTGAGAGACAGTGGTGAGTATGGTAGGATGCCCCTGTGGTGAATTTGGCGATTTTTGTTGTAGCAGGTCTCTAGCTTGTTTAGACCACATTGCCTTAGGTTGGTATATACTGGAGAGGCATAAAGTAGGGTGGAGATAAGGTGGGAATTTGCTATTGAAATCTTTGCTGCTTTGGTGAGAAATTGCTCATTTCTGTATAATGCTCCTAGTTTTTTGTGGACTTTTTTTATGGTCATGGATATGTGAATGTCAAATATTAGTTTATTTTCTGTTTCCACTCATAGCAATTTGGTGTGTTCAGTTGGGTATATAGTGGTGTTGTCTTTTGCTGTGATGTTAAAGTGAGAGTTGGTTTGAGTATGTTTGGTGGGTTGGAAGATGAGTAGTTTAGTTCTGTTTGGGTTGAGTATTAATTGGGCATCGGATAACCATGTTTCAACAGAGGAAAAGGCTTCCTGTGTGACTTTTTGCAGTTTCGGTAGGGACTGGGCTAAGCAGATGATGGTTGAGTCATCTGCATATTGTATGAGCGTGCCATGTTTGGTGGCAGAGGCTAGATTATTGGTGTAAACAGAGAAGAGTAGGGGGTCCAAGGATGGATCCTTGGGGAACCCCTATGGAGACAGGTAGTTGGGGAGATGTCATTCTGCCATCCAATGGATTGTTGGCGGTCAGACAGGTAAATCTGAAACCAGTTGGTGACTGATTGTGAGAAGGATAGGTTATTGAGGACAGAGATAAGTTGTTTGTGTGGGACCATGTCAATTGCTTTAGATAGCCATTGTTTTTATGCTGAAGGATAGTGTTAGTAAAGGAGAGAAAGGCAGTGGTGGTGCTATGGTTTGGTCAGAAACCATGCTGAGTACTGGAAAGGAGGTTGTTAGTAAGGAGGTAGTCTGAGACCGGAGAGTGTATGCGTCTCTCTAGTATTTTGGAGAGTGGAGAGAGAATAGCTACGGGGCAGTAATTGGTTGGGGTGGATGTCTCCACTTAGGGCTAGTTTTGATATGTATGAGATTATTATTTTTCTCAGTTTTTGAATGTGTTTGTTTATAAGGGAAACTTTATGATTGTGCTCTGTGGGTACTAGGTATGGTGGGAGGGTTACTATGTTAAGTTGTAGGGCTGCTTTATGTTTGAGTAATATAGTTGGTAGAATATGTGGGGTGCATAGGGATGGTTCTTGAGCTGGTGGGAGGGGAGTTGAGTGTGGGTGAGACATGAGTGGTGGTGTGAGTAGTAGTACAGTGGTAGTGGTTGAGTGGGGGAATGATGGAGCTGTAGTAGGATGTAAGATATGCAAGGAGAGTGCATGCAGTGAGCATAGGTAAGGTATGCTGGTACATGTTAGTTGAGGAGGTGTGACAGTAGTGGGAAGATGGAGGAGGTAGTGTTGGGTTAGCGCTGTGGTTGGCTATTGGAAAGATGGGAGGGGTTTTGAGTCCAATAAAGGTGGGACCACCTGGGGCGGGAGGGAATAGGGGGGCAGGGTGGGGAGCAAAGCGGGTAGAAACCCTATTAGTTGCTCGTATGAGGGGGCTGGAAACAATTACAAAGCAAAGGCAAGTATGTGTTAAGAAACAATCACAATTGACCAAGGACTGCTCTAAAACTAAGTCATTTCTTAATTTCTCAGGTGGAAAAACAGGATAACCTTGTATCAGTAGGCTACTGTGGTCATAGTTTAAATTTACAAACACACAGTATTGATGAGTTATGGCGGATACTATTTGCTAACAGAAGGGAAACCACATCGCCACAACAGTTAGGAAATCCTTCTATGTGGCACACCTCATCATGAAGGGCTTTTCATCCAGAAAAAAGGAGGTCATTTTCCCACTGTACTCATCCCTCATTAGACCCATTATAGAATACAACGCCCCATTTGGTATGTACCTCTCAAGACATCTGCAACAACTGGAAAGGCCTCAGAAATATCTCACTAAAAGAATCACAGGCCTAAAGCAGATGCCCTACGCTGACCGCCTTAAACAACTCCAGCTATACTCTGTTGCATATCGTCTACTCAGAGGCGATCTCTGCTTAACATACAAGGCCATGTCAAACCCAGAGCTGTTGGACATGCTACACTTAAAGAAATCCCAATCCCTCAGAGCTACACGCTCCAGGGATCTAAACCTTGTCATCACAATAAACAAAACATGCTGGAGGGATAGGTTCCTGACCCAGAGACTCCCCAGACTCTGGAATAGATTGCCCATACATGTCAAGCAGAGTGCCTCTTTGGACCTCTTCAAGAGGAACCTTGACGTTTGGATGGGAGAAAGGAAATTCACCCCAGGGATCATGTCAGTCGCCTGCTAGACAGGAGTCCAGGAAAGTAAATAATGTGGGAAGAAATAACCAGGGAATTGTTATGGCTAGGCTTGTATAGGCCCTAGGGCTGATAGCCTAGTACCAACCTATGAACCTATAAGAGAAAGTGGAATGTGTGTGTGTGTGTGTGTGTGTGTGTGTGTGTGTGTGTGTGTGTGTGTGTGTGTGTGTGTGTGTGTGTGGTGGGGGGGGGGCGGCTGCTTACAAGCCAAAGCAGAGAGCTCTCCAGGGGAAAATTATTATTGGCTCAAACAGGTAGACACATACTCAAGGTTAACTGTAGCTGTTTGCAGACAGTTCAGACCCGGACTGAGCTTTTCCGTTTGTGCCTTTGTCCCACTTTTATGTATGGCTTTGTCCTAATTTCTTGCTCTGAGGTTCATAGGTATTTCAGGATCAATTTATCCTTGCTTTTGAACCAGATTTCTCTGCTTGGTTAGTACACTGCTATAAAATGTAAAAATAAAATCTAAATCATTGTAGAAGTAAAGCAGTGTGTGTGTCTGCGTGTGTGTATGCACTACCATAATTTTTTTAAAATATTGACTCAAAAAAGCATGTGGGTGCTGTCATGCAAGTCTAAAATATTTCAAGTTTATAGTGCATCATTTGTTAGCTATTTAAACAGGAAGGGAAAATAAGTGGCAGATTGCTTTGCAAAGCAGGGATTATTGCCAGTGCTATGTAGCTTGGTTTTAAATTTGACAGGAGTAGTGCAACAAAAATAGTCTCCCACTGTAAGGAGGAAAAGGCTGACAAGCAAACAGTACATTACTCTGGTCACCTGCTGTGACGAGCTGTCAATCACATGCAGATAATGGGTCAAATTACCCTTGGCTCTTTGACAGCTAGGGAAGGTAGGTGTGAAGTGGGAGGAGATTCCTTGAAGAGCTAGATTTCAGCCTTCACAAAAGAAAGCAATTTAGCATTTCTAAGATGAAAGAGCTAGAAAATGCACCTTTCAGTTCTGTTCTGTAGCATTTGCACTGCTTGTATTTTAAGTGGTCATTGAAAAAGGATAACATTTTAACCAAAAGTAGGGGATTTTAAGACTGCAGTGAATGCCTGTTAAGTCAATGAAGTGACAGCAGCTTAAGGCAAAACGTGGCAGATCTGATGCAATTTTTTGGAGACAAATAATGCATTCTGGGATACTTAGAGGCAGAGTAAACAGTCTGAATTTTTTCAATATGCCAGACCCCATGTGGTCAGAGTCAGAAATTGCATCTAAAATATCTAAAAAGCTCAAAATAGTCTCAGAGTGCTATTAAAATGTAGGAAACATCAAACCATGATGAAATTAATATGTTTTTTGAGTCTGAGGGTACGGTTGTCCTTTAATATTATAGGCTGATTATTAAGCACAGGAGACACTGTGTTGTTAGCACACATGCTGTTTACAGTGCTCATTTGCAGTTTGTGATCATTCTCTGTTTGAGCTATGTGCAATGCCTTTATGATGCTTATGATTTGCTTTATGTGTTATATAGATTGCTTTATTTTAATTTGGCTAATGTTGAAATACTAGCTGCCTTTGCAGCTGGATAGGATATGTTGTTAATTCCTGCTATATGAATTGAGCCGTAGGGATTAGCATTAGTATATTGTCCAATAGTTTCATTCACACTGAACGGAGTTTATTCTGTTCATCTGATTGGATGTTAACCTTACTTTTGATCCTATAAGAAATCAATGTTTGTGAATGTAATCATTGGTCTTTTATTTTCTATCAGTAATTTGATTGGATGACTACTTCTTTTTAGAAGGTGTTTTAGGTAAAAAATGTTTATGATCTGATGAAGGCTGAATAGCCGAAAGTGCTTATCGTTCTTGTTTTTCACACAGTTTGTTTTTAAGTGTTTGATTCTCAATAAACACTTATTTTTATCTTTATTTGGTCATTTCATTGGAATTTGAACACTTCTGTTGCCGTGGTGGTGCTCTGAAGTTTTTACTCGTTGTACTTTATTATTTGTCTTCATCACCTTCAGCGAGGTTTAGAAGTTTTTTACTTCATTGCTTTCTGTTTATAGAGGTTTGGCTTATAAACTACAATAAGTGCAATGCTTTACATTTTGTGTGCTATTATTTTGTCTGCTCTTCTTAACTAGATTATGATTATAAAGTGTTCCTCCATCTATTACGTTACTAAATACTACTGACTAAAGTACATGAGAATGCTTTCCGTACTCAAACAGGAATATGCGTATTTGTAAAGAGAGGCACACATTCTATTGAAAAAGCATAGAAATGAAGCACTCCCCTCACCAGTGGCAAGTGTCTGTGTTGAATGCTTACTGGGGGGGGCACCATGAATCTCTGAGGTCTATGTGCTGTAACTTCTATCTATAAAGTAAATATTGCTTTGTGTTAGAAGTTGGGGTGGCATTTTTTGATTCCATTGGAAGCCATTCTCTCCTACACATTTCAGCTACCCACTTTAAATTAAACACATACTCAGCTGCCTTGAACATCAGTGTTGTTCAGACCCCATTTATGTAGTGAGTTACAAACCTGACTGAAAATGATGGATTGTGTTATACTAAGTTACAGGGCTAATGAGCAAATTCTGCAGGCTTGTACCCAAATGAAACATTGTGGCACGGGATGGGTTCAAGTAATTTACTGTACATAAACACATCATGATCTGTAACTAGAACATACACTTCAAACTTTGTATGCTTACTGACTGACTCATTACTTCTAACACACTCACATATGCATCTGCATTCAAGCTAGCTCTCACAACGAATGACAACAAAATGGCACTGATCTAACACGTGCTCAGTAACTTTTTATATGCATGTGCTATATAGCTACAGTGGCTAACTAGGTACAATATACATACTGATCTACATCCTCCCTCTTGTTTGACATACAAAATAGGAGAATAAAGGCATTTTAAGAGCTATTCAATATATCAAGATTTCAATAAATAAAACTGAGTTCAAGTCCAATTCGCTGTGTATTTTGGATTCGGTCTTGTAATTTTACCTGATCTGGTAACATAGAAATTCTGACTGGGTTTAGCAACAGGGACAGTATCTGAGGATTCTTTCAAAACTGGAACATCAGGGATTATATCAAAATTATTGGAAGAAAGCGCACTGTCCTTTTGGATTCAAACAGTTGTAGAGTCACTCTGGAAATTAGAGTCATTGGCACATGCAAACTGCCACATCACTGGTTAGGAGACAGATAACATGTCTTCAATCCTTCTGAAATCTATTCCTTCAGATTGTCTGATGTAAGATCTTGGTTCTTCACAAATGTTCTTCATGATTCTCAGTTGGTCGTATCATTTAGATGTTTGCATTCTCACAACTTCTCCTTGTTGTAATGGTCTAAGGGATTTACTGATCTTATCGTAGTACAACTTTTATGACTGAAGTTTTCTTGAAAGTTGAGCCTTGACCACTCTATTGTTCTTTGCATTTGGTACTAACAATTGTTTACTGATTGGAAGAGTTGTTCTAGTCTGTCTGGACATTAATCTCTGAGCAGGTGAACCCAGCAAGTTGTCTCGTTCTGAAACTGAATAAGTTAAGGAAAACATCAGTACCGCCTCTCTTGGATTTCTCCAACAAATGTTTTGCACTCTGACCTGCGCGTTCAGCTAACCCATTGAATAGTGGATACTCAGGACTAGTGGTAATATGAACAAAGTTCCAAGACTCAAATTTCTTGAACTGCTGACTTGTAAAACTGTGCACCTTTGTCAGACACGTCTTTTTGCAGACTACCATGGACAGAAAAATGTCTCTTCAATTTTGGAATGACAGTGCTGGACGTCACGTTAGTAGGGCACCTAACTTCACAATTTTGTCTAGTTCTGCCTTTACCTTACTCTGAATCTCTTCTGGAATTTTCCGTGGTGCTCTGACAGCTGGACTTACTTCATGGTTTAAATTCATGGACTATGTGACTGGAAGTTTATCAAGCTCATCTTTGAAAATATCAGCATATTCACTAAAAATATTCTGTGTAAAACTATTGATGTTATTCAGACTTATATGGTGGACCTCTTTATTAAATGAAATCAGTCCCATTCTCAGACTGTCTTTGAGGCCTAACAGTGACTGCATGTGTCTTTTGACTATGTAAAACTGCAAGTCATAGCTGTTTCCAGCAGAATGGCATGAAAGAACTACTGTGCCATCAGTTTGAATCTCTTCACCACCAGAAGCAACTAATTTTGCACACTTTTGTGAATCAAGTTTCTCATCAGCTTTTACTTTAGCAAACATTTGTGCTGATATAACATTGCACTTAGATCCAGTGTCTCCTTTAAGTTCTACAGGTTTCCCATTAATTTGTACAGTACAAAATATTTCACTCTGCTGACAACTGATAATCTACTTTATACTGTTTCACTGATCACAGAGACACCATCAACACAGAAAGTTTGCTCACAGCTCTCGGAGTTTGCTACAGTCTCTATCTGATCTACTTGTTTCTTCAGATACTATCTTTTAACTTAAGTCGGCAGCATTTTAAACTTGCAAAGCCAAAAGCTAAACAATTTTCCGTTTATGTTCATGACTGCCTCTACAATTGTGACAGTTAACAATGAGGTTAGGTGTGACGGTGCCCTTCGGTTTATATTTCTTTCTTGTCTTAACTCTCTGCTGAACACTATCAACATTCACACTAGCAGACAAAGCAAACATACTTTTCTCATTTGTGAGCATATTCATATGCTTTTCTGTAATATCTTGTATTTGACAAATCTCAATGGCTTCGCTCAATGTTAATTCACTATCTCAAAGCAAAATCTGTCTTACTGCATCATTATTATCACCGCATACAAGACAGTCTGTTATCAACTCATCTCTTACATCACCATATCTGCATGTTTATACTTTATTTCTTAAGTCAGTAATGTATGCTGCAACAGTTTCACCAGGCTTTTGATTTCTTGTGTAAAATTTGTGCCTTTCCATTGTAATATTCATTTGAGGGTCACACATTTCTCTAAATTTACATTTTAAGCACTCAGGGCCTTCTGGCATTTCGGCCTGTATCACAATATGGCGGTTCTCCCCTCGTCTGCATATATAGCAGATGCATACGCAAATGAACTTTCCTGCTCAATGGCCTTTGAGCCAGCTGAATTGAGAAGTACAAATGCTCTTATACATGTGTCTTTATCAGAAAATGCAGCTCGTAAGAAAATATCATATTCTTGCTCAAACACTCACCAATTCTCTGCAATATTATTATCAAACACCAGCAGTTCAGGTCTGCAAAATCCCTCTGCTATAACAACAAAGTTCTTTTAAACATAAATATAGACCTGGCATTTGTAATTTTGCTCAAATGCACAACAATTCCTCTGAAAATGCTTTATTTTAACACTGCAACTACCTTGAACACTCCGGACACTTTGAAAAATCTTAGTTACTGTGAAAAATTTGTACATTGCGAAAAAAATTTGGACATTTTAAACACTTTGGCAATTATTTCAAACACTTTCATCATTATGTTACTATTTCAGCCATTTCGAATATCTTGGTAATTATTTTGAACACTTTGAATGCTATGTCACATGTTTGGTGACTGAAAATGATTTAAAATGAATTTTAAGTACCTTTGAATAACCACTAACCTGCATATTACTCCACTTCTAACTCCGTGCCTTATGGTTTGTGAGCTGCTTCAACTTTGGACCCCATTCTCAAACCATGTTGCATGTCTAGTGTATTCAAATGAAACACTGAGGCATGAAATGGGTTCAAGTCATTTATTGTACATAAACACATCAGGAGTTGTAACTGGAACATATACTGCGAACTTCATATGCTTACTGACTGACTCATTACTTCTAACACACTCGCATATACATCTTCATTCAAGCTGGCACTCACACTGAATGACTATAAAAAATGGCACTGATCTTGCACATGCTCAGTAACTTATGTACATGGGCTGTCTAGCTACAGTGGTTGACTAGATACAATATACACACTGATCTACAAATATTATGTACTTTAACTTACCCTGCCACTCCCAAATGGCAGTAATCCTCATGTAGAAGGGCACTTTAACTGTTGCAGTCAGCCTATGGAGCCTCTTAAATCCAAGAAGGTTGTTGTGGACACTGTGCTGTACCTCTGCTTTGCCCAGTGAAATTTAGCCTTCTTGTATGTCTTCATCTGTGTAGGTATGCATGTAGGATTACCTTACTATGTTATACACCAGGTCACAGTAACGGCACACGTGTTCCCTCTCAGTTGGGTGATTGGAAGGAGTTTTTCTCTTATGTTCTGTCATTTTAAATGTCCTTTCCATTTCCTTTTTAGGTTCTTAAATTAGGTGAAAGTTAACAAAGAAGATTAAGCCATGGCAGATGAAGGGGACTCCAATAAGTTCACACCTCTCCTCAGAACCATCGATGAACACCCGGTGCACCCATGCCTTTCTGGTAAGACATCCTTTTTATGACTTGAATCCTAAACTTATGATGAAAACATACTTCTCAACTGTACAGATTTTTGCAGAATGCCCAGATTTTTGCCTGTCAATTTTGGTCTGTTTTTCATAAAATTGTGATTTTTCCGACAAATTAGTGGCAAATCACTAAAGATTGAGGTTGGAAAATAATGACAAATATTTGAGTTTCAGACCTCATACTCTTCAGAAAATTCATGCTAATGCAAAACATGTTATTCTACCATATTTCTAAGTTTGTAAGAGCAACATTTAAAAATTGCCCCTATTTGGGCCTTTGTCCCACTTCTGTTTATGGCTTTGTCCAGATTATTTGCTCTAAGAGGTTGAGAGGTTGAGTCTAGATCATAGTTCAGTTTCTATTGATGATACTGAAGTAACTTGTTGATCTGTGTGTGCCTGCATATTATTTTTATAAATTTTATCTGCTTGAGCTTGCCTGACAGGTTTGCATGCTGTCTGCTGCATCTTGTTTTTGTTGTTTTCCAGGTTCTGTCTGTAAGTGCATGCTTTTACTTCTCTCAGAATGTCCTGTGCTCACTCCTGCCTGGCAGCAAGTAGTACACTATACGAAGGTACTGAAATGTCTGCTGTACTACGGTTTGGCAAAGGAAGGTTTGAGTCCCTACTACTACTCAAAGATGAGTCTGGGATGCCCACAGTCTAATGCTATTCTTCTTTGACTGTGCAGGTCACAGAGCTACAGAATAACTTTGTCAGTGAAGTAGTGGTAACAGTATTTGTAGTTAACCTGGAAAATGCATGTGGGTGTGTATAGCTGAAGCCTGTGCAGGAGTATGGAACTGAGTTTCTTCTTTTAAATCTTTTTGCACTTGTGCAAGTTGTTATAACATTTGCAGTAATACCCCCCCCCCCCCCAATGTGTGCACACTGCTGGACTACAAATGACTGCCAGAAGTTTCCCCATTTAATAGACATTGTTTCCGGATTGCTGCTTCCTACTTTTGCATAGTTTGCTTAATCTTGATAAGACCACTTTTTCTAATAAGACGTGAAGAAAAGCTCCATGGTGGGACATTAAGAGCTCTGAATTTCAGTATTCAGTTAGATAAAATCTTAAGGAAAATACTATAAATACATGAATTGGGACTCCAAAAGGCTTACTGCAATGGGGAGCCTTAATATGGCTGTTTTTTTTCTCTCATGAGAAGCTGTTCTGCTTTAATGCAGCCTTAATGCTGAGGTTTCTTTCTAACAGAAGCCTCAACATGGAAGACAATGTGTCTGACAGAACTGCATGCTAATGCTACTGAGTCATGCGCTTACCCCCCCCCCCAAAACAAAATGCCAGCAGCGAGAATTAAACTACCAAGTAATTTAGAGAATCTCAGCAGTGTAAATGTTTTACTGTTGGAAGGTAAAGTGAATGCCATCAGAAGACTGTCATCACCCATTCATTCTTATTGAAGCAGTTGAGGTGGTGAGGTGGTGCAGGTAAGATCAGTGAATGTGTGTTTACACGCACACGTAGGGACATAAATGAAGTTGCATGAACGTGTGATTGTGTGACTACCGGGGTAGTCACTCTGGGGGGTGGTTCAGTAGGGAACAGTGGTGAGTGTGTGTGTGTGTGTGTGTGTGTGTGTGTGTGTGTGTGTGTGTGTGTGTGTGTGTGTGTGTGTGTGTGTGTGTTGCTGAAAAGGAGAGTGCTTGCTTTTGTGAGTGTCATACACTGGAGGGGGGCCAGGGGGCTTGCTTTTTGCCAGTGCGATGCAAGGGCCATTATGAAGAGCACTAGGTGGTAGTATTAGCTAAAGCAGTTTTCAGAGACCTGCTAATGAGGTCTTATGAGATTCAGAGACAGCAGTGGTCATTTTATCACAGTTATCTAGCCTACCTGCTGTAGACAATGCAGTCTTAACCAGTGGTATTGTACTAAAATTTATAAACCTGGTTATTGGTTACACACTCAAAGATAACGTCTTGGAAGTTTGAGTTTGCCCCCCTGCCAAACATATATCATTAAGGAAGATTCCAGTTTAGAATACTTTTTTAGAGATGTGCAGACTTAATTGTTAAGCTCGATGATCCCAGGCTGGCCTTGTCATCAGTCCACTGATGATAATGAATACTATAGCAATGAGCCTCATCCTTATTCCATCATGTATGCATTCCTTAGTCCATTTTTAGTGTAAATACCTAGACTATTGTAAGAGATGGAGGCTTTTCTATGGTGAAACCAATGTGCTTTGACATGAACAGGCTGGTACAGGGTATTGTAATAAATATAACTAGCCCCTGTATCACTGTCTCTTCCTTCAAATGACCCCCACCACTCACCCAGTATTCCTGAGCTTTTTGTGTTATGGCATTTAGTTTGACCATTCTGTCTATAAGGAGAGGTGCTTATATAGTGCTGAACATGAGCCCTTTACATGTCTGAGAGCCCCCTGTCTTTAACAATTAGACTTACTATCTTTTGTTTTCAAGAATTATGCCCTCCCCCATCCCTTACTCCCTACACACTAGACTGAGATAGAGCCTTTTGTTATGGTTTGGCACCTTAAATCTATATAGCATTCTGGCAGGTTTCTCTACTAAGCCCTAAGTAGTTAATACTACAACACACAAGTGTGATTTTTAAAACTCTGTGTACCTCTCATGTACAGGACTTTGGCACTTCTGTTCCTATTCCATGGGGGCTGCAAAACAATGAGGAAAGCATAAGCACCATGAAAAGGAACACCACTTTGTGACAATAATACTACAGCCGTCTCATTAAAACAGGAAGTGCTTTTGGAGAATGAGTTTTCATCTTGACCATTTCTTATCGGGGTTTCATTTTGTCAGCATGCAGGAAAGTTATTCTGGAAGCCTCCATTAAAAAAAAAACAATCAATGCTGAATGAAGTTAACTTAAAACTACAAATTGTTAAGAAACTTGTAGCAATGGGAAATAACTCAGTAAATAAACCACATTTAATGCATTTTAAAAACGTAAGTGCTGTCAGTGCTTAACCAGTTTTTAACATGCAATAAATGTGGTATATTTACTGAGTTCTTTTCTGGTGCTGCAACAAGTTTTTTAAACCCCCAGTTTAACCTGCTAAGCTCTGCCTGGGCTTGAGTAGGAGTAAATTCTGCCTCTGTCTGTCCATTCCATTTGCAGTGCAGCCTGGTATCAGATGCTGTGCAATCCTGTTTGTTAGCAGGATTAGTCTGGGCATTATGCCAGGGAGTTCAAAGATCACTATAGCAGTTATTGTCCTATTTGATAACGCAACTTCAGATTTTTTTCAAAATTCTCAAACCCTGCTTGCCATTCTTAAAACAGGCTTTGAGGGTTCCTCCCCAATGTATTACTTTAACTGTCAACTAGCTCCCTACCTGACATTTTCATCCACTACACAAATTCAGTCGTATTTAAAAAGAAAGCTTTCCTAAAGGCCAGACACACCATACCATATGGTATCTCAACCCTCCTGATGGTGAGGGTGACCCAGTCACAGTATTGGATAAAACTCCCACCCACCCTGATGGCAGCCCTCCTCATAGCAAAGGATCAAGTTTGTTCGATTCTACAAGACTACAGGAGGATTAAAAAATATAAGAATACAGCAGCTGAAAAGTGCTACCTCAAACACACTAACTTATTCATTTGGTTGTTGTGCAAATGGGGTTAGGAAGTCACTACAGTTCTTCCAGGAATACATGTTAATTGACCTCTTGGTTGTCATTAGAGTGAACTTTGAAATGGAAATGTTGTGAATAATCATTTGGATGATAGCTGTCACAGTCGATCTAGGGTATTAGGAAGAAAATATGGGGGGGGGGGGGTTGTCAAAGACAGTAGGCATATCTGTCAACTTCTTTTCTCAAGAATATTAGACAAAGCCAAAAATAACAGGAGAACATTTTTAAGTATCACTCTAACTCACTTAAAAGGTTAATAGAACAACAATATTTGAATATTAATTTATTTCCCTAATAGTAAGAAATTATCAAACTGTCTGGCATTATTGACGGCTGCAATCCTCAGTGACTTTCCAAGGAAAAAATTACAATGGGCAGAGGAAAAATAAGAGGCAAAATTCTGGACAGTTGAGAGGTATGACAGCATGCCTGTCTTGCACTATTAGCGGGTCACATGTTCACCAACATGTGTAAGTAAGGGAATGAAGAGTGTGTTGACAAGTTAATTACTGTGCTCATACCTTTAAGGCACGTGTAATAGATCACAGAGAAGACGATGTGAAAGATCTCACGTTAAATAAGCATACACTTCAGCTATATTACAAGCAAGCATATGCCTTGCTTCTCTCTCCTTTCAGTATAACCACTCTTAATTTATCGGGAACCAACAAAGTAGAGGCACAAAACTGCATAAACACTTGCTTGAAAAACACCAAGCAGAATCCATAAGTAGAAGCCTCCAAATACCAGAGTTTCCGATAAAAAAAATATTTCATAAGTCACCAGTATGACCTACAATTTTTATACTAGTGACTTATTAAAGTGTTTTTTTTTTATCTGAAACTCCGTTTGGTGTTTGGAGACTCCTGCTTCTGCTCTTAATTTACCAAATTCTTCCTTACCAACAGCATCCTTATTCTCATAAATCAAGTAGTAACCAAGCCTTGTACTAATTTTCCTCTCCCATCTACTATCCCCCTTTCCTACTTTCACAGAACTAACCATTACTTTACCTACTAAACATTATCCAGTCTTACTTCCCTCTTCATAATGACTATGCTGCCCAAGTATTTCCAATTTTTTTTAATTTATCCACAATGTTAATTCCTACTTTTATTTCACATGCTAATAGTTTCTGCCTATATTTTCTAAGTAAACCTCTGATGAATTTTTTTGATTAGCACCCCTTTGGACAAGTCCCCTCTGAAGATGGGTATGGCTAACCTGTTCAACAAAATGTAAATAAATATCTCAAATGCGCTTGGATCTGGAGAGAGAGAGAGAGAGAGAGAGCATACTGTTGGTTAGGGTAAAGTGCAACAAAGAGGGGCTGAGCACATGAAGAGCTAGAATCTTTAATCTAGTATGAAAAGCTTGGCTGTATAGCAGTCCTTTCCAAACATACCTCTCAACTATTCAAAATTTGGTAGACTGTCCAGATTTTTTTGCCTCATAGTTTTCTGTTACTCATAAAATATATGGCTTTTTAGCAAAATCAAAGAGGATTTTAGTCCATAAATAATTACAAAGCACAAAACTAATTAGTCAGATGTAATTAACCACAAATTCACCCCTGGTTAGCACTCATGTCCCCTAATGATATGTGCAGCATGTAAATGCCCCAACATATCCTCATTTGGCCTATCTTTAAGTTATTTTTATACATAATATAAGTAAGATCCTCAGAGATCAATAGCCCAGTAAGTAACTATGAACAAATATTTGAGCTTCAAACTTCATATCCTTCAGAAAATGTATACTGATGCAAATGTCGTGTTTATAGTAGCATTTTTAAGTTTTTAAGAGCAATATTTAAAGTCCACCCATGATTTGGGGTCCCCCCCATTATTTTTGGCTTGGACAAAGAGGCTGAGAGGTATATCTCCAAATAGTAATCCACATTGAAAGGTGTCATGCAGTAATGAAGTAATCAGTATTCAAGCCTGACAAGCACTCTCAAAATGACAAGTGATCACCTTTATATACTACAGTTGAGAGCATGTTTTTTTTTTCAGAAAATCTTGGTCCAAAGTAACAGTAATTTTTTTGAGTACTGTGCAACAGTATGAGGGTACATTCCTATGTCAGAAGGATGCAGAGGGCTACCACTTACCCCTGTTATTGGTGTCACATTATTTTTTATAAAGTGATATTTGGGTACAGACTGGGTTGGGGGTAGGAGGTACATGCATTCTTACCCTGAAGAGACTGCTTATGCATTCATGTTAGCAAAAGCTACAGCATTCAAAATGGGGAGATGTTTGCAATTCCAATACCCTGGTCATAACATTGCTTCTTTAAATGTTTTTTCTCTCTTCATCAATGAGTATGGTGTTATTAACTTTGTATACCATAAACTTTTTATAATGTAATTTTTCTTTCTCTTTTACTAGCTCTTGGAATGGTCCTGACAGCTGCAATCCCAATGACGAGTCTGATACTAGGTGAGACCCTGATCATTCCAGTCTTGCCTTTTGATAATGTCACCATAATGGAATATATTGTGTCCCTCATGCTAATTGTAGAGGGTCAGGTATATAGGTGGGGTGCATGGTTATATGCTGACCTCCTATTTCTGCTCCCTGGAAAGAAGGAGGGGGAGGAGGCTGCTGCATAGGCACTGTGTTGTATACCTCTCCAACGGGCTGGATCAAATTTTGGATAAGGAAGCTCTTTGCAGGCAGGCATATATGCAACTGAAGCACAAGTATTCTAGCACCCTGTTTTAGAGGGGACACTATTATCCCAATCTGTAATGCCTTGTAAGACATTATGGATTCCTAATCCAACTAAAGAGGAAAAATAAATTAAATGAGGTGCAAGATGAGAACCTGGTCTACTCAGCCACCTCCTCATTGAGAGTGCAACTAGCAGACTAGATGAAGACGGCATCCTTTTCAGAACCCATATTTAGATCATGGTTCTAGATAACTGGGAATCCTTCTGAATGCAGCCTGAAGGGGTGGTACTGAAACTAGTTCAGAACCCTGAGAGATGGAGGACTACAGACATGCACATAAAGCACTTAGTGGGGAAATGAACTTAGGCATAAGTAAAACTGCACTTCATGGGCTGCAAAACCTGCGTACTGTGCTTGTTTTTTGCAGCAGTTAGCATACAGGTAAACTCATGTGTTGATGCAGCCTACACAGGTTCTTGTGTTTGCCCTCTTCATCCAGAATTCACAACTAAGCAAGCAGCAAACTCTTCTGCATGGGTAGATGTTAGGTTAGGAGTTGTGTTCTCGCTGCATCTTCTGTATGAGAGCTTTTGTAGCATGTGTCTAATCTGTTTGCAATTGTTTCTCAGTAATACATAACACCATGTTTATGCCTTCTCCTTTGACAATGGAGCCAGTTTTCATATTCCTGGAGGCACAGTAACAGGGTCCTTGCAGGAGCCAATTTCCACATTCTGGGAAGTACAGTTTACAGGGATTTTTTTGTTGCTGAAAGAACAGCTTCTCACAGTCCATTTTGCTAACCACTGTGGCTAAAAGGTTTGTCCTGCAGCAGCCATTGGGTTAGAGATTGCATAGATCATCCCACCAAAAGAAAAGTCTCCAGTGTCGAAACATCTTTTGCATTACCTCATGCACACTTGATGGAAGTCAGTAAAGAAGACATCACACTTCTGACTGCTGGCAAACTAGTCAGCAATTTCTGTGAACTCTTAAGTTATAGTAAATTTAATGTAAAAAAATATTTTTTCAGTGAATATAAATTACATTTTTGCCTTAGTTGTTCAGTTTAAACATTTTTTCCTATTTACTCAATGTTTGGAAGTTAGCAGAAAGGATTAGGGCCCTGAGTTGTTGCCCACTTCCTATGAGAAATGGCACAGGGTTTGATTCCATCTGAGCAAGACATTTAGCAGACGTATATCCAGGATCACTCCTGAAAAGGGGTACTTGTATCCAGTGAGCCCTTCCTGACCAACAAAATTAATAAAATGAAAAAAAATGAAAATATTAACCTCAAGACTGAATACCATATTGAAGCAATGCTGCCGTGTGATTTTTTTATACTAACTGTAAGCTTAACCAAAACACATCAGCCTGCACAACCAGCAATATGGGTGTAAAACAAAACACGATGAAACGGGTGATGTAGGTGTGAATGAGTTACACAACTTTATGTTTTTTTTTTCGTTTTTTTTTTTGGGGGGGGGTTCAATTTCTGGAAATGGCTGCTATTTTCACTTTCTGTTTCTTTAAAATTTAACTATTAACTTTTTATATGTCAGTCTTTTTGAGTCTTTTTTTTTCATATGGTACTCTAATTCCCAACTATTATCTGTGACACAAAGAAAGAAAATTGCTTGATAGAGTGCTAGAATAGCTGTCACTATTAATATTGTTTCTACTGCTGACTGTGCTATTACTGTTTTCAGGTACTACTGGCACTGGTTGTTCTGCAGTCTTAAAAACGTTGAAGAAATTGTGTAGGTACTAATGTGGTTGTCAATACAGTTATAATGTTCCCATTGCTTTTGAGCCCAAGAAAACCCACACTGTTGTGAAAGCACAACCAATAACCAGGAAAAGACAGAGGTTGAGGATCACTGTGTTCCCATTGCATTAATATTACTGCTTTATTGCTACCCTCTTTAGTGCTGTACCTGCTACTGTTGGTAATGTCCTACCAGCACTCCAGTTTTAGTGTGCTAACAAGACCATATCCCTTCTGCTTGAAATGAGAAATGTTTTAGGCTTGTGATGTAAAGTCTATAACCTGCCTTCTTGCTTGCTATCTGCTGATTATTTCTCTTGTTTTTTACGGCAGGTATCATTTACTTAGATTCTTGTCCAAAGGAGTTTATGATACCAATATATCTCATTGTTTCTGGGGAATGTATATTACATTCCTTGGCTGTTGCTGTATTTTGGGAGTCTGCTGGAGTGAAAACGAGGAAGGCTGCAAATACAGATGGGGTTGCCGGTCCTTTCTTTTGTTGCTGCAGTTGGCATGGTTTATTGCAGGTGAGTTCATTTTTAAACTGATTCAAAAAATATAGTTGTTTGTTCTGGAGACTTGTTAAACCAACATGGGTTAAAATCCTCAGAATGAAGGGGGAGGTGGTGAAACATAATGGAAGACGTAACTGTCCGTTGCATTCCTAATGATTGGTTAGATGATGTCTCCTAGGTGGGAGGCAGTCATTTGACCAGGATGTAACGCACTTGTGGTGGGAGGCAGTCAAATATCAGGATGTAAAATTACACCCTGCAAGTACCTGTAAGTTTAGAATTCTTGCATACCACAAGTGTTACATTAATGATCTGCATTGGCTATCAACACTTTTTAATCATTATTTTTTACAATACTGTTTAATGATGATTAGGGCCACAATCTTTACTACCTCTGAATGAGCTGGCTCATATCTCTGAGGTCTGGCTTGGCTGAACATGTCTTAAAAGTCCTAAAAAGTCTTGCATCAAAGGCTCAGTCAAATTCCTTTTCTATATAATTTTGAGCATCAGCAAATTCAACCCTTCCAAACATAACAAAGGTCAGCATTTTGCAAATGGCAGTTGAGCTGTTCTCAGAAGTTTATTACGGACTTTTTTCATGAAATGTAAAGTGTGATCTAGAAAATTTTTTCGCAGGGTGCAATTTGGATCTGAAAAGTGATTGCTGCAGCACTATGGTATATGGGTAGTGTTACGCTTCATTTTCCTAATTAAGTAGAATACCATAACCTTTAGTCTTCAGTCAGTTAAAATGTCCACATAGTATATTTGTTGTGTCCCTATCATAACATATCAGTTTAGCTATTTCTGGGAGAGATGCATGATGTTCTTTCTGGGGACTGGAGAACAGATAAACTGCATCCAACAGAATCTACTCTAAGTTTCTTTGATGCTTTGGGAAGGAAGGCTTTCAAGATCATCTCTCAAGTAATGAGTATATTGTACCTTCTGGACAGAAATGTTAAACTGTTGGAGGCAGACTCCAGCAAATAGAACTACAGTCATTTTGGTTTATCCAACACCTTAATTTTTTAAGGCACTGTTATAAATGTTGCAATACCTGTAAGTTTCCACCAACAAAGTTGTTTGTACATGCATACTTTTATTTGTGAATGTGCATCCCATATATTATGTGGAGAGGTGGGAGTTAACAGTGGCACTGTAAATCTTGCCACAGTTTTGAAACTGCACAATTCACTCCTTTTATAACAAATAGCTGTCAAGTTATAACTTTCAAAAATCGCACAAACCGTACCTTAAAACTTGAATGACACAGTGTGTTCCTTTTGTAGCATCAGTGAGGTTGTAACTGACAAAATGTGTATGTTGATTTATAATGCATACCTTACTTTTAATATATAACCGTCGTCCATTGAGGACTGATTTGAAGAGCAGACTCAAAGCCAGCTGACTAAACAAAATTCAGAATGCTTATCCTGAGCTTAACACTAGGGAAGGGACATGGGGAAAGAAGGAGGGATACACCCAACCAGTAAAATTCTTTCCTCCAAATGTGTGTCTAGGAGATAAAGGCCTTACTTAAGAAGCTGAGAGGGGAAAATTCTCACAGTACTAGGGGAAAACAATCCTGGTCTTTCTTCAGGCATGCCTGATACTAGGGAATTAGAAATGGCTAAAACAAACTGAGAAGATCCAAGCCACTAGGTATGAGTGTGACCTCATCCGTGGATGCAAATATTTGTACTGTAAAAGCCGTTGGTGCTTTTAGTTAACATTGCTTAAGCTCTTTCACACTTCTTTTCTCATATTGAAATTCCTGCTTTATTGTACATCCTAACAGTCTACCCCCATAACTCATTTTGTTGCATCTATATTACAAGATCGAATGCTTAGGTGATCGAAACCTAAACATCGAACTTGCAATATCAAACCCAAAAACGTCAAATGACGCAAGAAAACACGCCGGTCGGCCACAGAAAAAAAAATTACACCCAAACTAAGTGGGAGGCTTTGCCCCCACAGCCCCCAATGTGGGAGGCTGTGCCCCCACATCACCCCTAACTAAATATACCAACTCCAAGATCACTCTACAGTAGACAAAATGTCAAAATCTGCTGAACAGCCAAGGGAAATCTTTCCCTGTGTTAAATCGTCCGCTGTTTTTTGCTTTTGATATTACAAGTTCGATGTTTAGGTGTTCAATCACCTAAGCATTCACTCTTATAATCTAGACCCCATTTTGTTAGTACCTAGCCTCCACTCTTTCCCAGACTACCCTGTAATCTCCATCAGCAATTCTCAACAGTACTTGCAATTTTTGGATAATAGTAACACCAGTAAGCTACAAGACACTGTGCTGCTGGTTTTGTAAAATACATGTGCATAGTAGGTGAGAAACTTGAGTGCCCTACTGCAGGGCAGGGAGGTGACAACAATGGGTCCCAGTTTAACACTGCAGTGAAAAGATGGATAAACTAGCAAAACATAATTGGGGAATTGGCAGCAACTACAACTTGACAGGCAGGAATAATGAGTAGGAAGTGAAGTGAAAAAGCAAAACATGAACATGCTACTGCAATAGGAGAATGGACTGTGGGTGGGAATTGTGTATTTTAACATATCAGCTGATACCTGGGAATGACTGCCAAAATTACCAGTGGTGAGGAACCCTACAGAAGTATTCAGCAAAATAATGAGGTTGAGGTAGGCTGAAACTGAAGGGGAAGTAGAAGGCTGCCAAATAGGTATTCAAGGTTGGTAGTTACCATAATGGTTAAGATGTTTACTTTACAAGCACAAGGTACAGGGTTTAATTCTCACCTTTGAGGGACATTGCCTAGGCTTAGTACTTGTCTATGAACCTAAAATGAGAGATGGTACTGAAATGCTGAGAGGCAGGGAAGAATGGATCGGAAGTAGAATGCTAAAGGGAAGGCTAGCTAATTTTCTTATCAAACACTAGTAGTTGTAGTTGTTTAATGAAAAATGGAGGCAGTTAGTTTCCTAGATCAATGACAAAGACAGGAACAAGGCCTAACTGGCAGCTCAGATCCTGAAGAAAATATTCTGAATTAAAAAGGAAGTTCTGCACTGTAAAAGATTTTCATGCATTTTATGAAGGAAGTATCAGTGAAGATTTTGAATGCCATTCCACTTAACCTTACCACAAAATAAAAAGACTATGAAGTATTACTTTGGATAACCAGGCAAATATATATTTGTCAGGACCCAGACTGCAGTGCATGGTACAAAATGAAAACTAAAAGTGTGTATATTAAATTGTGCAGTGAGAACATTTATATACATACACACAAACACACATATATATATATATATATATATATATATATATATATATATATGTATACACATACAGATATATATATTTATATTTTATATATATATATATATATATATATATATATATATATATATATATATATATATATATATATATATAGAGAGAGAGAGAGAGTCACTTTACAAGCTCGAGATACTGAAATATCACATTTCAGTATCTCGAGACTGTAAAGTTGAAAACTCAGAAAACCGAAAGAACAAATGCTCGAGACTTACAATATTGAAAAATATCGATAATTGCGGTTTGCAAATAGCTTTATTTAGTGTTTGAGCTCCAAACACTTCCCGTCACCTTGTCAACACCACCGTCATCACCCGCAAAGAAATAATGCACCATCCATTAACCGTGAGATTTCTCAGCCATTCCTGTGCTGTAGTTGCTTCATACACTTCCTGTCACCTTATGAACTCCACCATTGTCACACCCAAATAAATAATGCACCATCCTTTGCCTGTGAGACTTCTAAAACATTGCAATTGCAGAGAGACTGCGCTGTACTGGACAACAATAGAAATATCAGTCACACAGATAAATATGTACAGCCATCACATTTTCAGAACTCGGGAAATAGCTCTCAGGAAACCCACTGTATCCTTTGTTGTGCAGAATGTGCTCAAATTGTGTATGTCTCCAGACTACCTGTCTTCTCTTAAGCAAAGGCGGACACCCACCACCACCAGCCATCTGAATCCTTAGTTCTTCTACCTGATCCTGTTCCCCTGGCTAGAGTTGACATCAAGACATCCAAATCTGTAGCTCTGACTACCAATAAACATTTTGGTCTACAATGCCAGGCCTCCACAGAGTTCTGCTTTTGGGGTAGAAAGAGGGCATTTAACTCAAACGCTTTCCAGAATTGTATAGGAAAGAGAGGAGGGAATCTACAGTGCGACATGGTACGTGTACTGAACTTCCTGCATTTGCCAAGAACATACCAGTCTGAAAAGTACTGTATCAACTCCCTTCCTTCTGCAGGGAAGGACTCTCGGAGCAGTGTAAATGCCAGTAAAACCTCCTCCTCAGGAAGGAAAGCCAATGCCACTAAACACTTTACTGATAACTGGAACTCATAAATAGTATTATAAAGGGAAGCCAACCCCAACTGTTGTGCGTTACACCAGATATTCTGGCCAAAGTGGAACAAACAGCCTCTAGCTGTAACTCCATTTATACTTGATTTAATACTTTTAATAGCCGCTATTTTGAAATCTGACAGCACATAAAGAAGAGAGGTGTCAAAGTCATGTTCTGCAAGCAGCTGAAAAACACAGTGCCACATATAATTATAAGCCTTTAATGGCACAGATTTACTGTAGCCACCATATTTGACTAGTCCATGTATATTATAAAGTTGACAGCAGATGATGCCCTTATAGAAAAATGTGCCGTCCATCAACCAAATAGTAGCGTTGCTGAGATCATATAAGTTATTCACCATGGTAGAGACAATGACTGTGTTTTCTGTACTGGCATCCACAATCCTTTTTTCAATAAATACCCCAGTTTTCATGGGGAAGTGGTTTACATTTATATCCTGTAACTGCATGGTGGGATTACTAGTATGTCTGGTGTCTTTCCTGCTCACCCTCCCAACTTGCTGTAACAGTGCTTTTTGTAACGGTAAATTATGAATGATATCTACCGCTGTGGAAGCTAGAGCATCATCGACTAGCAGACATGGAGTATCCCTTGACACTTCAGCTCTATGTTTCAGTTCTGAGCATACCTTGTACCTAGCAACTTCGACTGGTTCCCCCGCATGATTATGCTGCACAGTTTTAATTAACTCTTTTCCAGTTCCGCAAGTCATTGTAACTGCCCTTCCTTTACACTGTTGGGTAGCTTTCCCCTTGCAGCAGCAATACTTCTCATACCTTAGGGCTCTTTCCAGGTTCATAACATGTCCCTGTAGTAGCAGCACTGTTTTTCCCTTTTTGTGATATACTTGTTTCATAAACCGCGCCTATACTTCCTGACGCAGGATATTGCACATCAGCCATACTGCCTAGAGTGCTTCATAGACCGAGCTACTGCTGAAACAGAATATATTTAAAGGAGTGCTTCGGGAGGTGTGTCATTCAATTATTTCTCCTGCGATTAACTGAAGTTTTGGTTTTCTGAGTTTTTGACTTTACTGCCTCGAGATACTGAAATTCGATATTTCAGTATCTCGAGCTTGTAAAGTGAATCCATATATAGATATATATATATATATATATATATATATATATATATATATATATATATATATATTTACTTCAGAAGACTGAAATCCCAAAATCTTGAATTTCAAAAGACTGACACCAAAATCCTGGAAGTTCAAAAGACTGAAAACTCAAAATACTGAATCTCAGAATACTGAATCTCAAAATACTGAAAACAAGATACAGAAACAAATTGAAGACAAACCATATTACTTTTCTCCAAGCATAAGCAGGGGGTCAAGCCCACCTGCACCCCCACAACCCCTGCTACTTAAATATATCAGCTCCGAGATCGCACCTCACTACACTAACATGAGTTATGTTGTAGTATAGCAAGTTAGAAGGGAACATGACTAAGGTTACAACAGCCAGTTATGAAACACATAATGGTATGTTTGTCATTTTGTTCTGTGGAGTGCGATCTCTGATATATTTAAGTAGCAGGGGGTGTGGGGTGCAGGGGGATTTGCCCCCCCCCCCGCTTATCCTTGGAGAAGTGGTAAACAGTTTATCTTTTGTTTCTGTATGTATTTGTGCTGGAATATAGTAAGTGTTGGTATCCTATGTGTTTTCAGTATTCTGAGAGTCAGTATTTTGAGTTTTCAGTCTTTTGAACTTCCAAGAGTTTGGTGTCAGTCTTTGGAAATTCAAGATTTTGGGCTTTCAGTCTTCTGAAGTGAAACTATATACATATATATATATGTCTCTTCTGATATCCTTGAGTACTCTCAGAATTTATATGTCTTCCTTCTTCTTCTCGTAGTAGTTTTAAGAAAATATTTCTAAACTATAACATGCAGTAGTTGGGTGAAGTTCTTGCCAACTTGGAAGATGATAGTTCTAAAGCCTCCACATCTTGGCTTAAAAGACTTACTTCAGAGCTATAACGAAAACACTGCTTTCTACAAAATAGGTTTGTTTTTGGTCTAATATGCTCCAGCTAATGGGGACACAACAGAAACAGCTGATAGGATAATTTAGTTATGTAAATATACATGACTGTATGCTAGGACTCATGAGGCTCCAAAGAGGTGCAAAATGCTGTGTCCCGAGTCTAAAAGATATACAGGAAATTGATGCCTAAATGCAGACAATTCCACTTCTAATCTTGGTTATAAGTGAACAGTTAGAAGAAAGGTATTTCC
Organism: Protopterus annectens; assembly: GCF_019279795.1. NCBI lineage: Eukaryota > Metazoa > Chordata > Ceratodontiformes > Protopteridae > Protopterus > Protopterus annectens. Next base: position 735,589,123 of record NC_056739.1, read on the forward strand.
TCTCCTTTAAACATTATGTAAGTGTTGGAACCTGTGACTGCCTGTAACTATGATGCTAACTACAAAAAGAACATCTTCAGAAGAAAAAATTCAAGGCCACAAAACATGTAGACACAACAGAATTCTGAGTGAATATCCCGATAATAGAAGATTGCTAATGTAAGAACAAATACAGATTAAATAATTTGCCTTTTTGTCCACGGTTAAAGTTGATTGCCATGAGACATGCAAAGTCCAAAGCAATGAGCTTTACTAGAGGAACAGGAAGTAAGCAAAAGATACAGATAATATGGAAAATATCACCTGTAAAGATGCCAGATTATTGTTAATATGCCAAAAAAGAAAACTGCAACTCTCTTTAAATGGTAAGGTAGTCACCCCATCTTGCAGAAGTGCAGGGTAAGGTTCTTGTAATATGACAAGCCCTTCTTTCTGACAAACACCCACTAAGTCTGGATATCCAGTAGTACGGGATGGCTTCCCATAAGGCATGCATCCTATTCCCACTTTCTTACAGTGGTAGTGAAGATGTAGTGTAACCCTAAACCTGTGCCTGTCCCTTAATATATTGCCCCTACACAAGTAATGATGACAGATACCAGTTTTATGATTATATTTTACCATCCATGCTCTACACTTCTGCTCCACTCCCTACCACTAAGATCTCAAGCATTAACCGATTTAAGCCCAAGTCCAATTTCACTTGTGGTATTCTAAATTAAATTTTAATCTTGGTGGGGGATATAGAGATTCTGCCTCAGAAACACAGAGAAATTGAAGCCTGGTAGACTCTTGACCCAGTCATTACTAAATCTTCACAAATGACTGGCTAAGAACTAGAAAAGACTTTGACAGTGGTAGTGTTGGTGAAACAAAGAAAAAAATGATCTAAATACCTACCAGGCTGCTCTGATGAATATAGCCTCTACATGGATTTTTAACAGAACTCACTACTTGATTCTCTGCATTTACCTTCCAACCTCAGCCTCAACCCATGATGTTCTCTGTAATGACCTTCAAAAGGAATGTCTTTAATTTAAATTGGATTGGTTCACACAACTGCAAACAGGCATAAAGTGGCCTGTCTTGTCTACTTCCCTACAGCACTAGATGAAAAACCTCAACAGCAGAGTCTCCCTTCTTGACAAATATCTTTTTGAACAACCCAGACAGATATGTTAAGCCTCTGTCATTTTTAAATCCTTCAGGCATCACTGCTCTATTCCCTTCTGCTGTGCTTTCAAAAACACAGGACTCCATGTGTTACTGAACAATCATTTTGGAAAACTATTGTTTCCTTATTCTGACTGGTATGCTTTGAGGTCGTTGTTTACAAAGCCATTACCCCTTTTTTATCAACACTCCCAAAACAAATTTGATCTACCTCAGAGAGCAGCACAGTGTATAGGGGAATACCCATCCCTGTCTTACCCCTAAACTAAGATGGCTTTAAAAAGCTGGAGTACTGATCATTTAATGTACCTGTTACATAATCAAAATCTAACTGAGCTGAGGTAATAACTTCTCTTGGTAAAGGCTACACATACCTTCTGCAATCCGCTCAGAAGTGTCAACATTTGTCTCCCACACTGAATCTACAGGTATATTGAATTTTGGTCCTCCAGTATACTGTCTTTTCACACTTTGTCATTTTTATAGCTTTGGGGATCCTCCATGTTACACCAGTAATTTTTTTCTGCTGTGAATAAATTCCTCCCAACAACATGTATACCCTAAATTATTTCAAAGTTGCTAGGCCTCTTAACATTTTCAGCTGCACCTTCTGTCTGGAAGTTGCATCTGCTGAATGGAAAATGACAAACATTCCCTTAACAATGGTCAGTAATACCCCACCCCAAGCATTATAGAGCAAAATGCTAACCTTCCTCTGATTGCTAAATGTCATTAGGTTCATCAAAAATAGAACTGCTCTGGTTTAGCACCATCACTGCCCTGTTTCAAACCACAAATAGGCCCTTTCTTCATATGGATAAAAAACTTCTCACAGAAGTCACATCTGTGAGCATTAATTGTCCCCTTTGACCAGATTATTTCCTTCCTCCAGATTTTACAGTTGTAAACTTCAGATAAAGAATTCAAATGATTTTTCACCTTTTCTTGGCAAGTCTCCTATAGAATCCATCTTCTCTCTCACCTAAAATCTCAGTTGTTCATCCAGAGATTCAAGTGATTCTCCTGATCTCTGGCTCCTAAAATAAAGTCAGAACAATGAGCAGAGCTTCAGAAGGCTGTTCATTCTTATTTTGAATAAAGTTGCCGTTCTTGTTACCCTAGCAATAGTCTTCCAGACCAGTGGTTTCCAAACTTTTATAGTCCGAGAACCACTTTTGAAAACGTAATTTTTTGCGACCCACTACTCACATTGGCAAGCATGCATGTGAAGCATGCATGGTCCTCCTTAAAGCAGAAGATGCTGCCACCACAGAGTGTTTTTTCGGGATTTAAAAGGGCCATGTAAACTATTGTCATACTTTAATTTATTAGCAGAGCCGGATCATGGTCAAATGGGGCCCTAGGCAGCGTAACAGATTGGACTCCGCCAACAGCAGCCCCCTCCCCAGCCATACCAGTGTTCCATTATTTGGCTATTTCACCCCAGTTACCATGAACACTGTTCAGACCTGTCAGTATGCATACTGTTTTCTTATTTACTTCAACAATTATTACAGATATTGAAATAAAATGCACAAACACTGATGGCCATTTGCTAAACAAACAATACAGTCTCACAATGAAAACAGACTCAGCATGAGCACTAAACTTCTCTGCCACTGAAACTCACATTCATTGAAACAGCATGAAAACCCACATTAAAATAAAATGCTTCTGGCCAGTGGAGAATTAAGTTTACATTTGGGCTATTTTCAAACCATAGGCTCCTTGCACACATTTTAGGGCTATGCATACTTGTATGTGTTATTTGATTCACTTCCTGATTTTATTAAGTTATATTCCTTGTCTTATACAACACCACTTGTTCGACTGCATTTTAAGTTTGCAGTTTTGAACATTTTTCCAGTAAGCAATGAAACAAAAGGTTATGACCCAATAATGACAAAAGTGCCCATTTCAGAACATTTTGACCATAAATGACCATTCAAACTTCTGTCATTACAATCTACCAGTATCAGTCAATAAGCACAATCTCTGCAGAAGTAAAATTTCATCTGAATAATTCCACATTAAAGAGATTTGTAACTGATGAAGAGGCTATTACTAGTAAACAACTTTACAATTCATTGTTTCATCTACAAGTTCAGTGCCTGCTGCCCTTGAAGAATTCATTGTCTACGTTACATTAAAGAAAAAATTTTAAGCTGGTAATATTGCAATAGGGAATGACTGAGAAACCGACAACAAGTTAATAGTTACTAGGCATCTTATACAAAGAAGAACGCACTCAAGAAGGCAGAACCCTTATCCCCCCTTAAAATGCACCAAATAATTGGCAACTAGGGCATTACATACCATGCCTCCATACCTCTCAACTTCATAGTACAAGAAATCTGGACAGAGTCTAAAATAATGTGGATATAATGGCCCAAAAATAGTGATAGGTTTTAAATATTGCTCTTTTTAACTTAGAAAGTTGCTAGAATAACAGTCTTTGTGTTAACATGCGTTTTTTTTGAAGGATATGAAGTCTGAAACTTGTACATATATGTGATTATTTAGTGACTTCAGTCCTCTGTGATTTGCCACAAAACCACAAGTTTTATTTGAGACAGACCAAAACTAGGAGGCTAAATCTGGACAGTTCAGAGGTATTTTAATACACCCTCCCACACCTACTTTCTATCTGCCCTCACACACACCTACCTTCTCTCTGCTCTCTCTTTCTGTGTCACACACACACACACACACACACACACACACACACACACACACACACACACACACACACACACACACGCCACTTACCTTCTCTATAAATGGAGCAGCTACTTTGAACAATAAAAAGGCTCACATAGTGCACCTTAGGTAAATCCACCTAGGTGCAACAGTGTTGCCAAAGAAAAAAACAGTCCACAAACTATCTTCCAAAACCACTTTATGGAACACTTTTAAAAGTAAAATCGGCTAGTTTAAATTCCATGCATGAGTGCAGAATGGGTTTACATTCACGTTGGTGTGTGTGTGTACAACACACACACATGGTCCTCCTTAAAGGAGAAAATGCCGTCACCACAGTGTTAAGAAGTATTTTTGTTTTGTTCTGCTTTTTTTTTTAAATGTTGAAGCTTTCTGGCCAGACACGACCTACCAGTGGGCCATAACCCGCACTTTCTGAACCTCTGTTCTAGACAATTTCACTATTCTGTTTTTTACTTCCAGCCACAAATTTTCTCTCTACAATACTTCATATCAAAGACCTATGGGGCAACCTCATGCACATGGCTTCTTCTGAACATGTAGACAATGTGGTTAAGAAATACAATGGTAAGTAATCTTTATTCTTAACCAATCACTGAGCTGTTCCACAGACCCATTTATAGCTATTACCTGGGCTCCACAAGCAGCAAAAAACATTACCTAAAAAGGATGATGTTTTTTCTTTTTAAGTTACTTTACATAATGGCAGAAGCTGCATACTTCCCAGTCTATGAAACCTTTAGTTGGATTTTATAAGATTTAGCTGGGCAAGTTACATCCCTGTAAAATGGAAACATTTGTCATAGTGGTGTGAAAGCTTTCGGCAAACTCCACCAATTCCCTTTACTAGGAGAAACAAACAAGGATTCCAAAAAGTGCATATTACAGTATAGTGGGACTGCATCAGCCCACAAAAAAACGTAAGTGTAAAATTAAATACTGTTGATGTCGCTGCTGCCATCCCAGCCAACATTCCTGCCACTTCTGGATTAATGGAGCTAAAGACTTCATTGATCACCTGGAAAGAACAATAGCAACAAAGGGAGGCAACTATAGACAAACCTGAAGTTGGAAAATGATGCTCTCCCATATTTTTAGGAGGATCCAAAACAGGAAGAAGGAGTGAATGATATGTACCAATAAAACAATAAAATCCAGTGGATGTGTATCCTGGATGCTGTTAATCCTGATGTTTGAAGGGGTACCGATATGCTCATAACTCAATAGACTTCAAATGCAACAGCACCAATACACTTGTGCTTGCAGTGACATATGTAAAAAAGGAAAGAAGTTATAAAACACAACCAAATATGCTTCTCCTGCTCTGAATGCATCATTTGAATCTACAGTAATGTTCATTTACATCTTCATTTGCAATCAGGAAATGAAATGAAATGCTCTTTATGTTGTAAGTGTCAAATGACTGGATACTGGCTCTGTGCAGAGCAACTTGTTCATGCTTTCCACTGAGTTAGGCCAGTTCTGTCCTATTTATCGTGGATTAATGAGGGTCGGCTGTATATATAAATACACATCTCTGTCCCCTTCATTCTTGCTCTGCTGTGCCCTAAACTGCATGCATGGTAACAAAGAAAATGAGGATGTGTCACCTTTGCTATGGCCAAATATCTTTTGTATACACTCTTATACCAGTAGAGGTATAAGAAAATCCACACCCCACAGTACTCGGAGGACATCAGAAGCAGACAGTAGGCCTTGATGTCTCTTGGACTATGCTTTGCATATATAATGTGATTAACTTGCAGTGCATATTTCTAAATAGCATTACGTAGATTCGGTGTAGTGTACAGGTTTGGAACAGATGTGGTTGTGAATAGGAGATACAAAATACCTGTAATATAGAAGTCTTTCTTATAAGGGGTGTAGCTATTTTAGCCAGGTCAGGGCAGAAATTTCTCATTCTCCTTGGTGGATTCTACCCAATACCCCACTTGAGCATTGTAAACAAATACTCAGAATTAGGCATAAACCCCTATGTTACACTCTGGATAGTCAGTTGGCTATCCTATAGGACTCAAGAAGAGACGGGTCACTAGTGTAGTCCCTCAGAGTTCTGTGCCAGGTCTGCTACTTTTTGGTACCTACTTCTCAGAAGTCAGGGTCAATGTTATGGCCCTTGACCAAGTTTGCTGCTGACTGAAAACCAAGAGCCATTCTAGAATTCCCCCCAAGACTCTAACATCAAGAAGGGCTAATGCAGACAAATAACTTGTGTTAGAATAGTGATTTAAAACAAAGTGCCAAACAAATGCATAATAGTACCTTTTGGAAAGTCAGTTACCCCAGGAAATTACCTCATTGACAACATACCTCAGTAGTAGACAGAGTAGTCAGGAATTTGGGGATGAATGTAGACAGCAACCTAGATTTGGAAAAATGTGTTTCTAAGGTAGTAAGTAAATCTTTCTATGTTGCTCAATGTATGAACAAGGGTATTGCACCCAGGTCTGAGGAAGTTACTGTTCCATTGTATTTAGCCACCATTAGACCCATCATTGAGTATAACACCCTTTTTGGTATGTTCATGACCATATGCATGCAACAACTGGAACATCCACAGGTTCCTCACAAAAAGAATAAAAGGATCACCTAAAAGCCCTCCCTCTAGACTCTGTCCCCTACAAATTGTTCAGAAGCAGTTTATTCCTTGGATCCCACTATGATGGACTGTTTGCATGTCTGCAAAACAAACAGCATCAGAACCAACAGGTCCACAGACTTAAACTTTGCCTGCAACATAAATAGGACTAGGAAGGACAGATATGTCTCAGAGAATACCCCTTCTCTAGAACAGGCTTTCCATCCAAGTGAAACACAGCTTTTACTTAACCATATAGTTCAGTGTAAACTGGACTAGTGGATGGTCTGGTGCCAAAGTCTACAATGGACAGAAGCATCTTATAAATGCTTGACCAGCCATTCTTTAGCTTACAGATAGCTATTAAAATATACCAATAACCACAGGGCTCCAAAAAACTTGCTGGATATTTAGAAAGCTTGCCTAGGCTGGTAAGGGCCCTTGGTCATTAGCCTAGTATATGCCTATGATAGATTCCGCTGTGCTGCTCCAATTTCTTCTGGAATCCAGGGTGAGGTGAACTATGACACTGTCTGTTCCCAAAATAAAACATTTAGGTTTGGCAATCTCTGCAGTAGGAGTACACCAAAGATTTGTGTTTTTTTTTTCAAAGATAGCGATTCCCCCCCATATGGAAATGGTTAACTAGAAATCCAGCTCCTATGAGATGTGTTGAATTCCAACTGCCGATCAAGTGACACTGAGATGTTCTGGAATTCCAATTTGATTATTTAAAAAAACTTCCATTGATTTGATAACTGACTGCTTTGTAAAGGAGATTTCACTACTATGACTCAAGCAGAAAGCTGAATAATGTACATACTCCATGAGCTACATAAGGGCAGGAAGTATAACAGGCATGCTGATCTGTGTTAATGACGGGGGGTGCACAATCAATAAAGATTTTGGGGCAGTGGTAGAAAACAAGTTAAATTCTGACATGTTTATTAATCAAAATAATTATTCTTTGGCCTGTTGCTTATAGTCAGTTCAGGGACATTACTTAATACTTCACTGATAAGACTTGTTATTGAATACAAGGCTGAAATAACTTAAAGGTACACTTGTCCTGTAGTAAGAGTGCCACATGGCTTAATAAAGAGCTGAAGGATTTTATCTGTGAGGGAAAGATGGCAAGAGTCAAGTGGGATAAGCGGATTCTTCCAAAGGAACAAGGCAGTCTGGGATTACCTGATCCGAAGGGATATTTCAGAGCTACACAGTTGAGACTTGTTATACATAGCACAAGCAGAAACCTATAATTCAAAGCATAAAGAGATGATGACAAAATGGGGGGAAGCTCAAGAAACAAGGAGAGACTGGGATTTGGATGCAGATTCTTAAGGATTATAACAATAACCATATAAAATATTATATTCATAAAGTAGCAGAAAATATTCTAAGAACTAAGCCAACTCAGGAATGGAGAAATAAGATTCTGCCAATAGGGATGACTGCAATTATGGTTACAAACAATAGGCAAAAAAACAAGGTATTGGGAGCAAATAGAGAGATAAAGGTAATATAATGGACAGAGGCCAAGAATGTATTTGGACAGCAAGCTAGAGTGCCTTCCCTATCAAGGATTGATATCAGAGTATAGGCAAAGAGAAAGAAACAGGGGAATCTGTCACTCATCCAGTCAGAATAAAACAGATGAACAGTTGTGGGTTCAGTTCAAACAGCTTTATTACATACAAACACATCAGGATTGAGACAGTAACAAAGTTAGATAATCTTATAAACAGACTGACTACTGCACTTATACATGTTAACACTCTGGCTGTTCACTCAAAATGACACTGCAGCTTGCAAGTGCTCTCTATTTACACACGTACCCTCACTTTGAAATGCTTCTTAAGGACACAACGCACATTATGTTCCACAGGATCCTCAGTGAAAAATCAGCACTGGTAAAGGTTTTAGTAGAATCTAGATAATTATGAAAGTCAGTCAGAGGAGGTTAGAAAGGATTGGGAAGAGAGACTGGATAAGCAATTCACAAAGAAACAATGGGAGGGATACATGTATGTCTCACAAATATGCATCAAAAGTCTAGAAGATTTAGGATCTTTGCTTGGAAGTTATTTACATAGGTATTTTTATACCCCAGTAGACTCCAAAGAATTTTCCTCAGGTAAATAACAAATGTTGGAGATGTGATGGGGAAGAAAGAGGTAACTGGGAACATATTTTCTAGGAGTGTAATGAGTTAGCAGACTTGAAAATTTTCCTGCAGACTACCCTATCAGAAATACTGGGTAAGCAAATATGTATGCCTAAGGAAATGATTTTTTGAGCTGTGATACAGAATCGGAATTGCCTAGACATGGTCAGGCCTTGCTGGTGGCTGCCAAAAAAACAGTTACTATAAAATGGAAATCAAGTCTAAACCAATTTTACTGGAAGCATTGAGTATAGTAACAGAGATAAAATAACTGGAAATGGATCTTTAGAAAAGGGTAGGAGCAAATTGCATAGAAAAAATGGGAATTGTGGGAACAGTACACGCAGACAAGGAATGAGGTTTAAAAGAAGGCAGGATCTGAATGAACTATGCAATGTCTGACTGTCAGTGACTGGATGGATTTTAAGTGATGTATAATATTTGCAACTAAAATTATGTCAGTATGGTTTGTTTTCATTTATATAAATGTATGACTGCCTATGTCATAATTGACAATAAAGACGTTTCTCGCTTTAATTATAAAACAAAAGTGCCGCATGGCTGAAAATGTTTGAACTGTCCCAGAGATCTTACAGACCTGTCACTGTATTTTGTTTCTTACAGTTTACTTAGTGCCCTTAACTGTTCGCTAGAGTGGGTCCGCATATTAATTGATCAGGACCATCTTAAAAAACAGCAACTAAAGGAAGAAATTGTAACTCTTGAGTATGGAATTACAAAAGCTTGTCTCCTGCTCTAAGTTACACAATATGCTTAAAGACATTAATGGAGTTTTGAAAGAACTTGAAGTGAGCCTTGTGGAGCGTAAAAGTTCTAAAATTAATAGGGACATGAAAGATTATAAACTTGAGCAGGCTTTTCTTTGTAAATATAATAGTAAACGTTCTTCTTCTAATAACAGGAACAATAATAATCTAAATAATAGCTCAGCTTCATCAACTGTTTCTTTTATTTTGCCTGAGGGGGCGGAACAAAGCTCTTCTGGTGTTAATGAACAACAAGAACATTTTCCAACTTTACCAGAAGCTGCTAATGCAGCTAATAGTTCAATTCGAATTTTTATGGAAAACGGAGCAGAAATGACTGGGGACAGCGGAAAAACAATGGTGGTAACTACAAAGGACTATTTAATAAGAAAAACGATGGAACTAAGAGACACTTTGTTACAAATGATGTTTTATTATTGAATTTGTCTAATAGTGAAGTGTCTGATATGGTTAAATTTGTGTTATGTTTAAGTTTAAAGTTTATACCCACTGCTTTGCCCAGGTTACACATTCTTAAAAAGGAGATTTTTCTAGTTTCAGTAAAAATAATTGTAATGATGTTAATGATGAATGTTTTGATACTAATTTAGAAGATTCTTTTTATTCATATAGTTCTGCTGTAAATAATTTTGATGAGAATGCTGTTGAACATAGTGCTGCTAATGCATATAAAGAATTGGATACTAGTGCAATTAAGGCTAATAGTCACTTTATACCCCATATACTAATATAAGTATATAGAGTTATATTTCTACTATTAACTTTGAAATAAAAGAACACTACAATATATTGATGTGTAATAAATCTGATATCCATTCTAATTTAGATAGAACACAATGGATTGAATTTTGCAAGTTTTGTAGAGATAGAAATTTTATTGTAAAGCCATCTGATAAAGGCAATCAAATAGTTAGTTTAAACTATGCACAGTATTTAGATATGTGTTATATGCATTTAAATGATGGTGAGGTTTATGAAAAATGTAATACTGACAGTTATTTTAAAGCCATTGATGAATATTTGTTGTTGTTGGACAAAGGAAAACGTTTGGGTTATTTTTCTTCTAATGATGTTTCCAGAAAGATTTGTGTAGAAAACAGCAGTTTGGCTGTTTTCTACTGTTCACCCAAGACACATAAAGGTCTCAGTAATTTGACTGGGAGATCTACTGGGTCCTCTGAAAAGTTTTTTTTAAAATCCATTAGTATTTTTTTACATGAGTTTTTGAAAAAAAGATGTTTTGGGATTACCCTCATATGTAAGAGATAGCCAAGATTTTTTAACTAAAATACAGGGCTTTAGATGGATATAGCTCTATGTATTGGTTGTGTATGGACGTAAAAAGCTTGTATACCAACATCAGGCATGATGTTGGTGTCCAAGCTTTGTTTCACTTCTTGGGCCATTCCCCTATGTCCCATTTTGTGATTGATTTGGTGTTTTTTTGTTTAAAGCATAATTTTTTTCACATGTAATGGGGAGGTCTTCCACCAGCTGCAAGGTACTGCAATGGGGGCAGCTTTTGCCCCCATGTATGCAAATCTGGTGATAGGTAAATTTGAGTTTGATAATATATACCATCATAACTTTTATAAAACCCAGGTTTTGCTATATGTAAGATTTATTGATTACCTCATTTTTTTATGTGATGGTCCTATGGAGGCAGCCTCTCATTTTGTGGAAGACTTACAAATTAATAATATGGGTTTACAATTTGATGGCATTCAGCTTGGTGTGGAGGTCAATTGTTTAGACATTAAGCTTAGTCAATTAAACACTGGGCTATATAATAAGCTTACACATAGAAATCAGTTCTTATATGGTAATAGTTGTCATCCAGACCACCTGATAAAGATTTTAACTTATAATGAGTTTTTAAGAATACATAGATTATGTAATAGGGATGAAAATTTTTTATGCAAGAAATTTTGGAATCAGAAAATATGTTCCTAAACAGGGGTTATAAAACAGAGATAGTCTTGGAAGCTAAGGCTAGGGTTATGGATCTAAGATGGCCTAATGTCCAAAATAATATGGAGGCCCAAGGCATTAGGGACAGAATGAGTTCTTGGTTTGATGATAACATCAATAATATTTTTAATGAATATGCAGTTAATAAGGAAGGGAATTTAAGTAGTGTTTTCTTTGTAACCATTTATAATATTTTTTTTTGTTGTTGTGTCTTTCGGCTTTTCCCGGTTAAGGGTCACCACAGCTGAACTCCAGTCCGCTAATGATTGGCAGTAGATTTTTACATGCCGAGTTGCCGGCCCTGACATACAACCTTCAATAAAGGTACGCCCATTCACGCATGTCTCCTAACCACTTATAATATTATTAGTGATAAAATAGTCAATACAGCTCATCAAGTTTGGCCTATGTTATTTAGAGATAAGGAATTAAATAAGTTGTTGCCAGAAAAGTTAAAAATTCCTTATAAAAGGGCTAGAAACCTTAAAGATATGGTTGTACATAATCAATTTGAATTGCCCATAACGAATGTTAGTGCTGAAATGTCTACATTTAAAGGCACTATAACATGCAATAAGTGCTCCATATGTAAACATGCGATCAATTGTTTTAAATAGATTAATGAACATCAGTTCTTTGTTAGGGGCAATTTTAGTTGTAATACATGTGGGGTTATGTATGCTCTTAGGTGTAGTTGTAATAAATACTATGTTGGTGAGACAAGTAGAAGCTTCAAAGTGTGTTTTCAAGAACACTTGTGAGACATAAAAAATGCTAAAATAGATAGCCCTTTGGGCAGTCATTTTTCTGAATTTCATAGTGGTAATCCTAACCATATTATTGGTTGTGTCTTGAAGAAAATTGAGGTATCTTTGGGGGAATTAACACATCTAGACACTAAGTTACGTAAAAAGGAAACATCATATATTTTAAAATTCAACACTTTGGAACCTTTAGGGTTAAATAAGGAATGTGACTGGAAGTATGTAATTTAAATAATTGATTGCAGTGGGTGTGACTTGTAAATTTTATGTGTATATAATTCTATTGTTTTTTATGTTGTTTTACTATTTGAAGGCTGTATAGCCGAGGCGCTAAGTAATAAATTGGTTGGCTTGTTCGTTGCCGGTGGTATAGTTTTTTCGTTCTGCTTCTTTAGTAGCATTTTGCACTTAGTGCTCTCTACCTGGTCTGTATATCTGATCACTTCTAGTTTGAAAGCCTTTGCTTAGAATACACCACTGGGGAGGGTAACATCAGACCAAAGAACTTCATACTAACAATAAGTAGCACTAATGGAAAACATGATGCATACACTTGAAGATTTGTCATAGGATCATAGGAGGTTACTCGGCTATTGACCCTGACGCCGTTATAAGCCTAGCTAAAAGTTTAGCCCATGTTTACACAAATCAGCACCTGATGCCCCTGCCCAGCAGGGACACGAGTGGAATCCCAGTGGTATATTTTCTGTTTCCCATCCAGTTATCCAGTTATATTGCGCTTAAAAAGGGGTAAAAAGGTACTCTGCTTGATGTGGAGAGGGAGTCTATTCCACAGATAGAAGAGTCTCTGGTATACAAATCTGTCCCGCCAAGAAGTCTTGTTGATGTCACAGACCAGGTTGAGGCTGCTCGTGTGGGTTACTCGAGTGGAGCTTGACTTGCAAATATGCAGCAGTCCCATCAAGGTAGGGTCCGTGATCACCTTGTGTGCCAAACAAAGGTCACCTCTGAAGAGTCTGTATGAAACTGAGTAGAGGGTCAGGCCTTTTAGCCTATCTGTGTATGGTAGATGTTTGAGGCCCTGGATTCCCCTGGTGAGGAACCTCTGTGGTCTCTCCAGCTGCTGCATGTGCTTTGCGAGGTACATGCCGAAAGGGGCATTGTACTCAATAATGGGCCTTATAAGGGAAGAATACAGGGATGTTATGACCTCCTTATCCCTGGATGAAATACCCTTACTTATCAGGTGAGCCATGTAGAAGGCTTTCCGTAAAACGGAAGCAACATGGTGGTCAAAAGTCAGGTTGCTATCAGTCTGCATGCCCAAATCCCTCACGACTGATTGTGTGCTTTTGACATTGTTATTAATGTGATAATTTGTAGGGACATCACTCTCCCCAAAGGGAATGATGATGCATTTTTTGGTATTCAGCCTGAGGCCATGTTTTTGGCACCAGTCATTTGTTTGAGTGAGACCCTCTTGGAGGATGTCCACATCACTAGGAGAATTGATGATATTACCCAGCTTGCAGTCATCTGCAAACTTGGTCAGCCATAGCCCACTGGTTTTGGCCTGCACCTCAGACAGTCATTTATAATCCTCCTCTCACAATCCAAAGAAGTCTTGTCATTAAGTTCCTTCAAACATAAGCACATGTGCTTACAGCATTTGATCTTCTTGAAGGCTGATAGGACATAAACTTGACTATAACAATTCCAGAATTCCAATTTAAGGAATAATTCTAATTCTGTATGTGATGTTAACTGGTATGGCTCTAATAGAAACAATGTAAGTATTACTTTTAGATTACAGACTTGCTTTTGTTTAATTTGTCGGATGACTCACTACCACACTCATCTTGGACCATAAGACAAGTATAAAAGTCATATAGTTAAATATGCAATACATTTTTTAGTTTACTTGTTAACCAGACGAGTGCATAAATGTGCCTTTGAAAAGATATATGAAGCACTGCCATTACTTTAGTCCCACTATGTCTAAATAGTAACTGAGAAAATTGCTCATTAGCAGCCTATAGCTTTATTCTCTGTGGTACACAGCAAATCATAAAAGCAAACAAAAAATTGACTACATCTATTAAACTGTCATGTAACCTGGTAAGACTGAGGACAGGAGGTGGGAAATGCCAGTGATTGCTAAGGAACAATTGTCCACCTGTTGTTACCTTTCATGTATTACATCTAACAAGTAGCTGGGATCTGAGGTGGCACGATTGTGCAGAAAGGTAGCTGGACCAGATGCGTCACTCTGTTTTAATAGCAAGACAGATGAATGTGAAGGGTTAGGTTAGAGAGGGCCTCTGCATTAGTGCCAGCTTGTGATATGATATATAGACTTTTACAAAACTGACAGGAAGGCAGCTTGTGCATGTACAGCAGATGTAGGGCTGGGGGTGTAAAGAGAGTGGGATCCTTAAGAGAAGGCAAGGCTAAGTAGCACCTAAGCCTGGAATAGACTCTGGAACCAGACTGTATGGTAAATACAAGTAGAGATGATTTTGTCAAGTAATGTGGACTTGAAGATGTTGTTTTACTTGGAATAGTAGTGACGACAGAGAGGGAGCTACCAGAGTGAGTTAGCATCTCGACTAATACAGCATTAAATTGATGACAGGAGGTTATTTTTTCGTTGACATTTCCAGCTTTTTAAAGGGAGTGTTGCTGACATGCCTACAAGAATTTTGTTGGAACAGTTAAAATATTTCAGAGATTAACCCAGCCACATTCATACTGCTTGAGTAAGTAGGGGGTTGATGCTGTTTTTTCATACATATTGGATGAATTTATAGTTTAATTGGTATAGAATTTTGATACTGTAGAGGTTAATAAGACCTGACATTAAATATGTGACAATTTCCTTTCAACTGAAAGGGTCAATGACTGGTATTTCTGATAGGATTATGTAGAATCAGTTTTGTCCCAATCTTTGAAACTGGTTTGTGGAGTGGAAACTTTAAAGTGATGTCGAAAGGCCCCTTCAACTATGCCAGCTACTGTCTTGTCAAGGAAAATCCCTTCAACTACGCCACCTATGGTCTTGTCAAACTTTAATTGACACAGCTGTCTATGAAATCAAGTATTTATCTCTGTATCTCAATATTATATATTAATCCTTGAATGCTTATATTTACTTCACTTCATGGTTATGCTTTTAATGTTTAGAGAGCTGTAGAAGTAATAACCACTTTTTGTACTTTAACTGTATGCCTCTGAAAAGTCTGTATGTTGCTTATGGCCTGCTGTTGACTGAAAAGGGTCCTCTGACCAGCCCACCCTCTCACATAGTTAACACATTTTAATTGTGTGCCACTTCATGTAACAATATACTGTGCTGAAATGATAGGCTGTGCTTCAGCCTAACAGTTGCAGCCATTTTACTGGAAGTTGAGACATGAGGAGAAGGCTTTAAGATGGAGGTTATGCTGAAACTTTAAATGTTCTGCAGAAGAAAGTCAACTGCCTGATATTAACACCATGAAACTTTCTTCAATTAAAAGCTTTTGTGCCATAGTATCTGAATTATCAAGTTATTTTTTTTAAGTTTTTGAACACTTGTACAAATAGTGCTGCTAAAACCTCTCAACATGAAACATGGTTACTTTCAAGATTTATCCTGGAAAATGAATCAATTCCATACCAAAATGGGGTTTATACAATTGCTACAAGCACATAGTATTACAGAATTCCATGATCTAACAGTGGGATGTTTGGATATAGGATATTGAGATGCCACTGTCTAATATTGACAGCATACTGTCAGAACCAGAAGATCAGCCTGAATTCCTTTTTAAAACCAAATACCTGCTAGCTGGATAAGCTTGATGACTTGGTGAATAGAAAATAGAGAAATAACATTGGATGATATGGAGTACCCTAAAAGATGTGTAATAAACATATCTGCTTGGCTACCAAAGACACTAAATTTTGCAGAAGGAACCCTCCTCTGGTAGTGAATGGGATACAGAGCACAAATGAAACCTTCTATTAACCTAAGCTCCTCACCAAGACCCATAATTATGAAGCTTAGTCTTACAATGACTTTGATCTCCTTTCCAGAACTGCATGGTTATACTTCCCTCATGAAAGCCTTCATCAAGAACAAACTGTTTCAAAAAAACGACACGACTATTAAACACACTGGAGGAAACCACTTTTATGTTTAAAATTATAACTTAATTCCTGTCCATATCTTTACAAGTGAGGACAATTTATCATGAAAGAAACTTTCAGAAAAGGACAACAAGCTGCAATTCTGTAGTGGCATCAATTAAAAAAATGCTATGTGAGAAGGATGGAGCCCTAACTGTGACCCAGATGAAAAGTGATACTGGTGCTGAAGGGGAGGGACCAGGGAAGAGGGGTGTGAACAGCTGCTACTGTCTCACCTATCCAGAGGGGGTTAGGGAAAGGTAGCATCGATTTACCCCATTTGGGCACCATTGTAGCATTAGGTAAAGCACCTATGGAGTAAGACACTTGTGAATGCACTCTGCCATAAGCAGTGGTAGTGTACATGTAGCCAATCTCAGTGAGTGGCCTGTGTGAAAAGGCACACACTTTCATAAAAGGAACTCCCAATGAAAACTATTTCAAGAGTAGGTTGCTTAAACCTACTATACAGGGCCCAGTATCCTACTACCTTCTCTACCATTCAACTCTTGTCACTGGGGAACAAAATAAGGCATTGAGGCCTTTCTGGTAGGAATTAATGGCCCATATGGTTTCTGTTTAACTGAGGGAATGTCTAGGTCTTGACCTGAAGAATGAATGGGCATTTGAAGCAGAGCATGGTATGAGTGCAGTCAGTCTGTGGAGGTGGCGCGGAGGGGACAGGGGATTGAAAAAATACAAAGGTGTGTTTGTGTGTGTTTTTTTATAACCGAGCAATCTAAAAGCCCAAAGTCAGAAATTTTCATCTTGCATGACAGCAAAAGCTAAGCGGCACTGTTTTTTTTTAATATTCAGTGCATGTGAAACTAACTTTGATATTACAAGGTAAATATTTCTAGTTTTAGAAAAATCTTTAGTAAACAGAGTAGAAATGTGAGAGGACTCTAAATAACTTCTCTGTTTCTCTCTGTTTTCAAGACTGAGAGGAAGGTTCAGTTTGGGAGATTGAGTAAAGAACATGTCATTAATTTCTCATAAGGAGAATAATTTGTATGACTAAACTGTTGCTTGATTCTTAATTTGATTATTTTGACAATTATACATGTTGAGGTGCTTGAGACATAAGGGAAGGAAAGTTTGTCTTGCATTTCAGTTTCCCCACTATGGTTTCACACAACTGCTCCTTACAGAGGTCTGCTCAAGTCAGGCTCATGGCATTTTAGACTTTTGGCTTATCATCTTGGCAAATCTTAAGTTACCCTTTAGAGGTTAGTGCCATTGGTCGTGGTAGGTTTGATGTGGTAATAACAAGAGCATGGACTAGTATTCTAAAGATTTCATTTACCTGCCAGCTGGTCTTGGTGTGGTGAGGTGCAAATGGTTTGATCAGATGGGTACTTCTGGCTAAGAACTTCTTCACACTAAGAGATGTGTGATTGAGAGGCTCTTCATAAATGGCTGCTTTGTGATGTACTTCCCAGTTTGTCATGTTGGTGCCTTTTGGACCAAAAACTAAAATAAATAACATTTTTGTCTAAGAACATGCTTTGTACTGGAAAGAAGGACAGAAATCTTTTTTGTTTCCTTATGATTTTATTAAAAAGTTACACTGTTTTCTGTGTTTTTTGGAAAGTGGAGATCAAAGTCTAAACCAACTGTATTAGAAGTAGTGAATATAGTAACAGAGATAAAACAACTGGAAGTGGGATCTTTGGAAAAGGGTGGAAGTAGGTTGTATGGAAGTAATGGAAGTTGTGGGAACAATACATGCAGATGAAGGATGAGGTTGTGGAGGGCAGGATTTGAATGTGCTATGTAATGTTTGACTGACAGTGACTGGATAGATTATAAGTGATGTATAATGCTTGCAACTAAAATTATGTCAAAATGGTTTGTTTTCATTTGTATGGTAGCCTAGGTCATAGATGATAATTTAATAAAGATGTTTCTTGTTTAATAAAAAATAGTTAGTCTGTTGTTGATATCTAAAAAATTGTATAGCAAAAGAAAGGTGCAGCTCTGTTTATTAATGTGCTCTATTTCCGTCAAGAGTTAAACAGGTGTGACTTAACTGCTTGGTAGTGTATTCATTTCCAAACATCTAACCTGTTTCAGTAATGGACTTATGGTTGCTCGGGGTTGGTAGGTGTAAAATGTTAGGGAGGCCTTTGCTCTTTGTAGTGACAAAGCAACCTAGGATATGTGATATATGACTGGGCTGTATTGGTATTCCTGATTCGTTTCAATGTTTTTATTCTGGGTCAGCAGAATAACTAAAAACCCAATGTGACTTCTACTTCAGCATCTGCTGTTTTTATTTGAAGACGTGAAAACCTTCCAGGAGAATTTATAATATATTCTGGAAATGCAGTGTACAGAGGAACCTCTGGAAATCCTCTACAGTCTAGAATGTGAAGACAGAGAAGCTTAGAGAGATTGTTGCTACAATTTCTCCTGTATATGCATACTGTTCTGTAGACCCACACTTTATCATAGTGCTTTTCATTTTGTATACAATGGCAGGGCTTACGACTGAACATTGCTTCTAATCAGAAGATAGCAACTCCGACTCCATTCAAACCTATTTTTTTGTTATGATTAATATTTCTTTGAGACCTAATGCTTACTATCTGTCCATTTGTACAATGCAGGGAATGTACACCTGTGGTTAAAAATACATATGTTGGAGGAGGAAAGAATACAAAGGAAATAAAAGAATCCTTATAATTAAGGTTAGAGGATTAAGATCTGGAACCTGTACTAATTATCTAATTAAATAAGTTGCTTTGAAACAAATGTTAATAGACTCCTGCTGCTGAATTCCATAGGGAAGACAGAAAGGGTGTCGGAAGCAGAATATTGGAAATCTGGCTAGCATAAAAATGGAGTTGCATTCAATACTGTAATCAAACTATAACTTTTTTCTATTTCTATTGGTTATTACACTTCACATTACTACTAATAAGTGAATGTTAGTTGAAATCTGAATATTGTCTCAGCAAGAAATATGTTTACTGTTTGATATTTTTAAAACAACTGCTCTGCTTACACAAGCACACTGTCAAAGTTTTCACATATATTTTAAACATGAAATACATCATTTCTTTTAGGGCATCTTTTTTAAGAAATAAAAAAATGAAAGAAACACTGACCTGAACATTCAGATGATATGTTCATAATTCCTCAAATTTATTTATACTTGGAATGTTATACCATTCATATAATGTTTTATTTTACTTAGGAAAAAGTGATTAAATAGGAATATAATAGTTCTTGCATGTCTTGGTTAGTATAATGTGTATAGAAGGAGAAGTGAAACAGAAGGGTGTAGGAAAAAATCTGAGAAGTACAACTTAATTCTGCTTGAAAATGAAAGGGATTTTGAGTAGCAGTACACAACACCAGGTTTAATTCAACAGTTGTAACTTAAATTCTTAGTCTAATAAACTTGGTGGGTATTACTGACTCCTTTTTAGAAGAAAAACTTGTAAAAATAGCGAATAGTAGAGAACTTTTTTTATATGCCCTACTATTTATCCCTTTAACAGCAGCTACTGTTCTAGATTTGACTAAAACCCCACCAGAGCAGGTCGTTCACTTAATATTCTAGTCCTTTCTTTTTTCCTATACTCTGATACAATCACTGGTAGGGAAGATAGTCTCCACCATGCAGTCCAATCATCATCTTGGCCCCCTTCTACTTTTACCCTTCCCTCTCTAGTTATTTGTTCCCAATACATTGGTTCCTTTGCCAGTTTTCTCCAGTAA
Source organism: Protopterus annectens (assembly GCF_019279795.1). NCBI lineage: Eukaryota > Metazoa > Chordata > Ceratodontiformes > Protopteridae > Protopterus > Protopterus annectens. The sequence goes on from NC_056739.1 coordinate 735,609,166, forward strand.
ATTCCAGCCCCCTGTTGCTTAATTTTTATACCCTAAACTTGCAGTCATCCCTACTGGCAACATCTTTCTTCATTCTCATGTTGGCTTAGATCTTGGAATACTTTCTGCTACTTTATGAATAGAGTATTCTGTATGTTTATTACTCTCCTTAAGGCTCTACATCCAAAAATCCCACACTCTATCTCCTTTATTTTTTGAATCCCTCTCTCTTTCTTGAGCCCCACCCCATTTCATCATCCTTTTGCCATTTTGAAATGTATAGGAGCCTTAAATGTGTAGCTCTAAAATATCAGGTAATCCTAAACCACCTTGTTCTATTGGCAGGATCAATTTATCCCAGTTAACTCTTGTCCCCTCCCAGTTAACTCTTGTCCCCCAAAAATAAATTCCTGTAACTCTTTATCAATTGTCCACAATGTCTTCTTTGGTTATTAAAAAATATGCCTGACCTATATATGAAACTAAAGGGACTAAAATCATTTTCACTGCTTGTATCACGCTATCCATATCCATTAGCAACAGCTTCCAGTTTCTCTGTTTTTTATTTTCTATCATTTAGTCTCTTCCCATATACCGTTAGCTGCCACAATATGGGTATTGGTACAGCCAGATCATGGTCAAATGTAGCCTTAAGCAGGGTAATGGATCAAGCCTCCCCCAACAGCTACAGCCATTCTAGTGTCTCATTACTTGACCATGTCTCCCCAGTTACATAAACACTGTTCAGTCCTGTCAGTGTGCATTATATTCTCTTCAGTAACCATTACAAATATTTGGACTGAATTTAAAACTTTTATTTCAAATTTTATAGCACAAACACTGATAACCATTTGCTAGCTAAACAAAACAATACACTCTTATAATGTAAACAGACTTGGCATGAACAACAGTAAACATATCTGCCCTTGAAACTCACATTAATTGAAACTGTATCAAAACCCACATTCATAGAAAATGCATTTGGCCAGTGGCAGATAAAGTGTACCTTTGGGCTGTAACCATGGGCCTGTTGCACACATTTTTAGGACCATGCATAAATGTATGTGTTCTTTAATTCACCTTCCTGATTGTGCTAAACTATTTCCTTTTTTAATACAGCACCACATTAGTATGTTTTAAATTTTGTACTTTTTAAAATTTTTTCAGTAAACAGTGAAACAAAACTTATCAACCAGTTATGACAAAACTAACTACTTCAGAACATTCCAACCATAAAAGGCAACTCAAACTGCTGTCATTATAATTCACTAACATTAGTCAATGTGCACAATCTCACATTAAACAGAACTGTAACTAGTGAAGAGGTTGCAACAACTTTGCATTTCAGCTCTTCATCTACAAATTCAGTTGTGCTGCCCTTAAAAATAATTTGCCTCTGTTACTCTGCCTGACACTGACAGACTGTAATTCTCAGTGATTTACAAAAACAAAAAAGAAATAAAATTAAAGCAGACCTGGCAGTTTGTGTGGAGGATTAAGGAACATCCTTGTCAATAACTAAGATCAGGGTTTGACTCTGAGCAAAGTCTCAACTAGACAGTGCCCCTAACTGGGCCATTGTAGGCCCACACCCTTATGCTAAGGAGTTGAGAGGTATCATGTACTCACAGATCAGATAGGGCTTGGCTGCTGTTCTTTGCACACACACGTCGTGTGCTGAGAGGTATGGGGTTTGGCTTCTGCACTGTATCTGTGCACTCGTGACTCCGTCTGCTTCAAATCCATTACATCATGGTTGTAATGCTTAAATCTCCAGCTTTTTTCTTGTGGGGCTTCATTATAGAGGTCATCCATATGCTAAGGCTCCTGGAGCTTGCTGTGCTGTTAAGTCTCCTGTAAAGTTTTAATGTTGGTGCTGTCTAGTGTCGGAAGTCTGGTTTTACTTTTTACTTACAGGAAATTTTATTAAGGAGGTCAGGACTCCCCAGCCAACGCAGGGCTTTAGGCAACTGCCTAGGTAGCTCAGTGCTGGATTTGGCTCAGGGTATTGCAGAATCAATTTGACGGCTATAAAAAGAAAGTATATTCTTACCTTAACATTCCATCAGTGTAGTCCATTGTCATTCTTCCTTGACCTGTGGGTCTCAGAACTGACCTCAGATCTGACTTTGTCACTTCCCAAGCTCAAGATTCAAAACTCAAGCTCCTCCTCTCAATCCTATAATACCGCCTTCCCCTGAATACCTCAGATTGAGTTTGCTAAAATTATACAGCTAAATTGCCTACAAAGTCACAGAAGAAGGGAAAGGTTCAGGGGCTCAACACAAGAACCACAGGAACTACAGTTCCTAATAGAGACCAACTCTGTCAGGTCTACATGGTGAAGAGGCCAAGGGGAAGGAGGATGGGGAGGTCAAGGAAGAATGAAAATGGACAGCACAGATGGAACGTTATGATAAGAACATAATTTCTTTATCTGATGTCATTTTCATTCATTCCTCAACCTGTGAGACAGAGTCCCCAGCTGCATAAAACCTAGGGAGGCCCTTATGGAAGGATATTCCGAAGTACTTTAGAGACAAAAGCAGCTCCATTCCTAGAAATGGTGTCTAGTTTGTAATGAGAAATAAAGGTATGAGATCTTGACCAAGAGGCAGCTGCACAAATGTCATCAATTGACATTCTCAAGGAAAAAGCTTGAGAAGCCACCATAGATCTCATAGAATGAACTTTGACATGCCCCGGCAAGGACATACCGTTTGAAGAATAAACAAAGGAAATGCTATCCCATAACCATCTGACCAGAGTAAGTTTAGTAACTGCTGTGCTTTTCCTTACCTCTGAAAAGGATATAAACAGCTGGTCAGATTTTCTGAAGGATTTTGTCCTGTCCAGATAAAAACATAATTGCCTATGAACATCCAGAAGATGCAGTGTGTATTCTTCCTTGTTCTAGAAATTGGGGAAGAAAAACAGAAGATGAATGGACTTGTATTGTTTTCTATGGCCACTTTAGGTAAAAAGGATGGATTGGTCTGTAAGAATACTCTATCCTTATGAAAGATCAAGTAAGGAGGTTTAGCAGAGAGGGCTTGGAGCTCAGAAACGTTTTGCTGACATAATAGCAACTAAAAGAGCTGTTTTCCAGGAGAGAAACTTCACATTTACTTTTGCTGCTGGTTCAAAGGGAGGAAGAACCAAAGCTTGTAAAACTAAAGTAAGATCCCAAGGGGAGTTGGGTCCTTGATTGGGGATGGAGTAAAAAGGTGCTCCTGAGAAAAAACTTACATAGTTTAGAAGAAGCTAAAGTAGAAGAGTTTTTCCCAATGTGGAAATGCAAAATGGCTTCCAACTGAACCTTCAAAGTAGAATAGCTGGGTCCGTTCTGGAAGAGAAAGGCTAGAAAATCTAAAATCACAGGAACAGGAGCCAAAAAAGGATCTATTAGCTTCTGCCGAGCCCAGATGGAGAATATTTTCCATTTGCTCTTATATCTTCCTAGTAGATGCTTTGTGAGCTGATATCAGAACCCCCCGGACTGGAGATGAAAGCCTGGAATGTCTAGCCATCATTGGAACTGAAGAAACCACAGGGTCAATTTTAAACCTTGAAGATTCATATGAGTCTATCCTGAGGGGTGGAACAACAGGTTTGGAAGTGGTTCCAGAGTCCATATTGGACAAAGTAGATGAGACTAGAGGAAAGTGAACCAAACCTGGCAAGGCCAGAAAGGAGCAATGAGTATTACTTTGCTCTTCAATAGATGAGCTTTCTGAAGGAATTTAGGAATCAGGGATAATAATGGGAATGCATAAAGTAGACTGGGAGGCCAAGCATGGACTAGATCATCTCTCGGGGGCTGTCCCTGAGGAGGGATCAAGGCAAAGAACTTGCTGCATTTGTTGTTGAGGGAAGAGGTAAAAAGGTTGCAGCAAGGTTGACCCCACCTGAGGAAGATCATGTTTACCATGGACTGGTTCAAAGACCACTCATGAGGCATCAGTACAGTTCTGCTGAGCCTGTCTGATAGAATGTTGGACTCCCCCAGAATGTGAATTGCAACAAGAAACCAGTTGGTAGAGACTGCCCATTGGCACATTCTCATTGCTTCTTGACACAGTGGGTAAGATCTGGTTCCTCCTTGCTTGTTGATGTACCATACCACAGACATATTGTCCATCTGAATTGCAATGGTCCCCAGAGGAAGAAAGCTGTATAATGCTTGCAACACTAGAAGAACTGCTCTCATCTCCAAGACATTGATATGCAAATTGGTCTCTTGAGACGTCCACGTTCCTTGGACAGTCCGTCCCAGAAAATGCCCCCCCACCCCAACTGGGAGGTGTCAGAGTGACATTTGGAGGAAGAAGAATAAAGGGATGACCTTGGTAGACTTCTGAGGAAAGGAGCCACCAGAGAAGAGAGGCTTTGCAAACCCCTGACAGTTTTATAGGCTGAGTCAGAGAATGCTGATGTAATGACCATTTAACTGATAATGTCCACTGTAGGATTCGCATACATATGCGTGCTGTACGTAGTAGCATTATCATGGCAACTATAGAACCTACTACTCTTACTACTAGTTTCACTGAAAGGGATGCAATTGCTAGGATTTGGGAGACATGAAGTCTCAGAGTCGACACCCTGTCTGGAGGTAGAAAAGCCATAGGTTTTGTTGTGTCTAAATGAGCTCCAATAATGTCTATTAGCTGAACAGGACTGAGCTGTGATTTCTGTGTGTTGACAGTTATGCCAATAGTGGGAGCTAGTTGTAATAGGTAATCCCTGGCTTGAATGAGTAGATGCCTTGTTGAAGTGGTTAGGAGCCAGTGTTGAGATAAGGAAACATGTGGAATCCCTGCAGTCTGAAGTGAGCTGCAACTACTGCCATGCATTTGGGGAAAACCCTGGGGGGGTGTGGTGAGACCAAATGGAAGCACTCGAAATTGGTAATGACTAGCTCCCAGCCTGAAATGAAGATACCATCTGGAGCACCTCTCCATTTTGATATGGTAGTACGCATTCTTCAGGTCTACTGAGCACATCCAGTCATCCATCTTCAGAAGAGGTAGAATGTACTGGATTGTAACCATCCTGAATTTCAAGTTTTTTACTGATATCACAATGAAATTCCCCAATCTGGAAAGTAAACGCTGAGAAAAATGTTCAAGAAAGATCTCTTATTGTAGAATAAAACCAGGAGTGAGTGCTTTCGTGGTTGAACAAATACAATAAAAGATCTTTCTTGAACATTTTTGTCAGCGTTTACCTTCCAGATTGGGGAATTTCATTGTGATTGCTGCTGGATTTGTATTAGCTTGCCATTTTTGGTATCTTTCTTTTTTTACTGATATATTCAGAGATGTTAGATCCAAAATTGGCCTTAGGTCCCCCGTTTTCTTTGGTACTAAACAAGAACCTTGAGTAGACACCCAATCTGACTTGTTCAGGAGGGAGCTCCTGGATAACTCTTTTTTGGAGCAGCTTTGTAATTTCTAGCACTGCTGCCTCCCTCTGACTGGGTGGCACATCTGGCAGGTAAGTTTTTCACTTGGGAAGATTTAAGAAGGAAATGGAGTATCCTCTGGATACGATCCTTTGCACCCATTGATCATTTATTATGGCTATCCAGGCTTTTGGGTGCAAGGATAAGCACCCCTGACTGCTTCTAGAGAAGGGCAGATGGGCAACCCTTCAGGAGTGCTGAAAGGGTCTGTCTGAGGAGGAATCCCAAAACCCTTGATTCTGCTGAGTTCCTCTGCCCCTGGGGCAGAGTTTACCATTGTAACTGCCCCCCCCCCACACTTCACTGGAAAAGTCTCCCTGAGATTCCTGAAAAGGACCTTGAGATTTCCTGAACCACATTTTTTTTTCCTCCATGCTGATTCCTGGAGAAGGATCTTTGTGGAGTGGAAAACCAGATTCCGAGGGCAGACAAGGTCTTTCCATCTTTCTTGCTGCTGGAGACTGTGTCATGAACTGTTGGGCCAAACAGACAAAACATCAATGGGTGCATTGACAAATGACACCTGGAAAGGTTCCGCAAAGTCACGCAGCTACATCCAGGCATGGTGCCTAAAGGCACTGCCAGAACCACAGCCCTAGAGGTGCCTTCAGCCACATGGGTCATCAGCCTCATGGACAAATTAGATATTGATTGGACAGTGTCCTTCCTTGATCAAGTCCCTCTGTAGCCTGGTAAAATGAGACAAGTAGTTCAGCACTCATTATGAAAATGTGGACAAAGTGTATACCCTCTTGCCAAACTTGTCCAAAGCCTTAGACCTCCTGTTAGGGGGATGGACAGTGGAGCTTTCCTGAGCTAGCTCCTTCTGGTGGCTGCTACAACTATGGCCTCTACCGGGATCCCTTCAGTCCAGTGTGATTCATCCAAGGGAGCACTTAATATCTTGTCAGCCCACTTGGGTATGGGCTGTATTGTGTCTGGAGCCTTCCATGCCCTGGTGGAAACTAACTCAATAAGAGGATCCACCGGGGGGGTGGACACCCAGGATGTAGATGGGCCAGTGCCGAAGGCCTCCAAGAGCACTGACTCCTTTGGGTTAGGGCTTTGGGATGCCCATCCACCCTTTTGATGGAGGATCTCTAGTATGTCTGCAAAGGAGAGATTGTCAGGTGGATGTCTGGGGACCCTTTCTTCCAAGGGACCTCCTTGGTGGGGTACTCCAGGGAGGTATTGGAAGAAAAAAGAAGTTATGTATTCACCATAATGTTCCATGTGTGTTGTCCATCTTCACCTTCATTCTTACTAGGTTGGGTTTGGATCTGATCCTCGGATCCATCTTAGCCTTATATTCAAGCTTGAGGTCTTCTGCCAGCTCTTAGCTAAAAACTATAATCTTCCCCAGATCTTGTTTGCTCTTATAAAAAGTGAATCATAGAAAAAAAAAAAAGAGTCGAATAAAGAAGGTCAGAGATTCAGGTCATCCAATTATATAGACTCGGTCTTTCAGGAGTCATAAGGGTAGGAGAACAGAGGGTGGGATGTAAGAATGAAGGCAAAGATGCTGAACACACATGGAACATTATGGTGAGTACATAACTTCTTTATGTGATGTTGTCCTATGTCACTTTCATTCTTACTAAGTTGGAACAGTGTCCCTAGCACCTATTGTCTTGGGTGGCTCAAGGAAGAATATTCCTCAGAATCATGGACCTAAAAGAGGTCCTATTCCTGGAGGCCAAATTGACTTTGTAATGTGTAGTAAAGGTATGTGGTTTTGCCCATGTTGCTGCAGTACAAATGGTATCAATCGGTAATCTAGCAAGAAACGCTGAAGAGGTTGCAATGGCTCTTGTAGAGTGGGCTTTAACTCTTCTGGGAACATGTAGAGTGGGCTTTAACTCTTCTGGGAAGATCTTTATTCTGTGACTTACAGATAAAAGTTATGCAATCTGAAAGCCATTTTGAATGTGTCACCTTAGAGACAGGGAAACCTTTCTTTGAATCTGAAAAGGAAATAAATAGTTGGTCAGATTTTTTGAATTCTGCAGTTCTGTGTAAGTAAAAACGTAACTGTCTATGCACATCCAGTTGATGTAACATGCATTCTGCCTTGTTTTTGGAATTTAGGAAGAACACTGGCAGTTTTATAGTAGGTTCTCTCATTTGATTCTCGGCTGGAGTGCGTTCTGTGTGGAGTCTGCATGTCCTCCCTGCGGTTGGGTGGGCGTTCGAAAGACATGTGTAAATGGGCATGCCTTCGTTGAAGGTTGGATGTCGAGCTGGCACCTCGGCATTCGTGAAAATCTACTGCCAATCATTAGCAGACCGGAGTTCCGCTGTGGCAACCCCTAACCAGGAAAAGCCGAAAGACAAACAACAACAACAACAACTGGCAGTTTTATAGTTTGGTTCAAATTTGACTCTGATGATACCTTGAGCAAAAAGGAAGGGTTTGTTCATAAGGACACCCTGTCCTTATGGAAATTAAGTATGGGGGTTTTATAGACAAAGCTTGTAACTCTGACACTCTTCTAGCAGAGGTGATTGCAACCAAAAAGATAGTTTTCCAGGTCAAAAACTTGAGTTTATAAGATGATGCTGGATCCAAGGGGGAAAAATTAAATGAGATAAGATGAAATTTAAGTCCCATAGTGTAGGAGGATCTCTGATAGGTGGTCTTAACAACAAGGTACCTTTAAGAAAGGCTTTGCATAGCCTATAAAACATAATGTTTGAGCCTGATTCACCAAGATGGAAACTGGAGAGAGCTGCTAGCTGAACTTAATAGTAGCTGCAGCTGCACTTTCATTGAAAAGTTTTGCTAGGAATTTTAAAATGGAATCAACTGTGGCAGATTAGGGGTCAATGTGGTTATGAGAAGCCCATAAGGAGAATCTTTTCCACTTGCTTCTATATATCTTTCTTGATGAAGCATTATGAGAAGAAATCAGGTTGTGTTTAACTGAAGAAGAGAGGCTAGGAAACCTGGCTATAGTTGGAATTGGAGCAGCCAAGCTGTCAGTTTGAAGGTCTGAAGGGATGTATGGAGCACTCCTGACACATGAATCAAAAGATCTGGAACCGGGTCCAGAACCCAAGGCTCCTCCCGAAGATGAGACCACAGGAAGGAAAACCAGATTTGCTGAGTCTAGTATGGGGCAATGAGTATCAAATCCCTTTCCAAGCAATTGCCTTTCTGAAGTATTTTTGGAATTAGTGGGAAAGGAGGAAAAGGATAGAGAAGACCCGAGGGGAAATCATGAACAAGCACATCCCTTGGTGACTCCCACGGAGGGGGAATGAGGGCAAAGTAGCTGCTGCATTTGGCATTCATGGATGTCGCAAAAAGATCGCAGCAAGGTTGGCCCCATTTAGAGAAAATCGTTTCCAATATTTCTTGTTTCAGGGACCACTCGTGGGGCATCAGAATCGCTCTGCTGAGTTTGTCCACTATCACGTTGGATTTCCCCAGGATGTGTATTGCTATCAGAAAACATAAGGAGGAGGTTGCCCACTGCCATACTCTCAGGGCCTCTCGACAAAGGGGATAAGATCTGGTTCCTCCTTGTTTGTTTATGTACCATACAACTGACATGTTGTCTGTCTGTATTGCAATAGTTCCCAGTGGAAGAGAGTCCTGGAATACTTAAAATGTTAGAAGCAAGGCTCTCATCTCTAGAACATTGATATGCAAGTGGAACTCATGATTCTGCCAGTTGCCTTGGACTGTCTTTCCCAGATAATGCCCCCCCAAGCTATCTGAGAGATGTCCTTGGTCACTGTGGCCAGTGGTTGGGAGAGTACAAATGGTCGACCTATAGTCACTAGAGTGGAGTAAAGCCACCAACAAAGGTCCTTCTTGCAAGTTTCTTTTATTAATATCTTGTGAGACATTGGTACATCTTGCATGGACCACTGAGTGGATAGTAACCACTGAAAACTTTTCATGTGCAGACGTGCTAGTGGGATCAGATCTATTGCTGCTGCCAGGACTTTTAGAACCATCCTTGCTTGTACTTTTTTCTTTTTTAGAAGGTATGAAATTTGGTGTCTTAGAACTTGAATTATTTCTGGAGGGAGTCTGGCTGTCAGGTTTGTTGAGTCTAATTCTGCCCCTATGAAAACCACATTCTGAGAAGGCAGTAAAGCAGATTTTTTGTAGTTTATTGTAATCCCTACGTGAGAGCAGAATTGTAAGGTTGTGTCTCTTGCTTTTATTAGTAGATCGTTGGTTGTGGCGGGTAGAAACCAGTCGTCTAAGTATGGAAACACCCGGAATCCTAGACGTCTCAAGTAAGCTGTGACTACTGCCATATGTTTGGTAAACACTCTGGGGGCACTCAAAACTGGTAATGACTGGCTCTGACATGAAAGCACAGGTGTCTCCTGGATTGCCTGTCCATTTTTATGTGGTAGTATGCATCCTGGAGATCTATAGAGCACATCCAGTTGTCTTTTTCTAGGAATGGGAGTATTGACTGCAGTGTCACCTTCTGGAACTTGGTCTTTTTCACTGATTTGTTTAGAATGCTGAGATGCAGAATTGGTCTCCAGTCCCCTGTTTTCCTTGGAACTAAAAAGAATCTTGAGTAAGTTCTGGATCCTATTTGGTCTGTGGGGATTGTTTGGATGACTTTTTTGTCTAGCAACTTTTGAATTTCCAAAGTTGGTTGTCCATTTTGACTGGGTGGAACATCTGGAACCTTTTTTATCTTTGGAACAGGAAGGGAAATGGGTATGATGTAACCGTTGGATATGATGCTTTGTACCCATTTTTCTTTTGTTATTTGTTGCTAGGCTAACGGGTACAAAGATAAGTGACCCCCAACTGCCTCCAGAGTCGGACAGACAGGCCTCCATTCAGGAGTGCTGAAAGAGCTTACCAAAGAAAGAATCTCTGTCACCCTGATTCTGCGGACCCCCTCTGCCATGTGGTCAGTGTCTTCCATTACTACTTCCCCCTCTGCTTCTTGGAGAAGCTTCACCACTCGTGTCCTGAAAAGATCTTTGAGATTTTTGGAACCACATTTTACCACTTCCTTTCTGACCTTTGTGATAAGGTCTAGTAGGCATGGAGAAACAGACTCCTACAGCAGACAGAGTTTTCCTTCCTGCTCAGACCTGGTGAGTGTGCCCTTGACTTTGGTCCCAAACATGGATGAGCCATTGAACAGGGCATTTACAAAGAAAGATTTAAAGAGTTCTACAAAGTCGCATAAATGCCTCCAAGAATGTCTCTTTAAGGAAATTCCAAAACCTGCTGCTCTACTTGCTCCCTCCGCTGTATATGAGATGAGTCTCATGGCGGCATTGATGACTGAGTTTAAGGTAGAGAGCTAAGAGGATACTTTATCTGCAACCCCTTCAGCTACTGAACCTTGGAGAGTAACAACTCCCAGCTCTTTTAGGAGGTTTCTCTGTAACTTTGTAAAATAAGTAAGATAGTTCAGTGATCTGAGGGAAAAAGTTGATGAAGAAAAAATGCACTTTCCATATCTTCTGAGACTCCTTGTTCGGGGGATGGACAGTAGAAGATGTCTCTGAGAGTTCCTTCTTGGTGGCTGCCACCACAACTGTAGCATCTACTGGGACTCTCTTGGTTAGAAAAGCCTTGTCTGAAGGGGATGTAATATATATGTTTGGCCTCCTAGGAACAGGTTCCACTGAATTTGGAGACTCCCACACCTTTCAAGAAACTAGGTCCATACGTTCATCAAAAGGCGAAGACACCCAAGAGGTGGAAGGGTGAGATCTGAAAGTCTTCAGGTATATGGACTCCTCCGCTGAAGAGTTGGTGGACTTCCAGCCACCTCTTTGCTTTAACATTTCCAGATGTCTCCAAAGGAGACATCATCAGGAGACAACTGTGGGGACCCTTCAGCTTCATCGAGGTCTGTTTCAGAAATTATGGACTCCTCTGGGGAGTCTAGGTGCTTCCTCTTGCATAGCCTCTTCTGAGTGACCTCCTCAGAGGGGTATTCTGGGGAGGTTTTGGAAGAGTGTGGGGTACCCTGTGGGGAATCCTGAGGCTCAGATCTCTGTGTCCCTGTGGATGCAGGGGTATAGAGGTGGACACCGAGGGCTTTGGGGAAGAACATCCGGAGATGACAGTGGAGCCATCTGTGGAGACATTACACTCCTCATTACCTCAAAAGCCCCCCTGTCCCTGATCTGAACAAATCCCTGGATCCTAAGAAGTCATGGGACCCCCAGAACCAAAGACGATGGGCCCTAGGCCGAGGTAGGAGCTGAGCTCAACTGAGCCAAGGCCCCAAGAGGCAAAGTCGGGTCTGACAACTGTTCGATCCCACTTTCCTCCCTGGACCCAACTGGAGAATGTCAACTCCTAGACTCCTTGAGTTCCAATGGAGCCAAGGAAGTTAGAGCCATGGTCTGATCCATAGATCCCATAGTAGGTCTCGGACCCGAGGGTTCCACTACGATCAGCTCCGGATCTTCTGACTCTGAAGCCAGAGGTTGGATCGGAGGAGGAATCAGAGCAGAAGAGATGGATGTGGTAGGATCTGAAGCCCTCATGGTCAGATCCAACAAAAACTTGGCTAGCGCCAGTGTCCTCAACAGCTTCTGTACCACTTGATCCACGTCATCATCAGAAAGACTCCTGGAAGACCGAGTTGGGGGGTTAGGGACTTGGACCTTTGTAAGCTTGGTGATCTGAACGTGGGGGAGAACAGCTCCAAGGCAGGAGACCAGCTCCATATTTGAAACTCAAGCGGCACTGAAACAGATGGTGTCAGAGCTGAGGAAGATTTTTTGGATCCGATAAGCTTTGGATCCAGAGAGGATATTTTTGCAATCTTTTTTGATGGTTCTGATAAAGCAGATGAGGATCTATTCCAGGACTTGCCAGATTTGTCAGATGTAGATGTAGGAGACTTGTCCTCTTTAGATAAACCCGGACCTTCTTCTAAAGGCTCCGAGAAGGGGGGTTTTAATAGTCCTTTCAATATTAATTTGTTCTTCCACTCCAGGTGTGCTCTCTGATTAAAAGCATGACAAACTAAGCATGACACCTGGAGATGGATGACCCCAAGACAATAGTCACAAGGGTGTGTCTATCACTTAAGGGCATTTTTTTTACCACAGGCTTCACATTTTTTGAAACCAAAAGGTTTCAAATCCTTACTAGACATTTTAACACCAAAAAAAAAAAGAAGTAACAGGATAGAAAGAAATAACCTTTTATTTTTAGAGGCTAGACCATATAAACTAATATAAACTAAAAAGGATCAGATTATTGAAAAGAAGAGGGAAAAAGAGGGAGGCACACCCCTCTAACTTAAACTGGCTATGCCCAGGAGACAGAAAAATGTTAAGAAGAAAACAGTTCTCTAACTGAAACAAACTGTATTCAAGGAGTTAGGAAAAAATAAAAGCCCTCAAACTTAAATGGGCTATTAACTGTAAAAGGAGCTGGGAAAGGGATAACAAGGCCTAAAACAAAAGACGATGGGGAATAGCAAAAAACACAGCCACAAAAGTGGTAAAAGATTTACACACTACGCAATAACAATATAAAGTTAAATAACTGACAAAGAAGTCACTTTTCCAAAGGTTGAACTACAATAAAAGTAATACTTAGCCAGAGCTACCAGAAAGAGCACCCAATCTTGTTTAGCAGTAAATGAGATCTGGGGAAGATTATAGTGCATGCTGGGATAAGGCTTTTAGCCACGAGCTGGCAGAAGACCTCGAGCTTGAATATAAAGGCAGAGACAGATCTGAGGATTGGATCTGAACCCAACCTAGTAAGAATGAAGGCGAGGTAGGACAACATCATGGGGTTCCACAATGGGAAGAGGTTGGGGGCTTTGCAGCAACTATTGTCCAGATGGAAGATGAGAGACCTCAATGACAGATTCCATGGGAGTGGGGACTGGATCCGACTGTGGAAGAACTGTGAATTTCCTAGGATGCGTGAGAATCCTCTCCACTACCTCGAAGACAATTGGACTGCAAGGATCTGAGAGTCATCCCTCCATACCAGAAGCTGTCGGAGCAGACTTCTCCTGAACCCCTGCAACCCTCCACTCTGAGGGGGAGTCAGAGCCAAGCTATCAAATGCTGAGGCTCTAAGGGGAGTGACAGCTCTAAAAACCTCAGATTCAAAGTCAACCCCCTTGGACCTTATGTCTAAGCTTCGGCTCCAAGATGCACTGGGCCAGAAGCCATCAGAGCCGAGTCCGTCAGGGAAACCATCAGACTCAAAGTGGTAACTGCTATTGGATCTGACGTCTCGGTTCTCAGGGTCATCAGAACCAATAACTCCAAAGCAGGAAGTCGGATAGGAGAAGGCACCACAGGATGAAAAGGGGAATGCCTGCTCACAGATCCAGAAGAGGGTAGAGCCGGTAGAACCCCCATCTGAATTTGTGGCAAGAGAAATTGTCTCATCAATCTATCCTCCTCACGCTCGGACAAGCTACGGGTAGACCTGATGGATAAACCAGACAGAAGATAGGGGAATTATTTTTTATATATAAATTGAAAAGAAGGTGGGGGGAGAGGAAGGAAGAGTGACCAAAAGGAATGGCTGAAAGCCAACTTACAGGAATTGTTGTATTGAACACAAACATGAGCAATGAAATCCCAATGCTTTCTGGCAAGTGGCAAACAAGATCTGAGGTATTCTGGGGGAAGAAGGCATTATAGGATGGAGAGCAGGCTCTTGAGCTTCGAATCTTGAGCTTGGAAAGTGGCTAAGTCAGATCTGAGGTCAGATCCGAGACCCACAGATTGAGGAATGAATGAAAATGACAACATCAAATCCTTTGTTTTACCTTCATTAATTTTATATAACAGAAAGACTTGAAACTGTCTCAAAATGTTCCACAACACTAAACTGGAAAAGGAACCAAGGTATTGGGAACAAATAATTAGAGAGGGAGAGGTAATAGAATTGGAACAGGCCAATAATTTATTTGGACTACAGGCTACAGACTGCCTTCCCTATTAATGATTGTTATCAGAGTATAGGCAAAGAGAGAGAGAAATAGGGGGATCCTAAATTAAAGACTAGAACTAGTAGAGTTTTCAGTAGAATCTAGAACAGAAGCTGCTGTTAAAGGGATAATTAGCAGAGCATATTAAATATTACATGATACCTAATAAGAATCAATCAGAGAAGTTTAGAAAGGATTGGGAAGAGAGACTGGATAAGCAATTCGCTAAGAACCACTGGAGGGATATATTTATGACTTCCAAATATGCAAAGTCTAGAAGATTAAGGAACTTTTCTTGGCAGTTTTTACATAGGTATTTTATACTTCAAGTAGACTCCAAAGAATTTTTCCCTGGGTACACAGCAAATGTTGGTGGTGTGATATGGATGAAAGAGGTAATTGGGAACATATTTTTTGTGAGTTTAATGAGTTGGCAGACTTCTATCAGAAATACCGGGTGAACAAATTGGAATAACTAAGGAAATTATTTTTTGAGACGTGATATACTGTTGGAATTGCCTAGATGTAGTAAGGGCTTGCAGAATCAAATTATGGTGGCTGCCAAAAAAGCAATTACTAGAAAAGGGAAATCAAGGTCTAAACCAACTGTACAAGTAGTGAATATAGTAACAGAGAGAAAACACCTGGAAATGGGTCCTTTAGAAAATGGTAGGAGCAAGTTACATAGAAAAAAATGGGAATTGTGGGAACATACATGCAGAATAATGCTTTGGAAGAGAAATGAGGTTTAAAAGAAGGCAGGATTTGAAAGAGCTATGTAATGTTTTAACTGCCAATGACTGGATAGATTATAAGTGCAGTATAATGTTTGCAATCAAAAATATGTCAGTATGGTTTGTCTTCATTTATATAAATGTATGATTGTCTATGTCATAAGTGATAATTTAATAAAGATGTTTCTTGTTCAAAAAATCTTCTGAAACACTAAGATATCCTTTTCTGAATTTATCAGGTACAAAATAATATCTGCAATTAAAGCCAACTTTTCTTGTTTAACATGGCAATTATAGCATTGCATTTTTGAGTCCGTTATTTCTTTTCCCAATGGCTCTAAATATAAAGCAAATGACAAAGGGGAAGAGGACACCCCTGCTTGGTTCCTTTGTTCAAACACAACTTATTGGACTGGAACCTTCTCACTTTAATTCTTGCCTCTGATTCTTCATACATCCTCATAATTAACCTTATTATTATATCAGGGAATGCAAATGCTTCCATTGCATTACAAATAAAATTCCAGCTTATGCTGTGGAATGCTTTCTCTCTATCAAGAGCCACTAACAGAGGTATTTTCTTATATTATGCTTCCCCCTCGATCATCATTGTTCTATTAAAGTCATCAAATGTTTGTCACCTCTCCACAAAACCACATTGATCCATTTCTATCAATTGTGGCAACACCTTTGCCATTTTATAGCTATTATAGACATAAATACATTATAATCTTGGTTTAAAATTGAAATGGGTCTAAATGAAGCTGGGTCTGATGGGTCTTTACCATCTTTGGGTAATACAGCCACCACAGCTTTCTTCTAAGATGTCGGTGGTTCCCCTCCTTTTAAAGATATTATTAACAAAATCTTCCAGATCTTTATCACTTTCTTCCCTCCTAAAATCCATTTTGTTACTGGAATACCATTGGTCTCTGTAGACTTTCCTAATGAATTATTATATATCACCATTTTTCTCTTCTCCTACCCTCTCTGTTGGAGATGGAGGAGGCTGAACAACTAACCTTGAGCCTTGGCATAATTAAATATTTTAAATATATTAATTTGTGCTCTTTCTTTCCACATTTCTCTGCACTATACAAATGTTATAAAATTTCTGAAATCCATAATACCTTTACGGGATCTCTGGTTACTTTTCTTGCTATAGGCTCTCTGTTGGGCGACAACCCTTTCTACTCTGCTGCCCAAGTCACTGCACTAAAGGTTTTTGTGCTCAGGAATTATCAAAAATAGATGTTTAACAGCAATCTTTCTAAATTCAGGCATATTATCCAGATATTGTTATTTTCACTAGCGCTCTGCATTTGCACATCTTCTTGTTCCATGAGATTCCACTTATTCTGAAATAATTTAAACTTTGTCAGCCTCTTTAAGTACTTCTTATTACTTTTTAACCATGCTTCTTTCTCTTTTTATTTCTACCCTATTTTCAAACTAGCTCTAACTTCTAAAGATAGCTTTCGTAATAACTCTTGAATAATTTCTACTACCCATTCCTTAAATTCCGCTTTTTAACAAGAAAGTGAAAAAGTGATAGTGTCCTCATTTTTACTTCATTATCCTGCATTTTATCTTAGTTTTTATTGATGCATTATCTGAAATAGTTATTGGATGTATGTCAAAGTTTTCAATTAAATGCACAAGCTCCTGTGAAATAAATTGGACTATCTAGTCTAGCTCAGAAAGCTGATTAATTCTCCTAAAATGTTCTTAAAGCTCACAACAGCAGTTTTTGGTAGAATTTAAATACATGCCAGTATAATCCCCTCTCCCTTGTCAACAGTCCCTTACTATCATAAATATACCATTATTGTCTTTTTTCCTCTTGAATCACTATTAGACCCCCTCTAGTAATTAATATAATTATTCCCTTTCTCCTTTGTTCCTGATATTCTGCTCAATATCTATCCTGAAATCCTTTTTTTTTTCAAATTTGCATGCTTATTTCTTTCCAAATATGTCTCCTGCAGCATTGCTATTTGCACTTTGCATTTCTTAATATAACACAGTACATTCCAAGATAATAGCCATTATGATAAAAAAAGCTATTGTTGCCACCCATTATGATAAAAAGCTATTGTTATCATTCATTATATGTGTCATTTTTTGAACATGTATTTCTAACTTTTGTGTTTGGTATGCTGATCTTTTTATACAGTTGTTTCTCATCTTTAATTGAACCTGTGTTACATTTTAAGACTCTTTATGTTAATGAAAACTCTCAAACAAAAAATACATTTTCAAAATGCTTCCACCACCTATTAACTTAGAACAACCATGTACCTATTCAAAAACTGCAGATTAACCCTCCAGATAGGAATAATTGCCCAAAATTGACAGCTGCATCCAAAGGCAGTACCTAACCTATAATTAAAATTATCTTTGCTGAAGGGCATGATACAGCCCATTTTTCCACTTACATTGATTGCTGACTGTTATTTTCTTATCCGTATTCCCATCCCATATATGAAAAACAGCTTGTATGCTTCAGAAAACATTAACTTTTAGTCCTAAAACGTGCACTGGCTATCTTTAAACACAACTAAATTGTACATTGTTCTATTGAATGCATTAAAGGGTTAAAGTTGCTATCTCTTATCACTTTCCATGACTTGAAATATTCTTTTTCACGGAACTGCTTGCCATTGTATCTTTAAACTTTGCATTTCCCTCAGCAAAAAATGCCCAGAAATGTTGATGAATTGCTTGCTTCTGTAGAAAGCTTGCCTCCACGAAAATGGAGTCAGCAGTGAATCATTGTAAAGTTCACTCTGAACAGAATGAACAACTGTTTTCAAATGCAGACTTCTCAACTCCCACTGAACATTTGTTAATGGAGGAAAAAGCAAACTAATATCTTTGCATTTGTAAGAAACTTAGCATTGCTCACGGCTTTCATCATTTTGTCTTATTTTTTAAACCTACTTACTTACAAAAAAAAACTTGCTTATACTTTAAGCCAAGGGCAGTCAATCTAGATATTCACCCCTGTAAAAAGAAGAGAAAATATCTTAATTGTACATATTTTTCTACACCCTACCCTAACCCCAGCAGCCCGAGATCACAGCATATTAACACTAATCTTGTCATACTATAAAGCTTACATTTTCTACAACTAAAAAAAATACTCATTTACTTTAGTACCCTAACACATGCAACAGTCACTGAAAAGACTGCCTCTCAAACATTTAAAATACCCCTGAGTACACACTATACAAAACTGCTTTACTATAAATAAAATGCAGTTTATATCATGAAGTGTTTTATACAAATACTAATAACAAAAATATTTTTACTTAGTTACTTTTTTCCCTTATTGTCCTTCTAAATATTGACATAGCAGGGTATATGCTTTACAGTCCACCCACAAGTTTAACAAAGTCAACAAAAATCCTGTCTTTCTTGGAAAGCCATATTTCACAAATATATAACTGATGCTTGTTGCTAGTCATCTTCCTGCTGAAGTCCATTTCTCAACACCAGAATCTGGTTAAGTCCAAGGTACTACTGATTCCTCCAGATTCTTCTAGTCAACTCCTGTGCTTTTTTTCTGTCTAGTTCATTTGAATTTGGATCACTGGAAAAGGTTTACTGAGAGTCTCTCTCTCTCTGAGCTGTCTCAGAAGAATGGGAAGTAGAGTCCCATTCTGTTTGCTGGCTCACTTTTTGTTGGATTAACTTTTCCTCCATACCCTGTTCTGCATCAAAAAATGTATTTGATCCTCCAAGAAAAATATTCTCAAGACAGCTGGATACAATAGCTTGAATCTCCCACCTGCTTCATGACATTTCCTGATTGCTGGGATAAATTTATTCTCGTCTGGTATATAGTGAATAATAATTTTCACCAAAAATCTCTGCTGTCTCCAACTTTTAATACTTTTTCCTTTGTTAGTATCATATCTTTCTGTTGATATAATTACCTATTTACTTATACAGGTCTTGGCTGCTTTCTCATGGCCAGGTTTGGAGCATACACTCAGTGCCCTTTCATATAAGTACAAGGCTATCTGCCCTTATGGGCCATTTTAAGCCTAGCCAGTTCCCCTTTTTGTGCTCAGATTAACCTATCCCATTTTGTTAGAGCTTGGCCTTATACCTCCCATGGTTGATAATTGTAGATTACCCCTAATAAGAATAACTGTGATCATACCATACATAATTTGAGGAGGACCCATGCAAGGGTTAAGGCATTTAGAGGTTGCCTCTTTCAATTAACAAATCCTTCTGTTTGTTAATTCAAAGAGGTGGCTTAGTTGTGTTTTCATAAAATCAATGGTCTGTTCTTCCAATTTCTCTGGTATAGTAGAAAATCTTAGTTTTTTCTTTTTTGAAAACAGCTAATTTCAAATACTCACTACCACTTTCTTATTTCAATCTTTGATTTTTCCAGTTTTATCAGTTTATCTTAGTAGCTAGTTAAGGCTTCTTTTATATATATATATATATATATATATATATATATATATATATATATATACATACACACACACACACACACACACACACACACACACAAATATATATATATATATATATATATATATATATATATATATATATATATACATATATTTATTTTGTTGTTTTTTTTTTAATTGATATACGCCTTTAATGTTTCACTTATTTTAATCATCTTTGAATGCATTTGGTTTACTTTTCCATCTAAAGTACTGGAAGCCATCTCTTGCACCAAAGCTTCAGCTTTTCAACAAAAAAGCAGGTCAATCTTTAGGACTCTTCACTATCGGTGTTTTCTTTTCTCTTTCTCTTTTCTTGTTTTCTTTCAGGTTGTCTAAATTTCTTCTTTGTTGGTATCCAGGCATTGTTCTTACTATTCAGCAACTAAATTGTATTCACTTTGACAATATCACTGGCTCTTATTTCTTTTTTTTCACTCTTGGTAAGTTGTTGATTGGTGTGCATCGATCTTGGAAGTCCATTGTTTTTCCTCTTTGATCTTATTACCATGTATTTTTTGTCTCCTCATCTGATCAGGAATTATTTTGCCTGCTTTGACTGTTAAGCTTTATTTTTCTTAAAAAAGTAAATAAATAAAATCCATTTTTTTTGCTCACCAGATTTTTCATTGTGATAATAACTGCACTTCTAAACTACTGTCAATGCATTTCAAAAATTCTTTTGCCTTCTCTCTCGGGTAACTGCAGAATCTTTAATTCTAATAACTCATCATAGTTTGCTGGAAAATATACTGTCCTCTACAAGTACGTATGCAAGTATGTATGAATGTATGCATATATGTATTTATTGACATTTGATGGATAGAAGTCCATTTTCAGCAAAGGCCCAGAAAGAGAAGCTCAAATTATTTCTAAACATTTTAAGAACAATAATTTTACAATCTTCAAAAATAAAACAAAAACATCCACAGTTTAAATAATAATAACAAATTTGTGGTAATATAAAAATATCAGTTAAAAATTGATACAAGTTATATGACAATCATTTAATAGTTATAGAAATTTTAGGCAGTTTGAAGAGAAATTAAAGGTAAGTTATCTTAATACAAACAGGAATTGTAATATGAAGTTATGGAAAACAGGCTTATGGTATAATTAGAATGTCAGGAAACAGAATTTGAAAGAAGTAAGGAAGTAAGTGAAGAAGGGAGAGTAAGGAAGTATAAAGAATGAAAAGGTACTTGCTCAAAACTAGGATAAACAATATCACCTAGATGTAAATGACACAAGAGCCAGACTTTAGCTAGGAAGTCTTTCCGAGTGGTTTTGAAAGATGGGAGGGAGGGTATTGACCTAATGGGTACAGGTATTGTTTGTACGAGTACAGACAATGCCCAGAAAATTTGATATGTTTGTAGACAGACAGCAGATTTTGATCACTGGATCGCAATGACCAAATGGTGTGTATTTTACTTTCCAAGCATGCTACAATATATTAAGTAGCCACCATGTATAACTAAAGATGGAATTTGGGTCTTCTATGGACATAATACTCTTGACACTGAAACAGTTTAGAAAAAAATACAGAAATGGATCACTAAAACAATTATGAACATAGAAAATTGACTTACAATAAAGCCATTAATAGCCAGTACATGTTTGAATACCTCTGCCTCTAAGACAGTGCCAAAAACAAAATTGCCTCATTATAATTAGAAACAAAAGCAAGGCCATCATTCTGCACTGAGTAATGCAATGGGACTGCATTGAAATAACCTACCAAATTACCTCAAAAATAGCAGTACTAATACTTCCTTAGCATACTTGGACATACGTTATAAAAATAAAAATTACATGCCTGTTTTTAGACATACTGAACAGACTTTATTATTCTAATTGTATTTAAGCTCTGAATATACTTCACAAATATTTGTGGTCTTTCCACTTTAACTTCCTTTCTGTACCCAATCCTAGATCTTGCCAAAAATGATGTACTTTTGCTAGCAGTTCTTTTCTACCTAATAATATCTCATTTATGCATCTCTAAATCCTTTTGATCTGGAGGCAACTAGTGTCTTATGTCAAAAGGTTACAGCTCCTAAGCCATTCTGATCTTGCAGCACTAAAACTTTATTCACATAATTAATTATGGTGCACCTGTAACTGTTTAGTTACCAAGCTACATTCTTCTCTAACAGCTTTCTTAGAGGCATAGTTACTTTAGGTAAAATTTGTCAAGAATCTGCATTATTCCTAAAAAAATCAACTGCTTGTCTTAGCATCTGTACAACTTTATCTTTTTTTTCTGCGTCAAGCTTTTTAACCAGTAGCTGGATAGGTACAAAGATCGTTCAGCCATGGTCCAGCCCAAATGTGACATAAATGCATACTGTATTTTACACAAGAAAAAAAGTTAATCTTAGGTGTAAAACATTAAAATCAAAATTCAGGACTGGGAGAAGCTTGTGCTGTGGTATAAAAAAAGCCCAGTCTATTACCAATAGTTAACTAGCAGAATGGAAATCAGGATGAGCCAGGTGGCAGGATGGGAGTGCATAGCATTTTTGAATTTACCCATCCCCTGAGCGGAGGGGAGGGAGGTGGTTCGGCCTGCTAGAAAGCATCTATGTACAAGTGTAGAAGTGAAACTGGCAGTCTTTGGGTTGAGTTGATATTATGCTGCAGAATAAAGGAACACTATTTGTGGAAGCACAGCTGTCATGTGAAAGGGGGGTCTGCATGACCTGGCAAAGTGGCCTGTTTATGAATTCCTAACACCTACCTCTGAAAGAACTGAATGGGTTAAGGAGGCTCTGGGGCTCTGTACTTGATCAGGGAATGATCTGTAGAGTTCTTTTCCTTCCTGGGGAATGAAGGGGTCTGGCGTTTGTCCACATAGAAGAAATGAATGAGCTGGTTGTGAGCAGGAAGGAGAGCTGTTGGGCAGGGTCTTGTGCATAAAAGAAATTCAAGGCCAGTCATATGAGAGTGAAACTTGGCTAAAAGAACTAGCACTGAAGCATTGCTTGACAAATACTGGCACAAATGATGGACCATAAACCTTTAGCCAAATAACACAATGAAAAAGAATTCTGCAAATAGGGTGCCACATGCATACATTAACCAATGTCTCTAAAACATTTAGAACACACATATAATATGACCCAATTGACCCATTTACTTCACAATTGCCAATCTTTTATACTTGCTCTTTATTGTGTAGTCTTGAGCAGTCTCATCATGCTGGACTTTGTCCAGTTCCACACTACTAAATCTTCAGGTATGTTTCTTTCTAGCTTTCAAAAAACAAGTAATCTCCGTGGAATCCCTGAAGTCTCAAACGACCCACTAAACAAGTATAGTGGATCCAAAAAACAAAACAATGCAAAACACTTCTCTGTGTGGAAGATATTTAATCCATATATATCTAGTTAATCACTGTATATTAATCAGATTAGATACTGGTAGTAGAAGTAACAAACTTAAACTCGTCCTAAATCAAAAAATAAAAAATATAAAATTTGAAATATTATAAAAAATTACTAAGTATTCAAAAGTAATCCAAGCAGGATAGACAGTCTGTTTCCAGTCGAAAATCTTTTATTAAGTACACAGGCAAGCGATCCAAGTAAAACAAAAATAACATAATAATAGTTTCTTCACAAGCTTTCTAACTATATATATATATATATATATATATATATATATATATATATATACACTTTTTATCAGGCAAGGGAGTGGTTTATTGCGCTGTAAAACACAGTGTATTGGTATACAAGTTAAATTCACATCCCTTCCCCCTTCAGTGTGACATTCGAGTTGGTCCTGCCCTGCTTAGTAGCTGTCATAATAATATAACCTTTATGTACTTTAAGTAAAATTAATAATGATGGGGTACCTCTTATTTCACCGGATTATTAAGTCTGTGATTTTATCCAAGACAATATACTACGTGGCTGGAAATATATAACATATAAACCTTAGACCCTTTGACAATCTAAAAAATATATATAAATATATACATATACATTTTGCATGCAAGAAATCCATTGTACAAATAATATTCTATTTCCATAATCTATTGTTAACAAAGATTGCTTTCGTCCTTCTAGACTTCTTCAGGTCTGCTTGCAAGAACCCTAAAACTATTTACAAAAATATTATTGTATAATTAGCTAGTATTGTTATTACATATCATTTCGAATAAAGTGGAAAAAAGAATAAGAAAAAAAATGTATGATAGAAACAAAATATACACTTCAATTGAAAATATACACAAATTAAAAATTATTTAACATGGTATAATAAAATAAAATAAAACAAAATAAAAGTTGTCATGTAAACAATGTGGCAATTTTTTAAGTTCTAGTACACTTTTCAGTGAACAGTAGTAGTTTAGTCCAGGCTTCCTAAAATAATTCAGCTTTAACTGCCACATGAGTTCACATTTTTCCAGCATATTCAGGATGTCTACTTCAAGATCACCCAAGTCTATACAATCCAGTATCTGGAGCTTAAAACCTGTGTGTCTTTCATGAGGAGCAAGGTGGTTGACTAGTGCATTATTTTTACATCCAGAGCGGATTTCAGCCAGATGACATGAAATCCAATGCTTAAGTTTATCTACAGTCTTGCCCACATAAAATGCATCACATTAATTGCACTGTGCCCTGTAAATTACTTTTGTAGTGTTACAGTCACCCCTTGCACTGGTCTTAATGAGTTTCTTTAAATATGGGCAATAAAAACTATCACCTTACTGTATAAATATACAAAACACACAATTAACTTCACATCTTTTAGTGTTTCTCTCGTATAGTCTAGGTTTAAATTCAACAGAACTTCTAATGTTCCTGGCCTTCCTGTAAACAAAGGATGGGGCTTCACCTAAGATGTTGCTCAGAAAAGGGTTCCCTGTGACAATGGCACAGTTTTTTTTTAATAATAGTTTTGATACTGTGATAATGCAAAGTGTATGTCAGGATGCAGCTATTTTTGAATGTATTATTCTCTGTGGAATCTCTTAACATTATCCTACTAGGGAGATTGAGTGAAGGTGCTTCAGTCCTTTTCAGTTTTGTAATGGGTTCTAGGAAGTTTTTTAACATCTGACTTTCATAGCCTCTCACTAGAAAATCATTCTCCAAGTTGTTCAGGTTTCTCAAAAATGGTTACATCTCTGTGGTAATTTTAGCTAATCTATAGCTCTGGGACTTTACCACAGTCTGACTAATATACAGTGATTAACTACATATATATATATATATATATATATATATATATATATATATATATATAGATTAAAAATCTTCCACACAGAGAAATTTCGTACATTGTTTTGTTTCTTTCTAGCTTTCATACTTAACACAACACCTCATTGCAGTACTTCTAGGACTGATGAAATCCCCAGTTGAAGTCAAGGAATTTGTACCTTGCCAAATTACACATCTGTCTGCCATAAATCTAGTTTGCATCTCTACCAAGGAAAAACCTGGAATTATTTAAAACAATGGGCAATGATTTGTTTACTTTACTTCACATCTTGGGGAACAATTCAAATGTGAGGCTTTACCTATTCTGTTGGCTCTAACTGCTTTTTACTGACACTTGAACTTTACATGTATTTTAATTCTCTTTCTCTGATTTGATGGCTGCTAGTCGTGCACTGTACATCACATCACTAGCAGCATCAGGTTTTATTTTTTTATATGAAATTCTTCTTGTTTACTTAACTAAGCATATAAGTCAGCATAGTTGAGCAGGATATCATTGTTATCACTTTCCATAGTGTCCAGAACATTTCTGAGACTGTGCAATTGAACGCACACACTTAGTTTTAAACTAAATGCATATTTGAGATACCTTTGTGCAATCTGAGTTAATTTTACATTATATTTGTTTTACCATTCCTATCTTACACATCAGCTTACTACAAATGTTTAGCAGTATATTTGGAAAATAATTCTGTGCTTATGTGTCAGCAATTCTTGAGCTAATAAATTTTAAGGCATAGTATTACACTCTTGCACCTTCTAGACTCTGCTTATTAATTCTTAGCACTTTATAACTTTGCACTCATTTTGATTGCTTCTGAGGCTTCTTTTGACCTCTCTGTATAAGCTCTCTTCACTTTTGTATTACAAACAAACAGTTCGCTTTTAGGTATTTTTCTTCAGTCATATGAAAATTCTTTTTTTTTTTCAGGACAGTGGCCAAGATGCTGATAGGTTGGCAACACATTTTCTTAGCTATGCTATTTCTCACAGAACATTTTAAAAATATGGATTTCTAAACTTTTTAAACTCATTGAGTAACCTCTACTACAGTCTTTGGAAGTCTACATTGGATTATTTTGTTTCAATTCATTGATTTTTCTGTCAAAATTCAAGCAGAAAGGGCTCAGACTTCTCAGAATGAGTTATTCAAAGAACACTTCACAGGACCAGACAGTGAAAAAGGAGCTAAAAACTTAGTTGTCTACTATGCAGGATTTATCTTTGAAATTTGACAAAATGGACAATAAACTGGACTCTTTTAAAGACAAATGGATGCAACAAATGGAGCAGTTACAATAATTAATAATGCAACATAAGATTCAGATTGAAGGCATTGAAGGAGCATTAAATGGAAAGGAAAGCAGACTTACTGAACAAGAACTTCAGCTTGATTTTCTCTCAAAACAAAACTATTTTTTTATTAAACAAACTAGATGAACTAGAAAATAGGTCTAGAAAACATAACCTGCATATTTATGGACTGCCAGAAAAAAATGAAGGAGACAATATGGCAAACTTTCTCATATCCTGGCTTTTCACTGTTCTGAATTTACCTTAGTCTCTTTCTTATGGAACTGAAAGAGCCATAGGTCACTGGCTGTTCCTTCATCCCCTAACAAAGTTAATTAAAATCTGAATTCAGTAATAGTGAGATTCATTTCTTCACAGGACAAGGAATTGGCGCTGAAAACTGCATAGTCAAATCCACCTGTCAGTTTTAAAGACATCATAAGATTTGACAACAACTACTCATCTGAAGTAATCTCTAAAAGAAAGAATGTTTACCTTTAATAAAAGGACTGAACAAAGCCATGTCTGACCCAGCTCTGTTACAAATGCTACATCTAAAGAAATCCCAATCCCTCCGCACCACACGCTCCAGAGACCTCAACCTCATTACTACAATCAACAGAACATGCTGGAGGGACAGGTTCTTAAGCCAGAGACTGCCCATGCTATGGAATAGACTTTCCATACATGTAAAACAGAGCACCTCACTGGCCCTCTTGAAGAGAAATCTTGATGAATGGATGGGAAATAGAAAATTCACCCCGGGGGATCACTCCAGTGGCTCTGCTCGACAGAGGCACTGGGAAATAAGGTCGGGTGGCACGATGCCAGGATAATTCTATGGTCTAGGCTAGTAAAGGCTCCAGGGCTATTAGCCTAGTACACACCTATGAACCTATGATGACACAATTCATGGTTCATTTACTGTTTCCTGCAAGGCTTAAAATCTTTTTTTCCAGATGGTGCTAAAACATTTCATATGCTAGAAGAAGCTGTGTCTTTTTTGACATCTAATAAAACATTTTCTCTTTTATACCTCACTCATCTTATCCATAAGGAACTCCATATTAGTAAAATGACAACTCTGTGAAGCTTTCTGGTATATAAAATTAATGAGACCCTTTAAACTAATAACTACAAACTTAAAAAGAAAAAGGTAATGTCATTTTATTATTGTTTACTTACTTTTATTACTAATAACTAGTTGATTTAATGATGCCTGAAAAATAACAATCTGCATACAGTTAGTGTCTTTTAAAGAGACGCAAATAACAAAAACAAAATAGTATTCTATCTGCTTATACCTTTTTAATAGACTGTTTAAGTACTGCAGTCTCAGACTAACTTATAGAAAAACTATAAACGACAATAACTATTTATCAGCAACACATCACATGGTGTGTTCTTCTACATAATGTACATATAAAGATTTACAGCTTTTGAAAACAAAGTTTAATGAACACCTTAAATTGTCTAATTTAAACAAAATATTAACATAGAATTTTTTTAAAAGTATTAAGCTATAAATGAATAACGTATGTGATTATGTTATCACAGTTTCATGATTTACACTGCTTTACTGTATGGTATACATCTAACAAAGAAAAGAACTGTTTGTAGTACATATAGTTGACAAGTTTTAATATAACTAAATGAATCTCATTTATTTGTAATTGTAGACCTCTTTTAAGTACATTAAGATTGTTTGGGTTTTACAAACAGTCAATTAGAGGGGAGGGAAAGCTGTTAAATACTACACGAGCACAAGCTATATTTAAAAGTTTTCAAATACTTGCTTGATTCTCAGCTTCCCACCAAGGTCATGAGCTAAAAAAAGAAGTTATGTACCTACCATAATGTTCCATGTTAGTTGTCCTTCGTCTCGCCTTCCTTCTTGCTGTATGGGTTCGGAGCCGATCCTCGGCTCTGACTCGGCCACTTACTATAGCTCAAGAGCTCTTTACTGGCTCGAGGCTACCCCTTATCCCAGAATGCCCAGCGTCAGCTACCCAGATCTCATTTGAGATAGCTCACACTAGACATAAATATAGAAAATAATCCATTAATAGACCTGGATTTACAGTCAGTTGTCATGGTTTGGTTGGGAAGCAACTAATAACAGAACAAATTAGCCAGTGAAACCATTGAGAAACTCCTCTCAATCCTCGAGGAAGGGGAATGGAGGGAGGGACGCAAGAAGGAAGACGAGATGAAGGACAACTAACATGGAACATTATGGTAGGTACATACCTTCTTTATGTTAAGTTGTCCAATCTCACCTTCATTCTTGCTGGATGGGACAGCGTCCCTAGCACCTCAATCCTGGGTGGCTCATTAGAACAGACTCTTCAGAACCGTGGAACCAAAGGAAGCCCTGCCCCGGGAGACCACATCTACTTTGTAATGAGAAATGAATGTATGAGGCTCTGCCCAAGTAGCTGCTACACAAATTGAATCTATGGGCACTCTAGATTGAAATGCTACCAAAGTAGCTACTGACCTGGTTGAATGACCTTTGGGTTTTGTGGGAAGATCTTTGTGTCGCAAATGATAGGTATTGGCTATGGTGTCTGATAACCATTTTGACAATGCCTTTCTTGTTAGCAAATGAAAGGAACAACTGATCTGATTTTCTCTTCTCTTTAGTTCTATGGAGATAGAAACACAGTTGTCTATGCACATCCAGTTGGTGTAATCTGTATTCTGCCTTGTTGAAATGATTAGGGAAAAAGACAGGAAGGTCAATGGATTGATTCAAATTGTGTTCTGAACAAACCTTAGGTAGAAACAATGGGTTGGTTCTCAGAGAAACTCTGTCTTTGTGAAAAACTAGGTATAGAGGGTGAACACATAGTGCATGAAGTTCTGAAACACATCTGGCAGAAGTAATAGCAACTAAGAAAAGCATTTTCCAAGAGAGAAATTTAAAGGAACATGATGCTGCTGGTTCAAAGGGTGTCAGTATCAAGGAGGCCAGAACCAAATTGAGATCCCAAGGTGGAAGGGGCTCTTTTACTGGGGGTATAAGTAGAGATGTACCTCTCATTAAGGCCTTGCAGAGTTTGTGAGACATTATGCATGAGTTAGAAACTCCGACATGAAAATTTGAAATGACAGCTAACTGTACTCTGATGGTAGCAGCCGCTGCACCAGAATGAAACAGTTTTGATAAGAAATCCAAAATCTCATGTATAGGAGCTGTAAAAGGATCTAAATGTCTGGATTCTGCCCAGTAAGAAAATCTTTTCCATTTGCTAGCATAGAGTTTCCTTGTATTTGTCTTATGGGAGGAAACAATAATATCACGCACTGCTGGGGAAATATTGGGGAGCCTAGTTAGGACTGGAAGTGGATTAACCAAGCTGAGAGCTTGAGAGATTAGCGGGACTGGTGTAGCCCACCTGAGTGATGAATCAAGACATCCGGTACTGGGTCCAGAGTCCAAGGCTGGGCTAGAAGGTGAGGGTGAAGGAATGGAAACCAAATCTGGGGGAGGAAAAAGGGAGAAGTAGCTGCTGCATTTGTTGTTGAGGGGAGAGGCAAAGAGATTGCAGCAGGCTGGCCCCATTTGTAGAAAATAAGATCCACAATTTCCTGTTTCAGAGAGCAATCATGAGGCATGAGGATCACCCTGCTGAGCCTGTCTGCTATTATGTTGGATGTCCCAGGGATATGCACTGCTGTCAGAAAACGTTGGGAGGAAATCGCCCATTGCCACAGTCTGAGGGCCTCTCGGTACAAGGGGTAAGACCTGGTTCCACCCTGTTTGTTGATGTACCAAACCACTGACATATTGTCCATCTATACTGCAATAGTCCCAGCAGGGAGAGAGTCTTGAAGAGCTTGCAACGCTAGGAGCACCACACTCATCTCCAGGACATTGATGTGCAAGTGGTACTCGTGAGGTTGCCAAGTGCCTTGGACTGTGTTCCCTAGATAATGCCCCCCCCCCCACACCCTATCAGGGAAGCGTCCATGGTCACTTTGTTGTTAGCAAATGAAAGGAACAACTGATCTGATTTCCTCATCTCTTTAGTTCTATGGAGATAGAAACACAGTTGTCTATGCACATCCAGTTGGTGTAATCTGTATTCTGCCTTGTTGGAATGATTAGGGAAAAAGACAGGAAGGCCAATGGATTGATTCAAATTGTGTTCTGAACAAACCTTAGGTAGAAACGATGGGTTGGTTCTCAGAGAAACTCTGTCTTTGTGAAAAACTAGGTATGGAGGGTGAACACATAGTGCATGAAGTTCTGAAACACATCTGGCAGAAGTAATAGCAACTAAGAAAAGCGTTTTCCAAGAGAGAAATTTCAAGGAACATGATGCTGCTGGTTCAAAGGGTGTCAGTATCAACGAGGCCAGAACCAAATTGAGATCCCAAGGTGGAAGGGGCTCTTTTACTGGGGGTCTAAGTAGAGATGTACCTCTCATTAAGGCCTTGCAGAGTTTGTGAGACATTATGCATGAGTTAGAAACTCCGACATGAAAATTTGAAATGACAGCTAACTGTACTCTGATGGTAGCAGCCGCTGCACCAGAATGAAACAGATTTGATAAGAAATCCAAAATCTCATGTATAGGAACTGTAAAAGGATCTAAATTTCTGGATTCTGCCCAGTAAGAAAATCTTTTCCATTTGCTAGCATAGAGTTTCCTTGTATTTGTCTTATGGGAGGAAACAATAATATCACGCACTGCTGGGGAAATATTGGGGAGCCTGGCTAGGATTGGAAGTGGAGTAATCAAGCTGTGAGCTTGAGAGATTGGAGGGATTGGTGTAGCCCACCTGAGTGATGAATCAAGACATCCGGTACTGGGTCCAGAATCCAAGGCTGGGCTAGAAGGTGAGGGTGAAGGAATGGAAACCAAATCTGGAGGAGGAAAAAGGGAGAAGTAGCTGCTGCATTTGTTGTTGAGGGGAGAGGCAAAGAGATTGCAGC
Source organism: Protopterus annectens (assembly GCF_019279795.1). Taxonomy (NCBI): domain Eukaryota; kingdom Metazoa; phylum Chordata; order Ceratodontiformes; family Protopteridae; genus Protopterus; species Protopterus annectens. The sequence goes on from NC_056739.1 coordinate 735,640,223, forward strand.
AGGCTGGCCCAATTTGCAGAAAATAAGATCCACAATTTCCTGTTTCAGAGAGCACTCATGAGGCATGAGGATCACCCTGTTGAGCCTGTCTGCTATTATGTTGGATGTCCCAGGGATATGCACTGCTGTCAGAAAACGTTGGGAGGAAATCGCCCATTGCCACAGTCTGAGGGCCTCTCGGCACAAGGGGTAAGACCTGGTTCCACCCTGTTTGTTGATGTACCAAACCACTGACATATTGTCCATTTATACTGCAATAGTCCCAGCAGGGAGAGAGTCTTGAAGAGCTTGCAACGCTAGGAGCACCGCACTCATCTCCAGGATGTTGATGTGCAAGTGGTACTCGTGAGGTTGCCAAGTGCCTTGCACTGTGTTCCCTAGATAATGCCCCCCACACCCTATCAGGGAAGTGTCCATGGTCACTGTGGCAACCAGATGGGGTTCCATGAAAGGTTTGCCCTGAGAAACTAGTGGGAGACCATCCACCAGGAAAGGTGTCATTTGCAAGATTCCATAATTAGCATCATGTGAGACATGGGTAATTCCTGGAAAGACCATTGTGTGAAAAGAAGCCACTGAAGGATTCTCATGTGAAAGCGTGCTAAGGGGACTAGAAGAATGGCTGCTGCCATGGACCCTAGAGCTTGAAGAATGTATTTGACTTGAATTCTTTTGCTCCTCAGGAGAAATGACACCTGTTTTTGAAAAATGGAAACTCTTTCTTGAGGCAATTTTACAATCATTTTTCTTGTGTCTAGCTCTGCTTCTATGTATGTAATAGATTGACAGGGCAACAAGGCAGATTTTTTTGAAGTTTATTATGATGCCTAGTTGAGCACAAGATGAGATGGTGTAATCTCGTGCCTCTACAAGTTGTTGCCTGGTGGTAGCAGTGAGGAGCCAGTTGTCCAGATAACTAAACACCTGGAATCCTAGATGTCTCAGGTGAGCCGTGGCTACTGCCATGCATTTGGTGAACACCCTGGGGGCTGTGGTGAAACCAAAGGGCAGACCTCTGAATTGGTAATGATTGGCCCCTAGCCGGAAGCGTAGAAATCTCCTGGACCGCCTGTCCATTTTTATATGATAGTATGCATCCTGAAGATCTATGGAGCACATCCAATTGTCCTGACCCAGAAAGGGGAGAATGGACTGCAGTGTTACCATCCAAAACTTTTCTTTTTGTACAGATTTGTTTAACCTGCTGAGATCCAGAATTGGTCTCAAGTCCCCTGTCTTTTTGGGCACTAAAAAGAATCTTGAGTAAGTTCCGGATCCTACTTGGTCTGCGGGGACTTCCTGGATGGCTCTTTTTTCTAGCAGTCTTGAAACTTCTGTGACTGCCTGATCCCTTAGATTGGGTGGAACATCTGGGATGGATTTTTTTTAAACAAAAGGGGGTTGATGAAAGGGAATCTTGTAACCTCCGGATATAATGGCTAGTACCCATTTGTCTTTTGTACTATTTTGCCAGGCGATTGGGTATAATGAAAGCCTTCCCCTGACTGCCTCCAGAGTTGAGCAGTCGGGCATCCCTTCAGGGATGTTGATAGGGTTTGGAAGAGAACATATCTCTGTCACCCTGATTTTGCGGACCCCCTCTGCCATGAGAGTGGCATCTGCTATTGTTATTATTTCCCCCTCTGCCCCTGGGGGAAAAATCACCACGTGCATCAGGCAAGGGTCCTTGGGATTTCCAAAACCACATCTTTCCACCCTTCTGACCCTTTGGGTATGGTCTGGTAAGAGTTGAAAAATGGACTCCAACATCAGAGAGCGTCTTGCCTTCCTGCTGGCACCTGGTAAGCATGTCTTTCACCTGAGGCCTAAAGAGAGAGGCACCATCAAAGGGGTATTGGTGAAGGATGCTCTGAAAGGTTTTGCAAACTGACACAGCCGCAGCCAAGAATGTCTCCTAAGAGCCACTCCTGTTCCTGCAGCTCTACTCACTCCATCGGCTGTGTATGAAGTAAGTCTCATGGAGGAGTTGAATATTTAATTAAGAGTTGCCAGCTGGGTAGCTACCTTGGCTGAAGCTCCCTCAGATGTGGGATCTTGTAGGGTATCTCCAAGCTCTTTTAGGAGATCCCACAGAAGCCTAGTAAAATGGGAAAGATAGTTCAGGGACTTAAGGGAGAAGGTCGCTGATGAAAGCATCCGCTTCCCATATCTGTCCATCATACCAGAGTCTTTATTCAGTGGTTGGACAGATGAGGAGGTTTCAGCTAACTCTCTCTTTGTGGCTGGTGCTACAACCATGGCATCAACTGGAACACCTTTAGTTAAAAATTGTTTGTCTTGGGGAGCTGTGATGAATTTATTGGGTCTCCTCGGGACAGATTCCATGGAATCTGGAGCTGACCAAGTCTTTCCAGACTCTACAGACATGAGTGGACCAAAAGGTGGAGACACCCAGGAAGTGGAAGGTCGGGAACCAAATGCATCCAGGTATACAGACTCATCCTCAGAGGGGGCTAAGGAAGTCCAGCTACGCCTCTGCCTGAGAATCTCAAGGATGTCCAAAAAGGAACCATCTTCAGAGGGGGACCTTGGGGACTCCTCTGATTCATCCAGGTCTGTATCTGAGGTGACAGACTCAGTGGAGTCTAGGTGCTTCCTCTTGCACTTTTTCATACGAGGAGCCTGCTCAGAATGCTCTGGGGAGGCTTTGGAAGAAGAAGGTTCATCCAATGGGGTGTCCTGGGACATAGGTTCCCTACGCTTTGGGGCTGGAGGAGGAGCAGAGGTTGTCACAGGCACCGAGGAGGATGGAGCCGATAGTGGAGCTGTCTGTGGGGACAGCTCTCTCCGCATGATCTCGAAGGTGCCACAGTCTTGACACAAGGAGGGCTCCAGCTCCGAAGAGACAGGAATCCCACCCTGCACCGAGGGTGATGGCTCCGAGGCCGATGTGGGAGCTGAGCTCAACTGAGCTGAGGCTCCGAGAGAGAGAGAGAGAGAGAGAGAGAGAGAGAGAGAGAGAGAGCAGGGTCGGACAAGGGTCCAATGCCACTTCCCCCCTCGGAGCAGATGAGAGAGCTTCAGCACCCAAATACCTCAATGGGAGGAAGAATCGAGGTTATCAGAGCCAACACTGGATCTGAAGAGGATGTCATCGGAGCCGAAAGACCCACTATTGGAGCATCCATAGACTCCAGCTCCAAACTAGGTATAGTCGGAGGAGGAATCAAAATCGAAGCGGATGGAGCCAACACCTGTTGAGGCAGGCTTGAAAGCATTTTAGCAAGGGCCTTTGACTTCAGCAACCCACTGACCACTCTCTCCACATCCTGATCCAATAACCTCGAGGATCAAGAGGAGTGTGAAGATGAGCGATAACTAGACTTACTTTGAAGTAAGGGTGATTGTGGCACCGAGTGAATCAGCTCCAAAGGAGACCTAGCTCGTTTGTGGCTCCGAGATGGCTCTGAAGTAACAATTGGAGCCGACAGAGGGGTAGTCTTGTTGGTGCCAGATGGCAACGACAGACTTGGTTTGTCAAGCTCACAGGTCAGTTCCGAACATGGAGCTGATGGCTTGACTGGTTTCAAAGGTTTCACTGGCTGCGATGCTTTAGCCAGAGAATCCTGTTTTAACAATCCATGGAGGATAAGCTTGTTTTTCAACTCCTGCAGGACCCTTGGACTAAAGGCATGACAAATAGCACAAGAGTCCTGCAGGTGCACAGCCCCCAAGCAGTAAACACAACTAGTGTGCCCATCTGTCACAGACATCTTCTGACAGCATGAGTCACACTTTTTAAAAACAGAGGTTTTAACTTCTTTAGACATTTTACCAAAAGACAAACTACAATAGTAACTAAAAATTTATAAAGACCTTAAAGGAGAGCCTCTAACTTAAATGGCTGTCCTTAAAGGGGGGGGGGGGCTCTCTAAGTTAAACGAGTTCAGGGAATAACAGAAGGCCTAGCGACTAAGGGGCGATGGCCAACACAGCACAAAAAAAAACACAGCAAGGATGAGATAAGGGGTTTACAATAAAAGGAACTTACAAACTACTACAAGAGAGACAATGTATATCAAATTTTAAGCACAATATTTGAGTTTAATAGAGAAAAAAATTATACTAAGCCTGAGCCAGTATTTATCTCAACCTCACAGCTAAAGCGGCAAACGAGATCTGGGTAGCTGACACTGGGCTTTCTGAGATAAGGGGTAGCCTCGAGCCAGTAAAGAGCTCTCGAGCTATAGTAAGTAGCCGAGTCTGAGCCGAGGATCGACTCCGAACCCATGCAGCAAGAACGAAGGCGAGACTGGACAACTTAACATCACTTGTTTTCTGGCTCCTAGAGTGGAATTTTCCATTTTTTAATATGTGTAGAAGCCAAAAATCCACTTGCGACTGTGCAAGTGCTTAAAAACAAAAGTAAACAGCTCAGGCGTGATGTAAACACTCAGGTTAAAGTTCAACTATGAGTTATTTCTTTTTTGTTTGCTTCTTAAAGGAATATTTACTTAATAAGATGCTAAAGTGTACTACATGATTCAGATTAAAAGTAAAAAGATATTTATTAACAAAGATTACTAAATGTATATAGAGACACAGTATATGTGATTTCATATTTAAATTAGTTAGATTTTACTGTAAAATAGAGGACTATTATAAAAGAATTAGTGGCAAAGAGATACAGGTATTACATACTATACCACTGATTGCTTCACAAGGTTCATTCATAGATGAGGAATTCTGTCATGTCTTTACATATATCTGCATCTGTGTAGTGTTTATTCAGATAAATCCAGATAACAAATATTAATTCATTTGTACTAAAACAAGTTCTTTAAAATCACAACTGCTGAGTATTATAGGCAAATGTTAAAACATCACTGTAAAATGCTCTAATACTAAATAATATGTTCAGTCTATTCATATGACTATGTTCACTATGTTCTCTTGGATTTAAACTCACATATTTTTTTTCCAAACACCTTTATGAATTATCACTTGTGACATAGGCAAATTTACATTTACATAAAAGTAATCACACCATAATTAATATAACAAACATTTTACTTCACATATGTTGCTATATATCATATAGCCTAAGTAACATTACATACATTATTCAAATCCTGCCTTTTTTAACAAGAAACATCTTTATTTAAACCATCACTTACTACATAGGCAATCAAACATTTATACAAATGAAAACAAACCGCACCAACACAATCCTAGTTGCAAGCATTTTACGTCATAAACCATGCTGACATATTCCAAGGGATTTAAACTCATATAAAATATTATAATAATTTACACAAACAAATTAAAAGTTATAGTAAGCTATTTTCTGTTAAAGAAATGTTGGGATAGTTGAGCTGAGAAATGACTCCTGGGAGGAGTGTTAAAGGGCAGGCTTGAATGGCTAGCCTATTCAAAGCTGGAGTGTGCTTCCCCATAGGAGGTTTAGCAAGTGTTTTTATCTCAGTTTCTAATATTTTATCATTTGATTCTTTTTTATCAGGTGTCTATGAGTAATAATTATTACATTACATCAGATAAGAATATGTCATTTTCTTTAGTTAAATACATTTTCTCACTGATTCAAATATATGGTTCTCCGGTTCATTTCTAAGCTGGAGCGTCTTCTGTGCGGAGTCTGCATGTCCTCCCCATGGTCGAGTGAATTTAAAGACATGCAGGTAGGTGTGAGTGTGTGTGGGTGAGCCTTCTTTGAAGGTTGGGCACCGGGCTGGAAACTTGACCTGTAAAAATTCACTGCCAATCATTAGCGAACCGGAGTTCCACTGTGGCGACCCCTAACCGGGAAAAGCTGAAAGAAGACTTTGGGCTAGCATTCTGAATAATAATAATTAAACTATGGAATGTATTTCTGTTAATGTGAATGGTTTGAACAATGCTTGTAAAAGAGGAAGTCTCCTAAAATATTTGAAAATGTTTAATGCACAGATTATTTTTTTACAGGAAACACACCTTGTACAAGAAAACTTAAAGTTGATACAAACAGTTATATAGTTTTAGTAAGTTCACATTACAAACAAAAAAGGAGGGGAGTAGCAATATTATGGAAAAACTCGATTTTAATGCCAAAACTTTTACATACATATTATGATAAAGCAGGGATGTCCTGTTTAGTAACATTATCCATAAATGTAAAAATATATACACTAGTAAATATCTACTGGATACCTGGTTTAGGTGTCAAGGCAGCCAAACAACATTTAGAAGCTATTATACAGCATGCTAAAGGGAAAATAATTATAGCAGGAGACTAATTGTATAATGAATGATGGGGATACTAATGCAAAAAAATACAAGAAAGAAAACAGCAGTCTCTAATGTGTTATCTGATTTTATTGAAACATTTAATTTTGTAGACATTAATGAATATGCTGAACCATATGGGTCTATATTAAATTATCGAACGCTCCCATGAACGAACGGCATTTCATCAAATACGCTGTTCATCAATTTCTGCCCCCACTAATTATATATACCAACTCCGACATTGCACTACAGTGAGGAAAGAGCAAATTTCCCGATCCTCCCTGTATCATGATCTCACTATGAACAGTTCGGTGAACAGCATGTTCGATGTAAGAGCACTGAAGATGCTGTTCGCTGAACAGTCTTTTCAATAATTTAATAGGGACCCGACCCACATACCCTATTCTTCACACATTATTCCCATCGACATGGGACATTTTTAAGAATAGATAGAGAAGACATATCAAGAGACTTAGTTACAAATCTAGACAAAGTCAAAGTAGTTTCTTGTCCATTGTCAGACCACAATGTAATTACTTTGATTTAGATTTGAACACAAAACAAAGAATAACAGTAACTAGAATACCTTCATGCATAACAAACTTAAAAAAGATTTTAAGGAAATTTATATTAAAGAGATACAAACTTTTTTAGACATAAATCTTACCGAAGATGTGTCTGAGATGGGTCTATGTCACATGACTGAAAACCCAAAATGCTGAATTTCATTTCAGTGACCCCACAATACCTAATTTTCACAATACTGAAAACTCATTTGACTGAGTCTCGTTATATTGAAGGCTTACAATGCTGAATTTCAAAATACTGGATTTCAAACCATAGATGTGTGTGTTTCCCTTCAGCTGTGACTTGCTTGTGATAAAAAAATTACTGTAACTTAAAAGTACTAACTGTCAGAATACTGATAATAGTGTAGAAAGTAGTGTTGTAGTGTTTCTAAATGTGGCTATGTCTCTTTACATTTTTATGGGAAGTATCTAAAGTAATATGGCGGACATTTTGTGAGCTCCCGCCAGTAGTGGCAGTGTGTACAGTACTATAAGCTAAGTAAAAGGTATATGCCCTTTTCCCCACTGCAGTGCGATCCTGGAGTTAGTATGTATAGTTGGGGGGCATGGAGGCATAGCCCCCACATTGGGGTGTGTAGAGTGGCATAGCACCCACCTAGTTTGGTTTTATATCATCCGTTTTTTGTTAAGAGGGTAAATAAGTAGTTTTTAAGCTTTGGAAAGAGTTAGTCATTGGTGTTGTAAGTGTGCGTGTCTATGGCTTAAAATTCAGTATTTTGAAATTCAGCATTTTAAGCTTTCAGTATAATGAGACCCAGTCAAATGAGTTTTCAGTATTTTGAAAATTAAGTATTGTGGTCTCAGTCAAATGAAATTCTTTGAGTTTTCAGTTATGTGAAGTAGATCCATCCGATATATATATATATATATATATATATATATATATATATATATATATATATGTGTGTGTGTGTGTGTGTGTGTGTGTGTGTGTGTGTGTGTGTGTATGGGATGCCTTGAAGTCATTTTTACGTGGTAAAATGTTAACATGGTTTAATAATAAGAAAAGGTAATGGGACAAAGACTTGCTGGAATTACAAACAAGAATTGACACATTAAAATTAGACATTAAGAAGGGAAAGGCAAATGTAACAAATGAACTAGATGAAATAAATAAAAAAATATTCTGAGATACTGCATCATAAGACAATAGTTAATCAAGAGAAGATTAAATTCTGTTCTTATTCAATGAATCCCAGGAATCAGTAAATAATAGCTAATAGAACTAAAAAGATTATAAAGCAAAGCAAATCAGATTAAGGAAATATACATACCAGACACTAGGAAAAAGTAAGAGACTTAGAAGGGTTACCACAAGCATTTAAAAAAGAAGTTATGTACTCACCATAATGTTCCATGTGAGTTGTCTCTCTCGTCTTCATTCTATACTGATCGGTTCCGACTCGGCCGCTTACTAAAGCTCGAGGTCTCACACTAGCTCATGGCTCCATCCCTATCCCATGATGCAATAGTGCCTAACTCAGATCTTGTTTGTTGATGAGCTTATATCAAAGCTTTACATCAAGGTATATAAAGGTATATGCCAAAAACTAAGCCTGGACAAGGGTTAAAGTAAGGAAAGCATATTAGTAATCTTATATCCTAGATCGTCCAGGAGGTTATGAAGGTTGGGGGTAGCAGGGTAGGATGTAAGAATGAAGATGAGAGGGACAACTCACATGGAACGTTATGGTGAGTACATAGTCTGGAGCATTTCTATAAATAAATAAAATAAAAGTTGTCCTATCTCGTCTTCATTCTATACTGATGGGACAGCGTCCCTAGCACCATCTTTCCTGGGTGTCTCACAGGAGTATATTCCACAGAACATTGGACCCAAAAGAGGCCCTGTCCTTGGAGGCCATGTCCACTTTGTAATGAGTGATAAAGGTATGTGGTCTTGACCACGTTGCTCCTGCACATATAGCATTTATTGGCAATCTTGCTTTAAAGGCCTAGGAAGTTCACACAGATCTGGTAGGATGCACCCTTACTTTGATTGCCAATTCATTGTCTGATGATTGATAAATGAAAGAAGTACATTCTGATAACCACCTGGATCAGGTTGATTTTGTCACAGCTAGGCCTTTTTTATTTTCTGAAAATGAGACAAAGAGGGTCTTTTGTTCTATGCAAATAAAAACGTAGTTGTCTGCGATGAAGCATGTATTCTGCTTTATTGTCATATTTAGGGAAGAAAACTGGTAGTTCTGTAGATTGATTTAGATTGAACTATGAGCATACTTTTGGCAGAAAAGAAGAGTTTGTGCGTAGTGAAACCCTGTCATTATGGAATACCATGTAAGGGAGTTTTATTGTCAATGCTTGTAATTCTGAGACTCTTCTAGCTTATGTGATTGCTATGAGAAAAATGGTTTTCCAGGATAAAAATTTCAAGATGCAAGATGATGCTGGTTCAAAAGGTGGGAGGATTATGCGTGATAGAACAAAATTGAGATTCCATGGTGAAAGGGGTGGTTGTATGGCTGGTCTTAGCAAATTAGTGCCTCTCAGGAAGGCTTTAGAAAGTTTATGAGACATGATATTCATTCCATCATTACCAATACGAAAATTTGAGATTGCTGCCAATTGCACCCGAATAGCTGCTGCAGCTGCCCCTTCATTAAAGAGTTTAGCCAAGAATTCAAATATAAATGCCAAGGGTGATGAATAGGGATCAATGGAGTTTTGTAAAGCCCAGATGGAGAATCTTTTCCATTTGCTATGATAAAGTTTTCTTGTAGACATCTTATGAGAAGAAATCAAGATGTGTCGAACTTCTAGGGTGAAGTTGTGTAGCATGGCTATGTTAGGAACTGGAGCAGCCATGCTGTTGATTTTAGGGAGTGAAGAGATGAATGGAGAGTCCCCAATCAGTGTGTCAGAAGATCTAGTACCGGATCCAGAAACCAAGGGTCTTCCAAAAGATGAGGCTTCAAGAAGGGGAACCATAATTGATGAGGCCAGTAATCAAGGTCTTTCCCAAACTGTTGGCTTTCTGAAGAACTTTGGGTATCAGAGGAAAAGGTGGAAATCCATAAAGGAGTCCTGGAGGTCAATCATGTACAAGTGCATTCCTCGGGGACTCTCCCAGAGGGGGGATCAGGGCAAAGAAGCTGCTGCATTTTGCATTTCTAGCTGTGGCAAAATGGTCACAGCAAGGCTGACCCCATCTGAGAAATATCTTTTCCACTACTTCTTTCTTCAGGGATCACTCATGTGGCATCAGAATGGCGCTGCTTAGCTTGTCCACTATCACGTTGGATTTCCCAGGATATGCGTTGCTATTAAAAAGTGTTGGGAGGACGTCACCCACTGCCATACTCTCAGGGCCTCTTGACACAGGGGATAAGATCTGGTATGCCTTGCTTGTTTATGTACAACACTACTGACATATTGTCTGTTTGTATTGCAATTGTACCCATCAGAAGAAAATCTTGGAATGCTTGCAACGCCATCAGCACAGCTCTCATCTCTAGTACATTTATGTGCAAATTATCCTCGTGTTCCTGCCACATGCCTTGGACTGTTCTTCCCTGATAATGCCCCCCACCCTATCTGGGAAGCATCCGTGGTCACTGTAGCTATTGGGGAAGGGGGAAATATGGGTCGACCCAATGTCACCTGATCAAACTGAAGCCACCAGCATAGGTCTTTCTTGCAAGTTTCTGTCAGAACTATTGGATTGGACAGAGGCAGCTCCTGCATGGACCTTTGTGAGAAAAGCATCCACTGCAGGATTCTCATGTGTAATCCTGCTAAGGGAATGACAATTATTGCTGTTGCCATCGTGCCAAGAACTTTCAGAACTGTCCTTGCTGGTACCTTGGTTTTCCAGAAAAGGTCCTGGATTTGAAGGCAAAGAGTTTGAATCCTGTTTGTTGGAAGCTTGGCCACCATGTTTTTTGTATTTAATTCTATGTCTATAAATATGATATGTTGTGATGGCAATAAGGCAGACTTTTCATAATTTACTGAAATCCCTAGCTGGGCACATAGTTGTAGGGTCGTGTCACTTGCTTGGAGAAGTAGATGCTTGGTGGTAGCAGTTAGGAGCCTGTCGTCTAGGTATGGATCCCAGATGTTTCAGGTGAACTGTAACTACTGTCATACATTTGGTGAACACTCTGGGGGCTGTAGTGAGACCAAAGGGTAGAGCTCAAAATTGGAAATGACTGGCTTCCAGCCAAAAGCGCAGATGACTCCTGGATGGCCTGTCCATTTTTATGTGGTAGTACACATCCTGAAGGTCTATCAGGCACATCCAATTGTCTTTCCCTAAAAAGGGAAGTATTGACTGTAGCGTGACCATCTGGAACTTTGTCTTTTTTACAGGTTTGTTTAGTCTGCTGAGATCTAGTATGGGTCTCCAGTCCCCTGTCTTTTTCGGAACTAAAAAGAACCTTGAGTAAGTTCCAGATCCTGCAAATTTAATTGTTAGTCTAAGGGGGTTGTTTATATTGCCCTTTGTAAAGCATGTTCCAGTTATTATGTGGGTAAAACAGAGCGCAAACTTAGACAACAGATTTATGAGGATTGCTGTGATATCAGGAAGCAAAAGTTGACAAATGTGCTCTGTAAGCATATTGTGGGCAATGAGAATCATAGTTTTGGTTTCTGTGTTTTGGAACAAGTGGAACAGCACCCTAGGGGTGACCCTTGGTCTATCAATTTGGAACTAAGGGAATTATGGTGGCAAATATTTCTTAATGAAACAGCTCCACCTAGGTTAAATGAGGTTAGCATCAGTAGTTTGTTAAAAATTAGGGCTTATATTAAGTGATTTATGTAGTAAGTATATTTGGTTTTCATGGGTTTTATTTTATTTTTTATTTTTATTTTCTTCATTATTTTATTTTATATCAATGTACTTTAATTGTTTGTGATCATGTGATTTTGCAGTGAGTATTCAAGTTCTCACATGATGTGTTCAAATTGTTTGATGAAGCCTTTGTGACGAAAGCGCTTACTTGTATGGTTGCCTGGATTAAATTCTGGTTCCTGGACGTTGCCTTGTTTCCAGTGATTAATTGAATTAAAACAGAAAACTATGGCTGCCTTGTCCAAGATGGAAGATAATAAGAAGTCTCTTTCCTGGTTTGCTTTAAAAGGTACTTTTTTCAGCATTAATGGGAAAGGATGAAAGGCATACAAGCTGCCTTCAGTCAATGAAAATGGAAAGCCATCAATTTTTCTTATCTTGTGAAGGGTATGAGAAAAATTGTTTGATGCAGATTTAAATGTTGTAAACAGGGTCTGCAGTATTCCCCACTGTTATGGAAATTTTCTAGAATGTCAGAGACTGTACTTTCCCATGAATATCAAGTTCACATTCCACTGGAAATGAATTATCAGTCTGCTAAGAGAATCTGTCAATTTGGTTGTGTACGCCTGGCTGAGATCAGATGGTTGTGCTAAATCTAAGAACCTCCTTGCAGAGATGGAATGATCTGGTGCTCCCTTTTCTGATGTTGTATTCTGATTATACACTGATGTCAAAGTAACTATCTTGTGATGTCCTAAATGGCTGTCTAGGCTCTGTAAAAACAATTCTCATTTCATTCATGCTGACATGAACAGCTATTGCTTCAGTTTCATTTGACTGTTGGAATAGGTATATCAAACATCCTCATTAGTGTGCCCTCCTGAGACACTGATTTACTGTCATAGTAAGAAAAGGTATCCATTTGGAAACACTAAATGGATGCATCCATCAACAGAACTAATTTTCTACTGGCTATGGGAGTGGGAACATTGTTTCTAGCAAATCTGAGAATTTGGTCTGAAATGTTTTTGAGAGCCCATTGTGGTCTCATGGTATGCAGCTTGGCCTAAAAGAATACAAGACATGTAACACAGAGCCTTGGCATCCTGCTTCACTGTAAAGGCATCTCTTACAGAAAAATCGGACATCATAATATGGATCTTTAGCTTGTCCTGAGGGGGAAACATTCATCTAGACAAAGAAAGTTCATGACTGAGCATGAGACGTGTATAACTTCTCAGACATTACTTAGATCCAGTTTCAGTAATGGCAAAGCTTTGTCTCTTCTACTGCAGAACAGAGTGAGGAATAGTGACTGATTGTGGTTAATAAATGTCCTGAGCAAGTGAAGCCACATAGCTGTGCTTCTTTTTTTACATCATGTTAGCTTGCTGTGCTAAACCACACATCTTTTATATAACACTAGACAAGGGTGTCCTGGTCAATGGCTCTGCATCACAGACAAACATCAATGCATGGACTCCTGTCTTAACTAGTGTATAGTGTCAGACCCTGGTAACCTTTGTACACATTCCTATACTTTGTTATGTGATCATAGGAGCCATGATTCAGAAGAGAAGTTTAGTTTGTGATATGAGCCATATGACTGAGGGCCCTGACTGCTAAATTACTGCACACACACACCATTTACTACCATCTCTGTGGAAGCATAACTAATAGTAGGAGTTGTCTTGAACTGTATTAATCAGATAAATATGTCTGAGATTGTTTTGTCGCATCAGATATTATGCTTTGAAAGAGTAGGATACTCCCACTGTAACTCTTCTGCATGCAAGCATGGAGGGGATATACATCCCTTATAATTGTAAATGATAATTCAGATTGCTGTACCATGGAGTAAAGGGAAAACTCAGATTTGCACCTTCTTGGAATTATTATGTAAAAACACAGTTGCACTTTATTGCTTGCACTTGAGTGTCTGACTTAAGTGGGATGATCTTATACATGAATATTGAAGTAGATTGGGCAAAGGCATTGCCTGAGGCAGTGCACTGAGTTGAGAGCATGTGACAAGTGGTCATAGGTAAGACCTTAGTTTGTAGATGTACAGTAACACTGGGATCCTCAAATAGCACGTGGTCTACAGTAGTGCTGGTGACCTTCTCCTTAGAGGCTGTATAACACACAGGCCATTTTGAATTGTGTGTGTGTGTACGTATACACATATATGGATCCATGTCAGAAAGTTGATACACCACTTTGTCAATTCTCTAAACACTGAGCCATAGTCGAATGCTTGCATTATCAAGCAATCAGAAAAGAAAAGCATTGAAGATCAAGATGTTATGGCAGCAGACAACAGCATGTTGGTGCTGCACAAAAGTGAGCAGACGGGTATTTGGGATTGCTTAATCTTCGGTAGGGGAATATGCCCTTTCTTCTGAGATGGTGTAATCTTGGAGTTAGTACATATAATTAACAGAGATGCAAAAATGATGTTACGCAGAGTTACTTTTCTTTAGTTTCATGCATCAGGAATCTTGTTTTGCCTGCTGCCACAAGTTGTTGCATGTTTCACTGTTCTGACAACTCGATAAGGTGAGCAGTTGACTTAACGGTCTCCTTTTAAGCAGTTGATGTTATGCGTTAACCTTAAATCTTTATGTTTCTTCTTGTTTACATCGAATGGGAAATCACGGAATAACAGGGTTTGAGACACTTGCCTTTATCTCATTATAGTGTGTTCTCAGAGTTGATATATGTAATTAACAGGGGCTGTGGTGTGGGGTACAGACATTTAAATGGGGAGTGTGGGGGTGCTTGCTCCCTGCAAAAAAAATGGTGTGCTTGTGTTCCATGTCTTCGCTTTCAAACATTAGATGTTCAGTGTTAAAACATTCGTATTTATGACTCTTTCAAATGTCATAAAGAAGTTATGTATTTATCATAATTTTCCATCTGTGTTGTCCATTTTCATTCTTCCTCAGTTAATCAGTTCAGATCTAATCCTTGGATCTGACTCGGTCATTATACTAGTTCGTAGTATCTAACAAACTCTTGACTTCCTTCCGACCCATAATGCACCACCCTAACATCCCTTAGCTCTTGTTTTCTGCTTGACAGGAAGAGTATAAAAGAATTGCCATAACTGGAGTTCAACACAAAGGACATAGTTGTCCTGGATAGCCTCATTCCTCCAGACATCAGTTATGAAAATATGGTGGGGGATGGTGGGTGGGGAGTTGAGGAAGAATGAAAATGGACAACACAGATGGAACATTATGGTAAGTACATAACTTCTTTATCTGATTATGTCAATTTTCATTCATTCCTCAACTAAAGAGGCAGAATCCTCAACTTCCTAAATCCCTGGGTGGACTCTAAGAAATGATATTGCTGAGTACAGTTGAGCCAAATACTGCCCTTCCCCTGGAGACCAGCTCTAGTTTGTAATAAGTGATAAAGGTGTGAGGATTTGACCAAGTTGCAGCTGTACATATATCGTCCATGGATACTCTAGCCTGGAATACAGTTAATGTAGCCCTAGATCTGGTTGAATGAACCTTTAATGGTTTTGGTAAGGGGAGATTCAATTTGTTATAGATAAATGAAATGCAATCTGTCAACCATCTGGCTAGGGCCACCTTTGTGACAAATTCACCCAACTTATTTTGTGCAAAGGAAACAAATAGTTGCTCTGTCTTTCTAATGTCTTTTGTTCTGTGGAGGTTGAAATGTAATTGCCTATGAACATCCAGTAAGTGCAGCATGTATTCCCCCTTATTTGTAAACTTTGGGAAGAAGACTGGTAAGTTAATGGATTGGTTAATGTTGGATTCTGACACCACCTTAAGAAGGAAGGAAGCATTAGTATGCAATGTGACCCTATCCTTATGAAAAATCAAATTTGAAGGCTTAGAAGATAGTACCTGAAGTTCTGAAATTCTTCTAGTAGACTTAATTGCAACCAAAAATATAGTTTTCCAAGACAACAATTTTAAGTCACATTTAGCTGTAGGTTCAAAGGGAGAATGTATCAAGGCTTGCAGTACTAAATTTAAATCCCATGGTGGAATGGGATCTTTGTAAGGGGGTCTCAGCAAAATTGAACCTTTTAAAAAGGCTTTGCATGGTTTGGGACACCAGGGAAGAATTTTGAAATCCTACCTGAAAGTTAAATATTGCTGTGAGTTGAATTTAAATGGTTGATGAACTAGCATTCTCATTAAACAAACTTGCTAAAAATTCAAGAACAGAATGAACTGGAGCTAAGAATGAGTCTACCTGATTCTGCTCTGCCCAATAAACAAACCTTCTCCATTTACTTCAGTAGAATTTACTAGTGGAAGGTTTATGAAAAGATAAAAATATGGAATACACAGGAGAAGAAAGCATTGATTGCTGGGCTATTAAAGGAACTGGAGAAACTATGCTGTTAGTTTGAGATTTGTGATATCTGGGTGAACCATGTCTGACTTGTGAGACAGAAGGTCTGGAATTGGATTCAGAATACAAGATGGGTATCATAGATGAGGCCAAAAGAAGGGGAACCAAATTTGTCAAGGCCAGTAAGGTCCAATGAGGATGACTTTGCTCTTCAACCGGGCTGCTTTCTGAAGGAATTTGGGAATTAGGGCAGTTGGAGGATAAGCATACAGGTGACCGGTGGGCCAGTTGTGGAGTACAATATACCTTGGTGATTCCCCCAGTGGGGGGATCATGGCAAAGAAGTTGCTGCACTTGTTGTTTAGGAGAGATGCAAAAAGATTGCAGCAAGGCTCGCTCCACTGATTAAAAATCATTTCTGTCACCTTGAGGTGAGACCAATCATGAGGCAGCAAAATGGAACTCCTTAGCTTGTCTGTATCATGTTGGACTTCCCCTGGAATAAGCATTGCTTTTAGAAAGCAGTTGGAAGAGATCGCCCATTACCACACCCTGAGGACTTCTTGACACAGGCGATAAGATCTGGTTCCCCCTTGCTTGTTGATGTACTAGACTGTTGACATGTTGTCTGACTGTATTGCAATTGTTTCAAGAGGAAGAAAGTCCAGGAATGCCTGCAATGCTAAGAGCACTGCTCTCATCTCCAAAACATTGATATGCAGGTTGGCCACTACAGACTGTTTTCCCCAGGAAGTGCCCCCCACCCAATCAGGAAAGCATCCATGGTCACTGTGGCTTTGGGTTGAGGGATGATGAAAGGATAACCTTGTAACAGCTGCTCTGATTGTATACACCAGGGAAGGTACCGCTTGCATACCTGGGTAATTCTTATCTTTGCTTAAACAGTTGAGAAAGCACTGACCACTGTGTTGCTAACATCCATTGTAGAATTCTCATATGGTATCTTGCTAAGGGGACTACAGTTATTGCCACTGATATTGTTCCCAGCTCTTGTAGAACCAGCTGGGCTGAAATTCTGGTACTGCAAATTATCTTCTTAACTTGCATCCTTATTATTTGCACTCTTTGAGAGTGAAGAGAAGCTATCATCAATTGTGTGTTGAACACTGCTCCTATGAATTCTAATATCTGTGTCGGTTGTAAGTGAGACTTGTAATTTATGGTAATTGCGAGAAGTGAACAGGTCTGTATCACCTGATCTCATGATTTTATCAGTCAATACCTTAGTGTGGTAATAAGCCAGTCATCTAAATATAGAAATACCTGGAATCCTTGCAATTTCAAGTGAGCTACTACAACTGCCATGCACTTGGTGAACACCCTGGGGTCTATGGCAAGGACAAAGGGCAGTGCTCTGAACTGATAGCGAGTTACTCCCAGCCAGAAGTGTAAATACCTTCTGGATCATGTGTTCATCTTTATGTGGTAGTACGCATCCTGAAGGTCTATCGAGCACATTGAGTCATCCTTGCTTAGAAAGAGCAGAATGGACTTGAACCATGACCACCTGGAACTTTGTGTGCCAAACCGATTTGTTCAGTACACTGAGATACAAAATTGATCTCCAGTCCCCTATTTTCTTGGGCACTAAAAATAATCCTAAATTCCAGATTATATTTGTCTGGTGGGACCTCTTGGATGACTTTTTTTTCTGTCAGCTTTTGAATCTCTAGTACTGCTGCTTCCTTCTGATTGGGTGGGGCATCCAGAAATGTTCTCGACAGTGGAGGAGGAAGGGAAAAGGGAATTATATAACCTCTAGAAATAATTTTCTGCCCCAAACTGTCTCTTGTTATCTCTGGCCAGGCTGTTCAGTGCAGAGATAAGCAACCCAACTGCCTCCAGAGGAAGGTAATTGGGCCTCCATTCAGGAGCACTGAAAGGGTCTGTCGGAAAAGGAATCCCTAGACCCCCATTTTGCAGGCCTCCTCTGCCATGAGGGCATCATCTGCCATTAATCGCTCCCCCCCTCTGCCTCTGGGGGAGCTACCTCCACATGTATCCTAGAAATGACCCTGAGATTTCTTGAGCCACATTTTTCGGCTTCCCAGTTGATTCCTGGAATAGGTGCTTTGAGGGAACAAAAAATGCACACCCAGTGCAGAAAGGGTCTTTCTGTCTTTCTCAGACCTGCAGAGTGTGTCCTTTACTGTCGGGCCAAACAAAGAAGGGCCATTAAAAGGGGCATTGAGGAACAATGACTTCAAGGGCTCCACAAAATCACACAGGTGCATCCAGGCATGTCTCTTGATGGGCATGCCTGAACTGACAGCCTAGAGGCGCCTTCTGCAGCATGCAAGATGAGCCTCATTGACGAATTGGATACAGTCTGTAGGGTAGACAACTGAGAGACTTTTGAAGATTGAGCCTCAGCAGTTCCAGTCCCAGAAAGAGATTTGGATAGTTCCTTAATCAAGTCTCTTTGTAGCCTTGTAAAGTGTGCTAAATAGTTCAGAGATCTGAGTGCAAATGTCATTGAAGCATTAATATGCTTCCCAAATCTATCACCCTAGACTCTCTATTTGGAGGATGGACAGTGGAATGCTGTTTGCAAGTTCCTTTTTTGTAGCCACTGCCACAACTGTACCATCTACTGGAACCTCTTTACTGCAATGTTCTCAGCCTACTGGTGGAGCCAGAATCCTGTCTGGTCTCTTGGGGATCAGCTCATTTGTATCAGGTTCCTTCCATGAATGCTTAGAAATCAAATCAATGAGCTTGATGGGCAAAGTAACCCAGGAGGTAGATGGGCCAGTACCAAATGCTTCCAGAAATACTGATTCTTTGGGAGTAGGGTTTGGGAATACCAGCCACCCTTCTGCTTAAGGATCTCAAGAATACCTCCAAATGACATGTCATCAGTTGATGATTTGGGGGCCCCTCTCCTTCATCGAAATCAGTATTCTCAGTGACTCTCTCTTGAGGAGAGTCCAAGTGCTTCCTTTTACACTTCCTATTCCTAGTTGGTGGGGTGGTCCAGTGACGTATCAGAAGAGATGACAATATCCTGCTGTGTTGACTGGAAGCTTCAGGCTGGCTGTCTCTGTGGGGTAGAATGTTGAGAAACATGGTGCAAAGTCATCTGAGAAGTGTATGGTTGATCCAAGGGGGAAGGAGCTATTTGACCTACTGAAACAGTGAAAGCTCTCTTCCCTAGCTCAAAAGCAGACTGTTCTAGGAAGAAGAAAGACAATGGATCAGAGAAAATGAGTTTCTGGATCCTCACCTCCCTCTGCTCCAACAGCAATCCGCTCAAGCTGGAAGTCAGAGCCAAGCTATCCAGTGCTGAAGCTCTGAGAGGAAGAGATGGCTCAAAAACCTTGGAGTCGACTCTACCCACCCTGATCTGACAAGGATGCTTCAGATCTAAGGATGTTAGAGAGGGTGCACTCAGAGCAATATTCGGATCCAAACCAGATGGACCTGGAATCTGGATCTGAGGACTCTAAAACCATAGGTTGGATTAGAAAGGGAGCAGTAATGGGTGGAATAGTAGATGACTGGACTTCCTGACCCAAAGGGGTAGGAACAGTGAGAACTCTCTGAAATTGCTCCTTGAAGATTTTCCTTATCATTCTTTCCACGTCTGCTTCTGTGAGACACCTGGAGGAACAAGAAAACACCAGGGATGGAGATTTAAAGCACCTCTCTAGAAAGTGCGAAGGCACTCTGGATGGAACTGGATCCACAGCTGGAGAGTACCTAGTCCTTGGCAAAGGTTTTGAATCCAAGAATGTCGATCCAACACCGGTTCAACCAGATCCAATGAGGGTCAGACCATAATAGACTTCAGATCCAACTTCTGGTTCTTTTGCATAGGCTCTGAAGAAGAAGAGGCTGGAGATTCAGCAGACTTCGACCTCTTTATAGGGTCTTTAGATTTGTGTTTTGGGGATTGAACCCCAGCAATGGCTTCAGAAAAAGAAGGCAATAATCCTTTTAAAATTAACTTATTCTTTCTGTCCACTAGAGTGTGGGGGTTGAATCCACGACAAAGCAGTCCTGTTATAGATGTTCTGCACCTAAACAATACACACAGAGTGCAGGCATCCGAAAAAGGTAACTTATGCCCACTCTTCAAGTTTTTTAAATCCTGCCTTTTCCAACATTTTAACAATCTGAAAAAGAGTTAACCTAAAAGATTTTTTTTTGAGAAAGGGTGGAAATGAAAGATACCAGCCATAGTAATGAGGAATTACAATTTTCTTGGAGGAAAAAGGGAAAATAGAATATAGCCACTACGATAATTAAAGAAGGCTATACGAATTGTGTAAAAAAGGGTAAAGGGAAGGGGAGCTAGGTCTACAGACGATGGTAAGAGAGTTGCACTTAAAAGTGTAAGGAGGAAAGAACAAAAGAAACTACTTACTATTACAAATAAGTATTAAAGATTAAATATTAAGGCAATAGAGTAAGATAAGAAGTCCTTTTCTCACCTTTTCTCATATTATCTTTCAAAACTAAACTTCCACTGAAAAACTCGAGAGCTGAAGACTATCAAGTCTAGGTGCTATAGCAGCAAACAAGATCTGATGGATGTTAAGGGTGATGCATATGGGTAGGGAAGAATCTCGAGAATTTGTTAGAGGCCACGATCTAGTATAATAGCCAAGTGAGATCGGAGGATTGGATCCGAACCCATTACTTGAGGAATGAATGAAAATTTACAACATCTGATCCATATATTTAATGCTGTATGTGACACTAGCTGCATAACTGAAGTACTTTTACAGGTGAAATTGTAAAATGTTTTAAATTTGTTATATTTTTAAATATATTTATTTTATTTCAGGTAATGTATGGATCTACTCAAATTTTCAACCAGAGTATGACGACGTTTCATCCAAAAATTACTGCAACAAGGTTCTGTATCTGTATGCTTTCTGGACCACCACACTTGTCTACATCTTATTTGGTCTGACGTTTCTAATTGGATGCTGTGCTACAACCTTTATTATTGTCTTATATTCCCACCTACCTTTTTGATGGGCCTAGAAATGACAGATACCCTTAGTTGTCCTATCTTGCACTGGAAATGGATGTACATGGTGAACTGAAATTTCAGAATGCAGCAATGAAATGGCATTGCCACTGAGAGGTTTTTGTGGCATCACAAATTGTCTCACTTGAACATGAGATGAAACCAGGCCCCCTTTTTTTTCTGCGATAGTTCATTATTTTGTATATTTTGTAACATATATGTATTTTTCTATGTGAATCTAACCAGCGTATTCTCCACAGAAAAGTTTATGTATTGCTAAAATTTCATAAATGGTTACCTTAAATTGTCTTTGTAGAAAGTACTACATCATTGTAGAACACTAGTCTTTTTTGCCCACTGCTGTTGAAGGGAGTTTCTTGATCATGACGTCTGTCAGAAGCGTCAATTAATTTTGTTTTCTTTATCCTCAAGTCTCACTGTTGATTTTGTTGTGCAACACTTGCATACTGCATCTTGAGGAAAAATGGATATGCACATGCCAAGAATATGAGCAACAAAGAATCTGTCAAAATATAAGACTCGGACGAATCTCATAGCATCTGTCTAGTCCTTCTTGCAACTTCTCATAATGTTTTGACTCTTAAGACCAACCACCCACTATAGATTCTTCCTTCATACACTCCACTCCATTTTGGCATTTAAAAAACAAGATGGTAAATTATTTCTCACGGTAACAAGTTCTTCTCGCTGGAGCACTCCGGCCACTTCTGAGGAGACCTGAGAGAATAATGCATTTTACGTGATTAGTCATCTTTGCTTAGTAAATGAATGAGAGTTGACTGCAATCAAACCAGGGCTTTATGATTTACACCAAGGTAAATTGGTGCAACACTGCTTCTTATCCTTATAGATGTCTCATGAACATAATATGCTGTATTCTCTACCATCGTAGCCCATACCATGTTACTGTTTGCTACAGTGGAGATCCTGCTACATCTGTAACTGTACCAATGCAGTACTCAGCCCTCCTCTGCATAGGACCTGCATCTAATGGCTGATGGTCATTGTGAAACTTTGTAAATAGTAGCCATGATTTTGGGGGCCTAGTTAGTAAACTGGTACATGGATACTTCCCAAGGGATTGGTCTTCCTGTGCAGAATAATAGTGAGCATGTAGCAATCCCTGGAAACTACCATGTGCACACACAAACTTGTGTGTGCATACGTGTACTGTGAGAACAGATATTTTTTCATACTGCTCCACCTTTACTGGCCACAAGTAACAAACACAAATCTTTTTGTGAATCTCTGCTGCCAGCCAGCAATCTAACCACTGCAATTATAGTAATATTTTTGTCTTCAACAGCTGCATTGAAGGCTGATAGACTTTTCACCTCCTGCTCTGCATATCTGTTTCCCATAACTACTGCTGACTGTTTCCCTTTTCTTAAGCTTTCAGCTCAATTCTTCATATATGTACTGAAGTGGCTCGCTTAAAAGGGCTTCTGTTACCTCTCTCTTACTCTTGGATACTTAACCTGACATGTCTCCCTTAGGCCTTCTAAGATGCTTCCATTCTCCTTCATTTTTTTTAATGTCAAGTCCTTTAGCAGAACAGAGAACCCAAGTATGGGTACTGTTCACACAGAAGCATGGTTGTGAACTCGCATTACAACAGAAAAAAACAGGTAAAGACTATACCTTATTATTGTTCTGAACTGAAGATAAATAATGCTACCCTTTAACATATGTTGCTCTTATCTTCACCATTAAGCATTCATGCACCTACCGCGTATTTCCTATAGTACACAGGAGCCAGCATGCAGCAACAGCCTAGGCCACAGTACAGGACAAGTTCTGTAAAAAGCACTTTGCGAGTGTCCCCATATAAGGGATATCATGCAAATTGCATCCCATTTGTAACTGTATTCCTCCCTCCACAGTCTTCTAATCATATGGCTTCCAGGCCTAGATACAGCTAAAGACTGTACCTTTTAGTGTCCCAGCTCAAAGGTAATGTCACCCTGCCTCTTATCTTTTCTATTTTGCAGGACCCTCCTCCCAACACCCCAGTATCCATTCTTCCCAAACTATCCCTTCTCTCTGCACTACTATTTCTGGAAAAAAAATGAAAAAGACAGAACTAATTTCAGATGAAACCCTATAAGTCACTCTGTCTCCCCAACCTCCAAACTACTTTTTTACTCTCCATTCTGCACATAATCCTACATACTCTCTTTTACCTGGCTGAGTGTCCTCCTGTTTCCTGTTCCTTTTTATGTCAGGAGTGCTGATCTGCTGGGCACAGGATTCACTGGCATTTCTGGGGACTGAGCTCAGAGGGATGGCTGTGGGGAGAGGAATGAACAAGTAGTTACTTTAGGGTGAAGTGTGGGATTGTCATCTTGGCTGAAGCTTGAGCAAAGCATTCAGAGGCCAATCCAAATACTAGCAGTGTGGTTGTTCTATGGACATGACAGCCAAGGTATACTTGTGTGTCAGGCCTACCATGCCATTTTACCAGCAAGTGTTGGTCAACAGTGCTACACTGCACTGCCTGTAGTAAATGTATTTCCAACTATAGTCATTGTGCTATATACAGTCATTTTTTTAATACTGCTAGACTATCTGTAATGACACCAGTTTGATTATCTGACAATATAGTACAGACAGTGAAGGCCACTGTGAAAAAGCCTTATCCCATAGTCCAGGTTTGATTCTCTCAGCATCACCTTGTATTTTGTCAAACTGAGAAAGTCACTTAATAGAACTTACAGTGGAAAGGAGGTATTTGCTACCCAATGGGTTTACAAAACGTATTTCTTTTCAGTCATTATCTTGACAGTTCTTGCTGATTTGTGCAGCACATACTAACTGCCCTGTTTAGCAGGGCTGTCAATACCAACTGTGCCTGTACTACTAAATAGGCAGTTACCTAACATCTCTGTCAGACCGTGTGCAGCAGGTACTCCTCAGACATGTTGTCAACAGTCCATTGGCAACATTGGCCAATGTGGGTGTACATGATGCATTTACTGTACACAATATTATTTGTACAAGATCAACAACACCCTACCTTGCAAAAAGGTATATTACTGACAGGCTCTTAGACAAAGGAAATATAAAACCATATTTTTTTCAGTAAGTGTTTTAAATATGTTCTGAGGACAGTCTCTCCTTTTAAAAGGAACCACCAGCATTCCAGTGGAAATACTGGATTTTATATATATATATATATATATATATATATATATATATATATATATATATATATATATATATGTGTGTGTGTGTGTATATTTAAAAAAAGCAATGCTTTCTTGATCCCTATGAATACTACACATGTATGCAGTCTGTCCCCATAACAAAGTACAAAGATTGTGCTATAAAATGGATCATCTGTTTCAGATCACATATCTAGTTATGAAATAACATTGGTCATTGTGGACTTGGTCTGGTCTCACTTTAATCCACAGGATTGGACAATAGGCTCTGCAGGTGCAGAGACAGCTGCCCTGGTGAGCACTGTTCCTTATAAACATGGCATGGTGTTGGATCCAGTGACGTGGATAGAGCAATGTCTTTTGGCTTCTCCCAGTTAGGGGTCACCACGGTGGATCACCGGTCTGCAGATTGATTGGCAGTGGATTTTTACGGTGCTGAGTTGGCAGCCTGATGCCCAACCTTCACAGAAGGCACATCTACATGCACATGCACCTACCTGCATGTCTTTAAAGATCACTCAGCTGCAGGGAGGACATGCAGATTCCTCACAGAAGGAACTCCAGCTGAGAATCGAACCAAAGAGCCTCTTGCTGTGAGGTGACAACACTAACCGCTGCACCAGAGTGGCCTAAACATCATTAAATGCTAGTGGTAGACTTAACAGTGGAATCCTAAAATTTATGATAGGGTTTGTGGCCAGGCTATCCTTCTAATGTTCTGTAGTGTGATTTCCTCTGTTTGCCTAATAATACATTGCTAAAAGTGAATACATTGTTAGCTGTACACATTTCTATACATATGCAGATAAGACTCTTGTTGTATGTAAAGCTTCCTTGCCACTTCTGATTTTTGAATCACTTGCTCTGGGAGTGATGTTGCTGGCTGCCACATGGCATTTCAAGTCTATACTGTCTGTGTTTGCTTGCATTCAAAAATTTCTGAATTCCCACTCTGTGGGCAAAATGCACACATAATAGTATTGGAAGAGGAACCCAAATACCTTTTAGCTTTTAAAGGGTGGCATATGAGGGAATTGGGCTATGTTCCCTTGGTTGAAATGGAAAACTAAAGTCTAATCTTTCAGAGTGACTGGTAGTTCAGAGAGTTATGATTCCCATGGCATTCATTTAAGAGCAGAGGAACCAGCCCATTTACTGGCTAGTCCAGTTAAATGTTGTTTATTAATTTATTGAAATTTGTTTACTGGGCAAGTCTGACCGAGCAGTGCCCTTTTTCAGTGGTGGCTAGTGGGGAAAAAGATCCATTATGTGCACATTATGGACGTCATTTGCATTGTTTCTTCACTAGCAGTCAGTTTCATTTGTGAGTAACAGTTCCATTATTCAAACATCTTTGATAGTGTTGTTTACAAACCGTTTTAATGGTTGCATGGGTTATATAGGAATATATATATATATATATATATTTATTTATTTATTTTTGTAAATACAGGGTAGGTGCAGGTAGTGGAATATCATCAGTATGCATAGACTGTCAAAATATTTGCAACTATCAAGACTTATTCAAAGTCTAGAATACAAGAAGATAAGATGGAATTAGAGCAGCCAACAGGAAAGAAGGGAGGAGTCACTAGGAAAATGAAGGAGAGGACATTATAGCTGAGGGTATAGTTGTGATAATAGTACATGAAGTTTGGAGCAGCAGAGAGTTATGGCACAAATTCATATAGTTATATTTGCATCAGTTTAACGAGGGGTGGTGCAGGTTCAGAGCCATTTATTAGGTTTTGCTTCAGTTGGTAATTAACGTCTTTCAGTGGACTGAGATGGCATTCCAGCTATTAGGAATGCAATGGGAATTCAGGGAGTATCCTGCATTGTTATAGAGAGTAACGATTTGTCAGTGGAGCAGAGAGGTCTCTTAGTAGTGTAAGTTTGAATGATGGAGTGAACAGGTGGTAATTTCAGGGTTGTGCAATAGTTTGAAAGGTGTAATTAATTATGACTACAGTAGAGAATTATTTAGTTTGAGCCAGTTTAGTTGCTTTAGATTGTCAGTGATGTGATCTATATTGTTTGGTTGTGAAATTGGCTACGTCACTGTAGCATTGTTCTAGTTTGGTTAAGAGAAGGAGCTGAAATTAGGATAGAAGAGGCATATAATAGGGTGGGGAGCAGAAAAGAAGTGGCTATGTTTTGTCCAGCAAGGTCAGTCAGGTAGTGTTACTCTGTAGAATCTAGTTTTTAGTGTGTCCTATTTATGACTAGCCTAAGGTGTAGATCAAATTTCAGGTGATCTATAATCACACCTAGTAGATTTGTGTGGGATACCAGGTTTATATTAGTTTTGTTGGATGACAGTATATTAAAGGTATTTTTGGGGGATGAAGGAGAATTGGGGGTCAGCAGTAATAGTTTTTTTTTTTTATTCAAGATGAGTCGAGTTAGACTCAAGCCTCTATGGAGGAGAAGGTTTCTGGGTGAGTGAATGGGTGGTGTCCTAACGGCACATATTAGAGTGGAATCCTCAGCATATTGTATTATGCTGGGCTGGCCTCTTTGGCTGCTTGCTGGTTTTAGGTTGTTGACAAATAAGTTGATCAGTTGTGATCCTGGGATGGAGCTTGGCTAGTTTATTAGCAAGTATGTTCTGAACAGGTTATTTGCTGCAAATTTAGCCACTTTATTATAGCATTGTTCAAGTTTTGCTTTTAGTGATGCCTGGAAGTTAATAAGGATGGGAGTGGCATAAAATAGTGAGGGGAGGAGGCAAGTGTAGTTTTATGTTGGTGAGAGTTTTAGGCACTGTAAATCATCCCTAGATTTTGGGTGAGTTTCTTTTCTTTTCTTTTATATATGGAGGTTGAATTTGAGTATCATCCACTTTCATCCATAATAATTTACCACGAGAAGTGCATTCAGTGGTATTTTAAATTTTGTTTTTTCATGAGAGATGGATTTGAGGGGGGAAGTAGTTCTGTTTTTTGAGGATGAATTATGAATAACAAAGCTATGTTTCAGTAGCTGTTAAGCTTCCTGATTAATTTCTTGGAGATTTGCCAGGTTGTCTGATGTGCATATGAGTGTGGAGTCATCTGCTTGTTATATGGATGTGTGGAGGGTGTTGGTGTGAAAAAGAAGTTACGTACTCAACATAACAATCTATCTGTGTTGTCCATTTTCATTCTTCCTCAACTGTTTGGTTCAGATCCAATCCTCGGATCCGACTCGGCCGTTACTTTAGCTCATGGCCACCAAAAAGCTCTCGAGCTCCTTTCTTACTCATAATGTACCAACCCCTAACATACCTGAGACCTTGTTTGCTGTTTGACATAAAGTAGGAAGTACTAATATAAACTTCCTGTCAGAAGAAGCCATATCTGAAGCTCAATATGAAGGACAGTGGTGTCCTTATAAATGCGCATTCTTTCAGAAATCAATTGAGAAAAAGGTTGGTGGTTGGTGGGGAGTTGAAGAACGAAAATGGACAACACAGCCGTAATGTTATGGTAAGTATATAACTTCTTTATCTGATGTTGCCACTTTACATTCTATCCTCAACTGTTGGGACAGAGTCTCCAGCTACCTAAATTCCTGGGTGGATTCTAAGGAAGGATATTCCTGAGCTCAGTTGAGCCAAAGGCTGCTCTTCCCCTCAAGACCAGATCCAGTCTGTAATGAGTAATAAAGGTATGAGGATTAGCCAAGTTGCAGCTACACATGTCATCCATGGAAGCCTTAGAGAAGAACAGTGAAGAAGTTGTCATGGATCTAGTTGAATGAGTTCTTAAAGGCTTTGGTAAGGATAGATCCAATTTGTTATAAATAAAAGACATGCAATCTGTCAGCCATATGGCTAAAGTCAGCTTTGCAACTCTCTTGACCAATTTAGAATCTGCAAAGGAGACAAATAATTGATTTGTCTTCCTAATTCCTTTTGTGCTATGCAAGTGAAAATGTAATTGTCTATGGACATCCAACAAATGCAACATATATTCATCTTTGGTTGCAAATGTTGGAAAGAAGACTTGAAAATTAATGAATTGGTTGATACTGGATTATGATACAACCTTAAGAAGGATTGGTATGTAATGTTACTCTCTATGAAAAATCAAGTAAGGAGGATCAGAGGACAATGCTTGAAGTTCTGAAATTCTTCTAGCACAGGTAATAGCCATTAGAAAAATTGTCTTCCAGGTCAGGAATTTATGATCACATTTAGCTGCTGGTTCAAAGGGAGAATAAATTAAAGCCTGAAGTACCATATTTAAACCCATGGAGGGCATAGAATCTGTATAGGGAGGTCTCAGCAGGAGGGTGCCTCTCAAAAAAGCCTTACAAAGCTTAGATGAGGCCAAGAAAGAATTTTCAAATTCAATATGAAAGTTAGAGAGAGCTGCCAACTTAACTCTAATTGTTGAGGAATTAGCCCCCTCATTAAAAATTGTTGACAAATTTTCAAGAGCACTGTACAGGAGCTAAGAAGGGATCACTGTGCTTCTGATGTGCCCAAAGATTAGGAGTTATGTACTTACCACTACTTGGTATCTGTGTTGTCCATTTTCTTTCTTCCTCACTGGTGGGTTACAGGTTCAATCCTTGGATTCTTCTTGGCTGCATTTCCAGACTCAGGATACTATTCTCGAGCTCCCCCTCTTCCCATAATGCACTATGCTATCTCTAACTCCTCAGACTGAGTTTGCTGCCTTTGTCTACAGAATTATAGAGACAGGACAGAAAAATAAGAACTACAACTCAAATGTGGAACTAAAAATTAGTGTAACATCCAATATCCTTCTAGAAAGATAAGGCCGAGCATGGCTGACAGGGAAGGTGAGGAAGAATGAAAATGAACAACACAGATACCAAGTTATGGTAAGTACATAACTCCTAAATTTGATGTTGCCCTTTTCATTCTTCCTGAATGATAGGTTAAAGTCCCCAGATTCATAATTCTTGGGAGACCTTCAAGGAAGGATATGCCAGAGCACTGTCAAACCAAAGGAAGGTCTGTTTCTGGAGACACTGTCCAGTTTGTAATGCATCACAAGGTTAAGATTTTTTAAACAAGTGACTACATTATAAGTATCATCAAAAGAAACTATAGTAGAAAGGCTGATGAGGTAGTCAGAGATTTGGTAGAATGGCTCGAGGATGAAATGGCTATTGTAAACCATTTCGGGAATAAATCAGCAAAAAAAAGGTCAGTAATCTATTCGGCCAGGATAATATATTGTACTGCTTAATCTAAGCAGTTAGAAGGAAAAAGAGATAAACAGCTGGTCAAGATTTTCTGTACTATTTAGTCCCATGAAAAAATTAACATAATTGCCTATGTATATCCTGCAGGTGAAACATGCGTCAGCCATAATTAAAAAAAAATTGGTTTCTGTAACTACTTGGTTATAAATGAGGGATAGGTCCAGAAGGGCACCCTATTTTATGGACAAATAATAGAGAGGCTTAGCAAACAAAGCCTGAAGCTTGGAAAATTCAGTTCCCTAATGTAATGTGACCAAGAAAAAAGTTTTTTTCTTGAAAGAAATTTCATATCACAATTGCTCGCTGGTTCAAGGATTTCTGTGTCAGCTTCTGAAGAATGACCGTGAGATCCGAAGTAATCCAATACTACCAGTCTGCCCTTACCTCCTCCCAACATAACCCCAAAAAATTCTGGTCATCAATAAATTCCATCCTCCACCCAGGTAAAGTAAGTACACCTACTCCTAACTTAACTTACTCCTCTGAAAATATTGCTACCTCTTTCAACAATCACTTCACACAAACCTTACTATCACTAGCTAGACAACACAACCCTGCCTCATAAACCCACACCATCAACTAGAACTAACAATCTCCCAACTAGCTTCTCTTTCTCTCCTGTTCCTACCTCCAAAATAAAACAACTACTAACTAAACTTAAAACCACCAGATTAGCAGCAGACAACCTCCCAGGTGAATACATTCAACTTGCAGCTGACGCTCTAGCCTACCCCATATCACTCTTGATTAACAGATCTCTGTCAGAAAGTTATGTTCCTACACTATGGAAAGTCTCACACATAATTCCCCTACACAAAGGAGGCCCCTCCACAGATCTAACCAATTACCGCCCCATAGCTATTCTCCTGCCACTCTCCAAAATACTAGAGAGATGCATTCATTCTCAAGTCTCAGATCACCTCCTTGCTAACAACCTCCTCTCCAACACACAACACGGTTTCCGACCTAACCATAGCACCACCACCACCTTACTCTCTTTCTCTAACACTATCCTACAAAATAATAATTCAGGTTATCTCTCCTCAGCTACCTTCCTAGACCTCTCTAAAGCTTTCAATATGGTCCCACACAAACAACTCATCTCTCTTCTTAATAACCTATCCTTCTTTCAACCAGTCATTAACTGGTTTTAGAGTTACCTGACTGCCAGCAAGCAGTTGTTTGGCAGGACAGCCTATCATCCCAACTACCAGTCTCCATAGGAGTTCCCCAAGGGTCCATCCTGGGACCCCTACTCTTCTCTATTTTCACCAATAATCTAGCCTCAGCCACAACACATGGCACACTCATACAATATGCAGATGACTCAACCATCATCTGCACAGCCCACTCCCTACCAGAACTGCAAAAGTCACACAGTAAGCATTTTCTTCTATTGAAACTTGGTTATCCGATGCCCAACTAATACTCAACCCAAACAAAACAAAATTACTAATCTTCCAACCCACCAAACTTACCCTAGACAGCTCTCACTTTAACATCACAGCAAAAGACAACACCACCATCCATCCTGCAGAACACACCAAATTACTAGGAGTAGAAACAGACAATAAACTGAATTTTGACATTCACATTTCCATGACCATTAAAAAAGTGCACAAAAAACTAGGAGCATTATATAGAAATCAGCAACTACTTATCAAAGCAGCTAAAATTTAGGTAGCAAATTCTCATCTTATCTCTACCCTACTCTATGCTTCTCCAATATTTACTAACCTTAGACAATGTGATCTAAATAAGCTTGAAACCTGCTACAACAAAATCGCCAAATTCGCCACAGGAGCTTCCTACCATACTCACCACTGTCTGTCACTAGCAGAACTGGGCTGGCTAGAGCTCCCCCACCTCCTTCAATGGTACCAACTCACACTCTCCCACAAACTAATAAACCAACCACTAAAAGTCCCATCCCTCCAGAATCTACTCCAACCCTACATAACTATGAGACCACTAAGATCCAGCCACAAAAACCTCCTAACAGGTCACAAGAGCCATTAACTCTGCTGGAGAAGCATTATTCTCCTGCACTATAGCCAAACTCTGGAACTCCCTCCCATCCTCAATTACCTCTGTAACTTCTTGCACCCACTTCAAATCCTTACTAAAATCACACTTAAAACCTTGCCAGATATGCCCTTGCAACCCCCCCCCTCTAATACCATTCACTCCCCCAACCCACTACCTCTCTCAGCCCCTATCAACAACCTACTTTTACCAAGCTTGGCTACTCATGTTCCCAGCTACCTACCACATAATACTAACTTCTTGTAGCATCAACTGCTAATGGCTATTATGTAACTCAAAAACAGTTTGTATCAGTTGTTCACTAATGAATCTCAACTACATTTTAACCATGTTTAGTATATGTCACCATATTTTAAAATTGTACTATGCTCTACAGCTGTTTTACATCTGTTTTCTTCTTGTCTTGCGGCCTTAACTGGACTAATATCTATATTTAAATGCTATTTATTTTAACTGTATAATGCAAACACTAATGTAGAGCTTTTCTCCCTGGGCCTCCGCTGAAAACGGACCTGTGTCCAGTCGGACTCTTCCGGTCAACAAATGTAAATAAATAAATAAATAAATAAAAAAACTGTATATAATCCAGAAGCAGTCAAGGCAAGGACTTTGTTTCCATAGTGAAAAATAGAAATTGATATAGTTGTTAACTGAAGTTCAGTAGTAGAGAAAATCTGGCCTTCTCCTTAAAATGGTTGGCAACAAGGGGAAAGGAAAAGTACTGAGAAAGGTTTAAAGCTCGAAATGGAAGTTCTTATGTGTAATTTATTTTTATTATTATCCATTTATTTGACATTGCAAACAAAATCATGGCAGTCAATATTTTACAATACACTTCTCAAAAGGCCAGAAAGGAGAGAGAAATCTTAGAAACATACCCTATTATGTCAGGATAAGCAATGCTACAGTAGAGGTCCTGAACCTACTGGCTAATGTCACAAACAAGGGAAGTGAGCCTGCACTGCCTTACAATCACTGGAAATAGAAAAAACATGTGGTCAGTTTGAGGGAGTTGAGATTGGGATACTGGATCTCCGAAGGCTGAGATAAGAGATCCCGACTGCACACCAGAATCCATGGAGGATATTTCAGATGAGACCCGAGACAGGGAAATTGCACTTGATGAGGCTAAAAAAGGGAGAATGAGAATGGCATTGCTCTTCAACCTGATGGCTTTTTTTAGAAACCTTGAGAGCAATAGTAGAGGGGGCTAACCATATAGGAGAATGGGGGGCTGATTGTGAACCCAAGCATTCCTTGGGGATTCCCCCCTGAGGGGGGATGACAGCAAAGTATCTGCTGTAAATGTTGTTTGGGGGAAAGCAAGAAAGTCATAAGAAGGTTGGCCCCAATGGCTGAAAACCAGGTTCACAACTGAACCACTCATGAGGCCTCAGACAAGACCACTGAATTTGTTTGCCAGAGTGTTGAATTTCCCCAATATGTGTGTTGCAGTTAGCAAGCAGTCCAAAGAAATTGCCCATTCCCACACCCTCATTGAATCTCTGCACAGGGAGTAAGAATGGGTTCCTCCTTGTTTGATGATATACTAAACTACTGACATGTTGGCGGTGTGCATTCAGATAGTCCCCAGAGGGATAACATCCTGAAAGGTTTGTAACGTGAGTAGGATAGCTCTCAACTCTAAGACATTGGTATGCAACTTGGTCTCCAGAGGAGACGAGGTGCTTTGGACCATCTTTCACTTGAAATTCCCCCCCTTCCCCACTCCAGATGGGAAGTGTTTGTGGTCATTGTGGCTGTGGGGGGGGGGGGGTGTAGAAGAAACAGCCTGCCTAGGACAGATTTTATAGGAGCAGATAAAGGCTGAAAAAGAACACAACCACAAGTTTTTGAATGAATCTTGCTGGAGAGGGACGGAATTGACAGTGAGTCCCACACTTGATTTCTTAACGAAGTGATGTGGTGAAGAATAAAAGATGCTATCTGGTTTGCTGTAGTCAAAGGCGAGCCTATGAATTCCAAATTCTGTATGGGGGATAGATTTGATTTTTCCAGATTTATAGTAATGTCCAGGAATCTGGAGATTTGAAACAGGTAATCCCCTGCTTGTAACGGTTGATACCTGGTTGGAGCAGAAAGGGGGAAAGATGTTCAGATACAGAAACACCTGAAATCATTTGAACCTCAGGTGAGCAGCCACTACTGGCATGCATATGGAAAGACATCCTGGGGGCTGTGGTGAGTCCAAAAGGCAGACCTCTGAATTGGCAGTGACTGGCTCCCAGCTGGAAGTGCAGATGTCTGTTGGAAGTGCCTGTTTAATTTGATGCAATAGTACATGTCCTAAAAAAGTATGGAGTACATGCAATCATCCTAGCGCAGAAGCAGCCAGATGGACTGAACCATGACCATCTGGAACTTTGACTTCTATATGTATAAGTCATTCAGATAGAAAAATGAAGCTGTAATAACCTTTGGATATCATGCTCGGCACCCAAACCTTGTTTGTTAAGCTGGTCCAGGCACCCAGGTGCCACAAAAAAGTCCTCTGACTATCTCCATAGATGGGCAGTCAGACAGCACTTTAGGACCACTGACAGGGTCTGTCAGAGAGGGTTCTATAAAGCCCTGGTTCTGTGGAGCACCTCTACTTTTAGGGCCCAAGCTCGGACACATAGCCTCTTAGGAATGTCTGCATCCTGAAAACAGACAAACAGATTCAGTGGGCACATCCACTGAGTCACCAGAGTGTGCACTAGGCAAGAAGGCAAGAAGTCCAAGTGGGTTTGACTCTGAGAAGCCAGTGCACTATTATACCTCCCAAGAGACTCTATTTGTCAAGTAGGAAAGGGAGTAGAAGTAAGACCTAAAGGTTATGTTGTAGCCCAGTACTGTATTTATTTATTCTCTGGGATAGAACATTGGCCTGCATGTATCTTATACTTATCTTGTGGCCATGGAACTAGTGGAATGGGCCCGTAATGGTCATCTAGATAGTGTAACATTGGCCAATTTAGTTCTGCGAAGGAAACAACTAATTGGAGAGAACGACCAGCAAGACAAACCCTTTAAGGAAGGATGACAGGGGTAGTTCTTGAATACTAGCTGCAGGGGGGGAAACATCTCCATGGGAGAAATGGTATTCTGGGCCAAAAAAAGTACTGGTTGAGCACCTGTGCAAGTCATGACAGGGAGGAACTGACCAAACCTCCATGCCAGAAGAAAAACAACAAACAGTGAAGCTGTTGGATGGGAGGGATGTTTTGGATCTGAAGAAGCTGCACTGGCTCAACAGTTTGAGTCCAAAGGGGTTTGGATTTGAGCCATGCCTGACACTTGTCTGTTGGATCCTAGGCTTAGGATCCAGCTGAGTTTTGTTAGAAGCTGCACTGGCCCAACAGCTTGGATCCGAAGGGGGTTCAGATCACAGAAGTGCCTAACACTTGCCTGTTGGATCCTGGGCTTAGGATCCAGGGAAGGAACTGCCTTTTTACACGGGTGATGCAGAAGCACTGGACGGTGAAGCAACTTGCCGAGTGTCACACAGTGTGTAGGTGAAAGTCATGAGATTCGGATCATGAGCAACAGGGTGTGTGCTGTTTTTTATTTGTTCCTTTTTTTTTTGAAGGCAACAAGGAAAAAAGAGAATCATCAGATACGATGGATGTCTCGGATCCAAATGAAACCAAGCTCCAATGACAGCTGTGGATCCAGATGCACCAGATTCAAGAACAGCCCAGTTCTCTGTGGGTGACCTACCAGACGTCAGATCCAAGACCGTTGGATATAAGGAGAGAATTAGGAGTTGTGTACTTACCATAACTTAGCATCTGAGTTGTCCATTTTCATTATTCCTCATTGAGGGTTATGGATCCAATCCTCGGATCTGTCTCGGCCGTATTTTCCAGACTTCAGATACTAGTCTTGAGCTCCTCCCTCTTCCCATAATACACTATGCTGTCTCTAATTCCTCAGATCGAGTTTGCTGCCTAAGTCTACTGATTTTATAGAAATACAGCAAAGTAAGAATTAAAAACTCAAACTTGGAACTAAAAAGTTCCTGTATCTTTCAATATCCTTTGAGAAAAGACAAGGCTGGGGGATGGTTGGTAGGGACATGAGGAAGAATGAAAATGGACAACACAGATGCTAAGTTATGGTAAGTAGCTAACTCCAATATCTGATGTTGTCCTTTTCATTCTTCCTCACTAATGGGTTAGAATCCCCAGCTATGTAACTCTTGGGAGGCCCTCAAAGAAGTAAATATTGTGGGAAGAAATAGCCAGGGAATTGTTATGGCTAGGCTTGTATAGGCCCTATGAACCTATGTCATTGCACTTTCAAACCTAAAGAAGGCCTGCTTCAGACAGCACTGCCCAATATGTAATGTATCACAAAGATATGATTATGGAGCAAGTGACTATAAGAGCAATATTATCAAAGAAGGCTCGGTGAGAAAGTCAGGTGAGGAAGCCATGGATTTGGAGAAGAGGGATGCCAGCACACAGTCGAACCAAAGGAAGGACTGTTTTGGAGACAATGCCCAAATTATAATAAGTCAAAAAAGTATGAATCTTTAAGGAAAAGACCCTCAGGCAGACACTGTCAAAGGCTGATGAGGTAATTATGGACTTAGTAGAAGGGGTTCTAGAGTGCAAAGGCAATTTCGGCCATTCGGGAAAAACTCGGATAGTCACAAGACAGATAACTGTCAATTATATGGATTGATGAATGATCATCTCTGTGGCCATTATGGATATACAGAAAGGATTGATC
The DNA here is from genome assembly GCF_019279795.1 of Protopterus annectens. Classification (NCBI taxonomy): domain Eukaryota; kingdom Metazoa; phylum Chordata; order Ceratodontiformes; family Protopteridae; genus Protopterus; species Protopterus annectens. Next base: position 735,676,367 of record NC_056739.1, read on the forward strand.
CAGGGTAATATCCTAACTTTAAGGAAATAATGTATGTAGTCTGTCATTTGGAGAAGCTATGCCTTTAGTTAAAGCACATAGAAATAGAAGTGCTTGATCTCCGATGGAAAAATTAGGAGATCTGAATTGGACTATGTAATTCCTGGGTGTTATTTCAAAAAAAAGGGAACCAAATGGATGGGAGCCCAAAAATTACGATGCCAAAAGGTGCCAAGGATGTTAACAGAGGTTTTCTTTTTTTTAATTATCCCAATGGCTTGTACAAAAAGTTCTAGTTCAATTGTAGATTGGGATTTGACATGTGGGAGACAGGCCACAGGGCCCATCTGAACTATCATCTCACTGGGGTCAGAGTGAGGTGAATGTTCTGCATAAAGAAATTCCTAAGGAAATGTTTCTGGGGAGCCTTGTAATGTTACAAGAGCTGGTGTTATATCCGGAGAAGTGACAATCCTTTTAGTTTTCCAGGGGAATCATAAGGATGGACTATCCTCCACTTAATATGCACCTCTATCATAGTGGACATCATCGGAAAATTATACGTTATGTAATTACCATAACTTGGCATCTGTGCTGTCCTTCATTCTTCCTCACTACTGAGTCTAGGATCTGCCCATCGGATCCGATTTGTCCATTTTCCTTTAGGCTTGAGATCCAAGCCTCAAGGTCCTCCCTTTACCCATAATCCCCTAGACCATCCCTGAGCTCTCAGATTGAGTTTGCTGCACTACATATATACATACATATCCAAAAGTAAAACTGCCCTCACATGATAGTAATCATGAGCCATAGGAGAGTTAGTATTCTGAGTAAGCTCAGAGCCAAAGATCTATGGGTTCTGAAGATATCTAGGAAAACTTCCAGGAACAAAGGAAGGTGAATGGATGGGGGGAAAGTGAGGTAGCTCAGTGGCTACCTTGGGCATGAAGGAAGGGTTGGTTTGAAGGTATACGCTATGTGGAAGACAATATAAGGGGGTTTCACTGACAATGCCTGTAACTCAGAGATTCTCTTCACCGAAGTAATAGCCACAAGCAGAATACATATTTCAAATCACAGGTGTTTGCTGGTTCAAAGGGTTTTTGGCTTAGCCCTTAAAGAATTATCGGGAGGTCCCACTGAGGAGAAGGTTCTTTAATTGGAGGCCTAAAAAGGAAAACTCCCTTCATGAAATCTTTACAAATTTAGTAGAAGGCAAGGAAAAATGTTGATTTCCTGAGTGAAAATTAGATATCACTGCTAGCTGGAGTTTAATCAAAGAAAAGCTAGCCCCTTGATCAAAGAGGTGGCTAAGAAATAGCTAGATATCTGGAATTGAAAGTGAAAAAGTATCAATGTTCTCTTTGCAAGCCCATTTAGAAAATCTTCTCCACTTATTTTTGTACAGTCTTTTAGTGGATGACTTCTGAGAGGCCAGGACAATGTGACATGCTGGAGAAGCTAGCCTGGACTGTCTATCAATCATTGGAATTGGAAAAAACATGTGGTTCGCTTGAGGGCTTGGAAACTGGAGTGCCGTAGTTCTGATGGGTGAGATAGGAGGTCCTGAGAGGGCTCCAGAATCCATGGAGGATATTTGAGATGAGACCATAGGAAGGAGAACCACACCTAGTGAGGCCAAAAAGGGGCAATGAGAATGACTCAGGTCTTTGACCTGCTCACTTTCTGAAGAAATCTTGGGATTAGAGATAGAGGAGGATAAGCATAGAGGAGACCTGGGAGGGGGGGGGGGGCAATTGTGGAATAGAGCATCCCTTAGTGACTCCCCATGAGGGAGGATCAGAGTAAAATATTTGTTGCACTTGTTGAGGGGACAGGCAAATAGGCTGCAGCAAGAAAATTGGCCCCAATGGCTGAAAATCTTGTTTGCTACTGACTGATTGAGGGACCACTCATGAGGAATCAAGATGGACCTGCTAAGTCTGTCTGCCAACGCATTGTTTTCCTCAGGTATGTGCATTGCAACTAAAAAGTGGTCTGAAGAGATTGCCCATTCCCAGACCTTCATGGCTTCCCTGCATAATGGGTAAGAATGAGTTCCTCCTTGTTTGTTGATGTACCAGACCACTGACATATTGTCTGTGTGAATAGCAATGGTTCCTAGAGGAAGGCCGTGCTGAAAAGCTTGCAATGAAAGAAAGACTGCCCTCATCTCTAGGATGTTGGTATGCAACTTGATCTCTAAATGGGGACCACATGCTTTGAACTAATTTCCTGTTGTAATGCCCCCCATCCCAGCTGGGAAGTGTCTGTGATCACTGTGGCTAATGGTGTGGGAAGAGAGAATGGCTTGCCCAAGTACAGGTCCTGGCAATGAATCCACCAAAGAACATGACATTCACAGATTGGGGTAAGTTTTATAGGCATAGAGAGAGGATGATGGAGGGGAGATCACTGAACTGCCAAGGCCACTGGAGTTGTTGTGTCTTTCGGCTTTTCCCTCATGAAAAACCTGGCCATGGGAACTAGTATTATTGCTGCTGACATGGAACCTAGAACCTGTAATATCAGCCTTGCAGGAGGAAAGGGATGACACAGCATGCCCTGTATCTGATTTCTCAAGGAAGATATTCTGTGTGTTGGAAGATACACCACCATGTGCAAGGTATTTAGCTGGGTTCCTATAAATTCTAGGTTTTGTACAGGAGTTAACTTTGATTTTGACAAGTTTACAGAAATTCCTAAAAAGTTTGAGATGTACATTAAAAAGTCTCTGGCTTGAATCAGTCAATGCTTGGTTGAGGCAGTAAGGAGCCAATCATCTGGGTATGGAAACAGCTGGAATCCTTTGAGCCTCAAGTGAGCTGTACCACTGCCATGCACTTGGTGAACACCTGGGGGGAGGAGGACCGAATGGTAGTTCTGAATTGATAGTGATTGTCTCCCAGCTGGAAGCTCAGAAATTTTCTGGAACGCCTGTATATCTTTGTATGACAGTATGCATCCTGGAAATCTATGGAGCACATCTAGTCATTTTTGTGCAGGGGCAACAGAATTAACTATACCGTAACCATTTGGAACTTGGACTTCTTTATACATTGATTCAATTTGCTTAGATCCAGGATTGGTCTGAGGTCCCCTGTTTTCTTTGGCATCAAAAAGAAGCAGGAGTAAACTCCAAATCCTATCTGTTTGGTAGGGACCTTTTGGATGGCTCCTTTTTGAAGCAGCTTTTGGATTTCTAGGGCTGCTAACTTCCTCCGACTGGGTGGAACATCAGGGAGTTTCCTGTTTAGTCTTGTAGGAAGAAGAGGAAAAGGAATTTAATAGCCTTTGGATATAATGGAAGGCACCTATTTGTTTTGTGTAATACCTGTCCTGGTTTCTAGGTGCAGAGAAAAACATCCCCCCGACTGCCTCCAGAGAAAAACAAATGGGCAGCACTTCAGGAGCACTGATAGGGCCTGTCAGGAAAGTAATCCCTACAACCCTGGTTCTGCGGACCCCCTCTGCCTCTAGTATGACACCTGCCATTGAAACCTCCTCCTATGTTTCTGGAAGAGGACTCACTCTGCTAGTCCTGGAAAGATGCCTGAGACTTGCGGAACCAAACTTGGTTCCTGAAGAAGGTACGCTGAGGGGTAGAAAATTTGATTCCATCTGCAGACATGATCTTTCCCTCTTGCTTGCTGTGGGTGAGAATTTCTTTAAGTGATGGCCCGAAAAGGGAGGAACCATTGAAAGCGGCATTAATAAAGGCTGTCTTATAGGGTTCTGTAAAATCACAGAGCCTCATCCAGGCATGTCGCTGTATGGTTATGCCTAAACCAGCTGCTCGAGAGGCGCCTTCCACTGCATGGCAAATTAATTTCATCAATGAATTAGTTATGGACAACAGAGTGGCCAGCTGCAGAAAACATATAAACAAAGGTATGGCATCTAAGTCCAAGAAAGTCATTGTTCCACTGTATTCAGCATTCATCAGACCTATCATTGAGTACAATGCCTCCTTTGGTATGTACCTAACCAGGCATATCCAACAACTGGAACATCCACAGAGGTTCCTAATTAAAAGAATACAGGGTGTAAGTAAAATGTCCTACGCAAACTGCCTCAAGGCCCTATCCCTGTATTCTGTCTCCTACAGGCTTTTGAGGGGAGATCTATGCCTGGCATACAGGTCATTGTCAGACCCCACTCTGATGGACCTCCTGCATATCCACAAATCAAACAGCACCAGAATTACCCATTCTAAAGACGTATGCCTTGCCTGTGATATAAATAGGACCTGCTGGAGAGATAGGTATGTATCCCAGAGACTAACCTGTCTATGGAACAGGCTACCCAAACATGTGAAGCAGAGTTCCTCCCTAACCCAATTTAAGTGCAACTTGGAAAATTGGATGGGAAACTAGAAGTTCATCCCTGTTGGTACCTACTGTATGTCTCTAATGGACGCAGGTAATCTGTAAATGGTTCATCTACCAAACCCATGCTTACACTTATCAAGGGTATCAAAACTTGTCAGAGATTTGGGATGCATGGCTAAACTTAAAAAGGGCCTTGTGGTTGTTAGCCTAGCAAACATCTATGAACCTATGAACTCAAAAACTGGTGGTCGGTGGGTGGAGATAGGATTTTATCCAGACGTTTAGAATCGGTTCAACAGTGTCCAGTTCCTTCCATGCCCAGTGCAGACAAGGTCGATAAGCTCATCTGCTGAGATGGGGATCACCCAAGATGTAGATGGGCCAGCCCTAAAGGCCACCAGAAACAGTCTCCTCAGGAGAAGGATTCTGGGCAGACCATAAACCTCTTTGTCTAAGGATTTAAAACTCAAAAACTTGAGTCTAAGGATTTAAAACTCAAAAACTGGTGGTCGGTGGGTGGAGATAGGATTTTATCCAGATCAGGCAATCCCAAATAAAACCAAGACTCTTTCCACAAAGGGCAAACGTCCAGTCTGGTGGACCCCAGCCATTAACAAACTTTACAATAAGAGGAGAAAGCTATTACATGATAGAACAAAATCCATAAAAGGGAAGTCACCCCTGATCATTATTAGTAAAAAAATACGAGCACTCATAAAATCAACTAAGGCCAATTTTGAGAGAAAAATTGCCATGGATTCAAAGGACAATCATAAGGCCTTTTTCAGCTATGTTAGGAACCTGGGTGGAAACTCCCAGATATGCTCAGAATTAGTCCAAAATGATACAAAAATCACTGAACCCACAGACATTGCCAACATACTGGCAGACAGGTTCAGTGCAAACTTCACCCTCTCCCCTAAAGGAGAGATAACTATCCCAGCAGAGTGTAGCCTCCCAGACATCTCAAATGCGCAGGTGAAAGCTGCTCTCTCTAAAGCTAAAAACACAGCATCAATGGGACCGGATGCTGTGTGCTACACGAGCTAAATGAGGAATTAAACCCGCACATAAGGCAGCTGTTTAATCTCAGCCTTACCACAGGATACGTGCCCAAGGAGTGGCGTGCGGCAACTGTGGTCCCACTCCACAAAGGCGGTGCCTCTACGGACCCTGGTAATTACAGCCCATAAGCTTAACAAGTCTAGTCTGCAAAGCTATGGAGAGGATCATAATGGATCTCATAAACAAAGATATAGGGGACTTGCAGACATTGGACCCGATCCAGTTTGGCCGTCAAGGGCAGATCATGCCTTTTGAACTTGGTCGACTTCTTGAAACAGTCACCAAGGCCATTGATGAGAGAAAGACAGTCCATACAGCCTACCTTGACCTTGCAAAGGCCTTGACACAATACCCCACTGGTATTGTAGAAAAACTTACCAGCTTAAATGTAAACCCATATGTCACAAGATGGGTTGCAAACTGGCTTAAGGACAGAACCCACAGGGTTAGAGTTGCTGGCTATGTCAGACTCCAAGCCGGTCACTGGCGGTGTCTCACAGGGCTCGGTCCTTGGCCCCTATTGTTCGGCATCTACTTCTCAAGTACAGGCCAACATGGGAGGACTTTGGCTGACAAAGTTTGCAGGCGACTGCAAACTGGGCACCATAGTGGAAAGTGCATCGGACACGGATATCCTTCAGAAGGGACTCACGGAAACAGATAGCTGGTGCCAGAGCCATGGCCTGAAGTTAAACGCCAAAAATGTATAGTCATACCCTTCGGGAAAAACAAGGTAACCCCAAGCTACCATATAGGTGGCAATCCACTAAGCACAGAAGAGGTTATCAGGGACCTGGGGACCCAGGTTGACAGTGGCCTTTCTTTTGACACTCACGTTGCTAAAGTGGTTAGAAAGACCTTCTACATTGCCTACCTGATCATGAAGGGATTCACATCCAGATCTAGTGAGGTCATTGTTCCCCTGTACTCTTCACTTATCAGACCAATGATCGAGTACAATGCCCCATTCGGGATGTATCGCACCCGACATCTGCAGCAATTGGAGAGACCCCAAAAGTTCCTCACCAAAAGGATAAAGGGACTCCAAAATCTGTCATATGCTGCCAGATTGAAGAAACTCCAGCTCTATTCAGTTGCATACCATCTGCTCAGAGGTGACATGTGCCTGACATACAAGGCCATGTCCAACCGAATTAATGGACATGCTCCACCTCAAAAAATCCAAATCCACCAAAACCACTAGAGCAAGCGACTTAAACCTTAGCACAGATATAAATAGGACATGCTGGAGGGATAGATTTATCACTCAGAGACTCCCTATGCTATGGAATAAAATCCCGGTCCATGTGAGGCAGAGCACCTCGCTGGCTCTGTTCAAGAGAAATCTTGACCTGTGGATGGGAGATCGTAGGTTTATCCCGGGAATCATCTCTGTGTCACTGCTGGACAGAGGCACAACAAACTAATGGGCACAGTATTTTTTCATATAAGGGGTGGCGTAAGCCACAAAAATTTGGGCTAGGCTTATAAATGCCTTAGGGCAGATAGCCTAGTATAAATCTATGAACCTATGATTTCCACGATGTCCCTAAAGGAGACATCATTAGGTGGAGATCAGAGAGATCTTTCCCCTTCCTCAAAGTCTTTGTCGTCTGTGAGAGACTCCATGGGGGAGTGTATGTGCTTCCTTTTGCACAGCCTCTTTTGGGGAACCTCTTTGGTGGGAAGGTCCAGGGAGGTATCAGAAGAGGAAAACATACATGGAGACCTTCTTGAACTGGCTGACCCGATGGAATGATGGGCTCAGCACTCAAAACAAATGAAGACTGGAAAGTAGGAATCAAGACAGAAGAGGATTGTTCTCTAGCTGCAGAAAAGACCCTTTCTACAACCTGGAAAGCTGATGGACCCAAAGAAACTTCTCCCTCCATCCTCAGAGCTAGAGCCACCAAAGAAAGGAAGTCAGGGCCAGCCACGGATCCATACCATCATCAAAGAATCAGACCCGAGATGTCTAGAGCCAAGGTGCCCAAGGGAATGGAATGATCCAAACAAATTGGAGCTGAACACTGCCCCTCGGGGGCTTGGTCAGTGTCTGGAGAATCTTGGATGGCAGGATCGGGGACACTGCCTGTAATGTCAGTTCCGATGTATTGTCTCTAGCTCTCAGATCCAAGGCCTTAGGATCCGACGCTTGGGTGGATAGCATGGGAGAACTGGTGCTGGGAGCCAAGACCATTGGATCCAAAGAGGGGGTATGATCCGAGGTTTGCAGCACTAAAGTCGGATCTGACAAGGTCTGATACAAAATCCTTCTTTGTTTTTGGGACGGCTCCAAGTAGGAAGAAGGAGACCTGTAGTGTCTCTTCCTTGGGTCTGACACAGCCTGTTTAGTGGAGGTTTGAACTCCAGCAGGCAATGTATCTTTAAGGATCAACTTGTTCCTTCAGTTCAAGAGAGCTCTTGGAACACACACACACACAAACACACACAAACACACACACACACACACACACGCACACATGCACACACACACACACACACACACACACACACACACACACACACACACACACACACACACACACACACACACACACACACACACACACACACACACACACACACACACACACACACACACACACACACACACACAGTATAATTCACTCTAAGAAAAAGACGCAGCAAGGAACGGGAATAGAGAAAACTTAGTAGAAAGGAAGAATGAGAAAAATTGAACCAGTGCAAACACTACCTAACCTACCTACCTAACACACTCTCACTGAAAAAAACAATCCAGACTAACTAATAGAATGAAATAGTAACAAGCGAATCTTAAGGAGAGAAGCAAAAAAAAAAAGGAAGTTTCACTTAACAGAATCGCAGCGAGGCTTGATCTTCCATCTGACTAGAATGGCAGCAAACAAGATCTGAGGGCTCAGAGATGGTCTAGGGGGGATTATGGGTAAAAAGAAGAGCTTGAGGATTGGATATGAAGTCTAAAGGAAAGAGGCCGAATCAAATCTGATGGTCAGATCTTGGACCCTATAGTGAGGATCAGTGAAAAGGACAACATCAGATCTTGCTGGCAAGGAAGGAAGAGAAAGGATATGGGATGCTTGAATCTGTAAAGTATTTATTCTTATGTGAGGTAAGCTTGCAGTTTGAGTCACTATGTCCAGATAAGCACCAATGAACTCCAGGACTTGAATAGGGGAGAGTTGAGACTTGGAGTAGTTCACTGTGATGTCCAGTTGAAGACGTAGCTGGAGCAAGTAGTCCTGGTTTGAATTAGTAGAGGGTTGGTGGGAGCAGAGATAAGCCAGTCACGGAGGTATGGAAACACCTGGAATCTCAACAGTTTCAGGTAAGCTGCAACCATTGCTATGCATTTGGTGAACACCCTGGAGGCTGTGGTGAGGCCAAAGGGCAGGGCTCTGAATTGGTAATAACTGGTTCCCAGCCAGAAGCACAACAATTTCCTGAATCACCTACCTATTTTGATGTGCCAGTATAGATCCTGGAGATCTATTGAGCACATCAATCATCCTTGAGCAGAAGCAGCAGAATGCACTGAATTGTGACCATTCAGAACTTGGAACATTTGACATACTGATTTAAATTGCTGAGATTCAAGATAGGCCTCAGGTCCCTGTTTTTCTTTGGCACCAGAAAGAAACCTGAGTAAGTTCCAAATCCTTGCTGGTCTGGGGGGACCATTTGGATCACTCTTTTGACCAACAGGTTTTCTATTTCTGTAGCTGCTACTTTCTTCTGACTAGATGGAAGATCACCTTCTGATGGGAAATAAGCCTCATAGAGGCATTCGATAGGGACTCTTGGGTGGCCAGTTGTAAATAAATGGTCTTCTTGTCCTCTGCTGACATGAACCAAAAGAGGGCATTGCAAAACTCCTTGATCAAGTTCCTTAGAAATCTTGTGACATGTGCAAAATAGTTCAGTGACCTGACAGCAAAAGTCACGTAGCTGAGCTGGCTCTGAAAGCTTCAAGAAACACAGACTCCTCTGGGGAAGGGGGGAGTCAGAGGACCAACCACCTTTCTGTCTCAAAAGATTAAGTATTTCACCAAAGGAGACATTCTCAATGGGTGACCTGGGGGAACTTCCCCTTCATCAAAGCCGGTGTCTTCATTCATGGATTCCTCTGGGGAATCTAAGAGCTTCCTCTTGCATGTAAGCTTCTCAGGGGGCTCCCTGGTGGGGAGAACTTGGAAGTATGAGTTGAGTCCTGAATGAGGACTGTCTCAAAGGTTGTATGTGCTTGGCTGCCCAGATGTGACAGAATGAAGAGACTCTGAGACCAAGGCAGACAGTTGTGGAAGGGGAGGACCAAACGGGGGTAAGTACATCTTATCCATTGTAGTGGAAAAGGCTCTCTCTAATACCTTAAAAGCAGAAAACATAGGAGAAGCAATGGCCATCCTGGTAGGCACCAAAGACAACTGCACATGATGGCTCGGAGCATAACCATGACTTTGCCTTGAAGACGAAGTCAGAGTCGAGCTGTCCAATGCAGAGAATCTGTGAGAAAGGGACTGCTCCAAGGGCAATGGAGTCAAACTGAACTCCCAGGATCTGCCACCAACACTTCAAGTCTGAGATCCTTCCATCTCAAATTCAGTTGGTGCCAAATGGATTCAGAGATGTCAACAGAGTTTAAGAAGACCAGGCCTTCGGATCACATGTAGAAAAACTCCCAAATCTCTGGTCTGACAGCTCCAAAACCAAAGGTCAGATTGGAGTAGGAGTCAACAACTGGGTAGGAGATGATGGCAGATTCATGGGTATGATAGGAGATGGTGACATTAAATCTCCCAATTGAATCTGGACCTGGAGAACCTTCCTCATCATCCTTCCATATCTGCTTTGGTTAAGCTCCTAGATGACCTGAGAGTTGTTGAGGGTGGTTTGGAGGTCCATCGCCAGGTCTCCTGTAGAAAAGGAGAATGTATTCTAGAAGGAATCAGTTCCAGGATAAAGGTGGAGAAGCAGAGAGTTGGAGAATTTGATTTAGATCATGATGGATTCAATGAGCCAGGTGGGTCTAAAGGTTTGAAAACCTTTTTGGGTTGAGATGAACCCAAACTAGAGGAGGCAGAAAGTTCAGACTAGTCTGATCCAGCTCTGTGACTGGATCACCAGGGAGGTGGACAAAGGTAAACTCATTATGATCTACATGAATTTCAGTAAAACTTTCACTTTTTCATGTGCTGCAGGCTCCTTACAAAAGCTGAAGGGTTAAAAGGATGCAGAAAACTATGTGAATGTTCTGAAAAGTGAACACACAATACATAATAGAAAGTAACACTCACAGGTCAGATGTCAGAAAGTACAAAGTGCTGTTCTGTAGGTTTGATCCTGGGTAGAGCCTTATTTAAATGTGTCTGAACTTGATCTCAAGTACAGTATAGAAAACTGGATCCCTTTAATTGCAGATGGTACCAAGGTAGTGAGAATGGTAATATACAAGGTAGCATGCAGTAAGAGAGATGTTAGGAGATTGGAGGCTTGGACTAAATAGTGGCAACTTCACTTTAACTGCCCAAGGGTATGGTGTTACATCTAGATGATAAAAAACGGGAGGGGGGTTAGGTTGAAATACGCAGAAGGAGTTATATTAAAAATCTAAAACAAGTTACTAATTTACAGAAACCCCTCAAAAAAAAAGCACAGTATAAAAAGAGAACTCCTGGATCCCAGCTTCTCAAACTGACAAAGTTTCAAATGTTTTTATATCAAGCCGCTACAACATGAGATCAGAATAGTGTAAGCAATTGTTTGCACCCTTACCAGGTGTTGCTCTTTTCTCTACAGCTGAGTGACTATAATCTTAGGGTGTGCTGGAAGCAAAGTTCTCCATTTGGGGGGCTGCAGGGGCCCTTACCCCCAGCAAAATAAAATCTTTTTTCTATGGTGTCACCCTTGGGATTGTAGGTGTTGTGTTTTATGAGTATGACTTATCCAGTTTGCTGTCAGCAGACTGTGCATCCACCTCTTGTAGGAGACCTTGCAAAATGGTTCAAAGCTGGTAAAAGCTATGGCAAATCAAAAATCAAATACTTGGCTTAAATATAAAGTGTATATATATATATATATATATATATATATATATATATATATATATATATACACACACACACACACACACACACACACACACACACACACACACACACACACACACACACACACACACCTTTATTAAGCACTAATTAGGTCACAGCTGGGGTTTTGTAAGCAACTCTTTTAGCCATGGCCAGGTCACAAATCTGGACTGAATACAGAAAGTGACTAGGATGGTGACAGAAACAGAGTATTATGTGTGGAGACTGACTAAGGGGCACTGACCTTTTTTTTTTTTTTAGAAAAGAAGGTAGATGAGAACCTGATATAGCTGGCAATGGTTTTAAATTCGGAATCTTGCAAGTGCCACTCTCAGAACAGCAAGACTAAATATGTAAAAATGGGGACTTACAAATTGTAAGTGCAAGAACATTATGTCACTTAGAATACCTCTGTTTTTGCACTGACCCTTAGCCTGGTTAAAGATCTCTTGAACAGAAATGCATAATTTAAGCTGCATTCTATGTATTCACCCAGTGGGCGCTATGCTCTGATAGCCTCCAAATTCAGTATTGGACCATGTTCTGTTTTCATGTCTCTCCCTGGCCTGACCCTTGCTGTTGATGATTTAGCTTAAATCCTAACTTGTTCATCTACTTCCATCCAGCCTCTACACAGAGGTCAGCTGTCTCTGATCCTGAGGCTGTCATAGAAAGACATATTATAAACATACCAAAATGTTTTCCATACTTTCTAAAAGTTATCTTTGCATTCCATCACCCCCTACAACTATCAATCTACTCAATGTATCTATAAAACAAAAAAAAAAAGAAGTTAAGTACTCACCATAACGTTCCATGTGCATTGTTAATCTCACCTTCATTCTTACTGATGAGTTCGGAACCGATCCTCGGCTCTGACTAGGCCAACTGCAAAAGCTCGAGGTCTTCAACCAGCTCGAGGCCAACTCCCTATCCCATGATGCACCTTGATCTTCCCTCAGATCTTGTTTGCTGCCAACTGGCTACCTATGACTATTAATATGCCACCCTAAGAACTGGATAAGAGACAATACACCATAAATAAAAGAAGTCTCAGTCCTCAAGTAGACTGGATGGGGGTTGGAGGGTGGGACGTAAGAATGAAGGTGAGATGAACAACTCACATGGAACGTTATGGTGAGTACATAACTTCTTTATGTAAAGTTGTTCTATCTTGCCATTCATTCTTACTGATGGGTAACGTCCCAAGCACCATCTTTATTAGGTGGCTCATGGGAGAATGTTCTTCAGAACAGTGGAACCAAAGGAAGCCCTGTCCCTGGAGGCCTTGTCTTCTTTTTTTTTTCTCAAAAATCTCTTTATTGATTTATAAAATATAACATAACAACAAACATCAAAACATTGTAAATATAGTCATTTAGGAGTTATTTGAAGTTACACAACATATAGAGGCATATTTCAACTCATGAATGTGGAAAAATAAAGAAAACAACAGTATGTACAATATGTACAAATGGTGACCAAGGTGCAAATGATAAATAATATTTTAATCATATGAGAAAGTGAAGTATGAAGGTAAATAAATCATATTTGTGTACTAAGACAAAAAAGTAAAAGCTATTAATCATTATTAATAATATAGAGGACCTTCTCTATAGTTTTATTGTTTAAAGCCATTTTTTTAGGACTTTTCAACATAGTTTTGTAAGCCATTGTTCTAAAGGCATTTCCAATTCAATTTAGTGCGATCAAGCCAGTTTTTGGAAATGTAAAGTTTTATGAGAGAGGAAATAAATATAAACACATGTGTGTCTAATTTAGAAAGATGTATCAAGGGTATGCTGAGAATTGCAGTTTCCCAGGATAAGGTGGATTTGTGATATCCCATTTTCTGTAACCTTACCTTCAAAGAAGTTCAAAGTTTATGTGAGTAATGGCAATACCAAAAAATATGCAGAAGGTCAGCTTTTGGAAATAAGCAACAAGGGCAAGAGGGAGACTTACTAGGATCAAATTTATTCAGTTTGGAAGGTGTATGATATGCATTATTATTTATCATCAATTGGGTATAGAACAATTTCTTAAAAGGGGAGTGTTCCAAAGTGTTTCTAATAGCCAAAAGTTTTTGTTTCTCAGTTAATTGAGAATTATGTTTATCCCAGAAGTTAGAAAAAAGACATAATGAGTCTTGTATTAATTTGTTTAACAAGTTATATGATTTTGATAGCATTTTCTCAGGGAGTGATAATGTTTTAATTATCGTGTCTAAATTATTAAGATCTTGTTCTTTTGGCTTTTTATTAGAATTATAGTATATTTACAACTGACTTTCAGTATATTCCGCAGATTAGCCAGGGACAAATCTTTATACTTCAAGAGATCCCAAACATTCATATTTTTAATAAGAGGGTAGTTTGTAAGATTAAATGGTATATTATCTAATTTAAGGTTGGGATTCAAGTGAAGTGGTTGAAGTAAAGGAAGACTATTATCAAGCTTGACAAATTTCAGTAACTCCTGAAATGCTTTGATCTTTTGTTTTAGGAAATTCGAGATTTTGAGTGTGTTTATGATATCTATAGAGAAGAATGGAATTCCAGCAGGGTTAATGTTTTTGGATATAATATATTGATACCATAGCTTAACCCAAATTGGAGATTGATTGTAGTTGATATTGTTCAGTTTAGAAATGGAGAGTAGTTTGTTGGCCGAAACAATTAAATCCTAACTGTTTTAGGAAACCACAAAAATTTAGCTAGTTCTTTATTAACTTTATCGAAGAAAGATTTAGGAATGATTTGATGTGAAGAATTGAATTGGTAGAGAAATTTGGGGATAATATTCATTTTGATTACTGCAGCTTTGGATAAAAGTGATAGGTTAAGTAGTTCCCATCTACGCATATCAAGCATTATTGATGTCCATATTTTATTCAAGTTATTTTGAAATGTAGATAGGCTATTTTGATCCACATGAATACCCAAATATTTAACCCCATAAGTAATATTAAAAAAGGATTCAGGAAATAAGTATGGTTTATGTGCCAAATGATTTAAAGGGAGAATATGAGTCTTTTGGGGATTAATGTGATAATCCGACGCAAGTGAAAATTTCTCAATAGAGTTAACTAGTTTGTTTAGATCTGTGATAGGTGTTTGAAAGTATATTACTAAATCATAAAGCTGAGAAAGGTAGATTAGTGTTCAAAACCCTAGGAATCCTATGGAATGTATTTTGTGTTATGTATAAAAGTAATGGTTCTAAATACAAATTAAAGAGAAAAGGAGATAAAGGACAACCCTGTCTTGTACCATTAGTAATCTTTATAGGGAGTGATGTGGATCCATTAATATACAGTCTAGTAAAGGATTCTTTGTATAAAGTTTTGATTAAATTTATAAATGATATGGGAATATTAAAACAGGTCATAGCTTGAAAGAGGAAGTCCCAACTCACTCTTTCAAATGCTTTTGATTCACCAAGGATCAACGCATATAGTGGGTTATTATCATTTTTCGTGAGGTGTATAATGGATTCCATAGTCAGAGTGTTGTCCCATGCATGTCTGTGAGATGTAAAACCTGTTTGGTATGGGAAGGTTATAGATGTTAAAACTTTCTTTAGTCTATTAGCAAGAATAGAAGATAAAATTTTGATGTCTAAATTAATTAATGAAATGGGTCTATAATTACTGGGGTCCGTTTTGTCTTTATTATTCTTTAAAATTAGTATAGTTTTTGAGGTGTTCCAGTGGAGATCAGCTATGTCATTTATTTTTATGTAGTTATAAACTTTGAGAAGGAAGGGAGCAATTACTGACTTAAAGGATTTAAAGAATTCGGATTTACCAAGTTTGAGTCTGTCGATGGAATCAGAGATTTCAAGGAGACTTAGAGGAGCTGACAGAATGTTTTATTGTTTTTCATTCAACATAGGGAACATTATAGAACTTAGAAAACTATTTATATGACAATTAACTATAGATTTAGAGTTTTTGGAATATAAATCAGTATATAATAGTGTAAAAAGTTGCAAAATTTCCTTGTCCGTGTTATATATTTGATTTTTGTATTGTATAGGCGATATTTTAGGCCTGTCAAAGTTTTTTTTAATTATTCTTGCTAGGATTTTGGAAGGTACTTGAGCCCATTCAGAGTAAGTAGCTAATAATCTTTGTTCCGGTATTGAGAAATTATTTTGATGTAATAAAAGAAGTTCTTTTTGAGATTCTATAATTTGCTTATAATATGAGGGGTCCAAATTTAATCTATATTGAGTTTCAAGAGACTGAATCTTTAGTTTTAGGAATCTTTCTTTATTATTAAATTGCTTTTTAAGATATGAAGCCTTACCAATAAACATTCCCCTCAACCTAGCCCACTGTATATCATAGGGGATATCTGTTGAGTCTAGGTTGTTTTCCATTTCCTGAATTATTTCTATACATATTTTACTAATATCTTTATTGGAGAGCAAATTATTATTCATAGTCCAACTATTTCGTTTAAATGCATGTCTAGAATTAAAGTCCATATTTAATTTTAGTCAGATTCTAGTGTGATCAGAAAGAAATCTGGGCTCAATACTAAAGTCTAATAACAATTGTGATAAAAAAGTAGATCTAAGAAAGAAATCTAACCTTGACCATGAATTATAGCATTTTGAGTAATATGTATATATATCTTTTTTATTTGAGTATTTAGTGAGTTGTAGAGGGTCTATAAGATTATAGTCCAATATTAGGTCTTCGGATGCTTGTTGATTATAAGAAGAGGAACAGCTAGTGTGGTCTATAACTGGGTTAATTACAGCATTCCAGTCTCCACCTACTATGACATAGTGATCTTTATAAGAAGAGAGAATATTATATATCTGTAGAATAAAAAAATGTTGATGGCTACAAGGACCATAAATATTTAGCACCAGAAGTGGTTTATCTAGATTGTGTATGGTGGAGGTAAAGTAGCACCATCTGCCCTCATTGTCATGTTTTTCTTCAATAATAATCCCCTGAAATTTTTGTTTAATTATGATAGCCACCCCTCTGGAGTTAGAAGTGTCACCAGAAGCTATTATTTTTTTGATCCATTTTTTTTTCTTTGTACCAGTCATCTCTAGGAATATGTGTTTCTTGCAGAAAATATAAATTAGCTTGTGATTTATACATTAAATGAAATAGTAAAGATTTCTTAGCTTTGTTCTTAATCCCTCTTACATTCCAGGAATGAATTATTAATAAATTAGTCATGTGGTTATCAAAGGTCTATTAGAAGAAATGCAGGAGAATAAATTGTTTATGCATAAAAAAAGGATAAAAAGGAAGA
This sequence comes from Protopterus annectens, assembly GCF_019279795.1. Classification (NCBI taxonomy): domain Eukaryota; kingdom Metazoa; phylum Chordata; order Ceratodontiformes; family Protopteridae; genus Protopterus; species Protopterus annectens. The sequence continues at coordinate 735,693,116 of NC_056739.1, forward strand.
AAAAACAAAACTTAGTCCTAGTACAACAGTTATTATGTATAAAGGTATGATTCAAAATAAAATTAACTTTAGTCTCAAGATCTTCCCACTTCCCTACCCCAGTGCCTACCCACCTTAACTTATCTAAAGAAGGAAGATAAAGATAACTATATGTATGATGTGTATACTTGGTCACCAATATATCCCATGTATAGGAAGAAAATTTGAGTAAAGTCCTAAAAAGGACTATAATAAAGTTAACAAAACTAAACATATATACACAATAATCTAACAACAAGATGCCCGACATACTTAACCCCATTCACATGTGTATTCACAAACTCCTATATAGTTAATTAAAATTATGTCAAATAAAGAAAATATTGTTCATCTAACACTATAATATGTATTTGCAATGGGAGGTGTATGTGAAACATAAATATGGTTAATAGAATTTTAATATATCTAGACCAAAATAATCATGTGAGTGAATGTATTAACATAAGAGTACATCTCAAACCCTATAATTTAAAAGTACCTAGAATATGAAGTGTTTATTTATATATTTAAGATATAATACTTTTATATCAATAAACCATATAATCAATAGATCCCTGACTAATCATTGTAATTATTGATTAAACTAATTTGTAGAACACGAGTGAATATAATTTCTTTTAATAGTGGGATCACCATCACATCTAGTATTAATCATCCATCCAATATGCAGTTTCAAGTCTCCCATCTCCATTACAAACAATAATAAAATAAGTAAAATATTGTTTTATAACCTATCATAAATATGCCTTCACTCTGGGTTAAGTAGCATGTACAATGTAATGTTTGCCAAGGGCTCAAGGATTCCCCTAACACCTATGTTAAACACTATTTCACCTAGTAATGTCTTGTGATATACATGTTGCTATACGAAAATGACACTATAATCATAAATAAAATTGAAAAAGCAAAGACTAACACACATCCCTCTATTAACTAATTCGCCATCCTAAGCCCAATGTGAAAAGATGCTAACATTAAATTTAACTTTTGAACCCATTTACATATACCGGAATCTATATTATGTAAAACTATAATTAACCAAGAAGCTTGACTTGTTTAGTGTAAACAGGGAACATTTCGGCAGGTAAAAAGCCATATAAAATAAGGCTAAACAGTGTCATTATTTGTCTACTTTGTAATGAGTGATGAAGGTATGAGGCCTTGACCAGGTAGTTACTGCACAAATAGTATCTAATGGTAACTTAGCAGAAAAGGCTGAAGAGGTAGCTGCAGTTCTAGTAGAGTGGGCTTTTATTTTTTTGTTGTAATGGACCATTCACTGAACTGTAAGTGAAAGAAATACAATCTGATAACCATCTTGACAAGGTGACTTTGGTCACTGGAGTACCTTTTTTTAATTCCAAAAAGGAGACAAAGAGCTGTTTGTTTTTCTGAATTGTTTGGTCCTGTCCAAATAAAACCGAAGTTGCCTATGAACATCAAGTTTGTGCAGCATGTGTTCCAACTTATTTGTGTATTTAGGGAAGAAAACAGGCAATTTAATAGATTGGTTGAGATTTATCTCTGAACAAACTTTGGGTAAAAATGATGACTTAGTTCTGAGTGAGACTCTGTTATTATGGGAAATCAGATAAGGAGGTTTGATGGTCAAGGCCTGTAACTCAGAAATCCTCTGAGAAGAAGTGATAGCTATTAAAAATATGGTCTTCCATGACAGATATTTCAAATCACACGATGAGGCTGGTTCAAAAGGGGGTAATGTAATTCGGGAAAGAACAAAATTTAGATTCCATGGCATGGCTGGAGTTTTGACTGGTGGTCTCAAGTGAATGGCTTTAGAGAGTTGATGTGACATGACATTAGAACCCTGGATACCAAGATGAAAGTTCGAGATTGCTGCTAATTGAACTCCAATGGTAGCTGCAGCAGCCCCTTCATTGAAAAGTTTAGTCAGAATCTCCAGAATGAATGAAATTGAAGCTAGGTGCAGATCAATATCATTCTGAGATGCCCATATAGAAAATCTCTTCCATTTGCTAAGATAACTTTCTGGTAGATGATTTATGGGAGGATGTTAAAATATGGTGAGCCTCAGCTGAGAGGTTGTGAATCCTGGCTATGTTTGGAATTGGAGCAGCCAAACTGTCAGTTTGAGGGAATGAAGGGAAAGATGAAGAGCCCCCAATGAATGGGTCAGAAGACCCGAAATTGGGTCCAGGATCCAAGGTTGAAGGAAGGGAAACCAAATTTGATGAGGCCAGTATGGGGCTATTAAGATTATGGTCCTTCCTAGAGTCTGCTTTCTGTAATACTTTGGGTATTAAAGGGAAAGGAGGAAAGGCATAAAGGAGACCCAGGGGCCAATTGTGCACCAATGCATCCGTCGGGGCATCCCCCGGTGGGGGCATTAGGATGAAGTAGCTGCTGCATTTCGTGTTCATTGGGGTTGCAAAGAGATTGCAGCAAGGCTGGCCCCACCTGCAGAAGATTCTTTCCAGTACTTGTTTCCTTAGGGACCACTCATGAGGCAAAAGAATTCCCCTGCTTAGCTTGTCTGCTATCACATTGGATTTCCCCGGGATGTGTATTGCTATCAGAAAGCGCTGGGTAGAAGTTGCCCACTGCCATACTCTCAGGGCCTCTCAACACAGGGGAGAAGATTTGGTTCCTCCTTGTTTGTTTATGTACCAGCCCACTGACATATTGTCTGTCTGAATTGCAATTGTTCCCAGAGGGAGAGAGTCTTGAAAGGACTGCAACGCCAGGAGTACCGCTCTCATCTCCAGGACACTGACATGCAGATGAGCCTTGTGCTTCTTCCATATGCCTTGGGCTGTTCTTCCCTGATAATGCCCCCCCACCCTATCAAGGAAGTGTTCGTGGTCACCGTGGCTACAGGAGTGGTTAGAACAAATGGACAGCCTAGAGTTACTTGTTGAGATGTCAGCCACCACTGAAGGTCCTTCTTGCACATATTCATTACCATCATTTGGTGTGTCATTGGAAGTTCATGAAAGGATCATTGAGAGAACAGGAGCCACTGAAGTACTCGCATGTGCATCCGACCCAGAGGAATAGCAATGATCGCTGCCACCATTGTTCCTAGGAATTTGAGTACCATTGAGACTGGGGCTTTTGTCTTTGTAAGCAGCTCTAGGATTTGTTTTCATAAAAGACAAACTCTTTCTGGAGGAAGACTTAAGGTCATTGAGACTGTATCTAGTTTTGCTCCTATAAAAATGGTCTGTTGCGATGGCGACAAGGCAGATTTTTCTGAGTTTATGGTAATCCCCAGTTGATTGCAGAGATTTAAAGTTGTGTCCCTTGTGTGTATGAGTTGATGCCTGGTGGTGGCAGTGAGGAGCCAGTCATCTAGGTATGGAAACACCTGGAATCCCAAACGTGTCAGGTGAGCCGTGACAACTGCCATGCATTTGGTGATCACTCTGGGGGCTGTAGTGAGACCAAAGGGAAGAGTGTGAAATTGATAATGACTGGCTTCCAGCTGGAAGCATAGATGATCCCTGGATAGCCTGTCCATTTTTATGTGGTAGTACATATCCTGTAGATCTATCGAGCACATCCAATTGTCTTTCCCCAGAAAGGGGAGTATTGACTGTAGCATGACCATCTGGAACTTTGACTTTTTTACTGACTTGTTTAGTCTGCTGAGGTCTAGAATAGGTCTCCAGTCCCCCATTTTCTTTGGAATTAAAAACAACCTTGAGTAAGTTCCGGATCCTCTCTGGTCTGCCGGGACTGGTTGGATGACTTTTTTCCAGCAACCTTTGGACTTCTATGGCTGCTTCTTCCCTGTGACTGGGTGGAATGTCTGGATTTTTTTCACAAAAGGGGCGGTGTGACAAAGGGAATTGAGTCCTTCGACTATCCCCAGAGATGGACAGTCGGGCCTCCTCTCCGGAGTGCTAATAGGGCTTCCCAAAAAACTGATCTCTGTTGCCCTGATTCTGCAGACCCCCTCTGCCGCATGGACAGCATCTTCCATTATTTCCCCCTCCTCTGCCTCTAGAGGGGGGTTCACCACGAGTGTCCTGGAAAGATCCTTGAGATTTATGGAACCACATCTTGCCACCCCCTCTCCTTTGGGGTAAGATCTAATTGGGGTAGAAAAACATACTCCGACAGCATACAAAATCCTTCTGTCTTTCTCACTCCTAGTAAGTGTTTGCTTTACTTTTGGTCCAAAAAGGGATGAACCATCAAAAGGGGTGCTAATAAAGGAAGACTTAAAGGATTCTGCAAAGGAACATAGGTGCATCTAGGAATGTCTCCTAAGGGCAATTCCTGTACCCGCTGCTCTGCTCGTTCTATCAGCTGTGTATGACACCAAACGCATGGAAGAGTTCACAATTAAGAGTAGAGAGCTGAGAAGTTACCTTGTCTAAAATCCCACAGCTACTGAACCCTGCAGGGTATCTCCTAGTTCCTTCAGGAGATCCCTTTGTAATCTAGTGAAATGTGTGAGATAGTTCAGCATTCGAAAGACAAAGGCCGCTGAACTAAACATATGCTTCCCATATCTGTCCTTGATCCTGGACTCTCTATTAGGAGGATGAACAGACATAGAAGTTTCTGATAGTTTCTTCTTGGTGGCTGTCGCCACCACCATGGCATCAACAGGCATTCCTTTAGTTAAAAAGATTTTGTCTAGAGGGCAAGTTATACATTTATTAGGCCTCCTGGGAACAGGATGCATGGAATCCAGGGACTCCCATGCCCTCCGAAAGAGTAACTCAATCAACTCATCAAAGGGTGGAGACACCCAAGAGGTGGAGGGTTGAGACCCAAAAGCCTTCAGGAGGACTGACTCATCATCAGTAGGGTTAAGGGATTTCCAGCCACCCCTCTGTTTAAGAATTTCTAAGATATCTGCGAATGAGATATCCTCTGAGGGGGACCGTGGGGACCCTTCTGACTCATCTAAGTCAGTATCTGAAGTGACGGATTCCTGTAGGGAGTCCAGATGCTTCCTCTTGCTAAGTCTTTTCCTGGGAACTTTTTCAGCGGGAGCTTCTGGTGAGGTCTCGGAAGAGCATGGCTCACCCAATGGGGCTTCCTGAGGCTCAGGGGTCTCTACGTTTTAATGGAGCATGTGTTGTAGAGGTAGACACCGATGCTTTAAGGGAGGGAGCTGCTGGTACTGATGGAGTGGTTGTCGGCGTGGACAATACCCTCCTCATGGCCTTGAAGGCCCCGATGTGAGGAATCCCCTGGATCCGAGGATACAAGGGACTCTCCCGGCATCAAAACAGAGGGGTCTGAGCCTGAGTTTGGAGCCGAGATCAGTCGAGCTGAGGCCTCAAGAGGCAAAGTTGGAACTAACAAGTTGGTTTGACTATCCTCCCCAGACCCGACCAGTGAGCGTTGGCTCCGAGATCCCTCGGTCGGCACCAAAGATATCATGGCAGTCGGGGCTGGCAAACCTAAGGCAGGTGTCGGCCCCGAGGGCTCCATGATCATCAGTTCTGAGCTCTCCGGCTCAGAAACTCTGAGGGAGATCGAAGGAGGAACAGAAGACAGTGAGAGAATTTATGTTGGCTCCGAAGTCCCAGGGGTCGGTGCCAATAAAATTTTTGCAAGCATCAACACAGCATACTAAAGTAATAATGCAAGATCTCTAAGCAATATTAGTATCCTAAACCACTAGGCTATATAAGTTCTCTAAAATGTCTAATTATCTAAATATAGAATATATGTCTATATCAACACAGCACACTAACTCTTAATGTCTAATTATCTAAATATCAAAATACTTGCCCTGTAAATAAAAGGGCTCTAACTCAGAACACACAACTATGAAGAAATATGAGATAGGGAGAAACAAAAGGCCTAAAAACATGGCCACTTATAACAAACTTATTTAAACTATCTAAATCTCTACATATCTAACTATCTAGCTAAATATCTAATTTAAGCTTTTTAAACAAGTTTTAAAGAGAGAAAAACAATAACTTTCACTGGCCAGAGCCGGTGAATGTCCAATCAAGTTGCAGCGGCAAATGAGATCTGAGGGAAGATCAATGTGCATCATGGAATAGGGAGTTGGCCTCGAACAGGTTGAAGACCTCGAGCTTTTGCAGTTGGCCGAGTCGGAGCTGAGGATCGGCTCTGAACCTATCAGTAAAAATGAACAGTGAGATAGAACAACTCCACATCCCTCATTTCAAGTGTGTAGGCCTCTAGCATGATCCCTCCCTTACTTTATCTTACTGGTCTAACCTCAGTAAAGCAGTTAATTTATCATACAGATTTTTAGCCTACTTATTCTTGAAGCAAGATCAGCAACTAAGTTCTGCTCCCTAAGCTTGAATACACTCCCTTTCTATCATGAGCTATCCTACCAACAAATTTCGAATCATAGTGAATCATATTGAATAAAATTTGCTGTTTCGTCTCCCTTGCTAGTATATGGGAGCACCATTGTATGTCGCCAGGCAAGTGTCTGTGCCTCCCCATTTCTTTTAGATCTTAAATCACTATAAATTAAATCACTATACATATTCTGCTCAAAGCCTGATCTGCCCCACAGCTCTCACTGCCCCCATTGCACAAACTGTCCTCTTTTTTTCTGACTACAGCCTAAAAAGCCAAGATAAGGAAGTTATTACATCATCCTTAGCGTCCTCTGAAAATACAATTACTAATATCTGCAATTCCATGTCCTCATCAATTAGAAAAATAAGTGAACTAAAATGCTTTACAATCAAACTCCATGCACATTTACTGGATGAATCCCAGGGCAACTGCTTTTTGCATGCTGGATATAGTCATTACAAAAAAAGAGAAAAATAGTTGTCAGTATTGATTACTCTTGATATCAGCAAATGGATTATTAAACTGTGCTACTGTCAACATTTCTTATGTAAGGTCTGGTCAAAGATCACTTTGCATTCTTATTAAAAATAGGAAAATGGGATTTGAGCTGGTATTGCTTGCATAAACCACAGTTCATTAAGGTAACACAAGAGATGAGCACTTTTGTCTTAGTCAGAACTTCATCAGATCTAAGTTATACATAACAGTAACAAAACAAGATATACTTTTATATTTTCCATATAAAAGCTATGTAAATTACAACAAAAGCTTTAGTTCATGAACACTTAGATCACATTCAATGGCAGTAAGTGGAGGTACCTACATAGTTTGCATCTTTATTGCGACTGGTGCTTTTTACTGACTATCTAAGTACAAAGACATTGTATACCTGGCTGTTGATCAGTATGCTAGGTATAATATTAAACAACAATGCAAGCATCAAGTCCTGCAGTTTTGTTATACAAATAAAGTATAACAGATGACAGTCACATGACTAGTTTTCCATTTTTTTTTTGTTTTGATTTTCCTTAAGGAAAATGTACACTACTCTTAAGGCTGGAAAGTACATTTTCTTGGTACTAGGTTACACTGTTTAGTTATAGTCAGTTTCACTTATGTGATTCATATTGCATTTTTTTACATCGTTCATTTTGACCCTATAAATGCTGCTGTGATGACCCACCACTGCCAGCCAATGTGATGATCCCACCTCTGGGCCAGTAATCAAGGAGGCTCAATCCTCACCACTGGCACCTGTTGGGGAATGTTCACTGGGAGGATAACAGGTGCACACACACTATTTCCAGATGCAGCTCTCTGCATCAAGTGCAATTTCTCTTAAGAGCACACAGAGACCACAGTCAGTCTGGGGCTGGTTCCTCTCTCTTTCTCCAGATCCCCAGTAAGAATCCCCATTCGTACAGCTATAGAGTTAAGTCCTTAGCCAGAGTTCCAAGCCAAGTCCTCCAACACACTCTCTGTCCGACCAGTGCTTCATGTCCCTGCACAAGTAGCTGACACACACACACACTCTTTGAGCTTTTGATTTGCGTACACACACACACACACACACACACACACACACACACACACACACACACACACACACACACACACACACACACACACACACACACGCACACACCTGGGAAAAGCTGGCACAGGTTTACTAGCTATGTCCCCATTTGCCCAGACTATAAGGTAGTTACCACTGCCACCAGAACCCCTTTACAGCTACTTTAAGGCCCTTAACAAAGGGCATCCAATATTACTGTGTAATACTAATATTAATATAAATGGTAGTTTGACCAAGAGCAAGGCTGTTGGGAATGGCCCACACACTGTCACCAAATAAATATGCGAGTAAAGTACTCTCAAAACATAAATATCTCTACAAAGATCATCCACAATGAAAGGTTTAAGTCTATTTAATAATAATAAAAGAATGAGAAAATACTAAGTATATATTCACAGTGACATCAGAATTCAAAATCACAGGAAATATTTAAAACATTGAAGGACAGTCTCATACAAATAAATAAAAATAACATCTTAACTATGCTTCACTATATTCCTGATGGAATCTAAGAGAATTATACTATTCCCTAGTAACTTACTTAATAAAGCAAGGCAGCTGATGTGGTAAATGGTTCTTCTTCTTCTTATGTCCAAGACAGAATACAGAATGCTCTCTCTTACTAGGAGACTTCTCAACATAATATCTAAAATATGACTGCTGGGATAGTTGCAGAATGACATAATTTCTGGTCATCTGACTTCTAGTTCCCAGGCAAACCCCCATTGCTGGCAGCTGGCAGTATTTAGCACCTACCCGTAAAAATACACACAGTGGCTTTTGCTCAGATCTGTGGAGCTTCTGGAGGTAGTAAAACAACTAAACACTTCCACTCTTCCTGAGTGGCAATTAGCTCACCTCAAACAAAATACAGAAAGCTTCCCAGTACAGACTTTGTGTCTCTGGCTGCCTTGAAACCTGTGAGATAGGATCTTTATGGCCTAGCCTATAAAGTGATTTAAGTTCAGATATTTTTCTAAAGTTTGCTAGACTGAGGTTAACCTCCTGTTTTCCAAATTCTGCTGTTAAAACATATACAGCTAAAAGGTTACAATAGTGAATGTACATTTCTGTTGTCTTCCAGTAGGGCACACTGTGGATAGATTTCAAACTCAAGCACTTTACAAAATACCTTTTTAACACACATCTGTACAAATCAGTTTGATAAACACATGACATAAAGTTTTACTGCATTTGTAACACCAGCAACTTGTATAAATCATTTTGATATTCACAAATGACATATCATTATTTACAAAATTCCAGCTAGCTGTGCTGGCAGTACCTCCTTTTGTTACACTCTTCCCCCACTTTGAAGACTCAAGCTAGTTTTTCAAATGGCCCTTGAGAAATGTTGTTTGAGAGGGAAGAGCCTATCTGGGAATACCTTACCCCATACCTTGTCTTGAGATCCCAGCTGCCTTGGCATTGCTGACCCCATTACATTGCTGCACTGTCATTTCATATGCTTGCAACCCTAGACTCCACCATAGTAACTTGGGATTTTGCTGACTGGCTTGCTATAGCCATAGATCCTCCTGCCTCCTACTGCAAATACTTAGCACCAGGGGCTCCCTATTATGGTGAGGTTTCACGGTGTTAACATGTACAATTTGCCCCCATGCCTCCTGCCCAGCAATTCTACCATGTAGTTAATATCACTGACCTTCCTTACCACTTTTAAGGGTCCCTCCCAAGCTGCCTGCAGGTTATTGTGTCTGACAGGAATGAGATCCATAACCTGCTGCCCCATAGCATACTCTCTAGCTTGAGCATTCCTGTTATAACAAACGTTTTTTTGGGTTTCTGCCAGGTTTTCCTGGGCCAAGCCCATGAGTTTCCTGAGTCTTGTCTTGAGGCTTAAGACATATGCCACAACAGACTCCTTGTGGGGTTCACACTCACCCTCCCACACATCACAAATTAGATCTAGTGGTCCCCTCACCCTATGCCCATATAGAAACTCAAAAGGTGAGAAACCTGTGGATTCCTGGGGCATCTCTGCCTAAGCACACGACAGATAGGGCAAATATTTGTCCTCCTCCCTCTTAAACTGGTCTGCAAATGTCTGTAGCATGGTCTTTAGTGTAGAGTTTAACCTCTCCACCAGACCTTAGTCTGGGGGTGGTAGGGGGTAGTCTTTAGGTGCTTCACCCCACAGCACCCCCACAGACAAGCCAACAGGTCTGACATGAAATTGGCACCTCTGTCAGTCAGTATTTCATTTGGAAAACCTACCCTGCTGAAAATCTGCAACATTTGCCACCTTTTCTGCCTCAATGAAGGACAGTGCCACTGCCTCAGGGTATATGGTAGCATAATCCATTACCACTGGGATATACTTCTTCCCTGTGGAACTTGGGGTACTGAGAGGACCCACAATATCCACAGTTACCCTCTGAAATGGCTCCTCAATCACAGGCAAAGCCATCAAAGGAGCTTTGACCTTGTCTCCTGTTTTGCCTACATTTTGGCACTGCTTACAGGTCCTGCAGTACTCTGTTACATCCCTTGCAATCCCAGGCCAATAAAAGTTCTGCATAATAAGTCTCTTGGTATGCTTTATGCCTATATGATCTGCAAAGGAAATGTCATGGACTATGGCTAGAAGACCCAGTTGGTAGGCTCTGGGCATTACCAACTGCTGTATTCTCTCACCCTCTAATCCTCCCTCAGGGGTCCATTCTCTAAACAGTAACCCTTTGTTCCAGTGTACAGAATCCCCTTATCCTTGAGAATCAGGCACCTCCTTAGCTACCTCCCTCAAGCCTTGTAATGTAGGGTCTGATAGCTGAACCTGCCTCAGCTCTCCCTTTGTACCATTTCCCAGCTCCCCTTCCACAGGAAGTCTGGTATCGTCTGACAGCGGTGTCTCACTGCCAGCCTAGGTACTACTACTCACCTCTACCCTTGCAGTCACTCTGTCTGAGAGAACATCAGTACCTACCAGCAGCTGTGGCTCACCTTCCATCTCACTACTAAAAGGTAGCTCCCTCCCCGAAAAAGCCACCTCACCAGTCCTGGCTCCAAGTGTGCAGTCTGTCTGGGTCACCCCCCCAGGCTACCAGATCCACATGCTTGTCTCCAAGCCTGACTGCATGTCACTGCATCCACACAATGTACTGCATTATCAAAATCATTCTCCATCAGGACATCTGCAGGGATATCCTTGAACACACTTACTTTCTTGCTTTCTTTTCAACCCTCCTAGTCACGGTGAACTCTAGCCAAAGGTATATGGAATGGGGTCCCTCCTAAAGCTTTGACTGGAGTAGACCTCCCAAGCAAGTAGTGCTTCTCTTTAACCATTGCAGGCTTCACAATGATTAGCTCAGTGGCTGTATCTCTCTTAGCAGTGGCCTGTTTCTCATCTACTAAGATAGGATATAACCTCTTGTGGTAGTGTGGTACCCTTGTTGTCTCCAGACAACTTACCACTGACATTCTGTTATTCCCACTTGCTGGCTCCCCTGCCTTTTTTCCCCCACTTTGCCTCCTTGAACATCTATATGCTACATGGCCCCACTGATTACATTTAAAACATTTAACACTTGATCCTGGCCATGTAACTGAACTAGTGACTTCCCCTGTTACTGGTGGACTCTGTTGAGGCAGTTTAGGTTGCCCACCATGGGTTCCCTTAGACCAATGTGCAGCACTGGGTATCCCTTTCCTCTGCAGTGATGCCCTGCTTGCTAGGTATATGTCTCCCTTTTTCCCCAACTTATCTGTGGTGTTGCATTCTCTATCTGCCAACCAGATTCTCATGTCCTCAGGCAAAGTGTTAAGGGCTTCTTCCCTCACCAAAATGTCTGCCAGCCCTTCAAAAGTGGTGACCTGACAATCACTCACCCATCTATGAAAACGAGTGCTTAACTCAGCAATATTATTACACACACTTTCATCTACCTTACGTCTATGCTCATGAAACTTTTTTTATAAGCTTCAGGTGTTAACTTAAAACACTCTAATAAACATTTCTTTACTTGGTTATAGTTTAGACAATCAATATCAGACAACTTAGAAACAGCAGTTACAGTTTTACCATGGAGTAAGGAGGTCAGGGACCGTACCAAGAGCCCTTGGTCAACATTATACTGTTTACATACCTTTCAAACATATAAATAAAACTATCAAAATGATCATCCTGTGTAAATTGTGGAAGAAGTTTACTGACCTTTATTGCTTCTGGGGTTTGGTTACTCCCTTCCCTGTTACTTCCATGACCCTGGTAAAGAGTCAGCATTTTCTTTGGCTTCCAGATGTCTCATTCTCTCCGCTGATTATAATCCCATTTGTTTCTCATTTTCTTCAGCCCCCAAATGCCGCAGTCCCTCTGCTGATTCTAGTTCTAAATGTTTGGCCTCCAGTTCAAGTCACTTTAACTCCAGATGGATTTCTAAGTCCTCGGAGGAAAAATTTAACTGTCCATTTCCTGAAAGTTGTACACCCCCAAGGCCAGTCTGGATGTCTTCCTGGTTGCTGGTCTGCTCTGCAGCTGTGGTTAAGGTTGCAATAATTTCCCCTTTAGTCAGGTTGTCATGCCCCAGTCCTTTGGCTTGGCACATCTCAACCAACTGGCTTCTTGTCAGCTTGCCATAATCCTCCCCTGACATCATTGCCTGCTCTCCCTGACTAACTAAGCTAACAAAAAAATAAATAAAATTATTGTGATATAAAACTCTGAATGTCTACCAAGTGGCTGCTTGAGAGTACAAACACTTTCTTTAGTGACCACTGTTTACAGGCTACAGGAGTTCAGTATTCACACTACTGCTACCAATATGTTATATGGTGATCCCACCACTGCCAACCAATATGTGATGTGGATATCCCACCACTGAAAACTAATATGTGATGATCCACCACTGCCAATCAATGTGACATGGATATCCCAGCTCTGGACCAGTAATGAAGGAGCCTCAATTCTCACCACTGGCACATGTGGGGGGACGCTCATTGGGAGGATAACAGGAACACACATGGTATTTCCAGATGTAGCTCTCTGCATCAAGTGCAATTTCCCTTAAGAGCACACAGAGACCACAGTCAGTCTGGAGCTGGTTCCACTCTCTTTCTCCAGATCCACAGTAAGAATCCCCACTGGTACAGCTATAGAGTTGAGTCCTTAGCCAAGGTTGCAGGCCAAGTCCTACAACACTCTCTCTGTCCAACCAGTGCTTTGTGTCCCTGCCCAAGTTGACACACACACTCTTTCAGCTTTTGATTTGTGCATGCACACACACACACACACACACACACACACACACACACACACACACACACACACACACACACACACACACACCTGGGAAAGGCTGGCACAGGTTTACTAGCTATGCCCCCTTTTACTCAGACTATAAGATAGTTACCACTGCCTCCAGAACCCCTTGACAGCTACTTTAAGGCCCTTAACAAAGGGTGTCCAATCTTACTATGTAGTATTGACCAAGAGCAAGGCTGTTAGGAATGGCCCGCACAGTGTCACCAAATAAAAATGCAAGTTCTCTCAAAACTTAAATATCTCTACAAAGCTTAGCCACAATGAAAGTTAAATATATTTAATAATAAATAATAAAAGAACAAGAAAATACTATGTATATATTCACAGTGACATCAGAGTTCGAAGTCACAGGAAATATTTAAAACAACATTGAAGGACAGTGTCATACAAAAAAAGAAAAATAATACCTAAACTAAGCTTCACTATATTCTTAACTGACTCTAAGAGAATTATACTATTCCCTAGCAGCTTACTTAATAAAGCAAGGCAGATGGAATGATGAATGCTTCTTCTTGTTCTCAGGTCCAAGACAGAATACAGAATGCTCTGTCTCACTAGGAGACCTTCCAAAATAATATCTAAAATATTGCTGCTGGGATAGCTTGCAACATGACATTATTTCTGGTTATTTGACTTCTAGTTCCCAGGCAAAACACCCAGCTGGGTGTACCTACCAGTAAAAATACACACACACAAGGGCTTTTGCTCAGCTCTGTGGAGCTTCTGGACATTGTAAAACAACTAATCACTTCCTGAGTGGCAATTAGCTCGCCCCAAAGACAATACAGAAATCTTCCTAGTACAGACTTTGCGTCTCTGGCTGCCTTGAAACCTGTGAGATAGCATCTTTATGGCCTAGCCTATGGTGATTTAATTTCAGATACTTTTCTAAAGTATGCTGGACTGAGGTTAATCTCCAGTTTTCCAGATTTCTCTGTTAAAACATATACATTTAAACAGTTACAATAGTGCATGTACATTTCTGTTCTCTTCCAGTACAGCACACTGTAGATACATTTCAAACTCAAGCACTTTACAAAATACCTTTTCAATACTCACGTCTGTACAAATCAGTTTGATATACACATGACACACAGTTCTAATACGGTTGTGACACCAACATCTTATATGACCCACAGTTCTAATACATTTGTAACACCAGCATCTTGTATAAATCATTCTGATATTCACAAATGACGTACAATGTTTTCTTTCAGCTTTTCCCGGTTAGGGGTTGCCACAGCGAAACTCCGGTCCGCTAATGATTGGCAGTCGATTTTTACGGTGCCAAGGTGTCAGCCCGATGCCCAACCTTCAATGAAGGCACGCCCATTCACGCATGTCTTTCGAATGCCACTCGACCGTGGGAAGGACATGCAGACTCCACACAGAAGGTGCTCCAGCTGAGAATCGAATGGGAGAACCTCTTGCTGTGAGGCGACAACGCTACCACAAAATTCCAGCTAGCTGTGCTGGTAGTACCCCCTTTTGTCACAGCACCCTTTCACATTACAACCATCAAGCTACATATCTCACTGACCCATTAATTCATCCCTACTCTTGATACTGAGAAACACAAGGAGAAAGAGGCAAGAATTGGGGTAGCAGATGTCATTCTTCAGAAGGTTAGGACATTTCTGATGCTTTAACAACCGTCTCCTTGTTAGCCAGCATGCAAAATGAAATCTATAGTGACATGGAGCTGATATGTATGAGTGCTTCTGCATGTCCTTGACATTTGGCTGGAGTGAATGCGGTGTTTGGCAAAAGGCTGAAATCCTACGTGCTTTGGTATGCAGTAATGGGCTTTTCCCCTAGGTATCAATCCTGCACTAGGACTTGTATTAACTCCTTCTGCCCACCGTGGGTAAGCCTGCCCTAGCCACTCACTTCTATTCCTCCCTGGTTAGCAGCTTCAACACAAGGACCACTAACTGAACCTAGATCATCTGGGGCATGCATAATCAGGGTTCAGTCATGGTAGCTACTACTGCACAACTTTGTTTTTATTCTTAGCATTGATCTTCTTTAACTATCTTGCTATATTTTGTGCATCCCCTCTTCCTTAGTCCCATTTATTCTCCATTCCCCCTTTAATGTCCATGTCTGCTAGCCCTGCTGAAAGTCATAACCTCTTCTCCCTTCCCTTTCTTGCTCTTTTTGCTCTTCTGAAATCTCATTCCACTTAAGCAGAATGCTACTCTATCGATCACTTCTACAATGTACCCATACCCCTCAACTGTCTGGATTTTCAGACTGCCCAGATTTTTGCCTCATATTTTTGGTCTGCTTCTCATAAAATCCCTGTTTTTCTGGAAAATCACTGGGATGATCTGAGGACTGAAGCCACTAAATAATGACATATATTTGAGTTTCAGACTTCATATTTGGACGGTGCAGTGGTAGCGTTGTCACCTCACAGTAAGAGGTTCTCCAGTTCGATTCTTAGCTGGGGTGCCTTCTGTGTGGAGTCTACACATCCTCCCTGCGTTTATGTGGGTTTCCTCTGGGTGCTCTAGTTTCCTCCTACATCACAAAAACATGTGTCTGGAGCATTTCTCCCCAGGCCTCCACTGAAAATTGGCTTTGTTCCAAGTTGGACTTTCCCAGTAAATAAATGTTAAATAAATAAATATTCTTCAGAAAAATACATGCTAAGACAAATCCTGTTATTCTTCCAAATAAATTTATAGGAGCAATATTTAAAATCTGTCCCTATTTTTGGGCCTTTGTTGTCCCATTATGTCAGGATTCTTTCAGATTTCCTGTGCTAACAGGTTGAGAGGTATGAAGGCACCCTATCTTTCTTCTGTTCTTTCCTTATTCTTCTTTTAATATTTGTTTACATAGACTTTTCAAGCATGGCAGTACACCCACTATGGCACATCTAGTTACTGTCTTTACATTTAATCTAATGTTTGCTCCTTGAGTTTGTACTTTTCACTTCTCACTATATGTCTACATTCCTTAAGGAAGCTTGACATTTTTAGTAACAGAGATAAAACAACTGGAATTGAGATCATTAGAAAAGGGTAGGAACAGAATACACAGGAAAAATTGGAATTGTGGGAACAATTCATACAGGGTAGGAATGAGGTTAAAAGAAGGCAGGACTTAAATGAGCTATGTAATGTTTCACTGAAAATGATTGGGTAGATTATAAGTGATATATAATGTTTGAAACTGGGAGTGAGTCACTATGGTTTGTGATGTAAAATGCTTGCAACTAGGATTGTGTCGATGTGGTTTGTTTTCATTTATGTAAATGTATGACTGCTTATGTCATAAGTGATGGTTTAATAAAGATGCTTCTTGTTTAAAAAAAAAACTTGACATATTTTCTGAATTTCTAAAACACATCAACAGTATATTTGGCTCCTACATTAATTCTGGTCAAGTTACTTCCTGTTTAATTTCTTTATCTTTGCAAACATAAGGTCAGTAATTTCAAAATACTGCTGTTATGTCAAGTATGTATGTTGTTTTCCTGCCTTTGCTGTAGGTTGTGGCTGAAAAGTTCACATACTCACTAAACAAACAAACAAATAAATGTTTTATTAATTCAAATACTATTCTGAGATCACTGCACTGGACATCTGACTCAGTAGTTTTTGAACAGTGGGGCACTATGTAACATGGCAAACACAAAGAAAACCACTTTCCCCTACCTTTTCACATTTCACAAGACAGGGACATTGCGTCAGAGTCACATGAGCTGCTGTTACAGAGATAAAATCAAGCTGCAAGCCTCTGAGCACAGTACATCAAATGCTGATCTACCAGTCGTGCATGCTAAGTCTCACTTTTGTAAACTTTATGGCTATCTTAATTGTGCAGATTAAATCAGCTCCCCATCTTACTTCAGTTACTTAGGTTCTAATCTTGGCACAGTGGTGTAGAACTTGATTCCTGCTGAAGTTAAGGCACTTTACAGAGAAAAGCTGTTTAAAAGTAAGCTGCAAAGATATTTAACTGAGTGTTCCAGTTGTACGGATTTTTAGGAACACTTTAGATGACACAGCATATAAATGACGAGAATGTTTTTTTGAGGAAGTGTATCCCACTGTAGAATGATGTTGTTTATATTGCCGCTATCTGTTGACAGGATTGATTTTCAGAGACGTCCAAAGTATATAATATAATTACTCTGTAAGGTTTTACATGCTGATAAAAAGATTAATATACGCAGAGCGTATTATTAATCTGTATTATCTCTACACAAGTTTGTGCCTGAGAAGGCCTGTGGGAGTAGTTCAAATGCTCTGTTAAAATAAGCTAAGAAAGCCTTTACAGCTTTCCTGAAACTAAAGGCAGTTGTATTGCTAGTAGATGTACGGTTGTCACCTTTTGCGATTACTTGTTGGGTGGTGTTTTTCCGCCATATAACTCTTCACACAAAACCAGCTAAAGAAAAGGGTGGATGACATAACCTGCTAAATTAACTAAAGAATGTATATGTCTTGTGAGACTCCCATATCAGTAGAGACCAACCTGTAGCTAACAGGACCAAAGCTGCACCGCTTGTACCTTACCAGATCTTCATTTGAATGGGGAGAGGGGGGCCAAAGCAAGAAGTAGCTACTGCTTAGAGGGGTGATGGAGCAGGTGTTAGGGTTCACATGTTACAGGAAGGGTACTCTTACAGTATGTGGAACTTAGTCCTAGCAAATGTTTGGAGAATATTTCAATGCAGTAAGTCCAGTACCCGGCAGTTACAGACTGTTGTAAATACACAGGTACGGCAGGTATTCAGAAACACTGAGTCATACAAAGTCTTGTGAAATCTTTATTGTCTGACATATGCCTGCATTATATAGTTCAGAATTTGTAATTATACAATTGTTTAATGGAACATTTGCAAATTTAAATGAACTTGCAGTGTTTACAAAGACACCTTGTTTTAAAAGACAAATGCACTAGTTACAAAGAAAATGTACTGCTTTAAACACGTGTACACACATATATACATAAAGTTTACTGTTTCCATTGCAAGGTAGATTTTAAATAGAACATGTAAATAATGTAATAGAGATGAAATGAATGACTGATTTGTTAATACTGTAGAGACATTAAGTCCTTACAGTTCTGATTTTGGTGGTAGCACAAGGTGATATTTTTAGCAGTTTATCAGTAACTACTTTAGCAACACTTCTCAATAAGGTTATGACATGAAGAAATGTTCATAGTAAAGGATTATGCTTGTGCAGCTGCAGTGCAGGAGTAGTAATACCTCACATGTAACAACTCAATTTTTTTGTGGGGGCGAGTCCGTGCTTAGTACGTCTATAGGAGGCATTCAGAAACTGATCACAGCACTATGGCACATCTCTAAATGTTAAAGATATCATAGTGTAAAACAGCTCAATGCCACTTAGGTATGCTGTACAGCCAGCATAACACTTGTACTCCAGTAAGGGCTGCAGAGGAAATTATAGCAACTCCAGCAAAGGGTCCATGTTACAGGCAGTCATATGACCAATATGACAAGCACATTAAGATGGCTTGCTTAAGGTTATGTGCTTACACACACGCAAGGAAGTGCCTCACAGGTGCAACACAAGCTCTGTGAGCAAACCATAGAAAGTCAGCATAACAAAGTGCCATCACCACTCCAAATCCTGCATGCCAGCTGAACCTGTAGAAAGTGGAGAACAAAACAATAAGAGAAAAAATACAGCACATTAGTACACTTGTGTACTTCAAACAGAATTTCAATTGTACATGACTGAAATGGGCAACATATACATACTGCATCATCTGGACCACCTGTCACACCTCCTTAGATAGGCTTCCCTGTTGAAAGCGATCTCCTCAGCTATTCTAAAAAGAAAGGAGAGACTAGTCAATACAGTGTGACCCTGCCAAGACAAGGCAAAGAAATCAATAGATAATAGTCAGAAAAATACAGGGAAAATTCTATATCCAATACTTGTTTTAAAATACTGGCTCAGTCCTCCTAAACTTTGCACCCCACTGGTGCAGCAGGTCAGAGTGGTGCCTACACAGGTCACTATACTGATGCCTACTAGAGTGGGTAACACCAGTGACATCATTCACTGCCAGGGCAAGGTGATTCTGGGCATTAATGTATATAAGGGACTATCATAATAGCCGAGAAGGCACAAATTCCCTATGCGGAAGATACAAAAAGGTTGTAGTTTACTGGATGCAACAGAGAGGAACACTGCTGAAATCGGTGCCTGAAGTGACAGTGATCACTCAAATAGGTCAGAATGAGGAGCAACATGGTTGCCCCTCCATGCCCACAACAGCATGTTATGGACACTATGTAATAAGTGCTATTAGGAAGCAGTGGTGCACTCTAGGAAGTAACACTAGTGCAGAGTGGTGGTGTTACAGTCTGCAGTGTTCACGCATGAGCATACAGGAACATGGCAGCACTACCTAGGTGTAGCGCAATGAGTAATAACAGTCATTCAGAGATGATCATACTAAATTACCTCATTATCATAATCACCATGCTATGAGACCAGATGTATTGTGATACAAAATACATGGCTGCCATACTAGCAAGTCATGAATATGAATTCACTGGTGAAGACTTTGTGCTGTAATACAGGCATAATGAGAGAAGATAAGACAGCTGTTGGTGTACCTTAGTGCTACACTCGGACTGCTCCTTTTTGGCATTTAATTCTCTGAAGTCAAAGCCAATGTCAACGGCCTCTGGCTGACTAAATTTGCAGATGACTGCAAATTAGGAGCTGTCATTGAATCCCACACCGACACAAATGTTCTCCAGGAAGGGCTGACACAGACAAACAACTGGTGTCAGAGCCATGGACTAAAGCTAAAAGATAAGAAATGCATAATAGTATCCTTCGGGAAGTCTTCCACCCCTGGCTACCATCAATTTGACAACACACCCCTTAGAGTCGGCCCAGTAGTCAGGGACTTAAATCATTCTTTGTTGCACAGCTTATAAACAAATCTATGGCATCTAGGTCCAAGTAAGTCATTGCTGCATTGTATGCAGCATTCATCAGACATATCACTGAGTACAATGCCCCCTTTGTTATGTAACTAACCAGGCATATCCAACAATTGAAACGTTCACACAGGTTCATCAGTGAAAGAATACAGGGTGTAAGTAACATGTCCTATGCAGACAACCTCAAGGCCCTATCTCTGTATTTGGTCTCCCACAGACTGTTGAGGGGAGATCTATGCCTGGCATACAGGGCATTGTCAGACTCCACTCTGATGGACCTCCTGTATATCTGCAAAACAAACAGCACCAGAATGACACATTCTAAAGACATAAGCCTTGCTTGTGATATAAATAGGACCTACTGGTGAGGCAGGTATGTATCCCAGAGACTACTCCGTCTCTGGAACAGGCTCCTTATCCATGTAAAGTAGAAATCCTCCCTAACCCAATTCAAATGTAATAGACAACTAGATGGGGACCAGGAAATTCATCCTTGGTTTGGCACCTATGTCTCTAATGGACACAGGCAACTTGTAAACGGTTCATTTCCCAGGCCTCTGCTTGAAAGTATTTCATCACCCAAGCCCTGCTTACACTTATCAAGTGTACCAGGACTTGTCAGAGATTTGGCATGCATGGCTAGGCTTAAAAAGGCCCTTGTGGTCATTAGCCTAATAAACACCTATGAGCCTATGAACACCAAGCACCAGTGGTACATGGAAGCGACTGAAAGAAACAAGAATCATTAAGCTGGGTGTGATGTCGTAACACAAGAGCATGAGGGGTTACTGTGGACAGCTAGGAGAAGCACACTTTGGCCACTGTACTCAGACTGTAAGACTAGAGGTGAAACAATGCCTTCTGTACAATACTTATGGCATGACCATGTGTAGAGAGGGAGGTGAGAAGCACAGGATGTATGCAGCACCAATGGCGATCAGCAAAAGGTTGTAAGAAGGGTGAAGTGGTAACATGCCCATTGCTCCTGCCAGTATGAGACAGGGTGGGAATGGTGACATCACAATAGCAGACAGATATGTGGGCATCAACTGGAAACATGGGGAAAGGGATGAGAAACTGGGATCTGCGAAGAGTAGTCATAAGCACACATACAGATCCACCTGTGTAACCCACACACAAGTATCCCCTAGATTTAATAAAATCCATGTAGGCATAGAGTAGAGCCTACATGAAAGGTACCGTGTCTGTGTATGCAGTTCCCCCTCAGTAACGCAGCATGCATATTAATGATGGGGTGGTGCTGAGGGAGAGCCATGAAACACGGTTACTGGATCAGTGTAGGTAGTGTGTTACTGTGTCTGCAGATGAGTAACACACCCCATGTACTGTCCATGTACATTATATTCAATGTATTTAAGTGGAATTTTTTTTTCAGGTTTGAGCGGCGTGGAGTGCAGAAATTGACAAGTGCTAGACATCTAAAAATAGAAACCAGATGCATTCAATTTTTGATGCAAAGGTCAAGTTTAAGCATAGCTGCATGAGTTTGCATGGTGCGGTGCTTAGCAGTGCTTAAAGTTAGCTCAGACGTATATGCAAAAGTATAGCAGCATTCTGCATATCCATGTAGCTAGATGGGTAGAGTTACAGTCTTAGACGCAAGGTTTGAATACATAGAAGGGAAATTAAGCATTTATTTTAAAAATACAAATTATGCTAATTATTTTTAAATCTTGATCTGCTGCACTCAGCTAATCTATGTTTAGGCACTGCTTGGCAATACTTAGCATTGCTTGGCTCTGCTTGGCTTCACTTAGTTGGTTTGTGCACTGCTAAACAATGCTAAGCATTGCCAGTTTCAGCACTGCTCAGCTGCACTGGTTTGCTCGGTGCTGAGCAACACAACACATTTTTAAATATTGCCCAAAGGCATTAAAGGGCGTGAAAGAATACAGCAGTACCAGTTGGAGCTTGAACTGTGCAGTAACTATGGCTGGTGTTAGAGAGGGTGCATGCTTCCTAATGTAGCAGTGCAACATTCTGGAGTCCAGGGTCATGGTTGGACTATTGGTGAAAGACCATGATGTCTACCAGCTGCAGGGACAGTTCCAGGGCTCATAGTGCAAGGTGGAGGCCTGGGGCTGACTGGCACGAGATCACACCAGTGCTACAGGTGTCCCCCACACAGGTGAGCAAGTCCATCATCACTATGATGACCTGAAGTGTCAGAAGGGGGATCTCTTGGCCACCTGGGTCCGAAATGCTTGGGCACAGAATGCCTCACAAGTTTGTAATTAGAAGTTATGTACTTACCATAACGTTCCATCTGAGTAGGTGTATTCATTTGTCTACAACCTGTGGGTATGGATCCGATATCGGATCTGAACCGGCATGGTTTATCCAGCTATGGATCCGAGCTCCTAGCTCCTCCCCTCACCCATAATGCCCTGCTCTCCCTACATGACCTCAGATCGAGTTTGCCCTGTATCAAATACCCTAATAAAGGGTAACACACTCTATGCAGGAAACTGATAAGGCCAGGGGGATAGGAGGGCGGGATGGTTGCAGACAAATGAATACACCTACTCAGATGGAACGTTATAAAAAGTACATAACTTCTAAATCTGAAGTAGGAGATTCATTTGTCAGCAACCTGTGGGACAGAGTCCCAGCTACCTGATTCTTGGGCGCGTCATGGAAGGATATTCCGGAGCACCGCGGAGCCGCAAGGATGCTCTACCTCTAGACGGATATCCAGCTTGTAATGAGAAATAAAGGTATGAGATGAAGCCCAAGCGGCCGCTGAACAAATGTCATCCAGAGGTATCCTAGCCTTAAAGGCTGCTGAGGTAGAAACTGAGCGGGTTGAATGAGCATGAACTCCGTCTCAAAAGGGCCTCCCAGAAGCTTGGTAAGCTAATAAAATACACTGGGAAATCCATCGTGACAAGGAAACTTTTCAAATTGGTTTACCTAGATTAAATATGGCAAAGGAAATGAACAACTGATCGGATTGCCTGTGACTAGCTGTCCTGTTAAGATAAAAACGAAGCTGCCTGTGAACATCCAATGAATGCAGCTTGTACTCGCCTTTGTTCTGATAATTAGGAAAGAAAACGGGGAGATTAATGGACTGATTAATATTTGCTTCTGAAGCTACCTTAGGAAGAAAGGAGGGATTGATCCTGAGGTACACACGGTCCGGATGGAAGATCAAGTAAGGCGGCTTTATGGAAAGGGCTTGAAGTTCCAAAACTCTTTTTGCTGAAGTAATGGCTACCAAAAATGCAGTCTTAAGAGATAAGAATTTTAGATCTACAGTGGCCGCAGGCTCGAAGGGAGGAGCGGTCAAGGCCTGAAGAACCAGAGAAAGATCCCATGGTGGAACCGCCTGTTTGACCGGGGGTCTAAGCAGAAAGGTGCCTTTTAGGAAGATTTTACATAACTTGGCAGACATAAGAGGTCCAGAGTCATGACCAACATGATAATGAGAAATGGCCACTAGCTGAACTTTGACCATGGAACTACTGGCGCCATCATTAAAAAGAGTGGTAAGGAAATCTAGGACCATGGGAAGGGGTACCGTGAAGGGATCTAGACCTTGCCGCTCCGCCCAGATAGAGAATCGCTTCCATTTACTGCTGTAAGTTCTTCTGATAGAGGGTTTGTGCGCCGCTACCAGGATAGCCTTAACAGGAGAAGAAATACCGGGAGTCCTAATTAGGAGTGGAACTGGAGCAGCCAAGCAGTTAGCTTCAGGTTGTCCAGGTTCGGAGATGGTAGGTTTGATGGATGTGTTATCAGATCCGGGATGGGATCTAGAATCCAAGGTGGATTCACTGAGTGAGACCTTAGGTAAGGGAACCAGATCTGTCAAGGCCAGAATGGGGCTATGAGGATCATTCTGCACCCCAACCGAGAGGCTTTCTGAAGAACCTGGAGCATCAGAGGAAGAGGGGGTATGCGTGACAGACCGGGAGGCCAAGCATGCACCAGAGAGTCCCTTGGGAAATCCCCTGGAGGAGGATTAGAGCCCACTTTAGGGGAAAAGGAGGGATGTTTTTTGAGGAAGTGTATCCCACTGTAGATTGATGTTGTTTATATTGCCGCTATCTGTTGACAGGATTGATTTTCAGAGACGTCCAAAGTATATAATATAATTACTCTGTAAGGTTTTACATGCTGATAAAAAGATTAATATACGCAGAGCGTATTATTAATCTGTATTATCTCTACATAAGTTTGTGCCTGAGAAGGCCTGTGGGAGTAGTTCAAATGCTCTGTTAAAATAAGCTAAGAAAGCCTTTACAGCTTTCCTGAAACTAAAGGCAGTTGTATTGCTAGTAGATGTACGGTTGTCACCTTTTGCGATTACTTGTTGGGTGGTGTTTTTCCGCCATATAACTCTTCACACAAAACCAGCTAAAGAAAAGGGTGGATGACATAACCTGCTAAATTAACTAAAGAATGTATATGTCATGTGAGACTCCCATATCAGTAGAGACCAACCTGTAGCTAACAGGACCAAAGCTGCACCGGTTGTACCTTACCAGATCTTCATTTGAATGGGGAGAGGGGGGCCAAAGCAAGAAGTAGCTACTGCTTAGAGGGGTGATGGAGCAGGTGTTAGGGTTCACATTTTACAGGAAGGGTACTCTTACAGTATGTGGAGCGTAGTCCCAGCAAATGTTTGGAGAATATTTCAATGCAGTAAGTCCAGTACCCGGCAGTTACAGACTGTTGTAAATACACAGGTACGGCAGGTATTCAGAAATTCAAAAACACTGAGTCATACAAAGTCTTGTGAAATCTTTATTGTCTGACATATGCCTGCATTATATAGTTCAGAATTTGTAATTATACAATTGTTTAATGGAACATTTGCAAATTTAAATGAACTTGCAGTGTTTACAAAGACACCTTGTTTTAAAAGACAAATGCACTAGTTACAAAGAAAATGTACTGCTTTAAACACGTGTACACACATATATACATAAAGTTTACTGTTTCCATTGCAAGGTAGATTTTAAATAGAACATGTAAATAATGTAATAGAGATGAAATGAATGACTGATTTGTTAATACTGTAGAGACATTAAGTCCTTACAGTTCTGATTTTGGTGGTAGCACAAGGTGATATTTTTAGCAGTTTATCAGTAACTACTTTAGCAACACTTCTCAATAAGGTTATGACATGAAGAAATGTTCATAGTAAAGGATTATGCTTGTGCAGCTGCAGTGCAGGAGTAGTAATACCTCACATGTAACAACTCAATTTTTTTGTGGGGGAGAGTCGGTGCTTAGTACCTCTATAGGAGGCATTCAGAAACTGATCACAACACTATGGCACATCTCTAAATGTTAAAGCTATCATAGTGTAAAACAGCTCAATGCCACTTAGGTATGCTGTACAGCCAGCGTAACACTTGTACTCCAGTAAGGGCTGCAGAGGAAATTATAGCAACTCCAGCAAAGGGTCCATGTTACAGGCAGTCATATGACCAATATGACAAGCACATTAAGATGGCTTGCTTAAGGTTATGTGCTTACACACATGCAAGGAAGTACCTCACAGGTGCAACATAAGCTCTGTGAGCAAACCATAGAAAGTCAGCATAACAAAGTGCCATCACCACTCCAAATCCTGCATGCCAGCTGAACCTGTAGAAAGTGGAGAACAAAACAATAAGAGAAAAAATATAGCACATTAGTACACTTGTGTACTTCAAACAGAATTTCAATTGTACATGACTGAAATGGGCAACATATACATACTGCATCATCTGGACCACCTGTCACACCTCCTTAGATAGGCTTCCCTGTTGAAAGCGATCTCCTCAGCTATTCTAAAAAGAAAGGAGAGACTAGTCAATACAGTGTGACCCTGCCAAGACAAGGCAAAGAAATCAATAGATAATAGTCAGAAAAATACATGGAAAATTCTATATCCAATACTGGTTTTAAAATACTGGCTCAGTCCTCCTAAACTTTGCACCCCACTGGTGCAGCAGGTCAGAGTGGTGCCTACTCAGGTCACTATACTGATGCCTACTAGAGTGGTTAACACCAGTGACATCATTCACTGCCAGGGCAAGGTGATTCTGGGCATTAATGTATATAAGGGACTACAATAATAGCCGAGAAGGCACAAAGTCCCTATGCGGAAGATACAAAAAGGTTGTAGTTTACTGGATGCAACAACAGAGAGGAACACTGCTGAAATCGGTGCCTGAAGTGACCGTGATCACTCAAATAGGTCAGAATGAGGAGCAACATGGTTGCCCCTCCATGCCCACAACAGCATGTTATGGACACTATGTAATAAGTGCTATTAGGAAGCAGTGGTGCACTCTAGGAAGTAACACTAGTGCAGAGTGGTGGTGTTACAGTCTGCAGTGTTCACGCATGAGCATACAGGAACATGGCAGCACTACCTAGGTGTAGCACAATGAGTAATAACAGTCATTCAGAGATGATCATACTAAATTACCTCATCATCATAATCACCATGCTATGAGACCAGATGTATTGTGATACAAAATACATGGCTGCCATACTAGCAAGTCATGAATATGAATTCACTGGTGAAGACTTTGTGCTGTAATACAGGCATAATGAGAGAAGATAAGACAGCTGTTGGTGTACCTTAGTGCTACACTCGGACTGCTCCTTTTTGGCATTTAATTCTCTGAAGTCAAAGCCAATGTCAACGGCCTCTGGCTGACTAAATTTGCAGATGACTGCAAATTAGGAGCTTTCATTGAATCCCACATCGACACAAATGTTCTCCAGGAAGGGCTGACACAGACAAACAACTGGTGTCAGAGCCATGGACTAAAGCTAAAAGACAAGAAATGCATAATAGTATCCTTCGGGAAGTCTTCCACCCCTGGCTACCATCAATTTGACAACACACCCCTTAGAGTCGGCCCAGTAGTCAGGGACTTAAATCATTCTTTGCTGCACAGCTTATAAACAAATCTATGGCATCTAGGTCCAAGTAAGCCATTGCTGCATTGTATGCAGCATTCATCAGACATATCACTGAGTACAATGCCCCCTTTGTTATGTACCTAACCAGGCATATCCAACAATTGAAACGTTCACACAGGTTCATCAGTGAAAGAATACAGGGTGTAAGTAACATGTCCTATGCAGACAACCTCAAGGCCCTATCTCTGTATTTGGTCTCCCACAGACTGTTGAGGGGAGATCTATGCATGGCATACAGGGCATTGTCAGACTCCACTCTGATCGGCCTCCTGTATATCTACAAAATAAACAGCACCAGAATTACCCATTCTAAGGACTTAAACCTTGCTTGTGATATAAATAGGACTTACTGGAGAGGCAGGTATGTATCCCAGAGACTACTCCATCTCTGGAACAGGCTCCTTATCCATGTAAAGTAGAATTCCTCCCTAACCCAATTCAAATGTAATAGACAACTAGATGGGGACCAGGAAATTCATCCCTGGTTTGGCACCTATATCCCTAATTGACACAGGCAACTTGTAAATGGTTCATCTCCCAGGTCTCTGCTTGAAAGTATTTCATCACCCAAGCCCTGCTTACACTTATCAAGTGTACCAGGACTTGTCAGAGATTTGGGATGCATGGCTAGGCTTAAAAAGGCCCTTGTGGTCATTAGCCTAATAAACACCTATGGGTCTATGAACACCAAGCACTAGTGGTACATGGAAGCAACTGAAACAAACAAGAATCATTAAGCTGGGTGTGATGTCGTAACACAAGAGCATGAGGGGTTACTGTGGCCAGCTAGGAGGAGCACACTTTGGCCACTGTACCCAGACTGTAAGACTAGAGGTGAAACAATGCCTTCTGTACAATACTTATGGCATGACCATGTGTAGAGAGGGAGGTGAGAAGCACAAGATGTGTGCAGCACCAATGGCGATCAGCAAAAGGTTGTAAGAAGGGTGAAGTGGTAACATGCCCATTGCTCCTGTGAGTATGAGACCGGGTGGGAATGGTGACATCACAATAGCAGACAGATATGTGGGCATCAACTGGAAACATGGGGAAAGGGATGAGACATTGGGATCTGCGAAGAGTAGTCATAAGCACACATACAGATCCACCTGTGTAACCCACACGCGAGTATCCCCTAGATTTAATAAAATCCGTGTAGGCATAGAGTAGAGCCTACACGGAAGGCACCATGTCTGTGTATGCGGTTTCCCCTCAGTAACGCACCATGCATATTAATGATGGAGTGGTGCTGAGGGAGAGCCGTGGAACACGGTTACTGGATCAGTGTAGGTAGTGTATTACTGTGTCCGCAGATGAGTAACACACACCATGTACTGTCCATGTACATTATATTCAATGTATTTAAGTGGAATTTTTTTTTCAGGTTTGAGCGGCGTGGAATTCAGAAATTGACAAGTGCCAGACATCTAAAAATAGAAACCAGATGCATTCAATTTTTGATGCAAAGGTCAAGTTTAAGCATAGCTGCGTGAGTTTGCATGGTGCGGTGCTTAGCAGTGCTTAAAGTTAGCTCAGACGTATATGCAAAAGTATAGCAGCATTCTACATATCCATGTAGCTAGATGGGTCGAGTTACAGTCTTAGATGCAAGGTTTGAAGGGAAATTAAGCATTTATTTTAAAAATACAAATTATGCTAATTATTTTTAAATCCTGATCTGCTGCACTCAGCTAATCTATGTTTGGGCACTGCTTGGCAATACTTAGCATTGCTTGGCTCTGCTTGGCTTCACTTAGTTGGTTTGTGCACTGCTAAACAATGCTAAGCATTGCCAGTTTCAGCACTGCTCAGCTGCACTGGTTTGCTCGGTGCTGAGCAACACAACACATTTTTAAATATTGCCCAAAGGCATTAAAGGGCGTGAAAGAATACAGCAGTACCAGTTGGAGTTTGAACTGTGCAGTAACTATGGCTGGTGTTAGAGAGGGTGCATGCTTCCTAATGTAGCAGTGCAACATTCTGGAGTCCAGGGTCATGGTTGGACTATTGGTGAAAGACCATGATGTCTACCAGCTGCAGGGACAGTTCCAGGGCTCACAGTGCAAGGCGGAGGCCTGGGGCTGGCTGGCACGTGATCGCACCAATGCTACAGGTGTCCCCCACACAGGTGAGCAAGTCCATCATCACTATGATGACCTGAAGTGTCAGAAGGGGGATCTCTTGGCCACCTGGGTCCGAAATGCTCGGGCACAGAATGCCTCACATGTTTGTAACTACTGTTACCATTGTTATACCAATACCTAACCTGAATGTTTGATAGACAGGTATGCATAATGGTGAGCTTCTTCCCTACAGCTGCAGAGGAGAGAGCTTGCAATCTAGAGGCACATGTTGGGCACTTGGCCAGGTTGTGCCAAGAGTACAGACTAATTTGCCATCTGTAGTCAAATAAGCAAGAAAGAGTAAAGCATTAACTGCCAATAGGTATATACAGTAAAGATGTTTGTACTGCAATGAATGTGGACATAGACTTGAACTGCAATAATTAACTACTGCCAACTATTGTGCAATAACCAGAGAAGACTAAAGCATTAACCCTGATAAAGTAAATGAAATAAAGTTTCCACTGCAATAATTGTGGAATTACAGCTGTGTTGCTATCATTGTGAGGTGAGCACAGCTGCATTGAGCTCCATTCAGCTTCCAACTTGGAGAGCTTTAATCAAGTCAGCCACTAGCAACATACCCTATTAATTGTCTAAGACCCTTATTCCCTCTGTATGCAAATAGGTAAGCTCCAGAGTCTAAGATTAAAACTATTCCACAACAAAACTTTAGTTCAGTCTCAATTCCCTTAGCTCTATTCATCCTTAAAGAGCTTGCTAACAACATTTGCTTTCTGTAAGATTAAAAGCTCTAACATAGTGTATTTCCTAATGTAACTTCACTCCTCCTTGGCTCAGCCTGTGCCATTCACCCTTTGGGCTCACTCTGCTCCCCTGCCTTGCCCCCAAATTCCACCTGCCCCCAGCACCTCTACCCTTATAGCTCCACAACCACTCCCACTCTAAACCACTCAATCATATTTCCCCATCCTACTCTTACTTCTCCCCACCCACTCCTTCATTTCTCTCTTCCTATTTCCCACTCTCTACAAAAAACCCTGCCCACACCTCTCCAGCCCTTCCCACATACTACTCTTCTCACTAGTCCTGCCTTTATAAGCTAACTATATCTTACACATATCCACCAGTTCTTCTTACCTGCACTACACCTTACACACCTGCATCATCATGCCACTCAAGCATACATTTAGTCTTACACTTATACTACTTCCCCTCCTCCTCTCCTGCCTTCACCACCTCACTTGCCTCCCTACCATACACCCCCCCCCGCTTTCACACCACCATTTCACACCATGTACAAGAGTCACTCCCCACTAATTTTATCTCTCCATACCTCTTCAGTCACCATGCAATTTTTCTCTTTCCTGCTAAACTTATTACTGATAATAAAAACTCAACCCCCTTCTTAGTCACACTCTAACTTAAACACCACATTGACCCCAAAACAAATACTAAACTCTCCAGATTCCCATTCTCCCACACTTGTCAACTTATCTCTATTCTCCTCTCAGGTGACATTCAACCCAATCCTGGCCCCTCTGTCAATCTATCTTCCAACCCACCCTCATCACCTCACAAATAAATACTTTCTCTTTGCAACATTGAACACCCAAAGTTTATGTAACAAAATATCCAACCTCCATGCCTGGCTCCTCCACAACCACCCCAACATCCTAGCTATGACCAAAACATGGTTAAAACCTCATATTAAAGACCCCCAAATTACCCCTCCAAACTATTACATCATAAGATATGGTAGAACTCACAAGAAAGGTGGTGAGGTAGCCCTACTGTTTTCTTCCTCCCTATCTGTAACTCCTTATACTAAACCTGTACCTCAATTTGGTACTGCTGATCTAACCCTGGCCCTCTTAAATATAAATAAACACAAAACGATATGTATTTATTCTTTATACATTCCAACCAGTGACAACATACCTATTCATGAGGAAATCCTCTCCTGGTTCTCATCTAACATTAGCAATGAAAGTATAATTCTAGGTGACGTTAATATAAATTGGGCTACCATTCATTCCCTCCCACTAACTCACACAATCTAAAGCTCTATAACTTTGCATTGCTAATCAACTCACCTACTAGACCCTCTATAGACAGGTCCTTTGGAACCACCCTGGATTGGATACTAGTCTCTCACCCCCATACTATCCTCTGATAAGGGTACCCTACCTGATTCTCTTAGGGATCTCTTCCCTGCCATCGCTCATCACTCACCTACCTCTTTATACCTATCTCATAAGTATATTTTCACTCGCTCTCTCTTAAAAACTTCAACCCTCAATCTTTCTCTGATTCATTAAAACTGGGTTCTTCTAAAATCACTCCCCTAGGATGACGCAGTGATTTACTTCAATACTACTTTCATCAACCTGTTAAATAGCTTTGCTCCCATTAGAACTAAAACAATTAAATACAATACAGCCCCCTAGTTAACCAAATAGACTATAACCTTCATGCACCTCCAGGACAAAGCATGAAAAAACTACAAGAAACACAAATCTTTTTCCTCCCTAACTGACTATAAGCAACTTAGAAACAAAATCAAACAACATATAGCCTGTGACCGAAAATCCTATTACTCTTTACTACAAAACAACCACAAAACTAACCCTGAAAAGTTCTGGAATAGTACCTCTACCCTCCTCCACACAAAACTAACCCTAAGAAGTTCTGGAATAGCATCTCTACCCTCCTCCATCCTGATAAAAAAGTAAACTCATGCCCTGACCCTCACACTTCTGACCTCTCCTTAGCTACCTAATTTAACTCCTTTGTCATTGACTCTATAGCTAAACTCAGTAAATCTTGTACAAATAATATACCTAGCCCACAGTCTTCTATCTCCCCTAATTCACCCTCCTCGAGCAACAAAACTTCTCAACTCCATCCTTTCACTCTCCAACCTGTTCCTATCTCTACCATAAAAAAACTCCTATATAATTTGAAACCATGTTCAAATGCCCCTGATGACCTTCCATCTAACTTCCTTAAGCTAACTGCTAACAACATATCCTTCCCCATCTCCATCCTAATAAACCAGTTAATCCAAGAATCTTATGTACCAATAATCTGGAAGAAAGCCTTTATGATCCCCCTTCATAAAGGGGGAAACAATACTGAAATTTGTAACTTCCGGCCAACTGCCATTCTCTTCCCTAGCTCAAAAATCTTAGAAAAATGCATTCATCTACAACTACTACCCTACCTACTTGATAACCATCTGCTTACCCCCCCACACAACACATTTTCAGGCCTGGACACAACACCACCACCACTCTACTCTCCTTCCTTGAAACTGTCAATTCCGCACGTGACTCTGGCAGCATTGTATCTGCCCTCCTACTCGATTTATCCAAGGCCTTTGATATAATTTCACCCTGCTTCCTCTTGTATAAACTCTCTCATCTTAACATATCCACCTCCTCTAGCAAGTGGTTCTCCATTTGCCTCTCCAATAGGCAGCAATTGGTCAAGTGGAAAAACTGTACTTCCCCTTTCCTTAACACTCTTACAGGAGTACCACAGGAGTCCATATTAGGCCCTCTACTATTTAATATGTTTATAATTTCACCAGTGTATTCCTAATGCCAAGCTCGTCAAACATGCAGATGACTTTACGATAATCTGTTCTGCTGAAACCCTCCCCATACTACAGAAACTAACCCAAGAAGCCTTCCCTATCAACCAAGAACTGGATGTTAAACAATAATCTAGCATTAAATTCTTCCAAATCCAAAATTATGATACTCGCCCCCCAAAGTATACTAAAATTGACAAGATCTCTTTCTCCATAATTAGCCAAAACAGGACCCCCTACAGAAATTGTATCCCATACAAAGCTACTAGGTGTTAGGTTCCCTATTACAAGACCAAAGACGCATGGTTGAACTCAAAAGCCTGAAACGGCAAAATATCGAAGCGGCTTTTAAGTGAATTCTTTCCCTGGGAAAGAATTTGCTTTGCTGCTTCGTTACTTTGCCATTTGTGGCACTGTAGTGCAGTCTCAGAGTTGGTTTATTTAAGTAGGGGTGTGTGGGGGGCAAATGTTTAAAGTTTTTTTTTTTTTTTTTTTTTGGAACAGTGATTTGTTCTGACAGTTCAAAATTGTAAGCTTTCAGTTACATAGGGTCGATTAATCACCGTTCGTTTTTTTAAGCGCTCAGTGATCTAATATAGACCCAGGTGTCACTATCAATGAATAGTTTCAATTTGACATGCATCTCCAAACAAATATAAAGGAAACCCACCAAAAGCTAGGCTTACTCTACTGTCACAATCACTTTCTTACTCCCTCAACCAAACATGTCCTTTCTACACCTACTTCTTACCCTCCCACTTGTATGGTGCCCCCCTCCTTACTAATCTCCAATCCAGTCTAAAGACTAAACTAGCTTTCTGCTATAACAAAATCACAAAGTTTGCCACTGGTGCCAAATCCTGAATCATCTGACAACAAGTACACTATAATAAAAAAAGATAAGTTGACTGATGCTTAAGTGGATTTAAAGTTGTCAGACATTTAAATCTAGCATTACAATTTAAGGGACAACCACACACAAAAGAAGAGCTAGCAAGGGCTAGTACTTACAATCCCTCTACTACACCTCTTAAGGTTTTGAGGAGGTGGTGGAAATGGATTTAAGAAAGCAGTGTTTAGCAGAACACATTCCCATCTAATAATTTGGACTCTAAGTCACAGCATTTAATTAAGTCCCTTATTCAGGACGGTGTTAATGTATGTTGGAATATAATGAAACCCGACAAGGGGTCCTGATGTATAATCTGGCATATGACACCTACCTCCACAACATGTTGCAGGATCCTGAGCAGTATGAATTGATTTCTAGGAACGAGTTAAATTTAGCCTATTCCAAGATCAATTTTTTGTTATCGGACCACCTATTACAGGGAGTTATTAACGAAAGGTTATACAACTATTTACACGTCAATAAACCTAGGACTCCGGTAATTTTTGGAATACCCAAAACCCATAAAGGTTTAGACCCCATGAGATTTAGACCTATTGTCTCGGGGGCTGAAGGTATCACTGAACCGTTGAGCAAGTTTATTGACCACATTACAAAGAAATTCTCTTCTACGCTACAGCATGTATGCAAGGATTCTTGGGATTTTCTCAAGGGTTTAGAAATTAGGTTATTTCATCCTGATTTACTTATGACAACCATTGATATTGTAGAATTGTTCCCCAGCATCCCACACTCTATTGGATTAGAGTGGTTCAATGAAGTTTTGGCCTCTGAATCCAGCCTTAGTTCCAACACAATCAGCTTAATTGATCACTTGATGGAAATTGTTCACGAAAATAATTTTCTTATTTTGATAGGAGAACTGTTTAAACAGAAAAAGGGGGTTGCGATGGGCGCTGCATGTGCCTCATTATACGCCAACATAATTTTGCATTACTGGGAGAACAATTTTATATTTTCCACACATTAGGTACAATACATAGTCCATTATAAGCGATACCTTGATGACATCTGCCTATTGTGGAAAGGAACCCTGAGCAACTTTCTTGAGTTCATGAGTTATATTAATTCTACCACAAACGTTCTATCTTTCACTTATAATGTTAGTAAGGACGTACTGAACTACCTGGATATATCAATACAGAAGGACTACTGTAATCACACCTTTAAATCCAAGGTATTTAGGAAAACCACCTTTTCTAATTCATACCTTCATTTTGACAGTGGTCACCCATTTCACCAGAAGAAGGGCTTGGTTAAGGGGCAATTCATTCATGCATCTAAGATGTCTAGCACTGATAAATATTTTCTTGAAGAAGTTGAGTTTTTAAAAAAACTTTTTTAGAAAGAGGTTACCCTGCCTCCTTGGTTAACAACATGGCCCAAGAAGTGACAGATAATAGACAAACCAAGTATTTTCCGCTGTTAGGTAGTGGCTTTCAGCAAGTTGAGCAGTTTGAGAATTTGGAATACTTTAACTTGCATAATAGTTTTATTCACACATTTTCACAGGATTCCCAACTGGTGGAACACACAGTGCTTAAACACTGGCCACTTTTGACGCTACATGATGACTTTAAAGGTATAATCCAGGAACGTCCCATATTTGTGACTAGAAGGGATATTAACCTAAAAGGGTTATTTGAAAGAAAGCATCTATCAGATTCAAGGCATTGTTCCCCTAAACTTGGTACCTATAAATGTGGGGCATGCAAGCAGTGTTCCTTTATCATGAATGATAGTTCTTTTTATCTTCCATCTAGAAAATTTAGATTTGACGCTGACCGATATTACAACTGCAGAGCAAAGGGGTGGTGTATTTAGGATTATGCACAGAATGTTGCAGTTTCTACATAGGGAAGACTGAGAGACCCTTAGAAAAGAATTTATGAACATCAATATGACATTACAAAAGAAGGACACTAATGCTTTTTTTAAACATCTTGCTTCTTGCCCTAACATGAAACTTAAGTTTATGGTTCTTGAACAGGTGACCCAGGATGCCAGAGGAGGTGACTGGGAAGCCCGCCTTGAATATAAAGAACTTTTATGGCAGCTTAGACTTAATGCTGCAAAATCCCCTGGTCTCAATGAGGCCATTAATATATCCAGTGTACTAAAGCTGAGAAGGGCTAGGCTATGATTTTCTTGTTACAATTAGTAAATGTCTTTTATCTTGCACATTTGTGATTTTTTATGCACACATTTGTACATCATTTTTAAATGATTTTTAAATAATTGTTAAATGATTTTTTAGTGTTTTCACTATTTGAACTTTTATTCTGCATTTTCATATGCATACTTTTCACTCACTGAGTTCAGTTACTAATTAACTGCCTTCTTAAGTGGATGTTTGTTGAACTAATTAAGTACCATGTGATCAGATGCTTAAGTATTTAAACTTTTCAGTCACACTACTTTTTATCTTGAGAAAGCCAGGTATTTGCCTGGCGAAAGCGCTTGATTTAGTGACCTGTTTGTTGTTCAATAAAGCTGCACTTTGTGCTTTTTGGTTCAGTTCTTCCTGTCTGTGGATTATCTTTTATCTTATTTGCAATGGTTAACATATCATGCAAAACTGTGGACATACCTCATAATCTCAATAGTAGACAGTATTTGTCCCTATCCTTTGTGATGTTTTAATCTCCACTTCTCACTATTGTCCATCTCAAAGACTAAGAAGGGGCCAAGGCCTACATGAAGGCCTTAAGTACTGCACTGTGGTGCCATGTCATGAAAGTGCAACCCAGCAATTTTGGATGCAGTTAACAAGTCTGAGCCACAGATTGGTGCATGGGCAATTACCTGTTAACGAGCATTCCCTACAGAAGGCAATCAACTGCTTATGGGGAACAGGTCTGTATGTTGCTTCACTCGGATAGACAACTGTTTTGCAAGGTGTTTGCAGAGGTTCTGGTAAAAAAAGAATAACTTCACTCTGTCAGGTATATAATACATGTCCCCATATAATGGGATGCAAATGGGAAGATGGAGGTATGGAGAATAGTGATTACAACAGTAGGCCTGTAGTACATCTGTGGTAGTGACATGTCTGTGGTACTGTGCTGTCCAACAGCTACAGGCATGCCTTTCAACTTTCTCTGCTTTGAATCAAATCACAGCTCTGCCCCTGTTACTCCCTCCTACAATGGTCGGCTCCTGTAGGAAAGCTAGTGGAATATGAGTTAGACATATTGACAGTAAGTAAGGGCGTACACAGCTGTAATATCAAATTATGTACTGTAATTCACCTCCTCTCAGTGTGTCAATGTCACACAGAAATAGTTCTGACACTGTTTTGTTGACATTCGTGCCTCATTGTTTGACAGCTATGGCTAACATACCTGTAAACCCCTCACAGCAGGAATACAGGTCATAGCTATAATTAGAGGGGGGACACAGGGCCAAACTCAGCGATAGAGTATACATATTGGCCAAACAAAGTAAGACTATGAATAGACTAACAGATATTACTGTAGCATAACTCTTTTCTGAGGGATCTGGTATGTGACAGCCAGAGTCTCTAAATGTTGACAACAACCATCAGTGATTGACCAACCGTTTCTCAGACATCCACATGTTTGTGCCAAAAAGACCACATCTATGAGGCACATGTTCACATTCTGCAAACATTTGTGTAGTGGAAAGGTATGATGCCTACAGGGAAGATATGCTACAGCAGGTTTGCATTGCTGTCTGTCAGTGTGGCACACTGGTGTTGCTGAACCGTTCCCATATAGTTGTTGTAATAGCACAAGCTATTTGTCTGACAGTGGCTGTATGGCATAGTTGTGGGACTTTGTCTCTAAGGGACACAATACAGTAGACTGCAGTGATGGGTGTGGAGACATACAGCAGACTTTGTCACAGCACATAGGGACATAACCAGTATTGCTACTTCCTTGGTGATAGTCACACGTAGTGTGTTGATAGACTGCGGGGTATGATGTGTGTGGGAGCAGTGGATAATGCAGCCTGTTTTGGTTGTGCAGGGTCTGTACATAGTGGATGTTCACATATTTGGTCCTGTGATGTGTACCCCTCTTGTTGTTTTTCAGGAACAATGTATCACAGGAGGCATCCACCATTTACAGCTACAGAAAATAATGTTATCCTGAATGGCCTCAAACTGCATCATCACATTCTGCTGCCCAGGAGATGACAAAATTGTGACCAATGTGCAGCACAGTGGGCTGACCTTGTCAGTGAACCAAATTGGCCAACAGGACAGGACTTATGAGCAGGTCTAACATCGGGCCACAGATGTGGCCAATGCTGCAGGACAAAGGGCAGCTGCTGTGGCCAGAGATCATGCTGCCACTGGTGGAGGGCCTGCAACAGAACAACCACTCTTAGCCACAGAAGAATTCCTGCTGAACCTGGGATCAACCACCAACTCCCAGGCATTCATCACCCCATACATCCTGGAGGTGGGTGCCACAGTGTCCAGATCACAGGAGCTTCCAAGTAAGCTTACTGTGTTCAGTGTAATACTGTAGCAGTCATTTTTGCAGGCTCTGCATACCAGTACATGGGTGTCTGGGCTATACGCATGAGGGGCTTGGTTTTAATGCACAGTTGTGCACACACACTCAGAATCTCAGCAATGTAGGCAGTAGCACATAAGCTATACGCACATATTACCTTGTAACAACACATTTGGTAATGCTGACAATCCCTCTCCTTCACATTTTCATAGGTCCGTTAGGTGTGGCTGGAATCCGTGGTCCTGTACCTGGTAAGTATGTTACTGTTGTTCTACAGATCATATATATCCTAAGAATGTTAAGGGCTGCCATGTTGCCCTAGTCACAATTGTTATGCTTAACCAGAGTAGAATACTTGTATGTTCCATTTTGGAGCAGTTAATGGAAATACATAGAATGAGTAATCACAGCTGTGTATTTGCAGGAACACTAACACATTTGAACTTATTGTTAAGAAGAAATATGCAGCCTGCTGTACAGGAGGCAATCACTCCAAGATGTCTGTCCACACACAATAGGGAGATGATACTTACCTGAGGCAGTGATACTACAACTGGCATATTATGGTCAAGAAACCTGCATTGGGTTTTAGGTGTAGGTCTATCAGATACAATGTCATACTGCTTACCTCACAGGTGTATTGTGCTGGAAACATTAACCAGATGTAGCTGCAGTGCATGTTATAAAGGGCCTAGCCTGCCTGTGTATGTTGTGTGTTTGTGTGTTGTGCATGGGATCAGAAATAAGATGTGGGATGTGTATTGTAGTTGTGGCTCCTCACCTCTGTGTGTCTGTGTGAATTACCATACATAATAGTGCAGGTAGTAATGTACTGATTTTGTCTTTCTCCTTACAACTGAACGTGGGGGTTGGAGTCTGTCCCACTCAGAACTTGATGTCAGTGTCCCATTGAAGTCTGACGACGATGGTGGCCATAGTGAGGCACATGTGTGGTTGTTGGGGGCTGGATCTGTCCCAGTGGTTGACATCCCACTTCCTCCCCCATTGTCTCCACACACAATCAGTATGCCCACACATACCCAGTCCCCTGAGGCCACAAATATCAGACAGTCATAGGGTGGCAACATTGAACAGGACAGTGTGGCAACTATGGCATCAGTGACTGTAGACATTGGCCATAGCCAGAGAGCTGGTGAGGTCCCACACAGGCAGATTGACAGGGGTGCTGGAAGGGGGACTGCTGCTCGTCCACCACCTGTCACAGTCGTCACATCATGGGTTACTCACTGCATGTTTCATTCCATCATGGAGGCACAGGCACGTTCTGAATGCAACACCAGACAGATGCTCAGGATTATGGATGCAGCACAGTCTGACATCCATGACTGCCTCCACTGCATTGGCGACACCATGGATCATTTCACTGATGTATTGGGCAGACGATGGGCTGAGACAGTGTCAGTTTTTCACCACACGTTCTCTGTGCTGGAACATCAGGTTGGAGTAGGGGATCAGACATGTGGACATAGTTCAGCAATACCATCTGCTGAGATGCCATGTGGTCATGCACACTTATGCTCCTGTAGTGGCAGTACCTCCAGCACTAGAGTAGAAAGTGTGCTGTCCACACCACAACATGGCAGGCCATGGGCACATCATCCTGGGCAGTTCTGTGGAGGACACAGGTCAGCAGACAGCATTCACTGTCAGCTACTAGCACCACACCTGACCCTAGGCATGGTGGTGCCAGTGCCACTCCTGGCAGAGCCAGTTCCAGTGTTTGTGGCTGGAGACAGTGAACTGTCCATTCTGCCATATGTGTTCCACAGCTGTCAAACATACACACACGTAGGGCCAGCACTGGGCTTGACTATGTACACACACACACACACACACACACACACACACACACACACACACTCAAACATCACTGTCACATGCATGTCACCAACAGACACACATGGTACCCTCTCCATGGCCCATCTAACCAGCAGCCCTTCCTGACTCACATACATGCTGTCAACTGTTTGGCAAAGACTAGGCCTCTGGCACCCCCACACCATACCCTGTGTATGTGATGATACCTGAGCCACATCACTGCCATCGATGCAGGGGCATGGGAATATGTATCTAATGCGCACGGTGACTATATTACTTTACATATACTTGTATAGTATGGTATTGTTATGCCATGGCAGGTGTTGTGGGCCATGACAGGTGCTGTATGCTGGCATGTGTCATGACTACACACCAAACATTGTGCATCTTTGTTGCATGATGTTAGATTGGCAGTAATGTTACAGAATGACAGGTGTCTCACAGACCTGTGTATGTTTCTGTTCCAGGCATCTGAGTGGCTAAGCTATGGAGACTTAGCAGCAATATAGTGGCACAGGATGGCATGTCAGCACAGCAGAAATATGACATCAGCAGGGTACGGCTGTATATGTGCATGGCTACCTAGGTGAATATGTGTAGAACAGTGTTTCAGGGACAATGGGGACAGTCAGTGTAATCATGCATGCATACTCTGTGACAAGGTTTGCTACCCTTGATACATGTCACCTGGGTGTTTCGTGCATACAAATCTAGGCGGCAGTGGACAGCAGTTATGGCTTGGTAGATTAGGGATATTTAGGACCAGCAGTGAGTCACAGGGCAATAAAATGCATGACCACTGAACATAAATAGTCCATATCGCCATGTACATACTGCTGCAAGGGAATATATTTGTATACACATACACACACACACACACACACACACACACACACACACACACACACACACACACACACACACATGCACACACGCACAGTTGACTTATGAGATTAGAACCTCATCTTATCTAATAGTATAAAATATAACAAAAAGTACTTATCACGTGTGCCACAGAGCTTATCTGTTATTAGATTGTCAGCCAATGCTGTTAAGGTGGATGGCATCAGCAGGTGTTGTAAGGGAGGCCAATGGAGAGGCCAGCAGGTAGTCACAGGGCCTTAAAATGTATAACCTTTGCACAGATATAGCCATACAGGCATGTCTACACTGCTGCGAGGAGATATATTTAGACACACACACACACACACACACACACACACACACACACACACACACACACACACACACACACACACACACACACACAGTTGCCTGTTGTGAGATTAGAACCCCTACCTATCTAGTAGTATACACTATAGCACAAAGTACTTATTGCATGCGCCACAGAGCTTATCAGTTATTAGATTGTCAGATAGTGCTGTTAAGGTGGATGACATCAGCAGGTGTTGTAAAGGATGCCAATAGAGAGGCTGGCAGGTAGTCACAGGGCCTTAAAACGTATAACCATTGCACAGACATAGGGGATACAGGCATGGTTACTCTGCTGCAAGGGGATATATTTACACACACACACACACACACACACACACACACACACACACACACACACACACACACACACACACACACACACACACACACACACACACTTGACTGTTGTGAGATCTAGTAGTATATACTATAGCAGATAGGTTCATAGGTAGGTACTAGGCTATCGGTCCCTTGGCTATAGGCCCAAGAGCCTAAGTAAGCCTAGCCAACAAAGTTCCCAGGCTTATGCCAACCCATGAAAGTTAATTTCCTGTGCCCCTGTCGAGCAAAGCCACAGAAGTGATCCCTGGGGTGTATTTCCTATTTACCATCCACTCATCAAGATGTTTCTTGAAGAGTGTTAATGAGGAACTTTGCTTGACATAGATGGGTAGCTTGTTCCAGAGTACAGGAAGCCTCTGGGACAGGAATCTATCCCTCCACCAAGTCCTATTTATTGTGGTGACAATGTTTAGGTCCCTAGAGCTTGTAACTTGAAGGGATTGGGATTTCTTTAGGTGTAGCATGTCCAACAGCTCTGGGTTTGACATAGCTTTATATGTTAGGCAGAGATCACCTTGGAGTAGGCAATATGCTACAGAGTAAAGCTGGAGTTTTTTGAGATGATCAGTGTAGGGCATCTGTTTGAGGCCAGTAATCCTCTTCGTGAGGTACTTCAGTAGCCTTTCCAGCTGCTGCAGATGTCTTGTGAGGTACATTCCAAAAGGGGCATTATACTCTATAATGGGTTTAATGAGTGTTGAGTAGAGGGGAAAAATGACCTCTTTTTTCCTGGATGAGAACCCTTTTGTGATGAGGTGTGCCATATAGAAGGATTTCCTGACTACTGTGGCACTGTGATTATCAAAGGAGAGACTACTGCCCACCTGGGTCCTAAGTACTCTTATCATACATTCAGTGTTAAGAAGACTGCAGCCTATGTGGTAGTTCATGGGTATAGAGTTTTTACCAAAGGGGATAACAATGCACTTTTTAGCACTGAGCTTGAGGCCATGGCTCTGACACCAGGCATCTGTCTCAGTGAGGCCCTTCTGCAGGATGTCCACATTATTTGGGGACTCGACTATAGCTCCTAGTTTGCAGTCATCTATGAACTTCATTAGCCAGAGGCCTTCTGTGTTAGCCTGTACTTCAGAGAAGTAGATACCAAACAGGAGAGGTCCCAGGACTGAACCGTGTGGTACTTCACTTGTCACTGGTTTGAATTCAGATTTAGAGTCTGCAACTTTTACAGTGTGGGTTCTGTCAGTGAGCCAGTTGGCAACTCATCTTGTGACATAGGGATTTATACCTAGTTTAGTGAGTTTAGTTATAATTCCAGAATAGGGTATGGTGTTGAAAGCCTTGGCGAGGTCAAGATAGGCTGTGTGAACCACAGTGCCCTCGTATACAGCTTTGGTGACTGCCGCAAAGAAGTAGACCAGATTCAGGAGGCATGATCTGCCTTTCACAAACCTGAACTGGGTGGGGTCCAGAGTTTAGAGGTTACCAATGTCTTTGTTTATAAATTCCATGATGATACATTCCATGGCCTTGCAGACCAGGCTTCTCAGGCTAATAGGGCGATAGTTCCCAGGATCAGTGGTGGCTCCCCTTTGTGGAATGGGATAACTGTTGCTGTGCACCATTCAGTGGGCACAAAGCCTGATGTGAGGCTATGATTGAACATGGTGCTTAGGTGGGGAGCCAATTTGTTCTGAAGTTCGTGTAAAATGCAGCCTGGGATGTTGTCCAGTCCCGTGGATGCTGTGTTTTTGGCTTTAGAGAGTGCTGCTTTTACCTGTGAAGTTGTGATTATAGGGACTCTGCATTCTTCCTGTATAGAT
Organism: Protopterus annectens; assembly: GCF_019279795.1. NCBI lineage: Eukaryota > Metazoa > Chordata > Ceratodontiformes > Protopteridae > Protopterus > Protopterus annectens. The sequence goes on from NC_056739.1 coordinate 735,736,477, forward strand.
ATGGACCCTTTAGGGGTGAGAGGGGAGTAAAGTTAGCACTGAACCTATCTGCCAGGATGTTGGCAATATCAGTTGGTTCTGTAATTTTTGTGCCATTGTGCTGTAACTCAGAGCAGATCTGGGTGTTGCCATTGAGATTCTTGACATAGCTATAGAATGCTTTGTGGTTGCCCTTAGAATCAGTGGCAATCTTGTTTTCGTAGCTAGCTTTGGAGGATCTTATAAGGAATCTCAGCTTCTTGCTGAGGTTGACCAGGGAGCTTTTCCACTAATGGGATTTTACTCTCTTTTGCAACAACATTTTCCTTCTGTTGTAGAGTTAATTTATGGCAGGGGACCACCAGACTGGCTTCCTTTTTTTGGATAATAGCATCTTGGTTCTGTTTGGGATAGCATGATCCATGCACTCTTTTAAGTGCTTAGAAAGTGCATTTGTGTAGGATTCAGCAGTCGTAACTGTATTGTCCATCTGCATGGGTGTCATGAAGTTAGCCACTTCTGTCTTAAGAAGCATGAAGTTGGCTTTGGAGAAAATTTTTACCATGGTTTCCTTAATGGGGGGTGGGGGCAGGATATGGATATTTAGGGTGATTACCTTATGGTCGGATCTGACCAACGAGGAGTTGACTTCAGGTGTGGAACACCGGTCACTCATGTTGGTAATGACTAGGTCTAGGATATTGTTGCCCCTAGTGGGGGTGTGGATAAGTTGATCCAGGTCACTGGAATTTATGAATTCCAGAAAGTGCTTAGCAAAGGAGTTGGCACATGAGTAGTTTTCTCAGTTAATGGTGGGTTAGTTGAAATTGCCCAATATTAGGGTGTTTAGTTGAACACTAATATTTTCCAGTATATCAAGAAGAGAGGAGTGGGAATCCTGGAGCATGGTGGGGGGTCTGTAGCAAGCTACAATCTGGATTGCGGTTTTACCCAGAGTTAGTTGCACTTGGATAACCTTGGCTGCATTATGCTGAGCAACTAGCCTGGAGGTGTGGATATCCTTAATGAATATGGACACACCTCCGCCTTTGTTGTTCTGGTCTAGGTTAGATGGCTGAAAAGTGTGGTATGAGTTATAGCCTGGTAATGCAGGGGTGCTCTCTGCAGCCTTGAACCAGGTCTCAGTTACTGCATAGACATCGATGTTCTCCAGGTTAAGGAGTGTCTCGAGTGAGTGCATTTTGAGATTTAGACTTCTAGCATTGAGTAGCATTACTCTCAGTTTTTGCTTGCCTGTTCCTGTTACGGTGGTGTACTTGCCATTTGAACCTTACCTAAAAAAGGCATTATAGGGGTGGAAAGAGCCTTTGCCAGTATCCAGAATCCCAGGGGTGACAGGTGCAGGCCATCTCTGGCAAAGCATCGTGGTCTGTCGACCATGTCATCCCAGGCAGATAGATACTGGATCCCCTTAGAATGACACCAGAAGCTTAGCCAATTGCTGAAGTCAATCATTTTGTCCTTGTACTGCGGTATCATTCTGGGCAATGGCAGGATGCTGCTCAGGGCTAGGGTCATACTTGCCTGGGCTACAAGATCGGAGAGCTCTTCCATGTCTCTTTTCATGTAGTCTAGGGAGGTACATCTCAAATCATTCACACCAACATGAACAATCACAGAATCATATTTGTACTTGTTGTGGAGTGACCTGAGTGCGTGGGTTATGTTGCAGATCCTGGCACTCGACAGGCAGCTGACAGTAACCTTCTCCTTGTTTAGCCTGGTGAATGGGACATCAGTGTGCCTGACTATAGAGTCACCTATGACTAGTGTGTTGGGTACGTTGTTTTCCCTTATGGGCTGTGGTTGAGTGCTTATTGCATATGCCACGGAGCTTATCTGTTATTAGATTGTCAGGCAGTGCTGCTAAGGTGGATGACATCAGCAGGTGTTGTGAGGCCAATGTTGAGGAAGACACTAGTCACAGGGTCATAAAATTAATAACCATTTCACAGACATAGGCCAGATGGGCATGTCTGTACTGCTGTAGGAGAATATCTCCACACACACACACACACACACACACACACACACACACACACACACACACACACACAGTGGCTAATGTGAGATTAGAACCCCTACCCACCTACTATTACACACTATAGCTCACACAGGTTATAGCTGTTGTATATGTGGATGCAGCCACAGTACCTGTGGACTACACAAAGTGTCCTTGTATTACACAGCATGTGTGGCCTGCAGAGTGAACCTACTTGATGATGTTATTGTATCTAGTGTTCTAGGAGTGGAAAAAGAAGTTATGTACTTACCATAACATTCCATGTGAGTTGTTCATCTCGCCTTCGTCCCTATCCCATGATGCGCCTAGAGTTACCTCAGATCTTGTTTGCTGCGCATAATAATACCATGTGTTATTCTATCACTCCATAAGAGAAATTTATAGAAGGGTTGAGCAACCAGGAAGAATCCAGCATCTTGGTCTTCGAAAAACCCAGGAGGGGGTAGTAAGAATGAAGGTGAGATAAACAACTCACATGGAACGTTATGGTAAGTATATAAAAAACACCACAAAACAGTCCTGGATAAACAGCCTCCTCAGAACAAGCAACTATATCAAAAAAACAGATGAGGCTCACCACGGCCAATATAGAACTATTTATTAACTGCAGTAAAAGTAAGCGCTTTTCATGTTTTACCAACGCTTCTTCAGACTTCAAACAATTGCATTCAAACATTTTCCGTTCAAATAGTGATGCTTAAAGAAGTCAACCAATCACAACTATCTCAATATTATCACATGTTATATCACATAAAATTTGTTAAAACAAAGTGTATACATACATAAACTACTACATCCATCACATAATACATACAGATAAATATACTTAAATAAAACCATAGTCATATAAAATGCTTTCATAAAAACCTAACACTAATTTTTAAAGGGGCGTGCTGCTAGAAAAGGTTTCAAAGTAACCTTTTCATTCAGTCCACGTCCCTTATATCCCTGAAGTCTGATAATCCATCTGTTTTCACATTCTTCTGTATGGTTCTTTACATTACCTAATCTATTTGTTCTTTTAATTAATTGCAACACACTAAACTTAAATTTATGTGATGTACCTACACTCAATACATGTCTGGCTAAGGCATTGTGATCATCCTCCCTATTAATAGCATATACATGCTCTCACATGTTCCCTCAGACTTCTATTAGTTTTTCTTACATAGAAACATAAGCATACCTGGCAAACAGCCAAATATACTAAGTCTCTAGATCTACAATCAGCATAGAAATTAAATCTAAATACATCCCCTGTATCTGTGTGTGTGAAACAGTTACTACCAGACATATAAATACATTGATTACAACTTCTACAAGGTAAGGTACCTTGTCTATTCGATAAAATTGTACCCTTCGCATCACTTTCATAACACAGCAGCCTTTTCAGTGATTTTGAATTCCTATAGGCAAAACTTGGTTTACTTCCTACTATCCCAGCAATTCTATCATCGGTGGTAAGGATGCACCAATTTTTGTTAATAACGTCCTTAATCTTCAAATTCTTATTAGAATAAGGAATCATTATCCTATTTACATTAATCTGCTGCCCCCCATTATTCACATGTGCATCATGGCCTTGGTGCTTATGTAAATAGGGCTTGCCTTTCCCCTTTCTCATAAAATTATTAACTTGATATACACCTTCTACTTCCTTTTTACTATATCCCCTTGCTAAAAAAATATCTACTAACATTTCTTGTTTCAAATTGTAACTCTCATCTTCAGTTGTGAGACGTGATACTCTAAGGCTCTGACTTTTCACTATATTTTCATAAATATGCTGTGGATGCATACTGCTGCAATGTAAAATATTGTTCCTCTAGCAAGGCTTTCTATATATCTCAGAGTGCACTACATCACCTTTCTTCAGTATCTGAACATCTAAAAACTCTATCATAACATCTGAACTCTTGTTCTCAAAACTCAAAAAATGAGTCGTGCCATTTATATAATCGATAAAATCTGTAAGTTCACTTACAGTTCCATTCCATATAAAAACACATCATCCACAAAACGTTTGTAGAATTTGATGTTTTTACTATATAAGGTGTTAGCCATAACTTATGTGTTCTCCCAATACGCCAGCACAAGGTTGGCGTATGAATTTGCACAAGGGGTGCCCATGGCAACCCCTTTTCTTTGTAAGTAGTATATGTTATCATATATGAACACATTGTTGTTCAATACTAATTCTAATAGTGTTAGAATCCTAATAATCTGATCCCTCGGTAGCCCTTTCTCAATCAAATAGAGTCTCACAAATTCCATCCCTGTGTCATTGGGAATTGTTGTAAATAAAGATACGACATCTAATGTAACTAATAACTTATCATTCAAATCATTGCTGGAAGAAAGATATTCACCATAACTTTCTAGAAACTCCTGAGTGTCTTTTAGTATGGTTGTAGTATTATCAACAACTGGTCTAAGGTGCTTTTCAATAAAAATAGATGCAGGTTCGGTGAGCCAACCACCATCTGACACTATAGGTCTCATAGGTGGATTCATAAGAGTTTTGTGTATCTTGGGAAGTCCCCTCAAAGTGGGGACCACTGGTTGTTCAACCAAAAGGTATTTGTATAGTTCACCATCTATAGTGCTACATAAAAATGAATCATACAGTTCAGAATGCATGTCTTTAATCAATCTATCTAGTGACATGCTATTTAACAATAGATAGGTGTCAGCATCATCTAACATAGTCATCATAGTATTGGAATACATGTCATAATCCAAAACTACAATAACACATCCCTTATCGGCCTGTCTAATCACTATGTCATTATTGTCTTGTAGCTTCTTAATAGAGACAAACTCATTTTCAATATTACACTGCATGTGTGACCTGCAGAGTGAACCTACTTGATGATGTTATTGTATCTAGTATTCTAGGAGTGGAAAAAGAAGTTATGTACTTACCATAACATTCCATGTGAGTTGTTCATCTCACCTTCGTCCCTATCCCATGATGCGCCTAGAGTTACCTCAGATCTTGTTTGCTGCGCATAATAATACCATGTGTCATTCTATCACTCCATAAGAGAAATTTATAGAAGGGTTGAGCAACCAGGAAGAATCCAGCATCTCGGTCTTCGAAAAACCCAGGAGGGGGTAGTAAGAATGAAGGTAAGATGAACAACTCACATGGAATGTTATGGTAAGTATATAACTTCTTTATGTGAAGTTTTTCTATCTCGCTGTCCATTCTTACAGATGGGTAGCGTCCCAAGCACCATCTATCTCAGGTGGCTCATGAGAGTATGTTTTTCAGGACAGTAGACACAAAGGAGGCTCTGCCCCTGGAGGCCCTGTCAACTTTGTAATGAGTGATAAAGGTATGAGGTGTTGACCAAATGGCTGTTGCCCAAATGTTATCAATAGGAAGTCTGGCAGAAAAAGCAGAGGATGTAGAGACTGCTCTGTGGAGTGAGCCTTAACTTTATGTTGTAAGGGCATATTAGCAGCTGAATAAGCAAAAGTGATACAATCAGATAAACACTTGGACAGAGTTGTTTTGCTCACTGGCATACCTTTCCTGGAGTCTGAAAAGGAGATGAAAAGCTGTTCAGATTTCCTAAAATCTTTTGTTCTATCCAAGTAAAATTTGAGCTGTCTATGAACATCAAGTTTGTGCAGCATATATTCTAAATTGTTGGAGTGAGTGGGGAAGAAAACTGGCAAATCAATAATGTGATTAAGATTACCTTCAGTGCTAACTTTAGGCAAAAAAGAGGGGTTAGTCCGAAGTGAAACTCTGTCAGCATGGAAAATCAAATAAGGAGGCTTAATGGACAAGGCTTGAAGCTCTGACACTCTGCGGGCAGAAGTGATAGCTACTAGAAAAATAGTCTTCCATGACAAAAATTTGAGGTCACATGAGTAGGCTGGTTCGAATAGATGAAGAATAATGTGAGAAAGCATACAATTTAGATTCCATGGGGTATAGGGAGATATAAGAAAGGCTTTGGATAGTCTGTGTGACATAATGTTCAATCCTTCGAATCCAAAATGAAAATTAGAAACGGCAGCAAGCTGAACATGAACTGTTGCTGCTGCAGCTCCTTTGTTAGAAATTATAGTCAAGAACTCTAAAATGGAGGCCATAGGGGCTTGGTAAGAATCAATATTGTTTTTAGAGGCCCATATAGAAATGTTTTTCCATTTGCTAAGATATAGCTTCCTCGTAGAAGATTTATGAGAGGATAAGAGAATTTGCTTCATCTCATTGGAAAGGTTATGGAACCTGGCTATGATGGGAATTGGAGCAGCCAAGCTGTCAGCTTCAGGGACTGCAGAGAGGGATGAAGTTCCCTCAACGAGTGCGTCAGAAGGTCTGGAACTGGGTCCAGAATCCAAGGGTCCTCCAAAAGATGAAGTCAAAGGAAGGGGAACCAAATCTGATGAGGCCAATGAGGAACTATTAGAATGATGGTCCTTCCCAGGGCTTTTGCTTTCTGTAGTACTTTGGGTATCAACGGGATTGGTGGAAATGCATACAGGAGACCTGGAGGCCAATCATGTACATGTGCATCCCTTGGGGCTTCTCCCGGAGGGGGAATCAGGGCAAAGTAGCTTCTGCATTTCATGTTCATGTGACTGGAAAAAAGGTCACAGAAAGGCTAGCCCCACCTGCAGAATATCCTGTTCACTATTTCTTTCTTGAGGGACCACTTGTGGGGCAACAAAATTGCTCTGCTCAGCTTGTCTACTATCATGTTGGATTTCCCGGGATGTGCATTGCTAACAGAAAGTGCTGGGTGGATATAGTCCACTGCCATATGCTTAGGGCCTTGCCACAAAGGGGATATGACCTGGTTCCTCCTTGTTTGTTCAAGTACCAGACCACTGACATGTTGTCTGTCTGAATCACAATTGTACCCAAAGAAAGAGTGTCCTGGAAGTACTGCAATGCTAAAAGTACTGTTCTCATCTCTAGGACATTGATATGCAGGTGTGTCTCTTGATCGGTCCATGTGCCTTGGGCTGTTCTTCCCTGAAAATGCCCTCCCACCCTATCAGGGAAGCGTCCGTGGTCACTGTGGCTGCTGGTGGGTGTAGAACAAAGGGACGACCTATCATGACATGAAGAGAGGTCAACCACCACTGAAGATCCTTTTTGCAAGAGTTCGTGATCATTATAAGGTGAGACATGGGGAGCTCTTGGTAAGACCATTGAGTGAACAACAGCCATTGCAGTATCCACATGTGCATGCGACCCAGTGGTATGGCCAGAATTGCAGCTGCCATAATGCCTAACGATTTCAGTACTTCTGATGCTGGAGCCTTGTTTCTGGATATCAGATTGTGGACCTGCTGACAGAGTAATAAGACTTTTTCTACTGGAAGTCTCAGCATGGTGGTGGTGGTGTCCAACTCTGCTCCAATAAAAATGGTATGTTGCGATGGCAACAAGGCAGATTTTTCTGAGTTTATTGTAATGCCCAGCCAGCTTCAAAGTGACAGAGTGGTGTCCCTGGCTTGAATGAGTTGATGCCTGGTGGTGGCAGTGAGGAGCCAGTCATCTAGGTATGGAAACACCTGGAATCCTAAACATCTCAGGTGAGCCGTGACCACTGCCATATATTTGGTGAACACTCTGGGGGCTGTAGTGATACCAAAGGGCAGGGCTCGAAACTGGTAATGACTGGCTCCCAGCTGGAAGCGCAGATGATCTCTGGATGGTCTGGCCATTTTTATATGGTAGGACGCATCCTGGAGATCTATCGAGCACATCCGATTGTCTTTCTCTAAAAAGGGAAGTATCAACTAAAGCATGACCATCTGAAACTTCTCTTTCTTGACAGATTTGTTTAGCCTGCTGATGTCCAGTATAGGTCTCCAGTCCCCTGTCTTTGTTGGAACTAAAAAGAATCTTGAGTAAGTTCCAGATCCTGTCTGGTCTGCTGGGACTGGTTGGATGCCTCTTTTTCTTAGCAACGTTTTGGACCTCTACTGTTGCTTGTTCCCTGTAACTGGGTGGAACGTCTGGGATTTTTCTTGTTGCTAGAGGGGGTGTGGAGAAAGGAATGAAATATCCTCTGGAAATGATACTTTGTACCCAGTTGTCATTTATTATTTTGAGCCAGGCGTCTGGATACAAAGATAAGCAACCCCCGACTGCCTCCAGAGTAGGACAGTCGGGCCTCCTTTCAGGAGTGCTGGTAGGGCTTCTCAAAAAAGTGATCTCTGTCACCCTGGTTTTGTGGACCCCCTCTGCCACGAGGGCCGCATCTTCCATTATTGCCCCCTCCTCTGCCCCTGGAGGGGGGTTCACCACGTGTGTCCTGAAAGGCTCCTTGGGCTTTTCAGAACCATGTCTTTCCTCCCCTTTGATCCTTGGGTTAGGGTCTGCTAGGGGTGGAAAAACAGACTCCGACAGCAGACAGAGTCTTTCCTTCCTGCTCACACCCGGTCAAAGTTTCCTTAACTTTGGGCCCGAAAAGGGCCGAGCCATCAAAAGGGGTATTTACAAAGGATGACTTGAAGGGCTCCATGAAGGAACACAAGAGCATCCAGGAGTGTCTCCTAAGAGCAATTCCTGTACTAGCTGCCGTGCTCATTCCATCCGCTGCATACGAAATGAGGTGCAAGGGCAAGTTAACTATGGAGTTGAGGGCAGCAAGCTGGGAGGCAACTTTATCTGAAGCTCCTGCAGCTACTGTACCCTGAAGAGTATCTCTCAGCGCATTAAGGAGATCTCTTCGCAGTCTAGTAAAATGGATTAGATAGTTGAGCGAATACAGTGCAAACATCGCTGAACTGTAAGTGCGCTTCCCATATTTATCCATGATCCTAGAATCTCTGTTAAGAGGATGGCTAGAAGAGGAAGTTTCTGAAATTTCCTTTTTGGTGGCTGCTGCCACCACCATGGCATTAACTGGCACACCCTTGGTCAGAAAAGATTTGTCTTGGGGAGCAGAGATTAATTTATTAGGCCTCCTAGGGTCAGGCTCCATGGTGTCCAGAGACTCCCATGCCCTTCATGAAACCAGCTGCATAAGCTCATCGAAGGGTTGAGACCCGAAAGCCTTCAGGAGAACCGACTCATCTTCAGTAGGGTTGGTGGACTGCCAGTCACCCCTCTGCCTAAGGATTTCTAGTATCACAGAAAATGAGATATCCTCAGAGGGGGACCGTGGATACCCTTCTGATTTATCCATGTCAGTATCAGATGTCAGGGACTCCTGTGAGGAGTCTTGATGCTTCCTCTTACAAAACTCTCTTCCTGGGAACCTCATCAGTGGGAGCTTCTGGTGAGGTCTCAGAAGAGTATGGGCCACCAAATGGGGCTTCCTGAGGCTCTGGGTCTCTACGTTTGGCAAGGATCTGTGAAGCAGAAGCAGACACAGGCACTTTAGAGGAGGAAGAAGCCAGACCTGAGGTCGAAGATGTCTTAGGAGACATAACTCTCCTCATGGCTTTGAAGGCACCTCTGCTCCACTACTAAGGGACCAACGGATCAGAGGAAACCATCTATACCTCTGGCACTGGGACAGTGGGCTACAAGCCAAAGGTAGGAGCCAAGCTCATCCGAGCTGAAGCCTCGAGAGGCAGAGTTGGAACCAACAAGTCAATCCGACTATCCTCCCTGGACCCGGCCAGAGAGTGTTGGCTCCTAGATTCCTCGATCGGCAATGAGGACATAATAGTAAATGGAGCCAAAGACACTGGAGCAGGCATCGGCTCTGAAGGCTTCACGATCAACAAGTCTGACTCCTCTGGCTCCGAAGGACTGGTATAGCTTGGAGTAGGAAGAGAAGTATCTGGCAAAAGGGTCTTCGGCTCCAAAGCCGCTTGGGTCAGAGCCGATAAAAATTTAGCAAAGGCCAGTGCCTGTAAAAGCTTCTGCACCACATGATCCACATCCAAATTGGAAAGGCTGATCGAAGACCAAGATGAGTGGATAGAGGGTGGTACCAACTGTAACAGAGGAAACTTAGGTACTTTGGATACCTGTTCGAGAACTGGGGACTGGCTCCGAAAAAATAAGATGGTCGGCTCAGAGGTCTGTGGAGCCGACATCGAAGACTTTTTGGATTTCTTACTTTCAGAAGTCTTGGAAGACTTTGAAGACTTACTGGATCCATCTTGGTCACTCAAAGCTTCTTGGAAAAAGAGTTTTAGCAAACCTCTATCGATCATTTTCCTCTTTATCTCCTGGAGAACCCTAGAATAGAAAGAATGACATATGGAGAAGCTATCTTGGAGATGCAATGCTCCCAAACAATAAACACAGTTAACATGACTGTCAGTGACAGATATTTTCTGGCCACATTTAGGGCATTTTTTTTTAATTCTGACTTAGGGTGTTTGTCTTGGTCAGCCATACTGTACAAACCACAGTATCAAAAAAGGTTACTGTAAAACTGTACACTCCCAAACAATTTCGAACATTAACAACAATCAACAAGCCCTTTGAAAACTATGGGCTAAAAGTCTCACACACACACACACACACACACACACACACACACACACACACACACACACACACACACACACACAAAAGTATTTATCTAAACAAAGATAAAGTATCAAGTTGTGACAGAAAGTCACTGTCTAAATGTACACAATAATACTATATGTTATTTCACACACTGAAAACTAAACCTTAGCTCTAATTATTTTAAACTGTGAGAAAAAGGTCACTAACTAAGCACACACTAAATCTAAACTATTAATAAAGACAGCTGTGACAGAAAAGTCACTGATTAAACACACTCTAATAATCTAAACTAGGCCTAGGAAAAATGAGGCCAACTAGTAATTTAAGAAAAGCACATCAAGGGAAAGGGAATTACACAATAAAGCTGTAAGCGCTTATATAAGTATCTAAAACTACTATTAATTATGAAGTATCAATATAATGAAGAAATATTTGAAAAAATAAGGTTTTACTGGCCCGAGCTAGTGAGAATCTCCGATCTATTGCAGCGGCAAACTAGATCTGAGGCAACTCTAGGTGCATCATGCGATAGGGACTTGGCCTCAAGCTTTCTGAAGACCTTGAGCTTTGTAGTAGGCCGATTCAGAGCTGAGGATCGGCTCCGAACCCATCGGTAAAAATGAACGGCATGATAGAACAACTTCACATTACCTATTAATACCCTTGCTATGTGTGTACAGTTACCAGTATCTCCATGTCTGGCCAGTTGCAGTTTGGCAGGTGGACAATTGGCCAGTGACAATATGGCCTGTGCAAGTCCTGGGCTGCACCACCTGCTCACCACTGTCTGTCTACAGGGTGACATTCCGCAGGCACAGGGTTCTGTGGGTGAGAGGATTATGTCATTTTGTGGCCTTGGTCTGTTGCTATCAGACAACTGCTGTGTGTGTGTAGTGCTGATAACCTCAGCATTCTGCATGTAAATGGGGACATTCGTACATCCCCACACACATATACACATGTGTATATATTTATATAAACAGGGATGTCAACTTAACTGTAGCTGTGTGTGTGCATTATGTAACTGTGTTATGTAGATATATGTGGAGAGTCTATTTCAGTCTACACATTTATTTATACATATATATATATATATATATATATATATATATATATATATATATATATATATATATATATATATATATGCGCCACACAGTGATAGATAAGGTGTGTGAGGGGGATAGGGAGAGAAAGATACGTATACATAGCTGTCTGTATGCACAGGCATATTTCCACATAGCAGTTCTGGCCAGATGAGGCAACAGACATGGGTTCAAGTTAGCTAAGTGTAGGAGCATGCCCAGTGTGACAGTTAGTACTTATAAGGTGACTCCAGGCCAGACCTACCTGTACTCCACTCAGGGATTTTGTGTGCTACAGCCAATTGATTGCTGCACCTGTTTACACAGTCCAGCACCTCCCTGTTATTTTGTTCAAGGCATTCCCAAGCTGTTTGCTGAATGTAATATGTGACTTATACCTATCAACTGTACAGATTGTAATAGAATGTACAGAGTTTTGCATCATATTTTTGGTAAGTTTTACATAGCATTGTGATTTTCAGGTACATTAGTGGCAAATCATTATAGATTGACATTAGGAAATGACAGCCATTTGAGTTACTGACTTCATACACATCAGGGGATTGTGTCTGTATTAGAACATAGATAAAGCCATTAATCGAACAGTTTTATACTCGAAAATGCTGGTAATAGAAGTGTGTTTTGTGAGACTGTGGTACAGTGAAGATCCTTTCCTCACTGTAGTGCGATCTTGGAGTTGGTATATATAATTAGCGGGGGGTGTTGGGGCACAGTATTTTCGATTATAAAGCTGTTTGAATAATGGCTTTGTCGATGTTCTAATATAGACCCAGGGGATTCATGCTAATGTATGACCTGTAATTCTCTAAACTTTCCACATTTGTCTGGCCAGTAGTTAATCCTTCTCCTTATATTTGGGCCTTTGTCCCACTACTGTTCATAGCTTTGTCCAGATTTCCTGCTGTAAGTGGTTGAGAGGTATGATATGACTGAGGTACATGATGTAACATCACACACAGGGTGACAGTCTTCATACCTCCCTCTGTACATGTTTTTGCAGAATGTCCAGCATTCCACCCAGTATGTCTGCTCTGTTTCTCATACAGTTATGTTTTTCTAGTAATATTGTATTAAATACAGTCCACTGAATTGTTGTAAGTACTGACAGATTTAAGTGATGGCCTTTATGTCCTGCTGCTAATCTGACCTGTTGCAACCTGCTCTTATACTAGCCACCTTTTAGGTTACTCAGAGTATGTATAATATCTATAGATTTGGTCCTCTGTCCCCCATTTTCTCTGGCTTTGAGCAGCTTTCTTGCAGTAACAGATTGCAGTGTTTTGACAGTCTGTGGAACTCCTACCATACGAGTAACTGACATTCAAAAGTTGTAGATGCTACCAGCTTCGAACCATCAACATCATCACCCATGCGAATGTCCTTAGCCCTGTGAGCCACACCAGCCACCAGAAAGAGAGGTTTAATTCCTCACACTATCAACAGCATACAGACATCACTGTGACCCCTGCTGTGGCCCCTGCATTTTGTGGAAAATAAAACATATGGACAGGTTCTTTGTGACAGCGCTGGAATTGTGTGGTCTGCTGATATAGCCTTGCAAACATACTCCTATGGCAGTTGTATGGGAACACTGATGTGTTGGGGGTGGGGACTCTGGCAATGACAGTCATGTGTCTGTCCTATGACCCCACTGTTTAGCATTTCCCTTGCATAATGCAGTGGGGTTTCCAGCCATGTGGCCTAATGCATATTATGGGGCACTCAGTATTGGAGAAAGTACTTGTTGTCCCAAGTAGCTGTTAGTTCTCTGCAAGTAGCATACATGCAGTAGGTCCATACATATGTTACCATCTAGTACCTCGTGCATTTGTTGTATAGGAGAGTGACTACCTTGTGAACGCAGTGGTTGAGATACCAGTGTTTCAGGGCTGACTCTATCTGATGCACACAGTACACAGCCAATACATGGTTAGGTACAGGTTGTGTGGTCTGGCTGGCATCCTTTTTACTATGTATGCAAGTCGGAGTAAGGTGTCAGTCCCTAGGACCCTATGTTGTCAGTGCATGTGCTATGCGCTGTCTCTTGGCCAAAGCCAGGGTATACTGGGCATGCCTACATTTGCCTACAGGGACGGCCTCAGGGGGTTCCTCCTCAGAGTCCCTCTGTGGGTGTGGCTGTGGGGATCTAGGGACTGGTGGAGTTCTGTGTACCCTTCCCTCCGATGATCCTGCTGCAGCTGTTTCCGCAGGATCATATTGTGTAGCGTGGCACATACTGTGGACATCTGTGCACATGTGGCTGAAGAGTACTGCTGGGCTCCACCAGATACATCGATGCACCAGAACCGTGACATGGGCAGCCCAAACGCACTCTCTTATCATGTTCCTAGTTTGTGCATGTGCCTCATTATGGCATTCCTCGGTAGGTGTATATGCATTTCTGATGGGTGTCATCATCCATGGTTCCAGTGCATAGCCAGCATCCCCCAATAGATAGCCGTACAGGATGTTCTCCCTGGCAAACAACTGGTAGAGCTGTGATATGAGACAGATATGGGAGTCGTGATAACTGCCAGGGCTGCCAGCACACATATTTAAGATAATGCCCTTGGTAGTGCCCATGACCTTGCAGTTGATGGAATGATAGCCCTTGCAGTTGATTTAGACTCTAACCTCCTCACTGGGTGGTGCTTTGATGTGTACATGGCTGCAGTCTACGCCACCCAGTACTGCCGGTTAGTGTGCAACATGGCAGAAGGGATACATACTGCTATCCCTCTCTTCAGGGGTGCGGAGTAAATAAATGTGCTCACTGGAATGTGTTTGCATGGCATCCAGAAACTGGTGGTGTACCCTGGATGCTGATGCCTGTGAGACCTCCATCATGTCTCCAGTTGATCTCTGAAATGTACCTGTAGCTAGTAACCTAAGAGCTACACATACATTTGTTTCTGGGTCTGAGTTGAGGGTAGCAGAGCTCAGTGAGTTCTTGTAGTATGTCCCTGTCCACCTTGTAGCGCTCTACAATCTCCAACTCATGTAGCTCCTGGAAGGTTACCCTGGGCCTGTACACTCTTCTCCTTCTCAGTCTAGGCCTATAGTCAGCAGCTGCATCAGCACTGACCTCAGCATGTAGCACATACAGATACAGCAGAGCTGCAGTAGCCCCTAGCATTCTCTCATTTAAAATTCCCAAGTCTGTACTCCAATGGTGCAGAGTATGGGTGGAAAATCAGATTGTAGGGTGTATGCATACTTTATAGTGCTCTGCTGCAGATGCAGCCTATGTGAATGGCTAACTATGATGCATTACACCTGTCAAGTACATCATTGAGAGGTTTGAATGGCTCAGTGCTCAGTTTAAGTGGAACAGGGGTCATCAGTAATTTATATCTGATTGGCTTCCTCAGCCAATTTGTTTTTCTTTTTTTGACAGCCTTCCTTGCTAAGCACTGCTGCACGGTGAGCAAACCTGTGTGGCAGGTATAAACAATGCTCAGCAGTCAGTAGACACACTCCCATGGATGGGTACACTCAGCACAGCGGTGTGCCATGCAAACACGCTCAAACCTGCTAAAACACATGCCCCAAAGGTAAACAGGACAGCAGGCTGGACACACCCCACTGCCCGGAGGCGTGGCGTAGAAACGGGCGCCAATGAGCTCAATTGTGCTTAAAGAAATAGAGACACACCCTCTTTTGATGTCAGCTACCTCTTCTGTGGACATCAACATTGTTCTGGGGCTATACAGATGTGATCTGCGGGCACGGATACCCATTCTTGCTATTCAGTAACCCCAGCTCTTATGCATACAGATCTGTGTACACAAACTGGAAACTACACTATTCCTGGCCCTGCCTCCTTAGCAGAGACAGAAATTTAACATTGTACATATTCCTTGCAAGGCCCTATAATGCATTATTGTCACACATTTATTTTTTAATTTTTAATTTTTTTTTTTTGGCATAATGGCATGTTTGCACACTGTTAGGTGCTGCACAAGCATAATATGAGTATTAAAAAAAATGATTATTTTAAATTATTTGCCATTACTTTTTGGACACACAGGGCATCATTTTGCAGATATCTGTATCTGCTATGCTATTTCTGTCCTTCTACATGGGCTTTTACAGCCCCTGTTCATTTTATTATTTCATATACATGTAATCTTTCCATGCACACTTTGGACACCAACACGGGGTCTGCAGGACTGCCTATCTGCTTGCTGAATCACTCCAATACCCTCATTTGCATGCATTTCACCTGTTTATGAGCTGATTTACACACCACAGACACTTCCATGTTGACAAACTTGTGCACGCCCCTCAGCTCCATTTACTGGATTGCACGGCTCCTTACTTCCATGTAAGCTCCATGCCACTATGCCTACATGGAAAATTAATCCATGTAGGCTTTATTGAATTTCCCCTTGTGTCTTTTCACAGACCTAGGACAATGGCAACATCTGGAAAATTCTACTACTCAGGAGACAGAAAAGTCTGTCTCTCTGTCTTTTGGATTAATTTTAATGTGCAGAATGTAAGGCAATGATAAGAAGGGAATATTCTCAATGTAAGAGAGCATTGTAAGAAATGGATTTTCAAGCCTCTTTAGTAAATAGGTGTGAAATTTTATAGGCAACTTTAAGTTGGATCACTACCTTAATGGATTGTCATTGTTTGTGGAGTAGTAAAGACAAGTTTGATCTGGTGTTAGGCCTAGGTATTTTTGTTGAGTGACAACATGAAGGGGCTATGGTTACTGTCCAAGAGTCATTTTATTTCCGATTAGCACTACTGTGGATCTGGCCATATCAAGTGTTAATCTCTTATTTGCAAACAGTTCCCAAAACTTTTGAAGTCAGTTTGTAGCTAGTTGTTGATTTTATTTAGTGAAGGTCAGGCTCTAGTAATAACTAGCTCATCTGTATAAAAGTATGCATTTGAGATCAGAAAGGTTCCAAGAGAGGTCACTAATAAACAGGGACAATAGGAGTGCCAAGAACTGAGCCTTCTGGGAAATCTGTTAGGACCATTACATAATTTTGTTTTTGAGATCGCGAACGTCCAAGTAACAATCTCCTTTTTGTATTTGTTGCTTCAAATCTGTGTTGGTGAGTATGTGACTGAAGTAGGATTTGTGGGAATATATGGTGACTGTTTTGCTCAGTATGTAGTGTTTTACCCAGGACCATACTTTAAAGTATGAGGTCTGTAGTCCATGAAGAGAAGATGTGCAACTAAAGGGCAGATCTCCCAACTGTCCCTATTTTGATGGACAGAATGTATCCATTTCTAGGTCAAATTTATGTATTTTTGGAGGCATGTCTCTATTTTCAGGCTTGATGTACCCCTTCATACCAATTCCTGTAACCACTCTTCATGTGTGATTTTTGAAGCTGCTTAGTACAAAGAAAACCACACTACATGATCGACATACTAGTGGCACCAATACATTAATGAGAGAGGACACACATCTTTTCATCTCCCTTTCGCAGAACCAATGACAAATGACCTTGTTTGTTAAAATACTGTAATACAGTTCCTTAAAATTAAAGTTATGCACTCACCATAACTATGCATCTGTGTTGCCCATTTTCTTTCTTCTTCAACATATGGGTTACAGAACTGACTCTTCCACATATCTCATACTTATGGCTCCAACTCTCAACCTTCTCCCTCTACCCCCAATGTCCCAACTAGCCTTCGATACCTCAGATTGAGTTTGCTGCTTTCTACATATATATGACAAATTAGGAAGAAGGAAAGTAACAGTAAGCCAAGAATCAAACGAATGGAATGAAAAGGTTCCGAACAGTCCATGAGATCACTCCAAAAGCAAACAGGAAGGGGGAAGGAGGGGGAGGAGTTGAGCAAGAATGAAAATGGACAACACAGATGCATAGTTATGGTAAGCACATACCTTTAATACCTAATGTTGTCCTTTTCATTCTTCCTCAAAATATGAGAATCCTCAGCTACATGAATCTTGAATGGCCCTCATGGAAGGATATCATGAAGAACTGCCGAACCAAAAGCAGCTCTGCTTCTAGAAGTCAATAAGATAGAGTAATAAAGATATGAAAATTAGATCAGGTAGCTGCTGCTCAAATGTCATCAATGGAAGTTGTAGACCAGAAGGCAGAAGAAGTGGCCATAGCTCTAGTTGAATCTGCCTTGGGAGGCTTTGATAGAGAGAACCCTGCTGAGTATATACAAAATACACATAATTAGTAATCTGTTTGGTTAGGGTAACCTTCAAAACTGGTGATCCCAGTCTGTTCGGTGAGAAAGAAAAACTGGTCACTTTTCCTGAAATCCTTAGTCCTATGCAGATAAAACTGTACATCTAAAAGATGTAACATGTACCCTCCCTTATTTGAAAAATTGGGGAAGAAAACTGAAAAATTAATTGTTTGATTGCTATTGGATTCAGATGCTACTTCTAGAAAAAAGGATTGTATGTACAGTAACTTTGTCTTTGTGAAGAACATTGTATGGGGATTTAGGTGACACAGCATGGAATTCAAAAATTCTCTTTGCAGAAGTAACTGCTACCAGAAATGCTATTTCCAGGACAAGAATTTTAAATCAGATTTGGCTGCAGGTTCAAAGGGTTGCTCACTTAAGCCCTGAAACACTACCATCAAGTCCCAAAGAGAAGATGAATGTTTGACTGAGGGCCTAAGTAAGAAGGTGCTTTTTAGGAAGGCCTTACACAGTTTGGAAGAAGCTAAGGAGGAAGCTTTATCTCCTGAATGAACATTTGATATGGTTGCCAATTGAACTTTGATTGTGGAGAAACTAGCACCTTGTTGGAAAAAAGATGGTAAGAATTCCAGAACTGAAGAAACCATAGAAGGGAAGGGATCAATTTCTTTCTTAAGAGCCCAAATTGAGAATCGTTTACATTTACTCTTGTAGATTTTCCTTGTAGAAGCTTTCTGGGAAGATAGAAGAACATATCTGAGCTGTCTGGCTATTAAATAAACTAGAGAAGCCATGCAGTTAGTTTGAGGCCCAAAATATTGGCATATTTTATCCCAGAGGGATGTGAGAGAAGGTCTGGACTGAGATCCAGTATCAATGGAGGATACCGAAGCTGAGACCAAAGGAAAGGGAACCATACTTGACAAGGCCAGAAGGGAGCAACGAGCATAACTGAACTCTTCAACTGACTGTCTTTCAGTAATAATTTTGGAATCATAGGTAAAGGAAATAGGCATGAAAGAGACCAGAGGCAGAGGGCCAACATGGACTAGAGCATCTCTCAGTGACTCCTCCGAGGGAGAATTAGTACATGCTGTACTTGCTGTTGTGGGGAGACGCAAACAGACTGCAGCAAGGTTGGCCCCAACAATGGAAAATCTTCTCCGCCACTGATTGATTGCCAGACCAATCATAAGGCATCAAAATGGACCTGCTGAGTTTGTACACTGGATTTCCCAGGAATGTGCATTTTCACAAGACAGCGGTTGGATGAGATCACCCACTGCCACACTTTCACAGCTTCTGAACAAAGGGGATAAGATCAAGTTTCCCCTTGTTGATGTACCAGACCACAGACATGTTGTCAGTTTGAATCACAATAGTCCCCAGAGGGAAAACATCTTGAAAGGCCTGCAATGCTAGCAGGACTGCTCTTATCTCTAGGACACTGATGTGCAAATTGGTCTCTTGTCCCTAGACAATCCTTCCCAAGAAATGCCCTCTCACCCCTATTGGGAGGTGTTGTAACAGTGGCTACTGCAGGAGACAAAACGAAGGTGTGGCCCAGGTAAATGTCATCCAACTGGCTCAACCAATGAAAGAGGTTTCTGCATTCCCAACCGAGTTGGACTGGGAAGGATAGAGGGTGTTGCAGAACAGACCACTGAACAGGTAGAGTCCACTGCAGAACACAGGAACTAAGACTATTAGCAGCTGCCATCAAATCTAGAACCTGAAGTATAAGTCTGGCTGGGGGAGCAGGACGGACAAGGAGTTGCTGTACTGGAACTTGAATGCATCTATATGATGAGCAGGCAGGGTGGCAATCTGTAAAACCACAAAAGATGCAGCACAATCCAAACGCACAAAAAGACCACAGGGCAAGGAAATCCACACCACTAGCTTTAATGGCTCTGACGTCTTGGCTACAATAGCCTTCAAGGAGTGCAATGTTACAAGATAATACACCTGCCTATATATACACCAGTTAATTAATCAATAAAACAATTATTCAATTCATTAAACACTTCCAATTAATTTCTGCATTCAACCCACTAGGAAACACAGTGTTATATTTTAAAATATAAATAGATTATTTGACCAACAATTCATTTTTAAAAAATTCATCACCATCAGCATACACTTTTATTTTTTCTAAAATAGATGCTTTAAGACCTTCTATATTACCCCCATGTACTTGGTTAAAATGTATTGCTACAGAACTCTCCTGCTTGTCATTTTTTTATATCCCTGAGGTGTTCCAGCAGTCTTACCTTAAAAGCTCTCTTACTCTGTCCTATATAAAACTTCTTACAAGAACCGCTCAGGGCATAAATAATACCTCCGTATTACAGCTAAAACTGCCATTGACCTGAAATTTTATTCCATTAATTTTATTAAGCTTTGTGTCATATATTTACAAATTTTACACCTACCACAACTACTTGTTCCATGATTAATTAAACCATTATTTACTCTTTCCACAGGAACTAAAAAATCTTTAAGATTTCTTCCCCTTCGATATGATATAATAGGTGTTCCCTTTATATTTTCTTTAATCTCCTTAAACTGGGACACATAACGTCAATAAAAATGTAACACTTTCACCATAATAGGGCTAAACTTACTATAAGTAGTGGTGAAGTACGTTTGTTCTTTCATCTATGAAATCATTCCCTTGCTTGCACCTTACTTGAGTTATTTCTTTTATCATTTAAAATTTTAGCTATACTTTTATTTAGCATATGAGTACTAAAACCTTTCTTTTTAAACATTTCTATACTTTTATTTATTTCTACATCCAAATTGTCCTTATTATTACCCAACCTAGAGAGTCTCTTAAACTCTCCCGTTGGTACGGGTGGCAGTCTGACTTACTGTGCTCAACTGGGCACCGATGAACTCCAGACTCTGTACTGGTTGTAGTATGGATATGGAGATGTTGATTGTAATGCCTAGTGTTTGACAAAGCGGGAACAAATAGTCCCTGCTCTGTTCTACAAGATGCCTGGTTGGGGCAGTGAGCAGCTAGTTGTCTAAATAAGTAAACACTCAGAATCCAAGCAGTCTCAGGTGAGCTGCTACCACTGCCATACACTTGGTGAACACCCTGGAATCTGTGGTGAGACCAAAGGGTAGGGCTCTGAATTGACAGTGGATGGTTTCCAAGCGAAAGCACAGATGTCTTTGGGAGTGTCTGTTTTTCTTGACATGATAGTATGCCTCACGAAGATTGATTGAGCACATCCAATCATACTTGTGCAAAAAGGACATGATGCACTGAACCATGACCATTTAGAACTTTAACTTCTTCACAAATTGGTTCAGGTTGCATTGATCCAAAATTGGTCTCAGGTCCCCTGTCATCTTTGGCACTAAAAAGAACCTTGATTAAGTTCCAAATCATCATTGGTCTGGTGGGACTTCCTGAATGACTCTTTTGTCCAGCAGCTTTTGAATCTATTGAGCAGCAGCTTCTTTCTCTGACTGGGTGGAACTTTGGGAAGCTTTCTTCTTTTGGTTGGGAGACCCTGGAAAAACAGTATGAAATAACCTCTGGATATTATTTTTTGTACCCAAGAATATTTTGTCATAACAGCCAAGGTATCTGGGTGCAAGGACAAGTGCCCTCCCAACTGCCTCCAGAGATAAGCAGTCAGGCAACCCTTCAGGGCCACTGAAAGGGTCTATCCAGAAAGGAATCTCAGAAACCGTGGTTTTATGGGCTTCCTCTGCTGCATTCCATTCACACTCCCCCCTCTACTCCTAGAGGACTTGTCTCTGCATGAATCCTGGAAAGAACTCTGTGATTTTTGGGACCACATTTTCTTGCCCTCTCTTTGATTCTGGTTAAAGGATCACTGAGGGGTAGAAAAGTGAATCCCTACACTAGACAAGGTCTTTCATTCCTGTTCACTATGGGAAAGCATTTATTTAACAGATGGGCCAAACAAGGACATTCCAGCAAAAGAAGCATTGATGAAACAAGACTTGAAAGTCGCACAACCACATCCAGGCATGTCTCCATATGACAATGCCTGAACTGGCAGCTCATGAGGTACCCTGTGCAGAATGGGATATCAACCTCTTGGATGCATTGGAAATAGATAACAGAGTGGCCAGTTATGAGGATTTTCTTTTATAGTCCTCCACAGACATGGACTCAGAGGGATTTGGAGAGCTCCCTCATCAAATCCCTCTGCAGCCTTGTAAAGTGTGCTAAATAATACAGGGACTTCAAGGCACTTTAAGGCAAAGGTCACTGAGGCAAATATGCACTTTCCAAATCTGTCCAATGGCCTTGACTCTCTATTAGGGGGATGGACAAAGGAGCTCTGCTCAGCTAGCTCCTTTTTTGTGGCTGTTGCCATGACCATAGCATCAACAGAGACTCTTTTGCTCCAATGGGGTCTGTCTTTTGGTGGTGCCAAAATTTTGTCTGGGCAAAACAGAATTGGTTCAACAGAGTCCAGTTCCTTCCATGCCTGGTGAAAGACTAGGTCAATAAGTTAGTCAGCCGGGGAAGTCACTCAAGATGCAGATGGACTAGAACAAAAAGTTTCCAGAAATACTGATTCCTCTGGGGATGGGGATTGAGTATCTGATGACCAATTACCTTTCTGTGTAAGAATCTCTAGAATGTCTCCAAATAAGACAATATCTGGTGGAGATCTGTAGGACCCTTCCCCTTCTTCAAAGTCAGTATCCTCTGTGAGAGATTTCATAGGGAAATCTATGTGCCTCCTTTTGCACATTCTATTACAGGGAACCTCCTCAGTGGGATGCTCTGGGGAGGTATCCAAAGAGAAGGAAAGTTCCTCTAAGGAAACTGTCTGGATGCTAGTTGGAACTGGGAATCCCTGTGGAGAAGGTATGATAGGATCAGAGTTTGGACCCACTGTGGGAATAGATATAGGGTCCAAGGAAGGAAGAGAGATAGGATCTCTTGACAAGAGAAAACACTCTCCGCTACTTTGAAGATGGATGGACTGGGTGAAGCCATGACTGGCCACATCGGAGCTGAAACTTCCAAAGCAGCCAAGCCTCGACCCTGTCCTGATCAAAGGCTTAAAAAGGAGGGAGCCTGACCTGAGCTATCTAGCGCCATAGCTCCAAGAGACAAGGCCAGCTCTGACAACACTGGAGTAGATCCTAGTCCCCCAGATCCAACACCAATGCTTTGGCTCTGGAACTCATCCCAATCCAAGGGCACAGAAGAAGAACCAGTCAGGGATACTGTTGGAGTCAAAGACCTAATTGTCTTCAGCTCTCAGACACCAACTCTCTTGGGACTCTCAGATCTGAGGGCTCCAAAGCCATGGGATGAATTGGAGAAAGAGATATCACTACATGGAATGTGGAAGGGAGGCTCAAGGATCCAACAGGAGATGAAGATAGAATACACCCCATCTAAATATGAGCTCTGAAGAACTTCCTCATCATCCTATCCACATCGGCTATGGAAAGACTTCTGGAGGACCTAAAAGACAAGGTATTGGACTGTGGCCTAGAGTGTTTCCACGATGCAGTTTGAAGAAAGAGAGAATGGAGATGAGGAGACACTGGATTGATCACAAACTTGGGTGATCAAGTTCTAGGACTCTGAAAAATGAATGGTGGAATCTAAGGTTTTCGGATCCAAGAGCTGTTTCAGAGATTTATCTGGTACAATGATCAGATTCAATGTTTGGGATCCAATGTTTTTCTTTTTGGATCCAACAAAGTAGGATCTGAGGAGCTTAGAATCTTTAGAGAATGCTCTGAAATCACAGTGGTAAAAGGAGTCTACACATATTGAGGGCAGGATCTCTACCTTAACTCTGAAGGAGATTTTGAATGCTTAATGGAGGAGTTGAGCCTGGATAAAGAAGGGGATAGCAATCCCTTAAGGACCAACTTGCTCCTCCTATCTGCAACTGCCCTAGAATTATACAGAACAATTAGTATTCAGGTGTTCCTCTCCTAAGCAATAAACATACTCCCTGTGGGCATTAAAATTTGGATTTTTATGTCCATGTGAGATGCATTTTTTAAAACTTGTTAGCTTCTCAGCCATAGCTAATAACTGCAAGAAAAAGGAAAGAAAGGATGCCTAAAAAGACAGGAAAAGTAGTCAAAAAGAGCCAATATATAGAAACTCCAAAAAGCTAGTCAGAGGGAGATTGCAGAAAAAAGTTTTAGGATAAGTCTTTCTAAATAAAAAGTTACTAACAAATGTTTGTTTTATTGAAAAAGTGTTTCTGAGAGATCTGCATCCCTGGAAGATGGGAAACAAGATCTGAGGTACTGGCAGCTAGGTGGGGCATTAAGGGTAGAGGGAGGAGCTCAAGAGTTGGATAAGTAAGTCTGAGATATGTAGCAGAGTTGGACCCATACGTTGAGGAAGACTGAAAAGAACAACATCAGACATTGTTGCATGCAGTCTCTTTGATAATGTACCTATACTTTGCCATCATTTTTGTCACTACCTACTTTTCAAGGGCTTTTGTACCCTTTTTCCAAGGGCTGCAAGTTGAGAGATATGCTAAAGAGCAACCGTACAACCAGTTGGTTAGATGTTGCCAGCAGTGTAAATAGGTAGGGGGCTGAAAGATAAGGATTACTGTTGCCTGATAAAGTAAGAGCAGCAACTAAACTACATGTATGCTTGCTTTGCATGTGTCAGTATGAGAATTAGAAGCTGATTTACAGCAGTTAAGTGAGTGAAGAGAGACAGAGGACAATAGGAGAGTATGCACGATGTATGTAATACTGCCAAAAGGGTCCTTGAAGTATCTCACTACTACAGTAAACTAGATAAACTTTGGTGTTTCAAGAAGTGTTAGAGAATTTTGTTGCAAACAAGTAACTCACAATAGATATTACAATACTGAGCCAGAAAAAGTCACTAGATAGCTGCAGTGATGTATCTGAAAACAATCATAAGCCTGCTTCAGTTCTGCTATGACCTTGCAGATTGGTCTATTCTTTTTGTAGCTTAAAATTCAGAATTATGTAATACAGCAAACCTGAAATGAGAGAGGGAAAAGGTTACTAAATATTTAATGTACTAACCTGAAATGGGAACAGAGACAGAAAGAGAGAGAGAGAGAATTTGAAGATACAATAGACATGGAGATTAGCATTAGAAGAAGGAGCAAGTCAGTCCTAAAGAACTGAGGATTTGAAGTTCATGGAAGATGGAAGAATTGTAAGTCACAGACTGCATAATTTGGAGATGACAGGTAGCAAGACATCCTAAAACAGAACATAGGATATGAATGAGTCAAGAGTAATGTATGTATATATATATATATATATATATATATATATATATATATATATATATATATAATAAAACTGTTTGTCCATCATTAGATCTAAATTTCATCAGTAAAATGAATGTGAAAATAAAATTGTACAAAATAACAGACTGAATTCTAATGCATTGTCAGTAGCCAGGTAAAATAGTGAGATTAACACAAATACAGTAATTATGTTGCTTTTCTTCATATGGTTTGTTTGACTATAAGAGCAGTCCTTGCCACTAACCAAGGTATTACCATAAACACAGTAGTTTACAAATATAGTCATAAGGATTAAAAACAGAAAACTGTTAAATGTTACTTATCAAACCTCATAAAGCCCATCTAATTGCCCTGATAGCTGGATAAGAATAATATTTAGCTACTGTAACCCCAAATTGGGTTAATAAGCATTTTGGAAATCCTGACCAAACCAACTGGTTAAAATAATCATATTATTATAATAATAAATTAATAAATAAAATAATCAATCCCAATGGTAAGCTGAGCTGCGTAACCAGCCAGCATATGCACAGATCACAAATATATGCTCACTATAGGGCAATTTAAACAGAAAAATTGTGATTTTTTTACACTGACTTTGTTCCTTTGCTCAGATTGCGCTGAGCACCACACTTAATTTTTACCTGCCAAGTAGAAAGGAAAGGATTTTGTGGATAATGTTAGCATGATACAGCTAACACAAAAAATACAAAAACTAAGTTACCTAAAAAAACCGAGTTGCCTAGTGAAATAAGTTTGGTAAGCAAAAAACAGCACAGAACCCAAATACCATGAGTTGACATACTCCTGGTATTACAGCATGTAATAGTAATAAGGTAAAGAGGTCTGCAGACCATAAAAGGAAGATAAGCTACTCAAGGGTGATGCTATAGCCTGTTGTTAAGATGTAGCTAGCTGTGTAAATAGTAAATGTTTAAAAACAATAATAAATAAAGATTGTTGCAGTTTGATAAAGTAGAATCAGCAATGGAGATACTTGTTTGTTTGCCTTGTAGGCTTATCATACAGAGTCGGCACTGAATGCTGCATCCTGAGAATGGCAATTAAAGAGCAAGTTGCAGCAGTTATGCAAGTGGAGCAGAGTAACTCTAGGAAAGTATGCAAGATGTATGTAATGCAACTGCCAAAGAAATCACTGGAGTATCCAGTTGTTTCTGTAAGCTTAGCAAACTCTGGTGTTTCAGGAAGGGTTACAGAACTTCGATGTAAATAATTAACTTGGAATGGTTATGGCAATAACGAGTCAGAAGACGTCAATAGGTGGTCATAGCAACGTATTCAGAAGGAAGCTCAAACACACTTCATTTCCAGTGAGACCTTGCATAAGGGTCTATTCTTTAGAAGCATAAAAATGAGAAATTATGTAATACTACAAACCTAACCAGAAAAAGTCACTTGGAGGTTGCGATGATCTATCTGCAGAAAGCATTTTTTTTAATTAGTACCAGCATAGGTCACAAAATGTCCTCAGGTTAATTGATAATTAACTTTGGGTCACATCATGCTATAAAGGCTTGCCAGTGACAGCCTCAGCAGAACTAAGATAGGCTTGTTTCTAAATTCCAGGAATAGTCCTGTTACAGACATTTACTCAGAAGTTGCTCTACACTTTTTGTTTAATTGCCTTATAATATGATATTTTTGAATAACAGTGCCTAGTTGATGTAAATAGGCTGTTTGCAGATGTCGCTATTATGTTATCTTGCATATTAATTTTGTATCTTTAACACAATTTGTATATTGTTTCTCCAGTGTCCATCATGTTACAGTAAATATATATGCTACTATCATTTGTCTTATCACTCTTTGTGTTTGTCAATATGGCATGTGGTCATGATCATCTTAACTATCCCTTTAACAATTGCAAACAAATAAATAAATATAACTTTGTAGGTAGCAGAATTAAACTGAGATATGAGAGGGCTACCCAAAGTAATGTGCTCCAAAACAGAATGTTTATTGTCACAATGTCTACTATCTAGGTTATTCTTTAAACAGAAAAGATGCTACAAAATTGATAGAAGAAACTGCTAAAAAAAGCTGTTACATTGTTTCTGAGGGGATATGCATTTAATAATTAATTGCATTTGTATTTTCTGCCCAGACTAAGACATATAACACAAACAACATCATATTTCTAAACATGCTGTGAAGTGTACTGACTACTGAGTACATCTATCCCCAGCAATAAAACATGGATCCTTCAAGGACTGCAAAGATTCCCAAAAAAGCCTTATATTGCAGAAAAACAAACAACTTCTTCCCTTGAGATATTTCATTAAAAAAGGAAAAAATGTTCTTACTGCCTTGCCTGCAGCTAGTGGTCACCGAGACAACACACAGCATCGTTTGGCAAGTAATATATGCAAGGCAGAACTATACTTCAAATGCAAAGTTAGGCCTACTCAGAAGTGTGCTATATACCAAAAACTGCTCTGGTTAGCATTACATGAAATTTGTTTGTCAGGGGTAGGAGCAAATTTGCCTATTTAGTCTACTTTTAAACACATTTAATATTCCACTTCACTTCCTGTTTACACTTTCTCCACTTGTTATATGTTCTCTTGAATGCTAGTGTGGATATCCATTCTGGTAGTATATTTTGCAAGTCTACAAGTCTGTCCATGAAGACGTACTTATATGTTTCCAGATGGTAGTTGCTCCCTACAATTAGATGCATGTGCCCCTTCGTTCCCTCACATCTTTACTGTTTATGGCGACCCTTTCATATCTCCCTAATGAGATCTTGTTCACCTATATCATATTATCCCTGCCCCTTCTGATCTTGCAAGTACTGTTATTGGGTAACTCCACTGGTGTAACAGCCAGCAAGAATGAGACATAAAACTGAGGCCCCATCTGCCTCAGTAGGTGGTAGCTCAGGTGGATGTGAAAGATCCCACTCCACTTATCGAAAAGAGTAAGAGAATTTCCCAGATGAGCTGGGCAAAATTCCTCTAGTCAGTATATATATATTTATTTATTTATTGTCTTTATTCTTTGTTGACCAGATTAGTCCCACTGGGCTAGTGGCTTCTTTTTAGGAGAGATCCAAGGAGGTAGTTATATTACCAGGGGAAATTTGGAGAGGGTATTGGGGAACTTTCCCTACTTTTGCGATGGGTGATATGGGATCTTTTGCATTCACCTGAGAAGCCAACAACTCAAGCAGATGGGTGGCACACTAAGGAGTGCAGCACCTTCCTTATGTTGTACTGCAGTGCCAACAACCCAACTACCTGCTGTGGGAATAGAACCCACTACCTTGCACCAAAGGTGAATGCCCCAAAAGGTGAGCGTCTGTTGCACCACTGACACTATATATTCCACCTTCTGTGATAACAGGCAAGCAGCGTACTAGGAGTAACCCAGTTAACAAATGATAAATAAAAATAAATGGTAGTCTATCCCTCTGATGCTGTCGTTTCACCTCTGACTCCTGCAGCAACCCCATGAACACCCTCTGCCATCCACAGTTTACAAGGGAAGTAGGGAATGAAAAAAGATAATGTAGATATTTAATAAGGAACACCATAATACTTTTTTTTCTCTCATTTACTGCTGCTCTTGTTCACATTATTAGGTGAAAAAGGAAACAAAGGATGTAGTTATGCTGGCACTTAACAGACTCTTCCATTTACTGGGGGTTTACAAATCAGCTCAGGAAAACAAGAACAATGCTATTTGACTCTAAATAGTGCATAAATCATCTAAAGACTCACAGCAGAAATATTATGAGCGAAGTGCAGAAAGTAGTACAAGACAGAAAGAAAACATCTTTGGGCAATTATTTTATGTACCATAGTCTTTCTATCATGTTTCTCAAATTGTAGTTAAAAATGCAGGCAGTAATTACTTTAATTTAGTAGCATCTTATGGCTATCTGCAAGTGGATACTATGAACTGTTTCAGTTAAAATACCTTTAAGAAACCATGATCCTGCACCTAGAATGTATTCATTTATACACACTACTCCCCCTATAATCATTTTTGTCAAAGACACTAGTCCTATCTGGATGTCATACATCCTTGTTCAATGCTTGAGCGAGCATAACCAAAAACGTTGGTCTAATGAGCTGTGAATAAGCTTATTACATACAAAACCCAAGGTTCAACTCTCACAGCCCTTACTTCTAGTTTTGTTACTCTGTATGTTGGAGAACTAGATCAGAATTATTCCAGGGAGGATACAGTAGTGCTTCAGAGGCATTGCTTGTTTAGCAAAAGAAACATATTTGAACTGTAACATTTTGACAAGTATAAAAAGGTATCTCGTTCTGAGCAGGATTTTCTGAGTTTTTAGTTCCTTAAAAATTTCTGTTGTTCCTTGTTA
Source organism: Protopterus annectens (assembly GCF_019279795.1). Classification (NCBI taxonomy): domain Eukaryota; kingdom Metazoa; phylum Chordata; order Ceratodontiformes; family Protopteridae; genus Protopterus; species Protopterus annectens. Next base: position 735,765,869 of record NC_056739.1, read on the forward strand.
CAGAGACGACTGTTCTCCATTGTTATGTTTTGCCACATGCTCAGGATGACTACACCCACTTCTGTTAAAGCATATCTTCCTAGTGTTGCATGTCAGGCATCATCTGACGATTGCAGTGCAGCAAGTAAGTTAAATTAAATTATGGGTCAGCATTCTGACAGGCTGTTTGTCTGCTTCATGAATGCTGACATCCAGGGCCAGCCTTTGGTCAACTGGTGCCCTAGGCAAAAGGTCGCCACAGTGCCCCCTCAATACTACTTGGTGCCCCCATCCTGGTCTACCTACACCATCCAGATTACTAGGGGACTGCCTAGTTGCCCCATGCCTAGGGCCGGCTATGCTGATATCATCGCGCATGGCCTGCACTTGATGACGTCAGGAAAGAATCTTCAAAAAAAAAACCTTAAAAAAAAAAAACCCTGAGAAATTCGGAAATTAAAGGTGCCACTCGGAAATTCATGGCATCCCAATATTTTGCCCTCAAAACAGTTATTTACCAAGGAATTTGGTATGGTTGAGAGGTATGCTGCATGAACTTATGCTCACTTGTTTGTTTTTTCATCTATTTATTGTAATCGGGCCCATTATCAGCAAAGGCCTGGGGAGAAAAGCTCCATTTGAGTTACAAAAAAATTACAAAAAATTTAAAGAGAAAAAAAAATCAGTTTCTTAACAGTAGAAATGGGTTTTAGTATCATCTACTGGCTAATACAATCAATTCAGAGGTTACTACAATTTGATTTCTGTAGGAGTGTTACACAATAATAAACAGCATGCATTTACATATACAGCAATATACACATTCCATTTACAAAGGGGCAATGAACAGCAGAGTACAGTTATAAATGTAGATAGGATTTATTTACATTTACAGGATAAGGTTGGAGAGCCAGAATGTTAGGGGTTGGTGATAGTCTAGAGATTAGAGCTGCCGGTGCCACCATTTGCGATGCTAAAAACCAGACAGAAGCCACGTCCCCTGTTCTGCCCATGACCCCACCAAGGTCCAGCCCATCTACACCCACAACCACACCCATTTTATGATGTAAATACATATGTAATTAGGGTGGAACATCCCTTTAAGTCCATTTTCATATGCATAATCTATGTAGCGTTACTCTTTTTCTCTTTGTTGTGGAGTATCTCAGACTTCACTGCTTTGCTTTAGAGATGCTTTTTGGGGGAAAAAAAGACAGAGGTTGCTTTTTAACAAACTCCAGAATTCTCTTCATGCTTCTACAGAGTACCAAAGTTTGTACAGTGCTTTCAGGACTACTGGAGAATCAGAATGATGGTCCAGAAAAATACCAGATAGGTTGCAAGCCTACTATAGATCAAACAGAATGTCAGTCAGGGTGTAAACAAGCACACCGTCTGGAAGAGTCTAGGTCCTGTTTTAGGTTATGCTTAAAGCTAGATGCACAGCTGTCCTATTTTAGTGGCATAGGCAGGGAGTTCCACTGTCTGGTGACAGGATGAGTGTAGTGAGTCTCCAGCTGTATTATGGGATTTAGAAGTAATTAATAGGTTCTGATTACATGAGCGAAGTTAATGTGGTTGGAAGTAGTGCTAGAGAATGTTTTGCAGACAAGGTCATATCTGTGGCTTGTGTATTATCTCGTGAGCAATGTGAAGTTGAGTGAATGTAAGGCAATTAGGTAGTTCTAGACAGTTCAGCTTCTTTAGTGTTAAGCACTGATATGTACAGTAGGATGCATTACCTGCAAACTTCACTTTTTTGTTAAAGCATACCTCTTCATTTGCTTAGTAGGATAGTTTGAATGTTGGTTAATATGGCTGGTGCATTGAGAAAGGAGGGGAGACAGTAGGTTGATGTTCTGATTTTCCTAATGAGTCTGAGAAGTAGGATTTGTTTCAGTAGAAGAATCCCAGATTTTGATGATTTGTTTTAATGGCCTGGGTGATATGCAGGTCAAATTTTAGGTTACTGTCCATTGTGACTCCTAATACTTTGGTATTTCTTAAAGTTTTTATGGTGATGTTGCTCATTGAAGTACTATTAAAGGGTGTACAGATTACAGGTTGTTGAATATATCTGGGTATGAAAAGTATTCATTTTGTTTTATTTTGCATTTAGGATTATGCAAGTGAAGGATTCTTGAATCATTTGTTGAACTAGTGGAAGGGTTGAGGCAGAGTAGATGATGGTGGAATATTGTACTAAGGTGGCAGGTTTGCTGGCTTTGTGAAAATATTGAAAGTACTGAGCTCAGCATTGAATTGATACTTGTGGCATACCAATGAAAACAGGGAGGAAGGGGGATATTAGGAGTTAGTGGGATACTGCGTCAAATGCTTTCGACAGATTCAGGAAAAGGGAGGATATTAGGTTACCATTGTTTCTGTTGGCATTTATGGTTTCTGAGAAACTAAGCAGAGCTGTGTTGTGCTGTGATGTGGTTGAAAGCCATGCTGCATGGGGGAAAGTAGTTTCTTGTTTATGAGAGGGGTTAGGAGTTGGGAGTGTATGCATCATTCTAAGATTTTGCACAGGGAGGTCAGAATTACAAAGGGGTGGTAGTTGGACAGGTTTGTTGCTAATCCACCTTTGTAAAGTAGTATAATATGTGACTTTTTCCAGATAGTGTGTACATAGTTTTCTCTGAAATATCTATTCATGAGTATTGAGATGAGGTATGATAAAACATCGGCAAATAACTTAAGGTACCTGGATGGGAGTTTGTCAGCAGCTGGTGCAGTGGTTTTCAGTTTTTGAATGTAATTTTTGATAGCTGAAGTAGGTATTTGGTGAAAAGAAAAGAGAGGAATATTATGAGTATTACTGATGGGGATAGAGATGGGAGAGTGGATTAGATTCTAGAAGAGACAGGATAGATTGAATGAAGTGTGTTTAATTGGGTGGCTAAGGGGCCTGTGTTGTTGTTTGAGGTAGGAGATGGGATGGTGGTTTGACCAGAGTAAAGTAGGGTTTTTAAGGTTGTCCAGAACTGTTGATGTTTGCCTTGAAGTGAGGGAAAATGTGATTTTATCTAGTTTGACCTGTTTACTTTGATTTCTAAGTTGTCTACAAATTTGTCACTTTTATTGTGTTCCATCTGTATACCATGTCTTCCAGGCTTTGTCTCTATTTAGCATGAGCTGTTTGGTTTCTTTGTTGAGCAATAGAGCAGGGTTACAATTTGTTCTTTTTGTTCTTATGGGAGCTAACTCATTTAGTATGTTAAGGACTGTTTTACTGAAATGGGCAACAACATTTTCTAGTGGTATGTTTTTTTTAGAGTATCCCAGTTGTATTGGGAGAAGTAGTTTATAAAGTTATCTTTGTTTTGGGGTGTTCATAGGCGTGTACAAGGCTAATGTCCCTAGAGCGTTTACAAGCCTAGCCCATAGGATTGCCCTGGCATTGTGCCGCCTGACGTTAGTTTCCAGTGCCTATATTGAGCAAAGCCACTGAAGTGATCCCCGGGGTGAAGTTTTCTATTTCCCATCCATTCATCAAGATTTCTCTTGAAGAGGGCCAGTGAGGTGCTCTGCTTGACGTGTAGTGGAAGTCTCTTCCAGAGCATGGGCAGTCTCTGGATTAAGAACCTGTCCCTCCAGCATGTTCTGTTGACTGAGGTAATGAGGTTGAGGTCTCTGGAGCATGTGGTGTGGAGGAACTGGGATTTTTTTAGATGTAGCATATCTAACAGGGTTGGATCAGACATGGATTTGCAAGTCAAGCAGAGATTGCCTCTAAGTAGACGATATGAGACAGAGAATAGCTGGAGGTTTTTTGAGTCTGTCCGTATAGGACATGTGTTTAATGTAATTTTGTGGTCTCTCCAGTTGTTGCAGGTGTCTGATGAGGTACATGCCAAATGGGACATTGTACTCAATGACTGATCTAATGAGGGAGGAGTATAGAGAGATGATGTCCTCCTTCTTCCTGGATGTGAAACCCTTAGTAATGAGATGTGCCACATAGAAGGACTTTCTGACCACAGTGGCTATGTGGTGGTCAAAGGAGAGGTTGTTATCAACCTGTGTTCCTAGATCTCTTATAACACCTTCAGTGTTCAGACAACACATTTTTTGGCATTGAGTTTAAGGCCATGGTTTTGACACCAATCATTGGTCTCAGTGACGCCTTTTTTTGTAGGATGTCTACATCACTTGGGGAATTAATAATGGCTTCCAGCTTGCAATCGTCTGCAAACTTGGTCAGCCAGAAAACCTTCATGTTGGCCTGGACTTCAGAGAAGTAGATGTCAAACAGTTGAGGACCCAGCACCGATCCCTGTGGGACTCCACTCATGACTGGGTGACAGTCTGACTTGGAGTCTGCTCCTTTCACACAGTGGGTTCTATGTGTGAGCTAGTTTGCCACCCACCTAGTGATACAGGGGTTGATGCCTAGTTTAGTGAGACTATGTATGATTCTGGAGTGGGAAATGGTATCAAAGGCTTTGGCCAGATCAAGGTAGGCTGTATGGACTTCCCTGCTTTCATCCACAGCCCTGCTGACTGACTTGAAGAAGTCGACCAGGTTGAGCAGGCATGATCTACCCTTCCCAAAGCCAAATTGTGGGATCCAAAGTTTAGAGATTCTCTATATCCTTATTTATTAGGTCCATGATGATGTGCTCCATAGCCTTACATATCAGATTCATCAGGCTAATGGAGCGATAGTTCCCCGGGTCAGTAGTTGCTCCCCCTTTATGGAGAGGGATGACTAAAGCAGTGCGCCATTTGGTAGGGACAAAGCCTGAGGTGAGGCTTTTATTGAACAGGGCACATAGGTGTGGTGCCAGTTCATTTTGTAGTTCATGTAGAACACATCCAGGGATATTGTCGGTCCCATGGAAGCTGTATTCTTAGCCTTGGACAGTGCAGTTTTAACTTGTGCAGCAGTAATACTGGGTGCCTGGCATTCTTTTAGTATTGTGATTGGTCCTTTGGGGGTGGAGAGGGGTAAAGTTGGCACTGAATCTGTAAGCCAGTATATTGGCAATATCTGTTGGCTCAGTATAAGTGGTACTGTTGTGCAGTAGCTCGGAGCAAACTTGAGTATTGCCATGGAGATTCTTGACATAACCATAGAAGGCCTTGTGATTATCTTTAGTATCTGCTGCAATCTTGTTTTCATAACTAGCTTTAGAAGATTTGATGAGGGATCTCAACTTTTTGTTGAGGCTAATAAGGGAGTTTTTCCAGTCTTGGGACTTCACCTTTTTCGGCAACAGTCTCATTCTTCTGTTGTAGTGTTTGTTTATGGCAGGGGGCCACCAGATTGGCTTTCTTTTTTTGGAGGAGAACGTCTTGGTTTTGTTTGGTATGGCAAGTTCCATGCATTTGTGTACATGTTCGTACAGTGCAATGGTTATGATTTGGTAGTCATGCACCCATTCTCCATCTGCATGGGTGTTGTGAAGTTAGCCACCTCTGTTTTTAGGAGTCCAAAGTTAGCTTTGGAGAAGTTTTTCATGGTGGTTACCTTTACGGGAGTGTGGGTGGGATGTAGATATCCATGGTGATTAGTTTGTGGTCAGATCTAACCAGGGAGGAGTTGACAGTTGGTGTAGAGCAATGGTCTCCAAGAATGAGCTGGTCCAGGGCTTTGGAATTAATGAAGTCCAGGAAATGTTGGGCAAGTGTATTAGTACAGGAGTAGTTTTCTCAGTTAATGGAGGGGTAGTTGAAGTCACCCAGTATGAGGGTGTTGGGTAGGACCCTAATATTTTCCAGGGTGCTTAGGAACATGGAGTGAGAGTCTTAGGACATGGTTGGAGACATGGTTTGTGATTGTTTGTCTTGCAATAAATGGGAGAGATGGTCACTGATATCTGGGATACAGCCAAAGTGTTTATGTTTGCCGGTGAGGTGGTAAGGATCCAGTCTAGTAGCGAGTACTTGTTAATGTATTTGTTGATTCCAGTGGGTGAGGGATTTCATCAAATGAAATTTAATAGGTTAATAGAGAGGGTAGGAGAGTGAATGTTTACAAGTAAATAGTCTATACTCACATCCCCAAGTATAATAGTTTCTTTATTTACATTAGTGGAAAACCACTGAAGGATATCTTTGAGAATGTGAATGGTGTTGCCTAGGAGATTTATAAGGCAGCTATGCAAATAGTTTTATGCTTGTTCAGTGTAGGAAGGTAATACATATTTCTGTGTTGGGATAGTTGGGGTGACTTGGTGAGTATCTGGTGATGTTTGGTGTGGTTTTAAAGTATTGCAATCCCTCCAGCGTTTCGTATACTCTAGCATTTCTTATTATATTTTATCCTGGGTGAAGGATTAATTTGTCTATGATAGTTCCTCTGCCCCTTTAATCCCTTGTCTCATGAATTCCACCCCAACATCTGCATAATTTACCACTGACTCATACCATAAGTACTTTACTAATGTGATTGTAACTTGTTCAATGTCTTACATGGGGTAGTAGAAGTGGACAGGCATCCCCTAGGCACTCCCTTAAATGCTCAGACTGCCATAGTTAAACACAATGAAGATGTATTAAATTACAGACGACCAAAGTAGACTACACACCACAAACAAAATGAAAAGCAAAACAGGGCAAGCATGGTTTCCTACTATGAAATGACAGCTATATATTTAGTAAAACGACAAAGAAATGGTGGTAGCCCTATCACCAGTTTGTAAAACAAGTTCAACAGAAAATTTTAATACAATGCAAATGTTATTTTGTACCAGAAGACAGTGCCTGCCATGTTCCATTTTCATAAGATAATAGACATAAAAAGCTCTTTTTCACTGGCTACCAACATTGCTTCTCAGTGAGTTTTCCCTAGTACACCCAAGTTCTTGATGTTGCCTAATGGTGGAAATGATCATGTTATCGGTAACCTATACCACTATCTGCCTACCTTACTTAGTTGCAGATATCCACCAACACTCTGCAATGAAGATATTTGGGAGTGATCTCATTTTATAAGCATCACTCCCATATCTCTGAAGCGTGGCCACCAAATCTCACAGATACACAAGTAATTTAAAATAGTGAGCCTTCATTTCCTGTTTATCTGCAATATTTACCAATTCATCACTGATAAGTCATTTCCTTATTTTATCTTTTTTTTTCATAGTGTCTGCATTCATGACCTCCACCCTCATTTGATGGCTGATGGTTTCCACACACAGCTCAACCAACAGTCATTTTTTTGTTACCATGCACATCAAGCAGAGTTCCAGTTTGCCTTTGCAGTCTGAATCATTGGCTGTATATCCAGCAACCAGCAGCCTTCACAGGCACCATTACAGAATCTGTCAGAAGTTAGGATGCTACTGTGATAATATGATAGAAATAATATAATTTTTTCTGTCACTGTAATGAAATGGGAAATGTAATGCTATAATAAGTCCTGTAACCTTACCTCTTCTAAGTGGGTTGCACCCAACCACAGACTGCTCCCACTTGAAGTAGCACTGCATTACACACTGAACCTAACTATCACCATCATCAAAAATGGCAGCCATGCCTGCAGCATTTGCTTCTTCTACCCTGGAGCATCTCATGGAGTCAGTGGCAGTTAGTCAATTACATATATCAATGTACTTACCATAAAGCTGCTGTGGTAGTTAGTACAGGGTATTAAAGGTACAAGCTATTAACAGGTTTGATTCCCAGGACCTCAGTTTGCCTACTGTTGGACAATGTACAAGTCAATTAACCAGACATTGTTCTCAGATCTTCAATGAAATGGGCCTCAACCTGTTAAACATATAAATAAATCTGATTTTAGTGAAAGCCACAATTATTCTGGCTAAGGTTTCAAATCCACATATGCCTTATGTGCTTGAGGAAAGTGGCACATTGTTGCATATCTACGATCGTTATTTATTTGCTTGTTTATTTGCATTTGATATTGGAATAATCTTACTGAGTATCTGCCTGTTTCAGAAAAGGATTTTATAATGGAAATGGGTGTAAAGAGAGACACAATTTATGCTTTGTTGCATATTTTGCACTTAAAGGGGGTATTGTTTGCCCTTTCCCTGTCCTTGTGTGATAATGAAGGTAGTATGCTTAAGTAATGGTTGTGACAGTCCATGGAGTTTCACAACTGCAGACAAGGTTTTCTGTTAAGTAGTTTAGGAATAATATTTTATTTTTATGTTTGTTCTTTTATAGTGCTTTTTTGTGCTTACTTCCTTTCAGGGTTTAGGTCTGCTGATTTGTGGTTTTGTTGTTATTTATGGATTCAGTTATATGATACTAATTCATTCACTTTCAAAAGTCCTCGCTAACTCTGCTGAGGCTTTGTCACAGCACCAAAGGACATCTGTTTCAGTGAGAGCAGAACTGACTTAGTTATGGGCTTCCCAACTGTGAAATAATCACAAATAATGAAACTAATAGCACAAACCAACTTTATGCAACATGGTGGGATCTCAGATAATACACAAGAGCCTCCCGTGTAGTCTCTGGCATTTTCTTCTGAGTAGATATTAAGAAGTGATGATGTGAAAAGGCATGAAGAACCTGGCTATCCAGATCTCAGAATGGTTGCATCATTCCGAATAAATGTTTCACTATCTGTGCACAGCACAATGGAAGGGTCAGGAGAAGTTGGAGTGTTCTGTTGTCACTCCATTAGAGGAAGTGTGTGTGTGTGTGTGTGTGTGTGTGTGTGTGTGTGTGTGTGTGTGTGTGTGTGTGTGTGTGTGTGTGTGTAGCTTTGGGAATGGTTATAAAATTGTGTGTGTTTTGGGGTGCAGCAGGTGACACAGCTACCCTTATGGATTTTGTGGAACAAAGTAGGTGCATGACTGTTTTCCTGGAACCAGTAATTTGGGGAATTAAGGTAACTAATTATGTTAGTATGACAATTGGTTCTGTACATTTGAAGTGCCTTCTACAGATCAAATAAATATAATTACAAGATGGATCACAAACTGGCAATCAGACAGATCCCATAAAGTAAGAGTCGCGGGATCTATGTCCAAATCCAGACCAGTAATGAGTGGTGTACCTCAGGGCTCTGTCCTGGGGCCCCTACTGTTTGGCATATACTTCTCAGAAGTACAGGCAAGCACGGAAGGGCTGTGGCTGACTAAGTTTGCAGACGACTGCAAACTGGGTGCTATAATAGAGTCTCCGGCCGACATGGAGATCCTCCAGAAGGGCCTAAATGAGACTGATGCATGGTGTCAAAGCCATGGTCTCAAACTAAATGCAAAAAAATGTGTAGTAATCCCCTTTGGAAAAAACAGAGTACCCACAAACTACAACATAGGAGGTAATCCCCTGAAATCTGAAGAAGAAATAAGGGATCTAGGGACCCAAGGAGATAGTCAGCTTTCCTTTGATAACTATGTTGCCAAAGTGGTTAGAAAATCCTACTATGTGACCCATCTGATCAAGAAAGGGTTTGCATCAAGATCTAAGGATGTAATGTTGCCCCTCTACTCTTCCCTCATCAGACCCATTATTGAGTACAATGCACCAATTGGAATGTACCTGGCTAGACATCTCCAGCAGCTGGAGAGACCACAGAGGTACCTAATCAAGAGGATTACTGGCCTCAAACAGTTGCCCTATGCAGCATGATTGAAAAAGCTAAGACTGTTCTCTGTTGCATACCGCTTTCTCAGAGGCGATCTCTGTCTAACATACAGAGCCATGTCCAACCCAGAATTGTTGAACATGCTCCATCTTAGCAAAACCAAATCTACTCGAGCTACATGCTTTAGGGATATAAACCTCAACACAACAATGAATAAAACATGCTGGAGGGGTAGATTCCCTTCGCAGAGACCTCCCTTCCTATGGAACAGGGTCCAGATCTACATAAGACAGAGCCCCTCACTATCACTCTTCAAGAGGAACCTTAATGAATGGATGGGTAACAGAAAGTTCACACCGGGATCACACCAACAGCACTACTAGATAGGGGCCAAGGGTACTAGCTGCTAGTACAAGGGTCTAGTGACCTACTAAAGGGGCGGTGAATACTGCACAATGTGGCTGGGCTAATATATGCCTTCGGGCAGATAGCCCAGTACCAACCTATGAACCTATAAACATTCAATTATTAAAAGAGACTTTCACAAAGCAGTGCGGAACACGTGTCTGTGGAAGGACGGAATACCTGTTAAGCTCTGACTGCTATCTCATGTACAGGAATGTGGGAAGGAAGGCAGGAAACAAAGAAAAGACCTGGATGCAAACTGATGGTGGAAATTCACAATGGTGACTGCTCAGCCTTCCTCCTGCTCCAGTCCCTCCATAACAGAGGGACTGCCCCATAACCCAAGGGGAAGCTTGGGGTAAGTAAATGATTGAAAGGTGAATGGAATGTGGTAACCATGCCCAGGTGTTAGACTACCCACCTGCTGATAACAGATGCACATAACCAAAAATTAAGATCAATAATGACAATATGGAAAGATGCTAATGCGTTTCTAAATAGCATTTGTACAAAACATTTCCAAGATACATGTTTCACTGACTTGTAGTACAACTTAGTGGTTAAAGTAATCAGCTGGAAAATAAACAAATCTAAATATTTCTTTGATGAGCAATGAACTGCTAGAATCAAATGTCCCTTTTCATGGGCAAGCAAGGAAAACTGGCCTGGGTCAGAATGTTGTTTAGAGTTGCACTGTATGCAAATGAAACGTGAAAGAGCCAAACCCAGGACTATGGTGAATGGAAGTTTACATCCCCACCCTTTGTGTAATACTATCCAGCCAGGAATACATAATATGGACTTGGGTTTTATTCTTACAGTGTTTGAATACTTCCTATATGATTCTCAACAAGTCAAGTAAACATGAAGAGTGTGTGTGTGTGTGTGTGTGTGTGTGTGTGTGTGTGTGTGTGTGTGTGTGTGTGTGTGTGTGTGTGTCCCACCTGCCAACCATCACTTTTCTCTTTTCTTGATTCCCAAAAAGGAGCATCATGCATTCAGCCATCAGATGTTCTGCTTTGCATCCCTGTTCCTATCATTGTTCCATTTGGCAGCTCAAATGGAGTAGAATGCTAAAAATATCAAACTCCCAAGCATTTGTACATGCCCCCACCCCAGCTACAGGGTATGTTACTTATGTGATGGACAAGCAAAGAAATGCTAGGCGCAGGGCAGGGATGTCAGATTTCTTACGGGACAGGCAGAGACAAAAAAAAAAAAAAAAAGAAAAAAAAATGTCCTTCACACTAAGTGAAGAAGTGGAGACCCAAAACAAAAAAAAACAGTCTTTAATGTGGAACACCTTGCAGTTCGCATTAAACACAAGAAGTAACTCAGCGTTTGGTGATTTTTGATTGGCCCATATGCCTGTATACAAGCCAATCAAAAAATTGCAGCGTGGACCCTCTTCTGTTCAATGTGGAACATCAGGCAGTTCCGTATTAAACAGCAGTGGCCTTAGGTCAACTGGTGCCCTAGGCAAAAGGGCTCCACGGCGTCCCCACCACACTATCTGGTGCCCCCATCCTGGTCTAACTACATCAAATAAATACTAGAAAAGTGCTCCTGCTAGACCGGCGCCCTAGGCGGCCGCCTAGTTGGCCTATGCCTAAGGCCGGCTATGGTATTAAACAGAAGTAGCTCTGTTTTGCAATTTTTTTGACTGGCTCGTATACCGGCATACGGGCCAATCAAAAAAATACAAAGCAGAGGCTGTTTCAATGTGATTTTAACAGGCAGTGCGGGATTCGGGATTGGGTTGCTAATCCCAGGACAGTCTCGCTCAAATAGGGACATCTGGCAACCCTGGCTAGGAGTCAGTATCTCAATGGATCAACCCCCTTCTCCCTTGCATGGGACAGGTGGTGACAGTTCCTTACCCCCTATCTTTGCAAGCTGACCCCTCCCCCGTCAAGGCTGCTAAATGATTCTGTTGTTATCTGTGATGCAGTCGTATTGCATGCCTTTGAACCACTCAGCTAGTCCTCATCAAGGTTTCTTGATCTACCTGTGAAAGCAGACACTGATGCTTCTCAAGTCTTAATCTGTTACCAAAACACAAACTAAACTATAAAATATAAAATAAAACCTGACTGGAGATCTACAAGCTAGATCCATCTGTAGCCTTGCTACTGGGGACACTGGCACCCAGTTGTAACTGGTCTACTTTGAAACATCTAAAATCCATAACATCTAATTTCATAACATTGAGACCAGAACATCTGAAATCCAAAACATCTGAAACCCATAAGATCGAATTTCATAACATCTAAGACTTCAAATCATAAGAAAATAATATCCCCTCCAAATATAGCAACACCAAACTACCAAACATACTTTTTACTATGTTTCTGCAGGGGGGCAAGACCCCCTGCACCCCCCACATGGAGGGCTCTGCCCCCCACCCCCCATAAATTAAATATACCAACTCCAAGATTGCACTACAGTGGGAGAAAGTTAATTTCCTAATCCCACTGCATCAAACCCACCCTGCAGAAATGTAGTAAAAAGTGTGTCTGGTAGTTTGGTGTCATTATATGTGGAGGGGATGCTATTTTCATGTGATTTGTACTGTTAGATGTTATGAAATTCAATGTTATGGGTTTTAGATGTTTTGGGTTTTAGATGTTCTGGTCTCAGTGTTATGAAACTAGATGTTACGGGTTTTAGATGTTTTGAAGGGGACCCGTTGTAACATACTGCTAGTAGTATGGCCACCACATTGTTGCCTGACTGCTGATGTTACTACCCAGTTGTAGTTTGGATGCTGCTGGCACGCTACACCACAGTAACAGAAATGACTGTGGTGCCATCATGTAGCAATCCCCCCAACTGTTGCATGATTCATGGTGGTGGTGCTGATGCTCCAGTATACGTCGCCTGATGGTGGTGTTGCTAGCTTGAATCTGTCAGGCTATGAGGGGACAGCACACATATAACAGCTGGTGGGATTTAAATGAACACAGGACCTTTTCCACAGGTAGAGGCAGAGCAAAGAACTTCCCTTTCTCCCAGTGGAGATAAAGGACCGTAGATGTTGACAGTGCCATGTATAGGGATGTACCCAGCACCCACACTACCATCTAACCATGCATTTAAACTAACATTAGACTGGGGAACACCAACACAGTTTGCATGCCAGGGGAAACCATTCCCCAGTCCCATGTTTTCGGCTGAATAATAGTACTACCAAAGTTGTCACAACTGGAAGTGGGCACTTTAGAAAAGGGAAGGAGCAAATTACATAGAAATTAATGGAGATTGTGAGAACAATACATGCAGAATAATGTTCAGCAGGAGTAGGTTTTAAGGGAAGGCAGGAATTGACCAACTTATATAATGTTGGCGTGAATAAAAACTACTAAAATATATAGTGCATAAAATAACAGAATACATGTTGGGATGGCTTTTTTCTATTACTGTATGTGTTTAAAATTTTTTTAATTTTTTTATGTGTAATAAAATATGTGCAGACAGATACAGTGCAAGTCAAATTAACTGATCAAAGTTGTTGACACAACAACCGAATAGAAGCAGAGCTCAGTAAATTTAAAAAATACAGCAAAAACAGATAAACATGCTAAAATCACATTCACCTTGAAAACGGTTCTCATCAGATTTTATAGCCACACTGGCAGGGGATGATTAAAACATCAGAAAAACAACTATCTGATTTATCTTATTTTTTTCTCATTGCCTTAAACAAGCCCCAATTAAAGGATAGTTTTGCACTGACTTAACAAGGACTTTGTTAAGGTGGCCCTAGAATATAAACTAAGTTTGTTACATTGAAACCGCTTTACATTTTTGTCTTATATAAAAGGATAAAAAATAAAACTGCCTCTGTTACCTCATATATACAGCATGCATTATGTTCACTTCAGTGAAAGGGAAACTTTCATTTCTGTAATAACTGTTCATATCTAATTGACCTAACACTATATACTTGAGCATTTCTGCAACTGAGCATTTTTTTGAGGAAGTGGATTTTTGCTAATCAGCTGATAGCCTGTGACTCTCACAAATCAACATCATGTAAAGTGAAAATAGAGAATATCTTAAGTCAGTGTGTTTATACAGCAACCATTTTTAATACTTCAACCCCTCCTCTCCTAATTGCTGTGTGTTACATGTTCAGGACTGTGTTTAATGTGGAACTTTCACTACTACCAGACTACCTTTACATACATACATACATAGAAGAGGAAGTAGCTCTGTGGTTGTGGTTCTCGCTTGAAACTACTGGGGTCTGCTGTTAGTGAACACATCTTTGCAGTAAGTGTATGCAGGTAAGAGAGCTAAGCCAGTAGCGTGTAACTACAGGACTGGTGTATTAGAACTGTTATCGTGAATGTTTTAGCAGTAGTTATGCACGTTTATTTATTTTATTATTTAGATTCTAGAAATGTCTACTGAATTGGAATGAAAATAAATGAAAGCAAAACTTACCATAGCCGTTAGAGAAAACACTTTGAAAACAGTATATGTAGGTAGCCTTCATTTTTAGGAAACAAGATGGAGAATTGCTGCAAAATGTTTTTCCTCTTTTTGTATTTTTTACTTTTAAAGGGTATTCTAATCTCTGTTTATAGAGGCTTGGCTTATAAACTACACTGTGTAATGCTTTTACATGTATTGTTGTTATTTTTTCTGCTCTTTATCAGATTGTGATTATAAAGTGTTCCTCCACCTACTAGGTTATTAAACTTTAGTGTCTAAAGTACATGAGAATGTTTTCTGAAGTCAAACAGGAATGTGAATATTTGTAAAGAGGCACATATTCTGTGAAAAAAGCACAGAAACTAAGCACACCCCTCACCAGTGCTTACTGGGGGGGGGGGGGGGCACCATGAATCTCTGAGGTCTGTTTGTGCAGTAACTTCTATCTAAAATAAGTATTGCTTTGTGTTGGCTGTCTGGGTGGCATTTCTTGATTCCACTGTCTGCCATTCACTCCCACACATTGCAGCTACCCACTTAAAATAAAGTACATGCTCAGCTGCCTTGAACATCAGTGTTGTTCAGACCCCATATATGTAGTGAGTTACAATTCTGACTGAAAATGCTGGATTGTGTTGCATGGCTAATAAGTAAATTCTGCAGGCCTGTACTGTAAATGTGTACATTGTGTTAATACTATGTACTTAATTTACCCCTGCCACCCCCAGTGGCAGTAATCCTCATGTAGAAGGGTACTTGCCTGTGAGTTCATCCCTAATTATGATTAACTGTTGTAGTCAGCCTATGGAGCCTCTTAAATCCAAGAAGGTTGTTGTGGATACTAAGCTGTACCTTCGCTTTGTCTGGTGAAATGTAGTCTTCTTGTATGTCTTCATCTGTGTAGGTATGCATGTAGGATTACCTTACTATGTTATACACAGTAACTGCACACGTGTTCCCTCTCAGTTGGGTGATTGGAAGGAGTTTTTCTCTTATGTTCTGTCATTTTAAATGTCCTTTCCATTTCCTTTTTAGGTTCTTAAATTAGGTGAAAGTTAACAAAGAAGATTAAGCCATGGCAGATGAAGGGGAATCCAGTGTGTACACGCCTCTCCTCAAAACCATCGATGACCCCCCGGTAAACCCATGTCTTTCTGGTAAGGCTTCCTTTCTGTGACATGGATCCTATACTTGAAAAAAGGGGATACTGAGGTCACAGTGTCAGAAATCATGCACTTTTTTTTTTAATAGTGCTTCTTACTGGGAGAAAAAGATATGTATGTACCTGACTGACTTTCAACATGTTTGTGCAATGCAAGGGACATATTTCTGAAGTCTGGATCATAGTTATGTTTCTATTGATGATACTGAAGTAACCTGTTGATCTGTGTGTGCCTGCGGTCACAGAGCTACAGAATAATTTTATCAGTGAAGTAGTGGTAACAGTATTTGTAGTTAACCTGGAAAATGCATGTGGGTGTGTGTAGCTGAAACCTGTGCAGGAGTATGGAACTGAGTTTCTTTTAAATCTTTTTGCACATGCTGCACTACAAATAACTGCCAGAAGTTTCCCCAATTAATACACATTGTTTCCGGGGTGCTGCTTTTTGCATAGTTTGTTTAATCTTGATAACTGGTGTGCCTCGGTGGGCAGAGATCACTTTTTTTTTCTAATGAGACGTGAAGAAAGGCTCCATGGTGGCACATTTAAGGGCTTTGAGTTTAAGTATTGTTAGACAAAATCTTAAGGAAAATACTATAAATGCATAGGTTGGGATTCCAAAAGGATTACTGCAAGGGAGAGCCTTAAATTGGCTGTTTCTTCTCCTCACGGTAAGCTGTTCTGATTTAGAAAGAAACCTGCTGAGGTTTCTTTCTAACAGAAGCCTTAACATGCAGGACAGTCTCTCTGCCAGAACCGCATGCTAATAAAAATGCTGCTGAACAGTGTGCTCACCCCCCCCCCCCAAAAAAAATGCCAGCAGTGCATATTAAACTACCGAGTAATTCAAAGAATCGCAGTAGTGTAAACTTTTTTACTGTTGACTTTCATAAGCCATTCACTCTTATGGCAGCAACTGAGGTGATGCAAGCAAGGTGTCTTCTATGCTCGTGTGTAGGGACGTAAATGAAGCTGCATGAGTGTGTGATTTGTGTGACTATCTATCTGGGTGAGGGGATGTAATAGTGAGTGTGTGTGTGTGTGTGTGTGTGTGTGTGTGTGTGTGTGTGTGTGTGTGTTTGTTGGGCTTGCTTTTTGCCAATGTGATGCATGGACCATTATAAAAGAGCTGTAGGTGATTAGCTAAAGTGGCATTCATGAACCTGCTAATGAGGTCTTGGTGATTTTAGTCATTTTCCTGCTGTAGACAATGCAGTCTTAACCAGTGGTATTGCAGCTATTGGTTATAAACTCTCAAGATGACTGCTTGGAAGTTTGAATTTGCCCCCGCCAAACATACTGCACTAAGGAAGATTCAAGTTTAGAGCACTTTTTTTTCTTTAGAGATGTGCAGACTTAATTCTAAGCTTGATGACCCAAGACTGGCCCTGTCATCAGTCCAGTGATAATGACTGCTGTAGCAATGAACCGCATCCTTATTCCATCTTGTATGTGTCTTAGTCCACTTTTTAGTGTAAATATCTAGACCTTCATAGGAGATGGAGCGCTTTCTGTGGTGAAGCCAACATGAACAGGCTGGTAGAAAGGTATGGTAATATATAACTAGCCCCTGTACCACTGTCTCTTCTCCAAATGACCCCCACAACTTGCCTAGTATTCTGAGCCTTTTGTGTTATGGCCCACTCTAATGAAGTGGTATGTATTGTATCTGTGCTGAACATGAACCCTTTACTTGTCTGTGATCCCCCCCCCCGTCTTTGCCAGTTGCACTTAAAACTATTTCCAAGAATTATTCCCTCCCCCATCCCTTACTCCCTACACACTATGCTGAGACAGAGACTTTTGTTATGGTTTGGCACCTTAAATCTGTATAGCATTCTGGCAGGTTTCTCTACTAAGCCCTAAGTAGTTAATACTACAACACACGTGTGAGTTTTAAAACTCCGTGTTCCTCTCGTGTACTTTGGTACTTCTGTTCCAATTCCATGGGGGCTGCAAAACAATGAGGATAGCACAAGCACCATGGAGAGGAACACCACTTTGTGACAATAATACTACAGCTGTCTCATTAAAACAGGAAGTGCTTTTGGAGAATGTGAAATACACATTTATTGCATGTTAAATAAGTGTTCTCTGGGCTAAATAGTGTTATCGAATAGGACAATAACTGCTATGATTTTTCAAAACTCTCAAACCCTGCTTGCCACTCTTAAAACGTGCTTTGATGGTTCCTCACCCATGTAGTACTACCTGCCTTTCTTTACCTGTCAACTAGTTTCCTACCTGACATTTTCATCCATTACACATATTCAGCTTTGTTTTAAAAAGAAAAGGCCAGACACACAATACAATATGGTATTCCAGACGACCTGATGGTGAGGGTGACCCAGTCACAGTATTGGATAAGACTCCCAGCTCCCCTAATGTCAGCCCTCCTCACAGCACTGAATCATGCTTGATCAATTCTATAAGACTACATGGAGGTTTAAACAAATTGTACAGATAGAGCAACTGAAAAGTGCTACCTCAAACACACTAGCTTGTCCATTTGGTTGCTGTGCAAAAGGGGTTAGGGAGTCACTAGCGCTCTGCCACAAATACAGATTAATTGGCCTCCTGGTTGTTATGAGAGAAGTTTGAAATGGAAGTGCTGTGAATAGCCATTTGGATGATAGCTGTCACATTTGATCTAGGGTATAAGGAAGAAAATATGGGGGGGGGGGGATTGTCAAAGACAGGAGGCATATCTGTCCACTTTTTTTCTCAAGAATATTAGACAAAGCCAAAAATAAGAGGAAAAATGTTTACTCTAACTCAAAGTTAATAGTACAACAGTATTTGAATATTAATTTATTTCCTGAATAGTAAGAAATTATCAAACTGTCTGGCATTGACTGGTTGTAATAGTCAACTTTCCAAGTAAAAAAAAATTACGCTGTAATCCTCAACTTTCCATGTAAAAAAATTACAATGGGTAGGACAAAAATAATTCCAGACAGTTGAGAGGTATGACGGCATGCTTGTCTTGCACTAATTGCCAGGCTACATGTTCAACATGTGTAAGTAAGGGAATGAAGGGTCTTGTGTTGACAAGTTGATTAGTGTGCTCTTACCTTCAAGGCCCATGTAATAGATCACAGAGAAGACGACTCGAAAGATCGTGTGATAAACATGCATACACTTAAATATGCCGTGCTTTCACCTTCCAGTATAACTGGGCCTCAAAGTAGAGGCACAAAATTGCATAAACACTTGAAAAACACCATGCAGAATCTGGAAGTAGGAGCCTCCAAATACAAACGGAGTTTCAGATAAAACAAAAAAAAAAAAAAAAAAAAGCTTTTGTCACCAGTATAAAAACTGTAGGTCATACTGGTGACTTATTTTTTTATCCAAGTCACCAGTATAACCTACAGTTTTTATACTGTGAAACTTCGTTTGGTATTTGGAGGCTCCTACTTCCTCTCATCAAACTCTTTCCTTACCCACAGCATCCTTATTCTCATAAATCAAGTAGTAACCAAGCCTTGTACTAATTTTCCTCTCCAATCTACTATCCCCCTTTCTTACCTTCACAAAACTAACCATTACCTTACCCACTAAACATTATCCAGTCTTACTTCCCTCTTCATAATGACTATGCTGCACAAGAATTTACACACTTACTTACTTTTTTACTTTTATTTCGCATGCTGATAATTTCTGCATTTGTTTTGTAAGTAAACCACTGCTGAATTTTTTGATTAGCAACCCCTTTGGACAATTCTCCTCTGAAAAGATGGGTATGGGTAACCTGCTCAACAAAATGTGAGTAAATATCTCAAATGCGCTTGGATCTCAAGAGAGCACCTGGAGAGCTATCATCTCTAGGATGAAAACAACTTGGCTGCATAGCAGTCCTTTCCAAACATACCTCTCAAATGTCCAGAATTTGGTAGAATGTCCAGATTTATTTGCCTCCTAGTTTTCTGTTCTCATAAAACATATGGCTTTTTACCAAAATCAGAGGATTTTAGTCTCTAATTACAAAGCACAAAATGAATTATTCAGATGTAATTGACCACAAATGCACCCCTGGTTAGCACTCGTATCCCAGTGATATGGGCAGCATGGAAATGTGTCGGTATAGACCAAACAAGGATATCTTTTAAGTTATTTGTATGCATACTGCAAGCAAGATCCTCTGGGATCAGTAGCCCAGTATGTACATATTTCTGGCTTTGACAAACTGGCCGAGAGGCATGTCTCTAAATGGTAATCCACATCGAAGGGTGTCATGCAGTAATAGGTTCATAGGTAGGTACTAGGCTATTGCCCAAGGGCCTACATACACCTAGTCAACAAGGTTCCCTGGCTTACGCCACCCAAGAAAGCTATTTTCCTGTGCCACTGAGCAGAGACACAGAAGTGATCCCTGGGGTGCATTTCCAATTTCCCATCCACTCATAAAAAAAGAGTGCTAATGAAGAACTTTGCTTGACATAGATGGGTAGCCTGTTCCAGAGTATGGGAAGTCACTGGAACAGGAATCTATCCCTCCAGCATGTCCTGTTTATTGTGGTGACAAGGTTTAAGTCCCTAGAGCGTGTAGCATGGAGGGATTGGGATTTGTTTAGGTATAGCATGTCCAACAGCTCTGGGTTTGACATAGCTTTATATGTTAGGCAAGAGATCACCTCGGGGTAGGCGATATGCTATGGAGTAAAGCTTGAAGCTGTCAGTGTAGGGCATTTGTTTGAGGCCAGTAATCCTCTTTGTGAGGTACTTCAGTGGCCTTTCCAGCTGCTGCAGATGTCTCGAGGTACATTCCAAAAGGGGCATTGTACGAGTGTCGTAGAGGGGAACAATGACCCCTTTTTTTTCCTGGATGAGAACCCTTTTATGATGTGATTGGGATTTGTTTAGGTATAGCATGTCCAACAGCTCTGGGTTTGACGTCGCTTTATATGTTAGGCAAGAGATCACCTCGGGGTAGGCGATATGCTATGGAGTAAAGCTTGAAGCGGTCAGTGTAGGGCATTTGTTTGAGGCCAGTAATCCTCTTTGTGAGGTACTTCAGTGGCCTTTCCAGCTGCTGCAGATGTCTCGAGGTACATTCCAAAAGGCATTGGTGTCGGAACAATGACCCCTTTTTTTTCCTGGATGAGAACCCTTTTATGATGTGTGCCACATAGAAGGACTTCCTGACTACTGTGGTGGTGTGACCATCAAAGGAGAGACTATGTCCACCTGGGTACTAAGGTCTCATCACACATTTAGTGGTAAATAGATTGCTGCCTATGTGGTAGTTCATGGGTACAGAGTTTTTATCAAAGGGGATGACACTGTACTTTTTGGCATTGAGCTTGAGGCCATGGCTGTGACACCAGGCATCTGTCTCAGTGAGGCTCTTCTGTAGGATGCCCACATCATTTGGGGACTTGACTATGGCTCCTAGTTTGCAGTAATCTGCGAACATTGTTAGCCAGTGACCTTCTATGTTAACCTGTACTTCAGAGAAGTAGATACCAAACGGGAGAGGTTCCAGGACGGAACCCTGTGGTACTCCACTTGTCAATGCTTTGAGGTCAGATTTGGAGTCTGCAACTTTTACAGTGTGGGTTCTGTCAGTGAGCCGGTTGGCAACCCATCTTGTGATCTAGGGATTTATACCTAGTTTAGTGAGTTTAGCTGTAATTTCAGAATGGGGGATGGTAGCCTTGGTGAGGTCAAGATAGGCTGTGTGAACCACCTTACCTTCATCTACAGCTTTGGTGACTGCCTCAAAGAAGTCGATCAGGTTCAGGAGGCATGATCTGCCTTTCACAAACCTGAACTGGGTGGGATCCAGAGTTTGGAGGTTACCAATGTCTTTGTTTATGAGTTAGGTTGATAGTTCCTGGGATCAGTGATGGCTCCTCCTTTGTGGAGTGGGATAACTGTTGCTGTGCACCATTAAGTGGGCACAAAGCCTGATGTGAGGCTATTATTGAACATGGTGCTTAAGTGGGGAGCCAGTTCATTCTGAAGTTCACGTAAAACGCAGCCTGGGATCATCATGTTATCCAGTCCCATGGATGCTGTGTTTTTGGCTTTAGACAGTGCAGCTTTTACCTGCATAATTGTGATTACAGGGACTCTGCATTCTTCTGTATAGATATGGGCCCTTAAGGGGGTGGGGGGTAACTATATCTGCCAGGATGTTGGCAATATCAGTTGGTTCTGTAATTTCCGTGCCTTTGTGCTGTAACTCGGAGCAGATCTGGGTGTTGCCATCGAGATTCTTGACATAGCTATAGAATGCTTTGTGGTTGTCATTAGAATTAGTGGCAATTGTTTTGTTTTCATAGCTAGCTTTGGAGGATTTTATAAGGGATCTCTGCTTCTTACTGAGGCTGACCAGGGAGCTCCTCCACTCATGGTAGTTTACTCTCTTTTTGCAACAGTTTCTTCCTTCTGTTGTACAGTTTGTTTATGGCAGGGAAAACACCAGATTGGCTTCCTTTAATTGGAGGATAGCATCTTGGTTCAGTTTGGGTAGCACGATCCTTGCACTCGTGTAAGTGCTTATAGAGTGCATTTGTGTAGGATTCAGCAGTTGTAATTGTATTGTCCATCTGCATAGATGTGCCATGAAGTTCACCACTTCTGTCTTAAGCATGAAGTTGGCTTTTGGAGAAAATTTTTACAGTGGTTTCCTTAATTGGGGGGGGGGCAGGATGTGGATACCAAGGGTGATTAGCTTATGGTCAGATCAGACCGAGGAGTTGACTTCAGGTATGGAACACAGGTCACTCATGTTGGTAATGACTAGGTAGTCCAGGATATTGTTGCCCCTGGTGGGGGTGTGGATAAGTTGATCCAGGGCATTGGAGTTTATGAATTCCAGAAAGTGTTGAGCTAAGAAGTTGGTACACGAGTAGTTTTCCCAGTTAATGGTGGGGTAGTTGAAGTCGCCCATTATTGAGTGTTTGGTTGAACCCTAATATTTTCCAGTACATCAAGAAAAGAGTGGGAATCCTGGGGCATGGTGGGGGATCTGTAGCAAGCTACAATTTGGATTGTAGTTTTGCCCAGAGTTAGTTGCACTTGGATAACCTCGGATGCATTATGCTGAGCAACTAGCCTGGAGGTGTGGATATCCTTAATGAATATGGACACACCTCCACCTTTGGTGTTTTGGTCCAGGTTACATGGCTGAAAAGTGTGGTATGAGTTATAGCCTGGTAGTGCAGGGGTGCTCTCTGGAGCCTTGAACCAGGTCTTGGTCACTGCACAGATATCCATGTTCTCCATTTTAAGGAGTGCCTTGAGTGAGTGCATTTTGAAATTTGGACTTCTAGCATTGAGTAGCATTACCCTCAGTTTTTGCTTGCCTGTTCCTATTGTGGTGGTGAATTTATTTGAACCTTGCCTAAAAAAGGCACTATAGGGGCAGCAAGAGCCTTAGTCAGTATCTGGTATCCCAGGGGTGACAAGTGCAGGCCATCTGTGGCAAAGCATTGTGGTCTGTCGACCATGTCATCTGAAGTGGACAGATACTGAATCCCCTTAGAATGACAGCAGAAGCTTGGCCAATTGTTGGAAGTCAAGCATTTTGTCCTTGTACTGCGGTATTATTCTGGGAGATGGCAGAATGCTACTCGGGGCTAGGGTCATATCTGCCTGGGCTACAAGATTGGAGAGCACTTTCATGTCTCTTCATGTAGTCCAGGGAGGTACGTCTCTGGTCATTCACACCAATATGGACAATGACAAGTCATATTTGTACTTGTTATGGAGTGACCTGAGTGCGTGAGTTATGTGGCGGATCCTAGCACCCAACAGGCAGCTGACTGTAACCTTCTTGTTTAGCCTGGTGAGAGACATTGGTGTATCTGACTAGAGTCACCTATGACTAGTGTGTTGGGTACATTGTTTTACCTTATTGGCTGTGGTCGAGGGGCACACTGAGTCTGTAGGCTGTGTCATTTGGGTTGTGTTGGGGGATGGAGGTTGCTTGCGTTTCTGCTTTTGGAGGTCTCTGTTGCTTAGATTATTATTGAGAGCCTCTGTGAATGTTTTTGTGTTACTATGTGTGGATTTTGGTAGTGTAGATTTAGTGAGACTATGAGTTTGGTGTGGTACAAGTGTTTACCTTCTCCTCATGACTGTCAAGTTCAGTCTTGGTTGGAGAGAGCTTTACCTCCAGTTTGGCTAGATCTGTGCATCTCTCACAGGTTGTAGTGTTGGGTGGGAGTAGGAGAGGGTTGTCTGTGTACATGAAGCAATTTCTACATTACCTCAAGATGCCAAGATTCATCAGATAGACAGGAGAGAACACTGGGTGCTGACCCTTGGACATGCCTGAATAAAACAAACTATTTTCCTCTAGATAAGTGAGGAAAGTTGAGTACAAGAGCTGTTTTTGTCTAAGCAAATGAGAAAAGTAAGTACAAAAACTGTTTTCCTCTAGGTAATGAGGAAGATTGAGTGCTATAGTAATTAGTGGCTTATTTAGTGCTGAGCATGAATAAGCAAATTTAAGTGCTAAAGCCTAAAAATCTGCATCTGCGCTAGACTAGTTACAGGACAGAAACAAGTTCAAAGGCAGGCTTTCAAATCAGAAAGTTGAGAGAGATGATTGCCCAAACTGCCATTAACTACAATTTCTGGGCCAGAACCACTCCTTATGTGGTAGACAGGTTACCTAGTGCTTACCACTTCCACTGATGAGCTAGAAGGCTTCCCTCCAACACGGAAAGGCTTGTGGGGGGGGGCTCAGAAGCTTACATACGGTTCTGGATACAGCAAATCTGTATCTGGAACACTAGTTACAGGAAAGGTAGGAAACAAGCTTGCAGGTACTTTTTTACAGAAAAGTAGTTAAAACAATTCACATGCAGTGTAAGCCAGCACACCTGAGTATGTAGCAATATTAGACCAAACGGTTTAAAAAAATGCAATTAAGTTAAAAAAGACTAAAAGTAAGTGCAGAAAGAGTTTATTAGGTAGAATGTGGTAAAGAGATGGGACTGGGGGAGTGTCCCAGATCAAATCCACATTGGGGCAGGCAACTGCAAAAGCCACCAAATCCAAACTACAAGCCAAAAATA
This sequence comes from Protopterus annectens, assembly GCF_019279795.1. NCBI lineage: Eukaryota > Metazoa > Chordata > Ceratodontiformes > Protopteridae > Protopterus > Protopterus annectens. The sequence goes on from NC_056739.1 coordinate 735,790,407, forward strand.
AGGAGGGTGGGTGGACAAAACTGTTTCAACAGAGATCTAAGCATCAACTAACAGTACAGTATATGTTTTTGGTTTTAGACTTTGAAGTAATCAAGCCTGACAAGGACTCTCAAAATGACAACCGATAAACCTTTTATATACTAAGGTTGAGTGTGCCTTTTCCAGAAAGCACAAAGTAACAGTAATTTTTTGACAACTGTGCAGTAGTATGAGGGTACATCCCTATGTCAGAAGGATGCAGGAGGCTACCACTTTATTGGTGTCACATTCTGTGTCAGTCATATTTGGTACACCCTGAGTTAGGGTTAGGGGCTACATGCATTCATGCCCTGAAGAGATTGCTTATGCATTCAAACTCTGTGTGTGTGTGTGTGTGTGTGTGTGTGTGTGTGTGTGTGTGTGTGTGTGTGTGTGTGTGTGTGTATCTTTGAATACCATAACATTTTCATAATGTTGTTTTTCTTTCTCTTTTACTAGCTCTTGGAAAGGTCCTGACTACAGCAATCCCAGTGACGAGTCTGATACTAGGTAAGAGCCTGATCATTCCAGTTTTGCCTTTTGATAGTGTCTCCATAATGGAATTTGTGCCTCATGGTAATAATAGTAGAGGGTCAGGTATATAGGTGGGGTACGTGGTTATATGCTGACCTCCTATTTCTGCTCCCTGGAAAGGAGGAGGGGGAGGAGGCCGCTGCATAGGCATTGTGTTGTATACCTCTCCGGGCTGGATCAAATTTTGGATAAGGAAGCTCTTTGCAGGCATTTATGCAGCTGAAGCACAAGTGCCCATCCAGGTGACATCCTAGCACCCTTGTTTGAGGGGACACTATTATCCTAACCCTAAATGCCTTGAAATATGGATTCCACATCTAACTAGCGAGGAAAATAAGTTAAATTAGGGCAAGATGAGAACCTGGTCTACTCGACTACCTCCATCTTGAGTGCAACTAGCAGACTAGATGAAGACTGCATCCTTTTCAGAATCCATATTTGGATCATGGTTCTAGAAAACTGGGAAGCCTTCTGAATGCAGCCTGAAGGAGTGGTACTGAAACTGGTTCAGAACCCTGAGAGTTGGAAAGGACTGCAGACATGAACATAAAGCACTTGGTGGGGAAATGTACCTAGGCATAAGAAACTGCACTTCATGGGTTTCAAAACCTGCGTACTATGCTTGTGTTTTTTTTTGCAGCAGTTAACATAAAAGCCAGCTCATGTTGCTCCAGGCCAAGCAGTTTCTTGTGTTTTCCTCTCTTCGAACAGAATTCACAACTAAGCAAGCGGCAAACTCTTCTGCATGGGTAGATATTGGGTTAGGAGTTCTGTTTTCGCTGCATCTTCTGTATAAGAGAGCTTTTGTAGTACTTGTTTGGCCTGTTGGTAATTGTTTCTCAGTAGTACAGAACACCATGTTTATGCCTCCACTTTTGACAATGGAGCCAGTTTTCATATTCCTGGAAGCACATATTTACAGGGTCTGTGCAAGTGCCATTTTCTACATTCGGGTTGGTACAATTTACAGGGATCTTTTTGCTGCTGAAGGAACAGCTTCTTAGTCCATTTTTCTAACCACTGTGGCTAAAAGGTTTATCCTGCAGCAGCCATTGGGTTGGAGATTGCATAGGTCATCCTACCAAAAGAAAACTCTCCAGTGTCAAGACGTATCATTTCCATTACCTCATGCACACTTGATGGAAGTCCGTAAAGAAGACATCTGCCTGCTGGCAAACTTAGTCATCAATTTCTCTGAACTCTGAATTATAGTAAATTTTTAATGCATGAAAATATTTTTATAGTGAATGTAAATTAATTTGTTTGTCTTAGTTGTTCAATTTAAACATTTTTTATTCCTATTTATCCAATATTTGGCAGTTAGTAGAAAAGATTAAGGCCCAGAGCTGTTGCGTGCTTCCTGTGTGAAATGGCACAGGGTTTGATTCCATTTGACTCTGAGCAAGAAATTTTAACTTTAGCAGACAAATATTCAGGATCGCTCCTGAAAAGGGGTATTTGTGTCCAGTGAGCCTTCCTGACCAACAAATTAAAATATTAACAAGACTTTTATACCATATTGAGTGTGTGTGTTGTGCCCGCACAAACAAGTGCCAAAAAAAGAAAAAGTGGTGTAGGTGTGAATGAGTTACACAACCTTTTTTTTTTTTTGGGGGGGCTCCAGTTTCTGAAAATGGCCGCTATTTTCTCCTCTTTATTATTTTTCCATATGTTGCTCTAATTCCCAACTATTGTTTGTGATAAATGTCTCTGTCTCTGTCTCTGTCTCTGTCTCTGTCTCTGTCTCTGTCTCTGTCTCTGTCTCTGTCTCTGTCTCTGTCTCTGTCTCTGTCTCTGTCTCTGTCTCTGTCTCTGTCTCTGTCTCTGTCTCTGTCTCTGTCTCTGTCTCTGTCTCTGTCTCTGTCTCTGTCTCTGTCTCTGTCTCTGTCTCTGTCTCTGTCTCTGTCTCTGTCTCTGTCTCTAGAATAGCTGTCGCAATTAATATTGTTTCTACTGCTGACTGTGCTATTTCTGTTTTCCACTGGTTGTTCTGCAGTCGTAAACGTTGAAGAAATTGTGTAGGTACTAATGTGGTTGTCAATACAGTTATAATGTTCCCATTGCTTTTGAGCCCAAGAAAACCTACACTGTTGTGAAAGCAAAACCAATAACCAGGAAAAGACAGAGGTTGAGGATCACTGTGTTCCCATTGCATTAATATTACTGCTTTATTGCTACCCCTCTTTAGTGCTGTACCTGCTGCTGTTGGTAATGTCCTACCAGCACTCCAGTTTTAGTGTGCTAACAAGACCATATCCCTTCTGCTTGAAATGAGAAATGTTTTAGGCTTGTGATGTAAAGTCTATAACCTGCCTTCTTGCTTGCTATCTGCTGATTATTTCTCTTGTCTTTTTTTTACGACAGGTATCATTTATTTAGATTCTTGTCCAAAGCAGTTTATGATACCAATATATCTCATTGTTTCTGGGGGAGTGTATATTACATTCCTTGGCTGTTCCTGTATTTTGGGAGTCTGTTGGAGCGAAAACGAGCAAGGCTACAAATACAGATGGGGTTGCCGGTCCTTTCCTTTGTTGCTGCAGTTGGCATGGTTTATTGCAGGTGAGTGTATTTTAACCTGATTCAAAAAAATATAGCTGTTTGTTCTGGAGACTTGTTAAACCAACGTGTTTAAAATCCTCAGGAAGAAGGGGGAAGTGGTGAAACATAATGGAAGAGCTCAACTGCCTGTTGCATTCCTAATGATTGGTTAAATGATGTCTTCTAGGTAGGAGGCAGTCATTTTGAACAGTATGTAACCCACTTGTGATGGGAGGCAGAAAATATCAGGACGTAAATTGTACATGGTGTATCTGAAAATGTAAAACTCAATATCACAAGTGCTACATTAATTATCTCCAGTGGCTTTCAGCACTTTTAATCTGATTTTTTTTTTATAAGGGCCATACTACCTTCTGAATGAGCTGACTCTTATGTCTGAGGTCTGGCTTGGCTGAGCATGTCTTAAAAGTCCTAAAAATTTTTGCATTAAAGGCTTAGTCAAATTTCTTTTCTGCATAATTTTGAGCATGAGGAAGTTCAACCCTTCCAAACATAACAAAGGTCAGCATTTGGCAAATGACAGCTAAGCTATTCTTGGAAGCTTATTTGGATCTGAAGTGATTTATGCAGCAGTATGGTGTAAAGGTTTTATGAAGCTTCATTTTAAGTAGAATACTATAACCTTCAGTCAACTAAAATGCCCTCATAATAAGGTTTGCTCTGTCCCTATCATAATATACCAGTTTGGTTATTTTTGGGAGAGATATGATATTCATTCTGGAGAACAGGTGAACAGATTATTAAACTGCATTCAAGCAAATCTACCCAACGTTTCTTTGCTTTGGCAAGGAAGGCTTTCAAAACAATCTCATTGTCAGCCAATGAAATTAATGTATCCAATGACGTGACTTGACCTGGAAAAGTATCTGCTTTAAAGTACACAAAGTCCTATTAATCAAATCACCTCCCCTAATAACATCAAGCACTTCTAAAACTACATTTTAAAGTGATTTTTCTGAACCTTGGGGGCAAAAAATCTATTCTAAGTGATGTGACTTCACAAACTGCTGTCTTGACTTCATCAAAGTAACTTTTGGCCACAAAAATCATTAGTTAACGTATTCACTGCCTCTAGTGCATGACTGTCCTCATTATGTAATCTCATAGTTCTAAGCATCTGGCGTTTTGTTTTTACTGATATTCCTAGGATACATACTAGTCCTTTGAAGAATATGATTTCCTTTACGTGGTTTCTTATAAATCCTGGTAGTAACATAACTATACTCACAGTAACATCGAGGAATGCAAGTCGATTCTCTTGAATAATTAACGGGTAAAGTGCAAAAAAAAAAAAAAAAGTGGTGGTATGTAAGTAATTCACAAAAGACATCAAATATTCACTGGTACCCTTCCACACCAGAAAAATGTCATCAACAAAACATCTGAAATAAGACATAAATGATTTGCCTCTAAAAACATGTTAATGTTCCTACTGGGCAAGGACAAGATTATCATATATTGGCACAGGCTAGGACAAGATTAGCATATATTGGCACAGGTCGTGTCCATAGACACTCCAACACATTGGAGATATATTTGTCATTGAAAATGATTTATATTATTCTCGGGTCAGAGCGTATTTATCTGGTCATACTGCCTGGAGCTCATCCTTATCTATGCCAAATTCATTAGGAATTATGGTGAAAAAAGACACTAGGTCCAGGGTAACAAGAAGTATATCTTCACCCAACTGTTCCCAATTATACAAAGTATAATTTTTATATATCTATATCCTTTCTTTTTTTGTCTCTAGACAAAGGTTCAGTTGCCCATTCACGACTAGACAATATGGGTCGCATAGGTGGATCCACAGGGTTTTTGTGCCTGTGCAAAATGGGAATGACTGGGAACTTGACAGAAAAATATTGACTCATATCCAGCATTAACAGACCAGTCATGTTTGCAAAAGTGCTCCAAGTGCACTTTTACTGAAGTGGGGTTGTACTTCTGTTATTCGGAAAAAATTGCTTTTGATCAACAGAAGTAGACATGTATATTTTGTGTGTGTGTCAGCAATAGGATTCCTGGACAGAAACCTCAGCAGTTCAATGCTAGATGATGGAACCCTTCTTATACAAGTAATTCGGTGCTTATGATGGCTGTTATCGCAGTTTTGAGTACTGCACAGCAGCGGACACCTTTTGTAGTGGCTTCATTTGTCAATCAATGGTGGGCAAGGAAGACCGTGGGCAAGGAAGACCAGACTACCTTAGAGAGGATACAAGTTTGAGGGGGTGGGGAAAATAAAATGGAATGTTAGAAAGGGCTCCCCACTTACAGTCCAGGTTGAGTACTTCAGAGTTATAGGCATTCTGCCACAAATATTTGCCAAAAGTGGCATGTCTTACCTTGCAAGTACATTATATCTCGTCTCATGAAGGTGGGATAGAATGGTTTTTATGTTGAGCATAACAAAGTAGTAGAATTCTAAAGTTGTTTTTATGTCTAGCCAGCCTTTCTCAAAACTGCACTCATCCCAAGCCAATTTTGAAAAATGTAAATAAGGATGTGGTGACATTGTACTAGAAAAACAGCCTGCCTGCGTTTTCTGATATGCTTGAGTACTCTGTGTCCCTTGTCCTCATAGTAGTTTTAAGAAAATATTTCTAAACTTTTAACATGCAATAGTTGGGTGAAGGTCTTTGCCAGTTTGGAAGATGATGGTACTAAAGCCTCCACATCTTGGCTTAAAAGACTTGCCTCAGAGCTGTAACAAAAACATTGCTTTCTACAAAATGGTATTAAGGTTTATTTTTGGTCCTAGTGTGTTCCATCCACTGGGGACGCAACAAACAGCTGATGGGATAATTTAATTATGTAAATATAGATGACTGTATGCTAGGATTCATGAGGCTCAAAAGGGGTGCAAAATGCTCATATATCCTTATAATTCATTAAAGAATCATCATTCCCATTTTCTACATGGGGTCAGGGAATTGTGTTGGCTGTCACCGTGTCTCTCTAAGTGCCACACTCATGGCTGACTCGCAGATCTTTCACACAATCAATCTACCTCTTTGCGGAATGTCCTCAAGTCTTCAGATTGTCTTATGTTTTCCTGCACATGTCCAAACCATCCATTTTATTTGATCTTTTCTGCAGTTGGAGCTACTTTGGCTTCTGCTCTTATGTCCTCATTTCTTTATCTGTCCCAGGCACTTCATTTCCATCGCCTCTAGCTTCTTCATCTGCTTTGCCTTTACTGCCCAGGTTTCTCAACCCTACAGTAGTACTGATTGCACCACTGTCTTGTACACCTTACTTTTCAGCTTCTTTGGTATTCTGTCATAAACTACACCTGACACTCTATGCCTGTGGGCTGCAGCCCTCTGATTCTAGCTTTGGGGGTGTACTTGGTAGAGTACAGAGTATGCCTGGCTGCACCCCTGTATCCAGTAACACAGGGCTGCTTCCACCAAGGCCTGCATCCTATTTCCATTTTCTTACAGTGTTGGTGAAGCTGTAGTGTAACCCTAAACCTGTGCCTGCCCCTTAATACATTGCCCCAACACAAGCAATGATGCCAGGTACCATTTCTATGATTATGCTCTATACTTCTCCCAAATTCCCTACCACTACGATCTGCAGGCATTAGCAGATTTCTCCAGTTTCAATTGTGGTGTTAAATCTTGGTGGGGGCTACAGAGATTCTGCCTCAGAAACAGAGAAATTGAAGCCTGGTAGATTGTTGACCCAGTCATTATGGTTAAAGAGTAATCTCTGTGGTATCCCCGAAGTCTCAAACAACATTAAACAAGGTACATGGGCACAACTGCAAAAGTTAAGCAAGCTCATTAATCTTGTATTGGACTTCAATTTCTTTACTTTCAATGGCAAACACTACAAACAAAAAAACTGGTACAGCAATGGGGGCTGCCATGGCTACCAGCATAGCTAACATAGCCCTGGGCAAGTGGGAGGAGGACTCTGGGTTAAACACAGCATGCAGTATATCGCATGCTATTTACTTTTTATTGATGACATCTTGATTGTGTGGAAAGTTGACACCTTGCAGCTTGGAGATTTATCACTTACCTCAATAAAACAACCCCCTTCCTGAAGTTTACCTCTTCCCATACCTATACTTCAACCACTTTCTTAGATGTGCAGATTTCCAAGGACACCAACAATAACCGAATTGCCACTGATCTATTCAGAAAACCAATGAGGGTTAACTTATTACTCCACAGTAAAAATCTACATCCTACAAAAAACAAGTATAATGTAGTGAAGTCCCAGGGCTATAGATAGCTAGAATTACCACAGAGATGGAACCATTTTTGAGAAACCTGAATAACTTCGAGCATGATTTTCTAGTGAGAGGCTATGAAAGTCGGATGTTAAAAAAAAGCTCCTGGAACCCATTATAGAACTGAAAAGGACGGAAGCACCTTCACTCAACCTCCCCAGTAGGCCAATGTTAAATTCCACAGAGAATAACCAATGCAAAAATAGCTGCATCCTGACATGCACTTTGGATTATCACAGTATCAAAAATGTTAACTGGGCCATTGTCACAGGAAACACTTTTTTGATTAACATCTTAGGTGAAGCTCCATCCTTTGTTTATAGGAAGGCCAGGAACATAGAAGTTTTGTTGAATTTAAACCTAGATCATATAAGAGCGAGAGAGACCCTAAAAGATGTGAAGCTAATTATACAGCAAGGTGATAATGATTTTCTTTAAATAAGGGCAATAAAAACTTAAGACCAGTGCAGGAGGTGACTGTAACACTACAAACATAATTTTACAGGGCACAGTGCAATGAATTTGATGCATTCTATGTGGGAAAGACTGTAAATTAACTTTAAGCGTAGGGTTTCATGTCATCTGTCAGAAAACCGCTCTGGGTGTAAAAATAATGCACTAGCCAAAGACCTTTCTCTTCATAAAAGACACACAGGTTTTAAGTTTAGACATGGGTAAAGGGGCCCCAGTGGTCTATCCTCTAAGTGATCTATAGAAGGAGAATATCTAGATACAAAAATACCATCTGACTGCTCTGCTACATATGATTCTCTTGGTGTTGAGGCAGCTGAAGTTGACTCAAGTCTTGGTAGGTGCCAAATCTTTTTTGCCATTTGGTGCCGATAGAGCTGTTGACGCAAACTGTTTAGAAATCTTTGTGGTTCAGAAGTGCTTGGAACCAAGTTCACTTCCCAGAAGAGGAAGATTAACTGACTTCTGTCTTGGACCCAGAAATGGCCTCTTTAGAGTCACCTTTTAACCGTCCTTTTAAGAATGTTTGTTTATTTCTCCATTCTGTGAGTGTCCTGGTGCAGAAAACACGACATAGTGAACAGTCTTCCTACAGGTGAACTTTACCCAGGCAATAACCACACCACACAATCCTGTCTTGAGTTGGGCATTTTCCTCTTCACACTTTTGGCACATTTTGAACCCTGAGGTGCCTTTGGATGACTTTGCTGGGGAGATCTGCATTTGAATGCCATAATGAAAGCAAACACACACCTGCCACCCAAAGAACAGTGAAAAATTTTTTTAACCGAGAAAAGAAAGGAAGATGACCAAAACATGATATTCAAGACGATACCTAAATAGGTACAAAAAAGTATCAACAATTGTATGAAGGAAAGCACTACCAATGGTAGTAAAAGGAGAGTAAGGGAGGCCCACACACGTTAAAGCTATAACTAGAGGAGTGGGTAGAGAAGTAAGACACTAGAGGTTGAAGGAAGATTTATGAGAGAGATTTTTAAGGAAAAAAATTATAAGCCAAAGCTTGAGAGCTTTTGTATGCGTCTGACACACAAAGCAGCAAATGAGATCTGAGGTAAAGAGGAGCATTATGGGTAAAGCTTAGCTCGAGACTTTGGAAGGTGCAAGCTGAAATAAACTGCTGAATTGGTTCAGGTGCTCGAAACAACTGAGCCCACAGTCAAGGATTTGTGAAGGCTGACATCAGATTAAATATTTGACTGACTTGGAATTTGTGTGGTATATGTTGTACAACAGACTATTTGTGGAAGAAAAAAAAAAGCTGATTTAATGTACAGTTCTCTGGGACTTATGCCCGAGTTCAGAAGTCTGACCACTGTTTGGTAGAAACTAGTTGAATCTGGTAGTCCAGCAGTGGATGCTGTGATTATCTTCTACCCGATGCCAGATTAAACAGTCTGCGCTTTGGAAGCGTGGTATATTGTATTATTTTGGTGGCCCTTCTGATGTTTCTTGCAGAGTAAAGTTGTTGTATTATGTTACTTGTCTGCAACCCTCACCACTCTGTAGTGGCTTCTGTAGATGTACAACTTCCAAACCACTCTGAAGTTGCTGGCAAGGATACTGATACCCTCAATGGTACCTCTGTAGAAGGTCATGAGGCGGGATCTTAGCTTCTTCAGCCTTGTCTAAAAATGAAGTCATTGGTGCACTTTCGTGACCAGCTGGCTGGTGTTTCTTGACCATGAGAGATCCTCTGTGTACGTCTAGAAATTTCGTACACTTTATTCTGTGCACTCACCATTGATCATGAGCACTGGATGTTTTTTCCTAGATCCAAGATGATCTCACTGGTCTTGCTTACATTCAGGTCAAGATTGTTCCCCTCACATCAACTGATCATAGATGTCAGCTCCTCTCTGAATGCTCTTTCATCCCCCTTTTTTTGTGAAGCCCCACCTGAGTTGTATCATCAGCAAACTTGATACGTTTGGACTTAGCAGTAGTGAGTCAGGATGGTGAATAACAGTGGACTGAACAAATCCTTGTGGAGCAGTGGTATTAATCCTGATGCACTTTGTGCTCTTACCCAAACTCACCCCTCAGTCAGAAGTCCAGGATCCAGTTAGACTTGTTTACTGACTCCTATATGTGCCAGTTTTCTGTCAGCTGCATTAGTACCACCATATTAAATGCTGAGCCGAAATCTATGAACAGCATCCTCCCATAGTTGTCATTGCCCTCAAGATGTTTGAGAGCTGTGTAGTGCTAATGATATGGTGTTGGCCATGGATCTGTTGGCTATGTAAGCAAACTGCAGAGGGTCAAAATCGGGAGGTAGGCCCACTGACAAATGCTTTTTGATTAGCCAGTCAAAACATTTCATAACAGTGGATGTCGGAGCAACTGGTCTGTAATTTATTAAGGCTGGAGATGGAGGTTTTCTTGGGCAATGGAATGACTGTTTCCTTGTAGCATGAGGGTACTTTTGCCATAGCAAGAGGGGTGTTCAATATCGGAGTACTGTGCACAGTTGATCAGCACAGCATTTTAACACCTTGCCCAGTATGTTGTCTGGGCAGCAGCCTTCCTGGGATTCACCTTCCTTAGCTCTCTTCTCACCACCTGTGTACCGAGTTTGAGGACTGCATCCTTTTCATCAGTGGGTAGCTTTAGTGCCAGCCTGTTTTAGGTATTCAAACTGTCCAGGAATTCAGTGCTGTCTTCACACTGCTGACCTGATTTTTTTTTTTGTAGTCGGTGATCTCCTGCATGCCTTGCCCATAATCTCCTTGCATCCCTCATGTCGTCAAAGTGGCTCTTCACCTTTCTGCCATACTCCTGCTTTGGCTCCTTTATAACTCTCCTCTGATTGCCCCTTGCTTCCCTTAGGGCTGCTTTGTCCCCTTTATAACTCTCTTCTGATTGCCCCTTGCTTCCCTTAGGGCTGCTTTGTCCTTAGCCCTGTAAGCTGCATTTTTCACCTTCAGAAGCTTGTATGCTTTGGGGTGAGCTGTGGCTTTTGGTTAGTGCTCATAATGATGCTCTTGGTGCTTGTTACTTCATCGCAGTTTTGAAATGTATGACATCACAACCCTGTGTATTCATCAGTGTTCAGATGCTGATTTGCTGTGGCTGCCTCCTTGAAGATATGTTTTTCTTTCAAAGCAGTCTTGGAGGGCCTCCATGGCTCCTTTTGGCAAGACTCCGATTTATTTGTTTGTGGATTTCTCTCTAATCAGTATCGGTTTGTAGGCTGGTGATAGGAAGATGGTATAATGGTCAGCTTCCCATTTGTGGAAGTTGCACTGCCTTGTAGGTTTTCTAAGTTTGTATAAACCATGTCCAGGATATTGTCACCCCTAGTGGGAATGTCCATTTGAATCTTTAAAGTTTTATTAAATACCATGTACCTTCTCCCTGGGCCTTTGCTGAAAATTGGGTCCTAGGACCCCAGTCAGACTTTTCCAGTATCGATGTTTTTGTGGTGTCTGGATTGTAAGAAAAATGCTGAATGTGTAGTCTAACCTCACAGAGGTTTACATTCTAGAAAAATCTCCAAGCAAGTTGCATCACATGGCATGCAGCTTTCTTTATCTAGTTCATTAGCAATTTAAGATGGATATCTTATGTCTTACAAAAGAAATACACCTAGAAAGTTTTCATAAGCATAAAAAATATTCTTACGTTTACTATTCATAGGTTGATACGGATACTGTTCATACTATTGGCCCTAGGGCCTGTACAAGCCTAGCCATAACATTTCCCTAGCTATTTCTTCCAACAGCATTTACTTCCCTGGACTCCTGTCTAGCAGGGCGACTGACGTGATCCCCGGGCTGAATTTCCTATCTCCCATCCAATCATCAAGGTTCCTTTTGAAGAGGGCCAAAGAAGTGCTCTGCTTGACATGTATGGGCAGTCTATTCCAGAGTTTGGGGAGTCTCTGGTTCAGGAACCTATCCCTCCAGCATGTTTTCATTGTGATGACAAGGTTAGATCCCTGGAGTGTGGAGGGATTGGGATTTTGGCATGTCAGCGGCTGTTTGTAGGTTGATTGACCTATCTGACAGTATAGTATGGAGTGTGTGTTTATTTATTTATTTATTTATTTATTTATATATATATATATATATATATAGTGTGACTGTCAGCATAGGTCATCTGCTTTAGGCCTGTGATTCTTTTAATGAGGTATTTCTGTGGCCTTTCCAGTTGTTGCAGATGCCTTGAGAAGTACATACCAAACGGGGTGTTGTATTCTATAATGGGTCTAATGAGGGATGAGTACAGTGGGACAATGACCTCCTTTTTTTCTGGATGAAAAGCCCTTGGTGATGTGTGCCACATAGGATTTCCTGACTGTTGTGGTGATGTGGTTATCTAAGTGTCTTATCACACTTTTGGTGTTTAGTGTACTGCCACCTATGTGGTAATTCACAGGTACATATTTTTTTTCCCAAAGGGGATGACTATACATCTCTTGGCATTGAGCTTGAGCCCATGGCTCTGACACCAAGCATAAGGCCCTTTTTGTAGAATATCCGCATCATTTGGGGATTCAATAATGGCTCCCAGTTTGCAGTCATAGGTTCATTGGTTAGTACTAGGCTAACTGCCCTTGTGAGCCATTTTAAGCTTGGCCAACTAGGCTAACTTTATTAGCCAGAGTCCCTTAGTGTTGGCCAAACAAGAGCGGTCCCAGGACTGAACCCTGAGGCACTCCACTTGTCACAAGCTGGATTTGGAGTCTGTTACTTTTACAGTGTGGGTTCTGTCAGTAAGCCAGTTGGCAACCCATCGAGTGACGTAGGGATTAATTCCCAGCTTAGTAAGTTTTATCTATGATTCCAGAGTGGGGGATGGTGTCTAAGGCCTTGGCGAGGTCCAGATAGGCTGACCACCTTACCCTTGTCAATGGCTCTGGAGACTGATTCAAATAAGTCAGTCAGGTTCAGGAGATGAGATCGGCCCTTCATGAACCCAAACTCTGGGTTCCAGTGTTTAAGGTTGCCAATGTCTTTGTTTGTTTGTTTATAAGTTCCATGATAATGCGTTCCATGGCCTTGCAGATCAGGCTAGTCAGACTGATGGGATGGTAGTTCCTGGGATCCAAGGTGGACCCCCCCACCCCCATGTGGAGTGGGATAACTGTAGCTGTGTGCCACTCAGTGGGCACGAAGCCTGAGGTGAGTCTATGATTTAAACATGACACTTTGAGGTGCCAGTTCATTTTGTAGTTCATGTAGTACACAGCCTGGGATGTCATCTGGTCCCATGGATGCTGTATTAGCTTTGAAGAGTGCATTTTTTTTTACCTGAGTGGCCATTGGAATTTGGCAATTGTGTGGTATTGAGATGGGCCCTTGAGGGGGTGAAGTTTGCACTGAATTAATCTGCCAGGATATTGGCAATATCCTTAGGATCGGTATATTTAATGCCATTCTGTTGTAGCTCAGAGCAGATCTGAGCATTGCCATTTAGATTCTTGACATAGCTATAGAATGCCTTGTAATGCTATGTTTAACTGTATAATGCAAGTAATACTTAATGTGGAGCTTCTCCCCGGGCCTCTGCTGAAAATGGACCTGTGTCCAGTCGGACTCTCCCAGTCAACAAATAGCTGTCTTTGGAATCTTTGGCAATTTTATTTTTGTAACTAGATTTGGAGGATTTTATGCAGGATCTCCGCTTCCTACCGAGGCTGGTAAGGGGTTTTTTTTTGCAACTTGGGATTTTCCTCTCTTCTGCAACAGTTTCTTCCTTTTGTTGTAAAGTTTGTTTATGGCAAGGGACCACCAGATTGGCTTCCTTTTTTTTTTTGGGAGGATAGCGTCTTTGTTCTGTTGGGGATGGCGCAATTCATGCATGAGTGGATGTGCTCGTACAGTGCCTTAGTATAGGATTCAGCAGTCTAACTTTTATCGTCTGCATGGGTGTCATGAAGCTTGTCACTTCTGACTTGAGTAGCATGAAGTTGGCTTTGGAGAAGTGTTTTACGGAGGTTTCCACATCCCACCCCCAGTAAGAAAGCCAAGGGTGATTAGCTTGTGGTCAAACCAGAACAATGAGGAGGTGACCATAGGTGTGGAGCATCATGTTGGTAATGACCAGGTCTAGGATATTGAAGCCCCTGGTGGTACTAAGGATTAGTTGATCCAGGGCATTGGAATTTATGAATTCCAAGAACCGTTGGGCAAAGGTGTTGGTACACGAGTAGCTAACAGATCTGTCACTGTTGTGAGGTAAATGTTTTCCCAACTCTACTGTCCTGTTTGGCAGTAACTGGAATAGTAAATAGTTACATTTTGGGTGGAATCCCAGTGAGTTACTACAGATTTGGCAAAACATGTACTGCCTATGGAGAGAGTCTTGTGCCCTGTAATGTCTGGTGAAAGTAAGAGTGAGGATGGTAGCCAGTGTTGTAGTTTCTAAGAACTCTCTCTTCAGCAGACACATTTCTAAAATATGCTGCCAAAGTAGCTGTTTAGTGTAATTTGATCGTTCAGTGTTGCCTAACAAAGGCAAGTATGCAGTCAGTTAATGAACTGGACAAGGACTGGTTGGAAAAATGAACCTTCCTTCCTATCCTGAATGAGAGAAGGCAGTTTGTCTTCCTGAAGAAATTTGTTTTCCTGTGGACATCTTTGGTATCTACTAGATGCTTGCCTTTATTCTGACAGTTTGGAAAAACCTAGAAGCTGAATAGCTATGGTGAGGCAATAGAAAAGACTTTCAGCGTGGACGGAGGGAGGGGGAAGGCTTGATCTTTGGTTGTTCTTTCATATCATTATGGAATACTGTATAACATGGCTTTCATAATAGGGCTTTGACTCTTCTGCCCCAGTATGCTGCAACTAGTAAAAGGGATCTTCCAGTATGCTGCAACTAGTAAAAGGGATCTTCCAGAAAAGGTATGTCCACTGAATTGGCTTGTTCAAACTCTGCAAAGTTATAACTTTTTCTATTGTTAAAGCTCAAGACACAAGGAAGAGAGTGAGATGTCTGATAATTTAAGTAAATGCAGAAGAATTGTTTGGTACAATCCAAGGAGAAATCTGCAGTACAAGCAGAAACCCTAGAAATGGTTGAGTATTCTAGCACAACTGAAAACTGTCACTTTATAGAATTGCTTGGCCATCTAACGGGTTAAAGTTAGACCTTTGGATGGCCAAAAATTCTCTTCCATTTCATTTAACTGGCTTTTATCTGATTTAATGCCTGCTTGAAAAAGAACTAATGTGAGAAGTCAACACTCTTCTCAGCCTTACCCTTCTTTCTCCATGTGCCTACTCACCATTAACTTTGTACATGGGTAAACTAATTACTGCCTTATACATACAAACTCAACATTCTCCCTCATTTTTTTTTCCCTTTTATTTTTTCCCCTTTTATACTACCACCTGTGTTGTTGCATTGTAATATGATATACTGCACTTTCACTGCATTGGAATATATTTATACTGCCTTATTTGCCACTACATTGTGTTTGTGAATGTTTGTTTTTTACCTGGGCTGTGCCTGGAGCTGTCCAATTATGATCAGTGCACTACCCTGGTATACAAATACATTTAAAATTCTGAGGCCCTGAGGATGGGCTGTATAATTCTTCCTGCTTCTGAGTTTGTAGTCTCTTTAGAGGCCGGGGTATAATGGGAAAGAGTGATTTAATTGAATTAAAACAGAAAACCTATGGCTGCTTTGACCAAGAGAGAGGGTAATAAAATTATTTCACATTTTTTCTTTAAAAGGTAATTCAAGAATTAATGAGAGAGGATGAAAGGCATACAAATAGCCTTGGTCTATGAAAATGGAAAGCCATCAATTTTTGTTATCCTGTGATGGATATTGGAAAAATTGTTTGCAGATTTTAATGTAGCAAGCGGGGTCTGCAGTATTCCCCATTGTTATGGGAATTTTCTAGAATGTCTGGCTGTAATTTCCCATGAATATCAAGTTTACATTTCACTGTAAATTAACAGTTTGCCAAGAGAATCTGTCAGTTTGGTTGTGTACGCCTGGCTGAGATCAGATGGTTGTGCTGAGCAGCCTAGTGCTAAATCTAAGAACCTCCTTGTAGAGATGGAATGATCTGGTGCTCCTTTTCTCATGTTATATTGTTCTCGTGTTATATTATAATTGTACACTGATTTGAAAGTAACTGTCTTGCGATGTCCTAAATGGCTGTATATGCTCTGTAAAACAGCTCTCATTTCCTGCAGGCTGACATGAACAGCTATTACTTCAATTTCATTTGACTGTTGGAACAGGTTTATCAAACATCATTAGAATGTCCCCTACCAAGACACTAATGTACTATCAAAGTAAGAAAAGTATCCATTTGGAAATGCTGAATGGATGCATCCACTGAATGGATGCATCCACTGACGAAACTAATTTTCTACTGGCCATGGCAGTAGGAACTCTGTTTCCAGCAAATCTAAGAATTGGTCTGAAATGTTGAGTACAGTCTGGTCTCATGCTATGCAGCTTGGAGTAAGAAACCTAGAAGAATACAAGATGCATAATGCAGAGCCTTTGGGTCCTGCTTCACTGTAAAGGCATCTGTTACAGAAAATCTGACATCAAAATAAGGATCTTTTGCTTGTCCTGAGGGGGAGAACATTCATCTGGACAAACATTCTTGACTGAGCATGAGACTGGCATAACTTATCAAACATTATTTTGATTCTAAAAAGTTGTTCTGATGTTGCATAAATTGTCAGTCCTCAGAAGGTGCATCAGTGAAATGGTTAGGCTCATGTAATATAACTGTTATTCTGACTGAGCTATTAGCAGCCACTTTTCAAAGTATGGAAAAATGGTGATTTTTTTTTTTTTTTTTTTAAGGCGCACACACATTACCTGATGTGAAATAGCTAATAAATGCTATAGGGGCTTTGAATAGTCCAAATGGCAGATTTGCAGAATGGAAACTTAACATGAATAAGCTATTTGAAGTCCCGGACTCTGAATTTGGTCTTATTGTAATGTGAAGACTTGCTTTCACAACCAGAGTTGCCAGTTTACTAATAAAAGAATGCTAAATTACTGCACATACAGACCATTTTACTACCATCTCTGTGGAAGCATAACTAATAGTAGGGGTTGTCTTGATCAGATAAACGTGTCGATCTGCTCCTGTGACAGTTTCTCATATAAGATACAGCTGTGTAATGCTTTGAAATAGTGGGATACTCCCACTTTGACAAGAACTCCTCTGCATGGAGCAGATATACATAATTTATACTTTGTATATAATAATTCAGATTGCTGTACCAAGGAGTAAAGGGAAATCTCAGATTTGCACCTTTTTGGAATTGTGTGAAAAACACAGTTGCACTTTATTTCTTGCACTTGTGTCTAACTTAAGTGGGGTGATCTGCATGAATACTGTAGTGGTAGATTGGGCAAAGGCATGGCCTGACCTCCTTCGGACTCACCACGACCAATATTAGAAAAATTGTTGACCGTTTTATTTAACGGTAAGCGCTTTCGCGTATCTCCTGATACGCTTCCTCAGACCATGAACATTGAAATGAAACCATGAGGTTATATAGTTAAAAGCAACTTCATAATTCAATAAATCAATTACTATCATCAACTAATCAAAAGGCTTGAAGCTTCTTTCAATCGCATCATGAATAGACTGCAAAAGCTAAACCATCAGCTTAAAAGTGCATTTGCTATTACTGTCATGCCTTTAACAAAGAACATTTCTCAGCAAAGAATGTATAGTATTAAATATATACATTATTACATAAAATATATATTAAAATTTTAATTAAACACTAGATAATATGAGAATATAAATAATTAAATATAAGAATACTTAACTGCTGAAATATAAATAAGCAAGTTTCTTGGTATAAACCCTGTGACTGTAACTATTACTCTTTAGCTTTTTACTGAATATAGTTCACATTTAATGAAAAATCATGTTACACTTTTCATGATTCTAATAATTATAGACTGAAACAGTTTATACCTGTGGAAATTACAAGTACACCTAATATAATTTAAATAAGCTACACAACTACAAAATTAAAGATCTTGAAACTCATAAAGATGATAAACATCCTATACATCCTATACATAAATAAGGTTACTAAATTGTGAATTATGAACTAAATCTAAACATCATAACCTCCCCTTTAGGAAGGAAGCAGCATTATTATGTAATGTGACCCTGTCCTTATGAAAATTCAAATATGGATGCTTGGAAGATGGTGCTTGAAGTTCTGAAAATCATCTTCTAGCAGACTTAATTGCAACTAAAAAGATAGTTTTCCAAGACAAAACTTTGAAGTTACATTTAGCTGCTGTTTCAAAAAGAAGAATGTACCAGTGCTTGCAGTACCAAATTTAAATTCCACGGTGGAATGGGATCTTTTTAAGGGGGTTTCAGCAAAAGGGTACCTTTTTTTTAAAAAAAAAAAAAAAAAAAAAAAAAAAGGCTTTGCACAGTTTAGTGGACACCAGAATTTTGAAATCTTACAAAAGTTTAAACAAGACCTGCGTGAATGGGCGTACCTTCATTGAAGGTTATGCGTCAGGGCTGGTAACTCGACACGTAAAAATCAACTACCAATCATTAGCGGACCGGAGTTCCACTGTGGTGACCCCTAACCGGGAAAAGCCGAAAGACACCTCATAAGTTTAAACATTTGCTGTGAGCTGAACTTTAATAGTTGATGAACTAGCAACCTCATTAAACAAACTCACTAAAAATTCAAGAACAGAATGAATTGCAACTGAGAAGGGGTATTGAACAAACTGGAAAAGAAAGCTTTGGTTGCCTGGCTAGTAACGGAAGTGGAGAAACTACATTGTTGTTTCAGATTTGCGATATCTACATGAAGCATGCCTGTATTGTGGAGAAAGAAGGTCTGGAAATGGATCTGGAATCCAAAGTTGGTGTCCTAGATGAGGCCAAAGGAATGGGAATCTGATTTGTAGAGGCCAATAAGGTGCAATGCGGATGATTTTTGCTCTTCAGTTGGGCTGCTTTCAGAGGGAATTTTGGAATTGGGCGGATGACTTTGCTCTTCAGTTGGGCTGCTTGCAGAAGGAATTTGGGAATTAGGGTAGTTTGAGGATAAGTGTAAGGAAGACTGGGGGGTCCCAATCGTAGAGTAATCTGGGCAAAGAAGCTGCTGCACTTATTGTTTAGGGCAGATGCAAAAATATTGCAGCAAGGCTCGCCCCCCTGAGTGAAAATCCTTCTCTCACCTTGTCATTGAGAGACCACTAGTGAGGCAGCAAGATGGACCTGCTTGGTTTGTCTATCATGGTGGACTTCCCCTGGAATGTGCATTGCTATTAAAAAGCTGTTGGAAGATATTGCCCATTGCCACTCTTGAGGGCTTTTTGACACAAGGAATATGATCTGGTTCCCCCTTGCTTGTTCATGTACCTGACATGTCACTCTGTACTGTCCCAAGAGGGGAAGAGAGTACTGGAATGCCTGCAACATTAACAGCACCGCTCTCGTATCCAGAACATTGATAGGTACCACTTGCATGCCTGGGTAATTCTCATCTTTGCTGACATCAATTGAGGTAAGCATTGATCAGTGTTGCTAAGTTACTGTCCCTGAGATCAACCCTAGGACTTGTAGAACCACACGGGCTGAAATACTGGTACAGCAAATTATATTCCTGACCTGCATCCTTATAGTTTGCACTCTTGAGTGGCTACCATCAATTGTGGGAACACTGCTCCTATGAAATCTAATGTCTGGGTCGGTTGTGAGAGACTCTTGTAATTCTGAGAGGTGAACAGGTCAGTATCAGTTTATGCCTGGTTGGGGCGGTAAGGAGCCAGTCCTCTAAATATGGAAACACACACTTGGAATCCTTGCAATCTCAAGTGAGCTGCTATCACTGGGATGCAACACCCTGGGGGCTGTGGTGAGACCGAACGGCAGTGCTCTGAACTAATGGTGACTGGTTCCCAGCATTAAGTCTAAATACCTTCTGGATTGTCTGTTCATCTTTATGGGACAGTAAGCATCCCTGAAGTCTGTCGAGCACATTGTCATCCTTGCCTAGAAAGGGCAGAATGGACTTCAGCTGTGACCACCTGGAACTTTGTGAGCTGAACCGATATGTTCAGTACTCTGAGATTCAAAATTTGTCTCCAGTCCCCCATTTTCTTGGGCACTAAAAAGAATCCTGAGTAAGTTCTGGATTCTGTTTGTTCTGGTGGGACTCTTGGTTGACTTTTTCTAGCAGCTTTTAAATCTAGTACTACTACTTCCTTCTGATTTAGGTGGGACATCGAGAAATTTTCTCTACCAAGGGAGGAGGAAAGGCAAAGGGAATTGTAGAACATCTGGAAATGATTCTCTGCACCCAGCTCTCTCTCATTCTCTGAAGCCATGCTGTTCAGTGCAGAGATAATTGAACCCTTACTGCCTCCAAAGGAAGGCAATTGGCCTCCATTCAGGAGTGTTGAAAGGGTCTGTCAGAAAAGGAATCCTAGACCTCCCCCATTTTGTGGCCCCCTCTGCCACGAGGGCATTGTCTGCCATTATCCCCCCCCCCTGCCTGTAGGGGAGCTACTTTCACATGTATCATGGAAAGGACCCTGAGATTTCTTGAACCACATTTTTTGACATTCCTGGAACAGGTCCTTTGAGGGATCAAAAAATGCACGCCCACTGCAGAAAGGGTTTTTCCATCTTTCTCGTACCTGGAAAGTGTCACTTACTTTGGTGCCAAACAGAGAAGACTGATCAAAAGGGACACTGAACAATGACTTGAAGGCCTGGAAATGCCTGAACCTGCAGCCTAGAGGCACCTATGGCAGCATGTGAGATGAGCCTCTGGGACAAATTGGGTATAGTCTGTAGGGTAGCTAGCTGAGAGACCACTAAAGATTGAACCACAGCAGTTCTGGTCGCAGAAAGAGGTTTGGACAGAGATTTGATTGCATGCCAAAGAGTGCAAATGTCGCTGAAGCATAAACATGTTTCCCAAATAAATTGCCCTATCCTCTCTATTAGGAGTATGGGCAGTGGAACTCTGTTTGGCAAGTTCCTTTTTTTTTTTTTTTTTTTTTTTTTTTTTAGCCACTGCCACAACCATGTCCCTTCTAGGGTCTATATTTTAACAACAAATGCTGTATAATTGACCTTAAAATGTCAAAACGACAAAATGCCAAATGCACGGAACAGTGATTTTCCCCCCCAGGGAAAAAAATTGCTGCTCCATTAAAAAAAATAAAGTGGGGAGCTGTGCCCCCCCCCCCCCCAGACTGCCCCTACTTAAATATACTAACTCAAGATTGCACCATAGTGGAGGAAATTGCAAAGTCCTGAAAAGTGCCCAGTGATTTTTTTTTTTTTTTCTTCCCTGGGGAAAAAATCACTGTTCTGTGCGTTCAGGATTTCCCTGTTTTGAACAAAAACATTCAATTTTTAAGCAGCGTTTTTCTATTTTAAGAGTTTGCTGATTTTTAGTAGGGAACTTCAGTCTACTGCAATGTTCTCGGCCTTCTGGTGGAGCCAGAATCCTGTCTGATCCCTTGGGGATCGGCTCAATCATATTTGGTTTCTTCCACTCCTGCTTGGAAATCTAATCAATGCGTTCGGCAGATGGGAGTACCCAGGAGGTAGATGGGCTAGTACAAAATGCTTCCAGAAATACTGATTCTTCAATAGTAGGGCTTTGGGAAGACCAGCCACCCTTCTGCTTAAGGATCTCAAAAATGTCTTCAAATGAGACGTCATCCGGTGATTTTTATGGACCCGTCTCCTTCATTGAAATCCGTATCCACAGTGATTGATTCTTGAGTCCAAGTGCCTCCTTTTACACTTCCTCTTCCTAGGGACTTTATTGGTGGGGTAGTCCAGTGAAGTATAAGAGATAATACCCTGCTCGGTAGGCTGGAAGCTTTGGGCTGGCTGTCCCTGTGGGGTAGAATGTTGAACACTATGCAGAGTCGTCTAAGAAGTGGATGGTGGAGCCGAGGGGGTAGGACCTATCTTCCTGACCTCAAAAGCAGGTGCTCCAATGAGAAGGAAAACAATGGAGCCAAGAAACAGAGTTTCTGGCTTGTCCCCTCTCTCCATTCCAGAAACAATCCACTCAAGGTGGAAGTCTGAGTTATCCAGTGCTGAAGCTCCGAGAGGATGTTTTTAGACCACTCTTGTCTCCATCCTCCTGGAACTGACAAGGATGCTTCAGCTCCAAGGATGTCTGAGCCAGTCCACTCACAGTAGTATTCAGATCCGAACCAGATGGACCTGAAGAATCCGATTTGAGGACTAACTATAGGTTGGATTAGAGAAGGAGCAGTAATAAGTGGAGTACTGGACAATCCGACTGGGTTAGAAAAGCAGCAGTAATAGGTGGACTAATGATTAATTGGACTTCCCCAAAGGGGTAGGAACCATGAAAACTCTGAGATTACTCAGTGAAGAATTTCCTGATCATTCTCTCCATGTCTGCTTCTGAGAGACCTGGAGGAATGACAAAGATGCTAGGGATAGAGAGAGAGAGCACCTCTCCAGAAAGGGAGAGGGCACTCTGGATGCAACTGGATCCAACTGGATCCACACTTGGCGAAGGTTTCTTATCCAATGATATCTGATCAGACACTGGCTCAACCAGATCTGATGAGGACTGGACTGTAATAGACTTTAGATCGAACGTCTGCTTCTTCATATGCTCCACAGAAAAAGATGGGAGATGAGCAGACTTCGACCTCTTGGTAGTCTTTAGATTTGTATTTGGGGGATTGAACCTCAGCAATGGCTTCAGAAAAAAGAAGGTAATAATTCTTTTAAAATTTTTATGCTCTCTGTCTGCTAGAGTGCATGGGTTGAATCCACAATAGAGCAGTCCTGTTGTAGATGTTCCAGACCTAAACAATACACATTGTTTGGCCAGCTAACAATGGCAGCTTATGTCCATACTTCTCATGTTTTTTTTAATCCTGGTTTTCTGACATCTGAGAGAGTTAAACTAAAACTTTTACCTTGAGAGAGGGTGAAGAGGAACAATATCGACTATATGAATTACAATTTTCTTGTAAAAAGGGAAAATACCCACTATGATGATTAAAGAAGGATATATGAATTGTATAAAAAAAGGTAAGGTGAGGGTGAACTAGGCCTACCAGTGATGGTAGGAGAGTTGTACTTGTGTAAGGAGGAAAGAGGAAAGAACAAAAATTACTATTACAAACCAGTGTTTACTCTACTACCTTAATATTTAATGTTTAAGTCCTTTTCTCACATTACCTTTCAAAACCTAATCTCCCTCTGAAAAAAACTCAAGAGTTGGGACTACCACATTTAGGTGCTAAGTGGTAAAGGAGAGCTGACAGATGTTAGGGGTGGTGCATTATGGGTAGAGAAGAAGCTCCAGAGTTTTGAGGTCACGAACTATTATAACAGCAGAGTCGGATCAGAGGATTGGATCCAAACCCATTAGTTTGAGTAATGAATGAAAATTTACATAAGATCCATATGTTTAATACTTGTACAATGTTTTAAATTTATTAAACTTTTATTTCTTTTGTTTCAGGTAACGTATGGATCTACTCCATTTTTCAACCAGAGTATGAAGATGCTTCATCCAAAAATTACTGCAACAAGGTTCTGTACCTGTATGCTTTCTGGACCACCACACTTGTGTACATCTTACTTGGTACGATGCTTCTGATTGGATGCTGTGCTGCAACCTGTATTATTGCCTTGCGTTCCAGCCTACCTGATGGGCCTAGAAATGACAGATACCCTTAGTTGTTTTACCTTGCACTGGAAATGGATGTACAAGACTAATTGCAATTTCAGAATCCAGGAACAAAATGGCATTGGAACTGAGGGTTTTTTGTGGCATCACAAAATGTCTCACCTGAACGTGAGATGAAACCAGCCCCCCTTTTTTTCTGTGATAGTTTAATTTTGTAACATATATGTATTTTTCTATGTGAATCTAACCAGCTTGCTCTCGCAGAAGAGTTTATGTATTGCTAAGATTAATTTGGTTACATTAAATTATCCTTGAAAGTACTGCATCATTGTAAAAAAAAGTTGTTGTGTACTCTCCATAATGTTCCATGCAAGTTGTTCATCTTGCCTTCATTCTTACTGATTGGGTTCGGAGGCAATTATCAGCCAACTGCAAAAGCTCGAGGTCTTCAACTAGCTCTAGGCCAACTCCCTATCCCATGATGCACCTTGTGGTTCTCTCTGATCTTGTCTGCTGCCAACAGGCTACATACTACTAGTAATATGCTAAGATTGGAAACTGGATAAGAGATAATATGCTAAGATTGGAAACTGGATAAGAGACAATAACATCATGACATAAATGAGTTCTTGGCCCTCAAGAAGACTGGATGAGGGTAGGAGGATGGGACGTAAGAATGAAGGTGAGATGAATAACTCACATGGAACGTTGTGGTGAGCGCACAACTTCTTTATGTGAAGTTGTTCTATTATCTCGCCATGCATTCTTAGTGATGGGTAGCGTCCCAAGCACCATCTTTCTCTGGTGGCTCACGGGAGAATGTTCTTCAAGACAGTGGAACCAAAGGAAGCCCTATCCCTGGAGGCCTTATCTACTTTCTAATGAGTGATGAAGGTATGAGGCCTTGACCAAGTAGCTGCTGCACAAATGGTATCTAATGATTTAGCTGTGAAGGCTAATGAAGTAGATACAGCTCTAGTAGAGTGGGCCTTTATTTTCTGTTGTAATGGGTGTATTCACTGAACTGTAATTGAAGGATATAAAATCTAACCATTTTGATAGTGGTTTTCACCACAGGAGTGCCTTTTTTAGACTCTGAAAAGGAAACAAAGAGCTGATCTGTTTTCCGGATATATTTGGTCCTGTCTAAATAGAATTGAAGTGGTCTGTGAACATCAAGTTTGCACAGCTCCATCTTGTTAGTGTATTTGGGAAAACTATGGGCAATTCAATAGATTTCTCTGAGCAAACTTTAGGTAAGAATAAAGGATTTGTCCTGAGTGAGAGTGTCATTATGGAAAATCAAATAAGGAGGTTTAATGGACAAGGCCTGTAACTTTGAAACCCTCAGAGCAGAAGTAATAGCTATTAAAATAAGTCGCAAGATGGGGCTGGTTTGAAGGGGGGTAGGAGTATATGGAAAAGAGCAAAATTTAGGTTCCATGGCATAACTGGAGCTTTGGATGGTCTCAAATGGGACAGTACCCTTTTGAAAGGCTTTGGAGAGTCTGTGATCCCTGGTCACCTAGATAAAAGTTGGCAATCGCTGCCAATTGAACTAATGGTTGCTGCTGCCCCTTCATGAAATTGAAGCCAGGTATGGATCAATATTGTCCTGAAGTGCCCATATAGAAAACCTTTTCCATTTACTAAGACATAACTTCCTGGTAGACTATTTATGAGAGGATGTTAAAATATATTGAGCCACAGCTGATTGTGAATCCTGGCTATATTTGGAATTGGAGCAGCCAAGCTGTCAGTTTGAGGGACTGAAGAGAAGGGAGGAGAGCCCCTGATGAATGAGTCAGGAGACCTGGCACTGGGTCCAGAATCCAAGGTTCTTCCAATAGATGAAGCTGGAGGAAGGGGAACCAAATTTGATGAGGCCAGTAAGGGGCTATTAGAATGATGGTCCTTCCCAGAGCATTGGCTTTCTGTAAAACTTTGGGTATCGGAGGAAAAAGTAGGGAAGGCATACAGGAGACCCATGGGCCAATTGTGTACAAGTGCATCCCTTGGGGCATCCCCCAGATGGGGGATTAGGGTGAAGTAGCTGCTGCAGTTCGTGTTTGTGTTGCAAAGAGATTGCAGCAAGGCTGGCCCCATCTGCAGAATATCCTTTCCGCTACTTGTTCTTTTAGGGGACCACTCATGAGGCAGTAGAATCACCCTGCTCAGCTTGTCTATCACATTGGATCTCCCCAGGATGTGCATTGCTATCGGAAAGCACTGGGTGGAAGTTGCCCATTGTCATACTCTCAGAGCCTCTCGACACACGGGTTAAGATCTGGTTCATCCTTGTTTATGTACCAGACCACTGACCTATTGTCTGTCTGAACTGCAATAGTTCCCAGAGTGAGAGTCTTGAAAGGACTGCAATGCTAGAAGTACCACTCTCATCTCCAGAACATTGATATGCAGGTGAGCCTCATATCTGTTCCACATGCCTTGTGCTGTTATTCCCTGATAATGACCCCCCCACCCTGTCAGGGAGGCATCTGTGGCTATGGGAGTGGGCAGAACAAAAGGGCGACCTAGAGTTACTTGTGAGATGTCGGCCACCACTGAAGGTCTTTTTGCAGGAATTCATTATCAGGATTTTGTGACATTGGGAGTTCTTGAAAAGACCATTGCATGAACAAGAGCCATTGTAGTACACGCATATGCATCCGACCCAAGGGAATCGCAATGATTGCTGCAGACATTGTCCCCAGCAATTTGAGTACCATTGACACAGGGGGTTTTTCTCTAAGAAGCAGGTCCAGAACCTGATTTTCTAGAATACAAATTCTTTTTGGTGGCAGAGTTTTAAGGTCATAGTAATGGTATTTAGCTCTGCTCCTATAAAACTGGTATGTTGCGATGGCGACAAGCCAGATCTTCCTGAATTTATAGTAATCCCCAACTGACTGCAGAGGTTCAAAATTGTGTCCCTTGCTTGTATGACTTGATGCCTGGTGGTGGCAGTGAGGAGCCATTCGTCTAGGTACAGAAACACCTGGAATCCCAAATGTCTCAGATGAGCCGTGATTACTGCCATGCATTTGGTGAATGCACTGTGGGCTGTAGTGAGACCAAAGGGCAGAGTGCGAAATTGATAATGACTGGCTCCCAGCTGGATGTGCAGATGAACTCTGGATGGCCTGTCTGTTTTTATGTGGTAGATGCAATCGAGCACATCCAATGGCCTTTCCCTAAAAAGGGAAGAATTGACACTAGCGTGACCATCTGGAATTTTGTCTTCTTACCGACTTTTAGTCTGCGGAGATCCAAAGTGGGCCTCCTGTCCCCTGTTTTCTTTGGAACCAAAAAGAACCTTGAAGTTCCAGATCCTCTTTGGTCTGAAGGGACTGGTTGGATGATTCTTTCCCAGTAACCCTTGAATCTCTAAGGCTTGCCTGTTCCCTGTGACTGGGTGGAACGTCTGGGATTTTCCTTATTGGGGGGTGGCAAAGGGAATTGAGAATCCTCTGGGTATGATGCTTTGTATCCAGCTGTCTTGTTATTTTTAGCCAGGCATCTGGGTACAAAGAGAAGCATCCCCCCCGACTGCCTCCGGAGATGGACAGGCGGGCCTCCTCTCAGGAGTGCTGATAGGGCTTGCCAAAGAACTGGTCTCTGTCTCCCTGGTTCTGTGGACCCCTCTGCCTCGTGGGTGGCGTCTTCCATTGTTCCCCCCTTCTCTGTCTCTGGGGGGGGGGGGGAGTTTGACCATGAGTGTTCTGGAAAGCTCTGAGTTTTACAGAACCACATCTTCCCTCTATTCTTACTTTTGGGGTAAGGTCTGGTAGGGGTGGAAAAGTGGACTCCGATGGCAGACAGTCTTTCCATCCTGTTGAACTCCTGGTAAGGGTTTCCTTCACTTTGGGCCGAAAAAGGAATGAGCCATCAAAAGGGGTGTTTAATAAAGGATGACTTAATGGCTCCACACAAAGGAACACAAGTGCATCCAGGAATGTCTCCCAAGAGCAATTCCTGTCCCCACTGCCCTACTTATCCTATCAGCTGCATAGGAGACTAGACTCATTGAGAAGCTTACAAGAGAATTTAGGGTAGTGAGCTGGGAAGTTACTTTCTCTGAGACCCCTGCAGCTACTGACTCTTTTTTAGAGCATCTCCTAGATGTTCTTAGTGTTTCACTGCTGCAGCCCTAACCATTGGGTTATCCATGCTGTGGTCAAGGTTTTGTGTGTTGGCTGCTGTCACTTGCTGGGTAACATCAGATTGTCAGAGCTATAAAGGAGAGCAGGCGATGCCATTACCTCAGTCTTTCTTGCCGTGGAGCCTGTAGCAGAAGGAATTTGCAACAGTGCCGGTCGGCTGTTTTCAGATTTCGAACCTCAGTTGAAAACGTCTAAAATATCCTGTTGGGGATCCTTCCTTTTTCTTGCACCAACATATGTCCGACAAAAGTCAATAACTATCTTGCCTGTGGAAAGCAAATACCACACAAAGACTTCCATTCTTACTGTGTCACTTGCTTAGGCCCAGATCATGACGTACCCTGCTGTTGGTTCTGTGCCCTCTTTAATGCTAGACCTATTCATCGTAGAGCTCTGTTTGTAGCCAGTTATTTTCATCTTCTGTCTCCAATTACTAATATGGTGTTCTTCAGCCAGCAAACTGCAGATCTTCTGAAAAAAAAATGTAAAGATAAGGATAGAGACAGAACGCATAAGGCCAGCCTTCCGATGACACCACCGCTAAAAGGGTCGTCAGTACTTTGGAATTCAGTGAGGTGCTTTCGCAGCCCCTGATGCCCAACTCTATTACTTAGGCCTCTACTGAGACCCTTTCGGAGTCCTGTATGCCACAGATGACTGCATCGTCTAATGAGCCTTTGGCTGTCTTTGCCTCTTGGGTCCAGAACCGCTATGCAGGCACTGGCTTCTGAGGAGACCGCTTGCAGTTCGGAATTCACTTGGGCCTTCACCCTCTCTTTGACTAGCACACCGACAGCACAGAGGGATACTCTTCAGGCCAGACTTAGAGCTACTCCAAAGAAAACAGCAAAAAGTCTCCATTCCACTACTCCTCCCCCTCCTCAAACTAGAATGCTTAAAATGGCGGAGGATCTCATCACTTTCATCCTGAGTAATCGCGCCACTCCAGCCAAAGGAGAAGGGACCTTCTCCAGACATCCAATTGGATTTAAACTCTGGGATATGACTTCTCTGTTTTTGAAGAGGAAAATCCTCTTGCTGCCTATGAAAACTCAGATGCAGAATAATCTAGTCCTTCTGCATCACCTCCAGAGAACTTTTCTTTGGGGAACCCTCCATACCCTCAGGAAACACTTCCAATGGAAATCAACGGATTTCCCTCAGTCCAAGAAAAGGCTAAGAATTTCTGGACCTACCCCAGCATAGGCCTCTGGTCATCCCACCCATCTTGGATGTGGTAGATGGTTTACCAAGAATCCACCCTTACCCCGGACACCCTTCCACCTGTTCCCAGAAAACCTGACTGGTACTACAGGGTACCTGACTCGCACAAATTCCTCTACAGCAATCCTAAAGCAGATCCAGAGGTGATTACTTGGGGACCTAAGGGAGTTAAGGCTACCTCTGCAAAGAATCCTACTCCCTCAGACAAAAAATCCAGGGCCCTGGATAGATGGGGTAAAAAAAACTATATACCTCTGCATCTTTAACTATAAGCCTCTCAACTCTCAGTTTCATATGTTAAAATACCAACAGCGCACTCTGGAACTTCTAAAAACAGAAAATTTCTACTTTTAACAGGTTTTACCAACAGTGGAGATAGCAGAATTACTGCACTCTTCTCTGGTGGCAAAGCACTCCTTGCACTGTGGTTTTGACACCCTAGAAGCTTCTAGCAGGGTAGCAGTGATATGATCTGCTATCAGAAGACATGCATGGCTAAAGGGAACAATCTCTCCCTGATTATGTCAAAGTTAAAAATCAAGGATGTACCTCTTGACAAAGACCACTTTTTCAGACCGAAAACTGAAGAGGTACTTAAAAAGATGCAAGACCAAGCAAAATCTATGCAGACTGTTAGAGCTGTGCCTCTGCCATTTTGGCACACTTTGATATAGAACAGCCATTGTTCTCCCACCCTCTTATTAAACGATTCCTTAGAGGAGCCTCCAATATCAGGCCTCCCAGAAGACAGCCCGCCCAGCCTGGGGCCTGAACTATGTTTTAAAAAAGTTTACTCTGCCTCCCTTCAAGCCTGCAGCATCCTCAGATCTAAAGTGCCTCTCTTGGAAGACTGCCTTTCTCCTGGCTATTACTTCAGCCAGGAGAGTGTCAGAGCTTCAAGCCTTTAATGGTCATTGAGCCATTTATTATCTTCCATGCAGACAGGGTCTCCCTGAGAACCAATCCCTCCTTCATGCCAAAGGTGGTTTTGGATGTTACCCTCAACCAGGCCATCCACCTGCCCACCTTCTTCCCTAACCCTCAGAATAGGGGGGAAAGTATACTGCATTCTTTGGATGTGCACAGGCAGTTCGGATTTTATCTGGCTCATACAAAGATATTCAAGAAAACTGACCTACTCTTGGTCAGCTTTAAAACAGGGGCACAGGGCAAACCAATATCCAAACAGGCCATTTCCAACTGGATAGCACATGGCAGCCTATTTTGCTACTTCTTGCATGGCAAACCACTCCCTAGGACTATCCAGAACCCTTTTCACTAGGGTAACCTCTACTTCCACATCCTTCCTTAGAGGGGTACCCACCAAGGACATCCTGGAAGCATGGACTTCAGCCCACACCTTTACAAAACATTACCATCTGAACCTAATCTCAAAAGCTAGGGGTGGGTTTAGCCTCTGCAATTCTGCAGGGCATGCTCACCCAATCTTAAGTTTCTATTAACCTTCCACCCTTCTGCTCAGCTTTGGGAATCTCCCCAATGGTTAGGACTGCAGCAGTGAAACACGAAGAACATAGTACAGTTGTGTACACTCACCATAAATGTAGATCTTAGTGTATTCACTGCTACAGTCATGCTTTCCCTCCCTCCTTCCCCCCGATATCCGTTTTCCTTAGAGAGACATTTCTATGGAGGTCTCTGACCCCAGGACTACTAATTATTATTAACATTGAACTTTTGGTTAAGGCAAGAAAAACTGAGGTAATGGTGTTGCCTACTCTCCTTTATAGCTTGGGTGACCTGACATCACTCAGCAAGTGACAGCAGTCTATGCACAAAACCTTGATTCTGGTATTTGGGCCGACTGAGGGTGACCACAACATGGATAAAATGATTAGGACTGCGGCAGTGAACCCACTACATTTATGGTGAGTATACATAACTACACTTTGTCAGGAGATCCATTTGCAACCTTGTAAAGTGTATTAGATAGTTCAGTGATCAGAGAGCAAAAGTCACGGAGCTAAACATGCACTTACCATATTTGTCTATGATCCTAGTATCCTTATTAGGATGGACAGACCTAGAAGTTTCTGAGTTTCTTCTTGGTGGCTGCTGTCACCACCATAGCATCAATGGGCACTCCTTTTGTCAGGAAGGTCTTGTCATGGGGAAGTTATAAATTTATTAGGCCTCCTAGGGACAGGCTCCATGGTATCCAGGGACTCCCAACCCCTTTGAGAGATTAGCTTAATCAACTCGTAAAAGGGTGGAAACATCCAAGAGGTGGAGGGCTGAGACCCAAATTCCTTCATAAGCACTGACTCATCAGTAAGGTTAAAAGACTTCCACCTCTCTCTGCTTAAGAATTTCCAGGACATCTGCAAAGGAGATATCCTCTGAGGGGGACCCTTCTGACTCCTCTGTCAGTGTCTGAAGTGATGGATTCCTGTGGGAAGAGTCCAGATGAGTTTCTTCCTGGGAACCCGTGGGAGCTTCTGGAGTGGTCTCTGAAGAGCAGGGCTTGCCCAATGGGGCTTCCTGAGGCTCAGGGTCTCTACGTTTTAGATGGATGTGTGATAGGTAGACACTGATGCTCTGGGGGAAGGAGCTACTGGTTCTGATGGTGTGGTTGTCTGTGCAGACAACACACTCCTCATAGCATTGAAGGCACCTTGGTCCTGATGTGAATAAACCCCCAGCTTTGAAGATATGGAAGATTCCCTCAGTGATGAAACAGAGGGCTCAGAGCCAGAGGTTGGAGCAGAGTTCAGCTGAGCCAAGGCCCTGAGAGGCAAAGTTGGAACTGAAAAATCAGTCTGACTATCCTCCCTGGACCCGACTGGCGAATGTCTGCTCCTAGACCCATCGGTCAGCACAGCAGATGTCTGGGTTGTCAGGACCGATGAGCCTGAAGTAGGTGTCTGGGCCAAAGGCTCCACAATCATTGACTCTGAGCACTCTAGATCTGAACTTTTGAGATGGACTGGAGGAGGACCAGAAGATGGTGGGGGGGATTTTGCCTGTTCTGTAGTCCCAGGGATCAGCCCTGATAAGTTTGGCAAGTGCAGGTGTGTGTGTGTGTGTGTGTGTGGGGGGGTCTCTGCACCACATGATCCACATCCTTATCCGAGAGGCTTGAGGACTGGGAAGATGCTATGGAAGAGGCCACTGACTGAAGGCTTAAACTTTAAAGTAGGAGATGCCAGCTCCAGTATTGGGGACCGGCTCCTATAAACTAACAACCTCTGGTTCCAAAAGCAGTGGAGCTGAGGTAGGAGTCTCAATTGGTTTTGAGATCGATTAGCCCTTTTTTGGCTCTGACCCAGAAGAAGACAGACAAGATCTTTGAAGATTTTGATGCCTTGTCCAGTGATTCCTGAAACTATCTAGCTAGCTATCGGCTTACTCTTGTGTTCAGGAAGAACACTAGAGCTAAATGAAAGACAGATGCCACAATTCTCCTGTAAGTGAACTTCACCAAAACAATAGACACACTCTGTGTGACTGTTGGCATTTTTTGTCCACATGTGGGACATTTTTAAATCCTGACTTAGCCTTTTCTTGCTGTGACATGGCAAACTATCAAGTATCCAACTATGAAGTATAACCTAAAACTGTAATAACACTATAGAACTCTTGAATGTACTAGTTAAAGAAGGAAAACACACAGACTTATATATTCTAACTTCTACAATATATGCAAACACACTAAGAAATATGGAACTACTGGCCCTAAAACTTGGGCCCAGGTTCAACTAGCCTAAAATCTAGCAGGCTTAACACACACTATGGATAGGGAGCAAGAAATATCCATACAACCCTCTAAATTATACAGGTTGTTACTCGTAAAAAAAAAAAAAAAAAAAAAATGGCCACCAGTGAGTAATAAAACACACACTACTTATTCCTAACTAGCTATGTTAATAGGATAAAGAAAACTTAAAAATTGACTATCCAAGCTAAACTATCTCTTTTTAAATGAAATATTAAAGTTTCAATGGCCAGAGCTGTCTAAACACTCCTGATCTGTTGCAGTGTCAAATGAGATCTGAGGGAAGCACAAGGTGCACCATGGGTAGGGAGTTGGCCTTGAGCTAGTTGAAGACCTCAAGCTTTTGCAGTTGTCTGAGATGGAGCCAAGGATCAGTTCCGAACACATCAGTAAGAATGCACTGTGAGAACACAACTCATCACTAGTCTTTTTCTGTCCACTGCTGTTGAAGGGAGTTTCTTGAACATGAAGCCTGTTAGTAATTTTGTTTTCTTTATCCACAAGTCTCTCTCTGTTTTTGTTGTGCACTGTTGGCATACTGCAGCTTGGGAAAGAATGAATAGGTAGATACCAAGATGATGAGCAACAAAGAATCTGTCAAGTCATAGTGTGTATCTAGCCCTTATTGCAGCTTCTTGTAATGTTTTGACTCCACCCACTATAGATTCTTCCTTCATACACTCCACTCCATTTTGGCATTTAAAAAACAAGATGGTAAAATCTTTCTCATGGTAACAAGTTCTTCTCGCTGGAGCATTCCAGCTACTTCTGAGGAGACCAATAATGCATTTTAAGTGATTTAGTCATCTTTGCTTAGTAAATGAATAAGAGTTGATTATATCAAACCACAGCTTTGATTTACCTAAAGATAAATCACTGCAATACTGCTGCATACCCTTTTATGAATGTCATATGCTGCATGTGTGTCTGGTCCCACATAATGCATGCACTCAGGTCCCTCAACAACAGGCACAGATATGACTCTGTCACTGTACATGTGAGTGTGAATGACCTGAAATTGTACCTCCCTGGACTACATGAAAAGAGACCTGGAGTAGCTCTTGGATAATGTATCCCTGGTGGGTATGACCCTAGCCCTGAGCAGCATCCTACCTTCACCCAGAATGATACCACAGTACAAGCAAAATGATTTCAACAATTGTCTAAGTTTCTGGTGTCACTCTTAAGGGGATTCAGTATCTGTTTGCCTCGGATGACATGATCGACAGACCTCGATGCTTTGCCAGAAATGGGCTTCTGGATACCGGCCAAGGCTATTGCCACCCCCTATAGTGCCTTTTTTTAGGCAGTGTTGCAAAGACCAAATTACCACTGTAACAGCTACAAACAAATGCAATCTGAGGGTGATGCTGCTCAGTGCTAGAAGTCTAAATCTCAAAATGGACTTGCTTGAAGCACTCCTTAAGATGGAGAACATTGACATTTTTGCTGTAACAGAGACCTGGTTCAAGGCAGCAGAAAGCAGCCCTACACTACCAGGCTATAACTCTTTCCACTCCAGAACTTGGACCGAAGCTCCAAAGGTGGTCCATATTCATAATGTATGCACACACCTCTAGACTGGTAGCCCAACATAAAGCATCAGAGATACTTCAGGTGCAGCTAACACTAGGTAAGACAGTGATTCAGGTTGTAGCCTGCTATAGGTCCCCAGTCATGTCCCAAGACTCACAGTCCATGTTCCTAAGCACCCTGGAGAATATTAGGCTCCAACCTAACGGTCTCGTACTAGGTGACTTCAACCACCCCTCCATTAACTGGGAAAACTACTCGTGTACCAATACACTTGCTCAACATTTCCTGAAGTTCATTAATTCCAATGCCATGGACTAGCAACATGCTTGACCTGATCATTGCTAATGTGGGTTACTGTTGCTCTACAGCAATAGTCCGCTTCTCTAAAGTCTACAACAGGAGGAGGAAACTGATGCGGAATAAGGTGAAGTCCCAAGGCTAGAAAAACTCCCTTGTAGCCTCAACAAAGTTGAGATACCTCATTAAATCCTCTAAAGCTAGCTATGAAAATAGAATTGCTGCAGACAGTAAAGACAACAACAAGGCCTTCTATAGT
The DNA here is from genome assembly GCF_019279795.1 of Protopterus annectens. Lineage (NCBI taxonomy): Eukaryota > Metazoa > Chordata > Ceratodontiformes > Protopteridae > Protopterus > Protopterus annectens. Next base: position 735,825,121 of record NC_056739.1, read on the forward strand.
TATCCACAGCAATGCCCGGATTTGCTTTGCGCTACTGCACAATGGTACCTCCTATACTGAGCCAACAGATATTGTCAATATACTGGCCAACAGTTTCAGTGCCAACTTTACCGCCACCCCCAAAGGACCAATCAAAATACCAGTAGATTGCAGGTACCCAGTATTACTGTGGCACAGGTTAAAACAGCACTGTTCAAAGCCAAGAATACAGCTTCTATGGGACCTGACAATATCCCTGGCTGTGCTCTACATGAACTACAGAGTGAACTGGCAATCACAGCCTCACCTCAGGCTTTGTCCCTACCGAATGGCACATTGCTACCGTCATCCTTCTCCACAAAGGAGGAGTGACTACAGACCCTGGGAACTATCACCCCATTAGCCTGATGAGTCTGCTATGCAAAGTTGTGGAATGCATCATCATGGACCTAATAAACATGGATATAGGGAATCTCCAAACTCTGGATCCCACACAGTTTGTTCTTGTGAAGGGAAGATCATGCCTGCTCAACTTGAGTGACTTCTTTGAGTCGGTCACCAGAGCTGTGGATGAAGGCAAGGTGGTTCATATAGCCTACCTTAAGCTGGCCAAGGCCTTTGATACCATTCCCCACTTGGGAATCATAGAAAAACTCACTAAGCTAGGCATCAACCCCTAACTCACTAGGTTGGTTGCAAACTGGCTCACAGATGGAACCCACAGTGTGAAAGTAGCTGACTCCCAAGTCAGACTGCCGACTAGTTACGAGTGGAGTCCCACAAGGTTTGGTCCTGGGTCCTCTCCTGTTTGGCATCTACTTCTCTGAAGTCCAGGCCAACACGAAGAGACTCTGGCTGACAAAGTTTGCAGATGATTGCAAGTTGGGTGATATTAACTCCCCAAGTGATGTTGACATCCTACAGAATGGCCTCACTGAGACCAATGACTGGTGTCAGAACCATGGCCTTAAGCTTGATGCCAAAAAATGTTATCCCCTTTGGGAAAAACTTGGTTCCCATGAATTACCACATTGATGGTAGTCCACTGAATGCAGAAGGTGTTGTAAGAGATCTGGGAACACAGGTTGACAGCAACCTCTCTTTTGATCAGCACATTGTCACTGTGGTCAGAAAGTCCTATGTGGCACATCTTATTACTAAGGGTTTTGAATCCAGGAAGAAAGAGGTCATTGTCTCCCTCTACTCTTCCCTCATTAGGCCAGTCATTGTGTACAATGCCCCATTTGTCATGTACCTCACTAGACACCTGCAACAACTGGAAAGGTTGCAAAAGTACCTCACAAAGTGGATCCTAGGCCTTAAACACTTGTCCTATATGGACAGGCTCAAAAAACTCCAACTATTCTCTGTCTCATATCGCCTACTTAGATGTGATCTCTGCTTGACTTACAAAGCCATGTCTGACCCAGCTCTGTTAGAAGTGCTACATCTAAAGAAATCCCAGTCCCTCCGCACCACACGTTCCAGTGACCTCAACCTCATTACCACAATTAACAGAACATGCTGGAGGGACAGGTTCATAACCCAGAGACTTCCCAACCTATGGAACAGACTTCCCACACATGTCAAGCAGAGCACCTTGCTGATCCTCTTCAAGAGGAATCTTGGTGAGTGGATGGGAAATTCACCCTGGGGATAACCCCAGTGCCTCTACTCGACAGAGGCACTGGGAACTAAGGTTGGGTGGCACGATGCCAGGGTAATCCTATGGTTAGGCTTGTAAAGGCCCCAGGGCCATTAGCCTATTGCACACCTATGAACCTATTCTCTACTATCATAGCCCATACCATGTTACTGTCTGCTACAGTGGAGATCCTACTACATCTATAACTGTACCAATGTAGTACTCAGCCCTCCCCAACATTGGACCTGTGTCTTAATGGCTGATTGTCATTGTGAAGCTTTGTGAACAGTAGCCATGATTTTGGGGGCTGGGTTAGTAGAGTGATACCTGGATTCTTCCCAAGGGATAGGTCTTCCTGTGCAGAATGGTGAGCATGTAGCAATCCCTGGAAATGACCTGTGTGAATACCTGTAGTGTGAGAACAGATAGTTTTCATAGTGCTCCCTTTTTACTGGCCACAAGTAACAAATGCAGATCTTTTTGTGAATCCCTGCTGCCAGACAGCAAATCTAGCCACTGCAATTATAGTACTAGTTTTGTCGTCCGCAGCTGCATTGAAGGGTGGTAGACTTTCACCTCCTGCTCTGCATATCTGCTTCCCATAACTACTGCTGACTGTTGCCCTTTTCTTAAGATTTCAGCTCTGTTCTTCATATATGTACTGAAGTGGCTCTCTTAAAAGGGCCTCTACTACCTCTGTTATTCTTGGATACTTATCCTGGCATGTCTCCCTTAGGCCTTCTAAGATGCCTTCACTCTCCGCCATTGTTTTTTTTAATGTCAAGCCCTTTAGCAGAACAGAGAATCCAAGTATGGATACTGTTCACACACAAGCATGATTGTGAACTTACAGCAGGAAAAAAAACTGGTAAGGGACTATACCTTATTGTCATGAACTGAGGATAATGGTACCCTTTTACCTATGCTGCCATTATCTTCACCATTAAGCATCCATGCACCTACTGGGTAATTCCTGAAGTACACAGGAGGCAGCATGCAGCAACAGCTTAGGCCACAGTACAGGATAAGTTCTGGAACAAGCACTTTGCTAGTGTCCCATATAGGGAATCATGCAAATTGCATCCCATTTGTAACTGCATTCCTACCTCCATATCCTCCTAATTATGTGAATTCCAGGCCTAGATGCAGCTAAAGACTGTACCTTTTAGTGTCTCAGCTCGAGGGTAATGTCACCCTGTCTCTTATCTTTTCTATTTTGCATGACCCTCCCCTCAACACCCTAGTATCCATTGTTCCGAAACTATCCTGTCTGCTTCTTTGTACAGAACTAATTGCTGAGGAGCCCCAGCAAGTCTCTCTGCCCCCCTTCCAATCAACTTTATTTACTCACCACATCATCCTACAATACTCTCTTACCTCCTATTTCCTGCCAGAAGTGCTGATCCTCTGGGTACAGGATTCACTGGCACTGCTGAGGTCTGAGCTCGGTGGGTTGGCTGTGGGGAGAGGAATGAACAAGCAGCTGCTTTAGGGTGAGGTGTGGGATTGTCATCTTGGCTGAAGCCTGAGCAAAGGCCACAGACTACTAGATACAATAAATTACTCAACTTCAGAGCCTAATCCAAATACTGGCAGTGTGTTTGTTCTGTGGACATGATGGCCAAGGTATACTAGTGTATCAGCCCTGCCATATCATTTTACCAGCAAGTGTTTGGCAACAGTGCTCTATATGCTGTCATTTTTTTTAATACTGCTAGACTATCTGTAAATGACACCAGTTTGATTATCTGGCATTATAGTACAGACAGTGAAGGCCACTGTGAAAAAGCCTTATCCCATAGTCCAGGTTTGATTCTCTCAGCATCACCTTGTATTTTGTCAAACTGAGAAAGTCACTTAATACAACTTAGTGGAAAAGAGGCATTTGCTGCCTAATGGGTTTACAAAATGTATTTCTTTTCAGTCATTATCTTGGCAGCTCTTGCTGATTTGTGCAGCATATATTAACTGCCTTGTTTAGCAGGGCTGTTGATAACAACTGTGCCTGTACTAAAATAGGCAGTTACCATGCTAATAATGTTAAACTGTGTACAGCAGGTACTCAGACACGTCAACAGTCCATTGGCAACACTGGCTAATGTGGGTGTACATGATGTGTTTATTGTATACAATACTATACATGCAAGACCAACACCCTGCCTTGCAAAAACATATATAACAGACAGGTTCTTAGACAAAAGAAATATAAAACCATAGTCCCCCCGCAATAACAAACCTCTTAAATATATTCTGAGGACACACACTCCTTTTAAAAGGAACCACGAGCATTCCTGTGGAAATAATGGATCCTATAGACACACACACACATATATATATATATATATATATAAGCAGCAATGCTGTCATAATCCCTGTGAATACCACACCTGTCTTCCGTTTGTCCCCATAATGAAGTACAAAGATTGTGCCATGCAGTACACTTTGGCCATAAAATGGGGCATCTCTGTTAGATCGCATCTAGTTATGAAAAATTATTGGTCACTGTGGACTTGGTCTCACTATAGCACAGGAATGGACAATAGGCTCTGCAGGTGCACAGACAGCTGCCCTGGTGAGCACTGTTCCTTGTAAACTTGGCATGGTGTTAGCAGACCCAGTGACATGGATACATCATTAAGTGTTAGGGTAGACTTAACCATGGCAACCTGAAATCTGTTATGTATGTGGCCAGGTCATCCTTCTAATGTACTGTAGTGTGATTTCCTCTGTTTGCCTAACACTACATAGATGAACGTGAATAGATTGTTGGCTGTACACATTTTTATACATATGCAGATATGATTCATGCTTTATATAAAGCTTTCTTGCAGCCTCTGATTTTTGAATCACTTACTCTGGGAGTGGTGTTCCTGGCTGCTACATGGCACTAAGTCCATGCTGTCTGTGTTTGTTCACATTCAAAAAATTCTGAATTCCCACTCTGGGCAAAATGAATACATAGTAGTACTGGAAGATGAACCTAAATCAAAATGAATACACAGTAGTACTGGAAGATGATCCTAAATACCTGGCATGCAGATTTTATTTATTTTTTAAAGGGTGGCATATGAGGAAGTGGGGCTATTTTTCATTGGTTGAAAGGGAAAACTGAAGTCTAATCTGTCAGAGTGGCTGGTAGTTCACAGAGTTATGATTCCCATGGCATTTATTTAAGAGCAGAGGAACCAGCCCATTTCCTGGCTAATCCCCCCCAAAGGTATGACTGGAAAAGTTCCATACTTGAGCAGATTAGTGAAAAAAGAAAATATAGGTGAAATATCTTAATGCCACTGTCGCAAGAATGCCACCTCAAAAAGGGGAAGTGAAGTTATGAGATACATAAATACAATACAGTATCTGTATAACAAAGGATAGGAATGGGAGACAAAGTCCAATAAAAAAACATGCCAACAAGATTGGCAATGAAATCTTAAGCTGTAGTAGTATTGTGGACAATGTTTATTTATTGGCATTTGTTTACTGGGAAAGTCTGACCGAGCAGTGCCCTTTTTCAGTGGTGGCTAGTGGGGAGAAAGATCCATTATGTACACATTATGGATGTCATTTGCATTGTTTCATCACTAACAGTCAGTTTCATTTGTGAGTAACAGTTCCATTATTCAAACATCCTTGATAGTGTTGTTTACAAACCGTTTTAATGGTTGCATGGGTTGTATGCGAAATATATAATTTTTTTAATAGACAAAGGAAATATAAAACCATAGTTCCCCCCTTTCAATGACAAACCTCTTAAATATGTTCTGACAATGCAATGCAATATATAATCAGTAGGCAGACGTCAGGTTTTATGCATAAATATTTGTTGTTATGAAGACTTGCTCAAAGCCTAGAATACAGGAAGGTAAGAGAGAATTATATAGCAGCCAACACGAAAGAACGATGGAGTCACCAGGAAAATGAAGGAGAGGACATTAAAGATGAGGGTATAGTTGTGATAACAGCACAAGAAGTTTGGAACAGCAGAGAGTTATGGTGCAAATTCCAGTCGTTATATTGGCATCAGTTTAATGATGGGTGGTGCAGGTTCAGAGTCATTTATCACGTGTTGCTTCAGTTGGCATTTAAAGTCTTTCAGGCTACAGACTATCCTTTTAAGTGGAGTGGGATGGTATTTCATCCATTAGCAGTGCAATTTGAATACAGGGAGTATCCTGCACTGTTAGGTTTAGTTATAGAGAGTAATGATTTGTCAGTGGAGCAGAGAGGTTTCTTAGTAGTGCAAGGTTGAATGATGGAGTGAACAGATGGTAATTTCAGGGTTGTGCAATAGATTGAAGGTTGTAATTATACGTACAATAGAAAATTTTAGTTTGAGCCACTAGTTGAATTGGAGTAAGGCAGTTATGGGATTTATATTGTTTGGTTGTGAAATTGGCTATGTCACTGTAGCATTGTTCTAGTTTGGTTAAGACAAGGAGTTGAACTTAGGTAAGATAGAAGAGGCATATAATATGGTGGGGGAGCAGAGAAGAAGTGGTTATGTTTTGTCCAGCAAGCTAGTGTTACTCTGTAGAATCTAGCTTTTAGTGTCCTATTTATGACTAGCTGAAGGTGGAGATCAAATTTCAAGTGACTTACAATCACACCTAGTAGATTTGTGGGGGATACCAGGTTTATAATGGTTTTGTTGGATGACACTATATTAAAGGTATTTTTTTTGGGAGGAGGAAGAATTGAGGATGAACAGCAATAGTTTTTTTTTTTAATTCAAGATGAGTTGAGTTAGACTCAAGCCTCTATGGAGGAGAAGGTTTCTGGGTCAGTGAGTGGAGAATGGGTGGTGTCCTAACAGCACATATTAGAGTGGAATCCTCAGCATATTGTACTATGCTGGGCTGGCCTCTTTGGCTGATTGCTGTTTTTAGGTTGTTCACAAATAAGTTAATCAGTTGTGATCCTGGGATGGAGCCTGGGTAGTTTATTAGGAAGTATGTTCTGAACAGGTTATTTGCTGCACATTTAGCCACTTTTATTGCAATGTTTAAGTTCTGCTTTTTGTGATGCCTGGTGGTTAGAAAGGATGGTAGAGGCATAAAACAGTGAGGGGAGGAAGCAAGTGTAGTTTTAGATTCTGTGAAGCATCACTTGAATTTAGTGAGTTTCTTTTTTGTATATGGAGGTTGAATTTTTTTAAGAGTATTATCCCCTTTCATCCTAATAATTTTCCATGAGAAGTGCCTTTAATGATTGTATTATTAAGAAAAAGTATTTTAAATTGTGTTTGTTCATAACTTATGCAAGTAGTTCTGTTTTTTGAGGATGAATTATGAATCAGAAAACCATGTTTCAGTGGCTGTTAAAGCTTCCTGATTAATTTAGTGGAGATTTGACAGATTGTCTGATGTGCATACGAGTGTGGAGTCATCTACTTGTTATGTTTATGTGTACAGGGTGTTGGTGAGAAAAAGAAGTTCTGTACTCAACATAATATTCCATCTGTGTTGTCCATTTTCATTCTTCCTCAACTGTTGGGCTCTGATCTAACTCGGCTGTTACTTTAGCTTGTGGATATCAAAAAGCTCTCTTGCTCCTCCCTTACCCATAATGCATCAACCCCCTAACATACTTTAGATCTTGTTTGCTGTTTACCATACAGTAGGAAGTACTAATATATAATTCCTGTCAGAAGAAGGCATACCTGGAGCTCAATATGAAGGACAGTGGTGTCCTTATAAATTCTCATTCTTCTAGAAATCAGTTGTGATAAAGGTTGGAGGTTGGTGGGTGGGGAGTTAAACGAAAATGGACAACACAGGCGGAATGTTATAGTAAGTACATAACTTTATCTGATGATGTAAATTTTCATTCTATTCTCATCTGTTGGGACAGAGTCCCCAGCTACCTAAATTCCTGCGTGGACTCTAAGGAAGGATATTCCTGAGCCCAGTTGAGCCAAGATCCAGTTTGTAATGAGTAATAAAGGTATGAAGATTAGGCCAAGTTGCAGCTGCACATATGCCATCCAATTTGTTGTAAATAAATGATATGCAATTCATCATCCATATGGCTAAAGTCACCTTTGCAACTGGTTTGACCAATTTAGAATATGCAAAAGAGACAAATAATTGATTTGTCTTCCTAATTCCTTTTGTCCTATGCAAGTAAAATGTAATTGTCTATGGACAGCCAACAAATGCAACATATATTCACCTTTGGTTGCAAATGTAGGAAAGAAGACTTGAAAATTAATGAATTGGTTGATACTGGATTATGATACAACCTTAAGAAGGGTTGGTATGTAATGTTACTCTCTATGAAAAATCAAGTAAGGAGGATCAGAGGACAATGCTTGAAGTTCTGAAATTCTTCTAGCACAGGTAATAGCCATTAGAAAAATGCTCTTCCAGGTCAGGAATTTGAGCACATTTTGTTCCTGGTTCAAAGGGGGAATGGATTAAGGCCTGAAGTACCAAATTTAAACCCATGGTGGAGTAGAATCTTTTTAGGGAGGTCTCAGCAGGAGAGTGCCTCTCAAAACCATTTTTTCAGTGGCTGTTAAAGCCTCCTCTTACAAAGCATATATGAGGTGTGTTTCTGATGTGCCCAAACATTAGGAGTTATGTACTTACCATAACTTTGTATCTGCAGTATTCAAAATGAAACGCTGTACAACAATGGCCAATGAAGTAAAGTTCTCTTGGAGAATAGGTAGTGTGGTTAAATGATATAAAACTTAAAAGTGCAACATATATAGCAAAAAACTTGCATACATTTCCACTACTTAAATTAAATACACTTACAAGATATTCACGCTGTGAGTGCAGTTATACCATAGCGAAATGATGGCTCCAAAGTATCCAGTCTTATGATGGCTTCAAAGTATCCAATCTTTTTGGTCTGATATACAAAGTATCCACACTGAAGATGTAGTAGCTGCTATGTGACTGTGATGAACTGTGATAACAGCTTAACCAGTCTAACAGATCAAATAAAAGCTTCTAGCTTTAATGGCAGTTAAAATCCTTTTATTGTAGGAAAAGTTAAAATCTTGATGTAGAATAAAACAGTCCCTATGTATTCCAAATGATAAGCGATTTCGGTATCTTCTTCAGGTCATAGAGATTGGGACTGGAAGTTTCTTTTTATAGTGCTTGCTTCCGTTACTGTTGAGACAATCATTCAATCATCACACTGTCAATCAGCTGTTTGAATGCACCAATCCTCTTTCCTCTCCATTTCCTATACCTTTTGTTTATGAGGGGTGCGACCAGTCATGAATTATTAAGCCAGACACACCTCCATGTTAGCTGATAGTTGGTCTTCTAGCTTTTAGTATAGGTTTCAGTGGAATGATGTTGTTCAAGCCTGACTCAATATCAGCATGGAGGTTCACACTCCACTTACTCTCCCTGCATTCAGTAATATTTTCAATGTCACCTTTCCTCGTTCCACTATATACATTCTCTATCACCTTATAAGTGAAAGAATGACCGACATTTCTTTCAGCATGCGTTGCTAAAGCATTATGTGGATCTTTATTGGTAATGTCTCTTTGATGTCTCAAAATGCGATTTTTAAACATCTGATTAGTTTTTCCTACATAGAATGCAGGGCATAGTTTACAGGTAGCCATGTACACCACACTGGGGGTTATACAAGTGGCTTTGACATTAAAGGTGTATTTCTTCTTTGTCCTTAGATGTTCAAAAACTTTGTATCTGTGTTGCCCATTTTCATTCTTCCTCACTGAGGGTTATGATTTTGATCCTCGGATCTGTCTCAGCTGCATTTTCTAGACTTCGGATCCTAGTTTTGAGCTCCTCCTTTTCCCATAATGCATTATGCTACCTCTAACTCCTAAGGTCAAGTTTGCTGCCCATGTCTATAGAATTATAGAGACAGGACAGAAAAGTAAGAAATACAACTCAAATGTGGAACTAAACATTTGTGTAATATCCAAAATCCTGCTAGAAAGATAAGGCTGGCAGTGAAGGTTAGGAGGAATGAAAATGGACAACACAGATACCAAGTTATGGTAAGTACATAACTCCTAAATTTGTTTTGTCCTTTTTGTTCTTCCTCATTGATGGGTTAGTGTTGTTAGCTACATAATTCATGGGAGGTCCTCAAGGAAGGATATGCCAGAGCACTGTCAAACCAAAGGAGGGTCTGTTTCTGGAGACATACCCAGTTTGTAATGCATCACAAGGTTATGATTTGTAAAACAGGTGCCTGTATTATTAGTATCATCAAAAGAAACTGTGGTAGAAAGGCTGATAAGGTAGTCATAGATTTGGTAGAATTACTCTAGGATGACAAGGCAATTCTAAACCATTTTGGGAATAAATCTGTGAAAAAAATGGTCAATAATCTATTTGGCCAGGATAATATATGGCACTGCTTAACCTAAATGGTTAGAAGGAAAAAAAGATAAACAGCTGGTCAGATTTTCTGTACTGTTTGGTCCCATGAAAAAAAAATAAACATAATTGTCTATGAATATCCAGCAGGTGAAACATGTTAGCCATAATTAGAAAAACTGGTTTCTGTGACTGTTTCTAGGGATTGGTCCAGAGGGGCACCCCATCTTATGGACAAAAAACAAGAGGCTTGGCAATTAAGGTCTGATTCTCTGAAAATTTGTTTTGCCCATGTAAGATGACCAAAAAAAAAGGGTTTTGAAAGAAATTTCATATCAGATTTGCTTGCCTGTTCAAGGATTCCTGTGTCAGCTTCTGAAGAATGACTATGAGATCCGAAGTAGAAAACTGATCATTCAGGAGGAAAAACTTAATATTATCTGGAAGCAGTCAAGGCAAAGACTTTGTATCCATAGTGAAAAATAGAAATCGATATAGTTAACTGACGTTTAATAGTAGAGAAAAAATTGCCCTTTCCTTAAAAGGGTTAGCAAGAATGGGAAAGGAATAGTAGATGACAAAGGTTTAATGCTCGAAATGGAAGCTCATATCTGTAATTTATTTATTTGACATTGTAAACATAATCATGGCAGTCAACATTTTACAATAAACTTCTCAAAAGTTCAGAAAGGAGAGAGAGAGATTAGAAACGAATGGTATGTCAGGATAAGCAATGATATAGCAGAAGTCCTGAACCTGCTGGCTAATGTCACGAACAAGGGAAGTGTGTCTTATAATCACTGGAAATAGAAAAAATATATATTGTCAGTTTATAGGAGCTGAGATCGGGATACTGGATTTCTGAAGGGTAAGATAAGAGATCCTAAATGGGCTCCAAAATCCACGGAGGATATTTCAGATGAGAATTGAGAGAGGGGGAATCACACATGATGAGGCCAAAAAAAGGAGAATGAGGATGATATTCTTCAACCTGTGGATTTTTTGTAGAAAAGTTGAGATCAATGGTAGAGGGGGATAACCATATAGGAGACTGGGGGGGCTGATTGTGAACCAAAGCATTCCTTGGGGATTCTTCAGAGGATGAATTAGAGCAAACTATCTGCTCTAATTGTTGTTTGGGGGGAAGGCAAGAAAGCCATAACAGGGTTGGCCCCAACGGCTAAAAACCAGGTTTGCAACTGATTAAAGAACCACTCATGAGGCCTTGGACTAGACCACTGAATCTGTTTGTAAGAATGCTGAATTTTCACAGTATATGTGTTAAAATTAGCAAGCGGTCTGAAGAAATAGCCTATTCCCAAACCCTCATGGCCTGTCTGAACAAGGGGTAAGAATGGGTTCCTCCTTGTTTGATGTACTAAACTACTGACATGTCTGTGTGCATTGCGATAGTCCCCAAAGGGATAACATCCTGAAAGGTTTGTAACATGAATAGGATACCTCTCAACTCTAGGTTGTTCGTATGCAACCTGGTCTCCAGGGGAGACCATGTACTTTGGACCATCTTTCACTTGAAATTTCTCCCCACTCCGGATGGGAAGCGTATGTGGTTACTGCAGCTGGGGGGGTAGAAGAAACCATCTGCTTAGGACAGGTCGTCTGACTGGTTCCAACAGTGAAGATGACATTTGTAAATTGTTTTTTATAGGAACAGATAGAGGCTGAAAAAAACATAGAACCATGAGTTTGCAGAATTAATCTTGCTGGAGGGGGACAGAAGTGACAGTGAGTCCCACACACTATTTCTTAATAATGTGATGTCAGAAGGTGCCAAGCATGTTAATGGAGTTTCATTCTTCTCTTTTATTATCCTGATGGCTTGTGCAGAAAGTTCTAGTTCTATTGTAGATGGGGATAGATGTGGGAGCCATATTCTCACTGGGGTCTGAGTGAGGTGAATGTTCTGCAAAAAGAAGTTCTTAAGGGAAATGTTTCTGGAGAGCCTTGCAATGTTAGAAGAGCCGGTGTTATGTCTGGAAGAGTGATGATCCCATTATTTTTCCAGGGGGAGTCGTAAGGATGGACCATCATCCACTTAATTTGTACCCCTATCATAATGGATAGCACTGGAAAATACTGTGATTAATGGGGGGAATACAGAGAATGGTCTGTCCCAGCATATGAACTATAGTTGTTAACAAATACAACGTCAGCCAGATCGATGTATGTTGAAGGGAAGATACAGGCTGGTAAAGAGTAGAACATTATATCTTCATGTCTAAAGAAATGGATCACGTGAAAAATTGTAGCTAGAGAGTTAAATTAGTGAAGACTGACACACAGTGTCTAACAATTGCAGCTTGTTTTTGAAGGAGACGCAAGAAAAAATAAAGGTTTTAAGCTTGGATTCTCAACTGAAAGTCATAACTGACAAGTAAGCAACTGAGTTCCTAATAAACAAATTCAGTTCTGTGCAGGAGTTAGCTTAACTTTGACTGTGTAGGTTTTGATTTGGCTATATGTTCTAAAAGCCCGGCGATTTAGGAATGTACAAACTATAAGTAAGCCCTGATTAGAGAAGGCTGATATCAGGTCAGACAACTAAAAAATGTAACCATTAGTATATGAACACAGTAGTAGCATTTTTAGTGCCCTGAGCTATGCTGACTGCTCCGCATTAAGTAAAGTCCCTGAAGGCCACGATGAGGGTAAAGAAGTAACTAAAAGGATAATGACTAGCTCTAGATGTTCTAGAATGCTAATCTATTTTAATGTGGTATTATGCATCTTGGAGGTGAACGGACACCTTGATTAAAGTTTGTGTGGGATAGACAGAATGGACTGAATTGTAAAGCATCTTCAAATTAAATAGGTTATCTTAAGGTTTACCATAATTAGATAGATCTCAGGACCCACTGAGTCTTTTGTTATGAATAAAAGGGAAGAGATACATGTAGCTACCTATTTTTAAGACTGCAATAATTGTTTGAAGTTAGTATAGGCATCCAGATGGGGAGAAAAACATGACCTCTAAACATTTTAAAGAGGATGGCTGCCTGAGAGGTGTATCAGGACACTGATGGGATGTAACAAAGAAGTACTTACAAACTTTTTTTTGTGGACTACTCCTTTCTAGGCATATATTCATATATCCTTGCTGGAAAAATACATGAATGGAAGTTGTAAATTTTTAATTCTGGTGGTATTCATGGTCTTGCTCCATTGTTTTTAGTAGTTGCTGTTGATCGGATAATCAGTGATGCTCTAAACAAGGAGGAGTCATTAACAGGGACATTAAGCCAAGCAGTTTGAAGTATAATATTGTCATGCAAAAATATCGGGAAACACGATTTAGTCAGGGCTAAGCGGTTGAAGGAGTCTTCTATATAACAGATGTCATAGGGGGCAGTCTTATAATAGTTTTATTTCAAAATATTCTACGCATTAAAAAAAGAGTAGTTGGTAAACACAGCACAGGAGTATCTTTAGAGAGATTTGTGTAGTCCCAAAGAGGAACATCATAGTCCTCAACATGAGGATTAGGGAAGGACAGCTGGGATTAATCATCATCTTTCATGCTGTGAGATCGATTGCTAACATCCAGCTAGACTGTTGCATTCCATGGGGGACAAGGAAGGGGATACTGCTGGAAAAAAATGAGAGTCCCTCCCCCCTGCTTGAGAGGTCTAATGTGGGAGCTGGAATGCTTTCTTCCATCCATGTTGTCCTGGAAGAGAGAGAGAGAAGAAAATAAAGTGCTAAGGTGGATAGGAGAAAAAAACAGGTTACATCTTGTTCATAACACCAGATGGAGAAAGACAGACTCCACTGTGGAACCATGTAGAGGATTGCAAGTAGGGCTGAGGGCAAATCTCTGAAGCAAACTTGTATTATGAGCTATAAAGGCAGAAACCAACTTCAGGGAGCAATCCTATGGGGCCTTAACAGAGTGGTCTTTATATCCTCATCTAATGGAAACAGCCATCTCACCGACAGTGATTGGAGGACAGCTCACTAACTGTGACCTTGGAGTTTATAGCACAGACTATGCAATTATGTTATCATGCTTACTGGGAAGAGAAAAGTGGGGGGAGACCAACCACTCAACCTGTCAGCTCTTTAAAAGTGAATAGAGGATATAAGATGGGGAATAGAAATACTGTATGGAGATCGAGATATTGGAACTGTCTTGCAACAAAAAACTTTACCTCAGTACAATTAGTTGTCTGTCAAAGGATTTACTGACTTGATAAATTTAAAAAATATATATATTTTTCAGCACTGTACTTTACTGAAGTCAACTTGAGCACAGTTACTAATAAAATAACGTTTCTAAATAACAGATGACACGTACTATACATTACAGCTTACAGCTTTTACTGTCAAGGTTTCTTTTCGATACAGATGATGATTCTCCATTTACCTTGGAACTGATGTGTTCCTACAAAATACCCAGCTACAACATTTAGTTACATGTCTTTTTATCTACTTTCTGGTACCATTTGGATTCTGTTTATGATACCCTTTGGTATTTGCCTGATGCCATGCAGTCTGCTGATAAGCTGATTTTTGTTTTGTTTCAAAGTACTTTATGTGACATTCTTTAAGGTTTAGAGAGTTGTTCCCATCTCCAGTCACCCTTGCAGCTGTACTAGGCAGGAATTTATCCTTATCTGCAGTTCTCCTTGCAGCTATACTAGTCATGGAACAATTATTACACAGTATGGATGCCAAACATATACAGTTATTCTATTTTTCCTACTTGTCTACTTAGTTTCAGGTAAGAAAATGATGTTAACCCTTATATACACACACACACACACACACACACACACACACACACACACACACACACACATCAGATACTTTAATCTTGGGTCTGAGGAGAGATTTATTATCCCAGTGGATACTGATCCAAAGGCTTCAGATCTGAGGACAACTCAGCTGTTTCTTGATAACCTAACCTGCAAGATCTTCGGATCTGAGGGGGAAAAAAAATTCCTGTCATAGGATTTTCTGACTAACTTGACCTGCTACCTGTTAGATACTCTTTTCTCTGGTCTGAGGAAAGATTTATTAGCCCAGTGGCTACGGATCCAAAGGGTTCCAATCTGGGAGCAGCTCAGCAGTTTCCTGATAACGTACCATACATCAGATCCAAGATCTTGGGATCCGAGGGAAAAAAATTCCCATTGCAGCTCCAGATCCATAGGCATGGGATCCATATGAGAAAGGCAGTTCACAGTATATACTCCCAAGAAGAACTCCATTCATTCAGATCAGAAGGCCTAGGATCCAATGATGGAGATAAGAAGTTGGGCACCTAATTATACCTACTTTTCAGATCTGAGAGGAACTG
The DNA here is from genome assembly GCF_019279795.1 of Protopterus annectens. Classification (NCBI taxonomy): domain Eukaryota; kingdom Metazoa; phylum Chordata; order Ceratodontiformes; family Protopteridae; genus Protopterus; species Protopterus annectens. The sequence goes on from NC_056739.1 coordinate 735,840,386, forward strand.
GAGATCTACAAGGTAGAGCCTGAACTATGGATCTGAGGGAAAGAGATACGAAAAAAAATCTAAATGGTGATTCCATTCTCTCTCTCTCTCTCTTTTTTTTTTTTTGAAAGGAGTGTTGAATCCCTAAAGAAACCATTCATGAGGTACACCAACTTTCCAGCTGCACAGATTTTAGCAGAATGTGACATGCCTACTTTCACATTCCTCGTCCACCTGTCCCGAAAATATGTTTTTCTGGCAAGTCAGAGACTAATCACCTGAGTTTCAGATTTACATCACTCGGAGAATTTTCTTTTTTTACATCAACACCCAAGAATACAGCTAGAACACCAAGTCTCCAAAGAAAGGCAAAGATGAGATTTAACAGGGCCTGCAAGATTCAGAGATTCCGTACCCTGAGTGTGCACGGCAAACCCTAATGAATTGCTATATTGCAGCACAATGGGCAAAGGGCATAGCTTTTAACTGTCCAGATTTTCTCATAATGTCCAGGCTTCTGAGTCATATTTCTGGCCCCTTTCTTACAAAATCATAGTTTTATGGCAAATCATCGGGAAGTCATTGATAAGTGGAGTCTGAAAAATTAATGGCAAAACTCTGACCCGCAGACTCCTTCAGACAGTTTGTGCTAATGTGAAACCTGTTATTCTACCAAATTTCTAAGTTTGTAAGAGCAATATTTAAAAATTGTCCCTGTTTTGAGTGTTAGTCTAAATTTCTTGCTCTTAGAGGTTGAGACGTATGGCAAAGGGAATCCAGTGATATATCCAAAACAGAAGGGCTCTGCAGTGGATAGAGTTTCATCTGGTTCACATGTTTCACGGCTCCCAAGCTCGGCAGGCCAACCAAAACACTATGGAGGCAAGCAGGGAAGACTCGCCGCATAACTCCATCTGAGTACGATTCTAAGAGAGGGTAGAGAGAGTGAAGATGGAAGTTACCAGTCAAACCATCCACACCCGTCAGCTGTCTGTGGCACCACGAGGTAGCACTCTGAACTCAGAAGAATCTGAACAAGCATCTGCTAAAGAAATGGCCAAAGGAGATCACACCATAATTATATTTTATATCCCATTCTGAGCATAAAGCAATCATCTGCCAAATAGGAAGGGGAAGCCCGCAGAAGCACCTAGACTGGGAAGCCATCACAGGAAAACAAGAGGGAAACAAGCTGTACAGAGGTAGATGGAGAAATACTGATGAGAGCCAGAAAGGGAAACCTCCAAAGCCACACAGAGAAAACTGGACAGAAGAACCAACCAAGTCAGCAACCACGACACCCAGAGTGGAAAACCAACAGCCCTGAAAACAAAAGACTAGGAAGAGGATAAGAAAGAAAAATTAATGACATCCGACAAACTATGGTTAAATAACCAATAGGGAGGAAGAGGCTATCAAGGAATAACTAACTCTAAATAAAAGAATAAATATAGCAAAGCTAAGGTCTTTACAGCTCAAGATTTTGGATTCTTCTGTCTTGCCACTTATGGCAGCAAAATAGATCTGAGGAATTAGAGATAGAGTAGTGTATTATGGGAAGATGGAGGAGCTCAAGACTAGGGTCTGAAGTCTGGAAAGTGCTGCTGAGACGGATCTGAGGATTGGATCTGTAACCCATCAGTGAGGAAGAATGAAAAGGACAACAACAGATCCATTCACCAAAACAGCTCTGGATTCGATGGCACTGTATCTGAGAACAGCTTAGCTGTTTCTAGTTGGCCTGCCACATATTGGATCTGAGATATTTGGATCCAAGAAGAGTACCATTCACCTAAGAGCTCCGGGAATGGAATTGAGAAGAGGAATATTGGAACTGACTGGATCTGAAAGTAAGAAGCAGGGATTCTGATCCGATAAAGCAGTCTAAGATATATGCCTCCAGAGAAGGACTTCAGCCAGTCGGATCCAGAGACCTAGGATCTGATGAGGGAAGTGGAAGTTTAATGGGCCTACCTTTCAGATCTGAGGAGAACTTGGGATCTGAAGGTAGTGCTAGGCACTTCAGATCCAAGGGGAGTGGGATCTGAAATAGAATGATAGTTCTGATTTTTTCTTTTTGAAAAAGGGGGGTTTAGACCCTAAAGGAACCATAACTGAGGCACAGCAGTGCTTCTCTGATGAGTAAAATATTCACAAGGTTTGCCTCACATAGCATTACACACAAGAACTTGTAGGATTAGAAGGACAACTCCAAAACAAAGTTATGACTAAATACATCAAGAACGCTTTTACAGGGCAAGTGAGACTTAAACACTGCACCTTGTGTCTCCACGGTAAACACTAATCATTATCCAGCCATGACTGCAACGGCTGAACAAGACCAACTGCTTGTCAGCTGTCCATAATATACAGCTGTGCATGATACACCCCAAAAGGAAAGGAGTCCCAACAAATAGCATTCTAGTAAGCAGCAGCAAAATACAAGGCACTCTATGAAAAAAAGGAAAGACCGTCTCACCAAGGCCAAGTTGAGGGCTGTTTACAGAGTGAAATGCCTGAGGAGATCACTAGTGAAAGCTGTTCACATTGGTCAGCTAGGCATGTAAACCTGCTAATAAAACATGAACATGAAAAGGAATATGTTTCAAACAAGTCACACACAGTTCATTGTCCCAGGGTTGCAAAGGCAAGGAGGCAGACCGAAAGAAGCACCTGGACCGAGAAAACACCGCTGGTACAGTAATAAAGCAAGCTGCACTCTCAGACAAAACAATAGGGAGAAGCCCCTACTGACAGGCAAAAAAGTTTTAACTGTCCCACAGAGAGAACTGGATAACCAGACCACACAAACAGTGAAGAACCAACAGCGAGGAATGAATGTGGATACAAAGGAATCCATAACCAACAATTGCAAGCAAAGAAGCTGCAAATTGTCAAGGTACTATGTAGCAGCCAGAAAGAAACCAACAAGATAGAAGAGACAAGAAAGTTAACGAAAACCACAAACTACAGGATAAACCGCCAAGAGGGATGATCAACAAATAACCAAACTATATAAACAGAAAAAAGTATATAAAAAAATAAACACCTTAAAGCTTGAGATTTCAGAATCTTCCATCTTATCACATTTATTGGCAAACTAGATCTGAGGAGTTAGAGGTAGCGTAGTGCATTATTAGAACAGGGAGGGACTCAAGACTAGGATCTGAAGTCTGGAAAATGTGGCCGAGACGGATCCGAATTTCAGACCTGTGACCCATCAGTGAGGAGGAATGAAAAAAGACATCAGATACAAATCTTTTCCATTTACTTCTGTAAAGTTTTCTTGTAGAATCCTTATGGGAAGATAAAAGTATATGACAGACAGGAGAAGATAGCATAGGCTGTCTGGCTATTAAAGGAATTGGAGAAACCCCCTTATTAGCTTGAAATCTGGATGTATCACACCTGTTGGGTGAGAAAGGAGGTCTTGAATTGGATCCACAATCCAAGGTGGGTAAAGTAGATGAGGCCAAAGGAAGTGGAATCATATCTGTCAAAGCCATTAAGGTGCAACGAGGATAACTTTGCTCTTCAACGAGGCAGCTTTCTGTAGAAATTTGGGAATTAGGGGAGTTGGGGGGGTAGGTATAGAGGAGACCAGGGGGCTAATTGTGGAGTAGAGCATCCCTTGGTGATTCCCCCAGTGGGGGGATCAGGGCAAAGAACCTGCTGCATTTATTGTTTAGGACAGAAGAAAAAAGATCACAGCAAGGCTTGTCCCTTTGATGGAAAATCATTTCTGAAACTTTCATGTTGAGAGACCACCGGTGAGCATTAGAATGGACCTGCTCAATTTGTTTGCTATTACACTGGACTTCCCCCAGAATGTGCTTTGCTATCAGAAAGTGATTGGCTGAGATTCCCCATTGCCAGACTGAGTGCTTCTCGACACAAGGAGTAAGGCCTGGTTCATCCTTGTTTGTTGATGTACCAAACTACTGACATATTGTCTGTCTGTCTGAATCGCAATTGTCCCAAAATAGAGTCTTGGAAGGCATGCAACGCTAGCAGCACTGCTCTCAGTTTACGTGTGTTGGCCTCTTGGGGAACCAAGTACCTTGGACTATCTTCCCCAGGAAGTACCCCCCCCCACCTAATCTGAATGAAAGGATGACCTTGTAAAAGTTGATCTGACTGAATCCACCACCAAAGGTATTTCTTGCATACCTGAGTGATTTTTAATTGGGCTGACATGCATTGAAACAAATCAACCACCGTGTTGCTAGCATCCACTGAAGAATTCTCACATGAAATCTTGTTAGAGGAACTAAAGTTATGACAGCTGGCATTGACCCCAAGGCTTGAAGATTCAGCTGGGCTGAAATCTTGGTACTGTGAACTATTTTCCTGACCTGGAATCTGGTAGTTTGCACACCTGAGAGAGGAAGAGAAGCTGTCACTGATACTGTGTTGCAAACCGCTTCTGTGAATTTGAATGTTTGAGTTGGATTAAGTGAGACTTGTTCTAATTTATGGTAATCCCCAGATGGCAGCAAATCTGGAATACCTGACCTCTTGCTCTTATTAGTTGATGCCTTGTCGGAGTGGTAATGAGCCAGTTGTGTAAGTATAGCATCACCCAGAATCCCTGCAGTCTCAAGTGAGTTGCTACCACTGCCATGCATTTGGTGAACACCCTGGGGGCTGTGGTGAAGCCAAAGGACAGTGCTCTGGACTGGTAGTGACTGGCTCCCAGCCAGAAGCGCAAGTACCTTCTAAACTGCCGGTTCATTTTTATGATAGTATGCATCCTGGAGGTCTATCGAGCACATCCAGTCATCCTTGCCCAAAAAGGGCAGAATGGACTGAACCATGACCATTCAAAACTTTGTGTGACAAACTCATTTGTTCAAATCACTCAGATCCAAAATTGGTCTCCATGCCCTTGTTTTCTTTTCTTTTCTTTTTTTTTTTGGCACTAAAAAGAATCTTGAGTAAATTCCAGATTCTATCTGGTTTGGTGGGACTTCTTGGGTGACTCTCTTTTCTAGCAGCTTTTGAATTTCTATGGCTGCTGCTTTCCTCTGAGTGGGTGGAACATCAGGAAAGTTTGATACATAAGAGGGTTGTAGGGAAAAGGGAATTCTCTGGATATGATCTTCTACTCTTTTTTTAATTTCTCCAAATCTTCTGGGTTTCTAATACCATGATGGGAATGGACCCCATTCCTAAGTCAAAGTATGATTAAGGTTCATGAAATTAGTATTGTTTCACTCTTTGATGTTAGCCAGTGGTGCTCTATGCAGCATCCGCAGCTTGCCCGGTAATGACTCCTTCTGCAATTCGTACAGTGTTACATGAATTGGTAACATATCTAAATATGATTGCAAATTCTTTTTTCTAAGACCAGTTGCTTCTACTACTATTGAAACTGTCTGGGTATCTTTCTTCCACATGGCTCTCATTTCTGCCTGCAGATCCAGGTATTTTATGACTTTGTGTCTCTCTGTACGCAAGACACTGTAGTCACTAGGTGTGGCGATTTCAATGATCAATGCTACTTTTGTCGTCTTTTCTTGGACCACTATATCCGGTTTTCTAGCATCTATCTTTTGAACTGTTGGTATTGGGTGATCCCATGTGATATAAACTTCATAATTTTCTATGATTTTTTGTGGCTCATGTTTCCAGTGTTTTTCAGCCGCTTTAGTATCATAATGTTTGCACAATCTCCAGTGTAACAGTCTCGCCACATTATTATGCCTTTCGATATACAGTTCCTCTGCCATTAATACTTCGCAACCAGCAACAAGGTCTGTGACTGTTTTCAATTCGGTTTTACAAAACCTACATATGTCTGTTTCTCCCACATGTTCAATGGACTTTGTAAACCAGCATGTACATAGCCCACCGTCTTGGGCTGCCAATATTAACCTTTCATTTCTTGATGTGAATTTGCCTCTCCTTAACCATTCCTGCATTCGTTCTTGATCAACATGAGACTTTTCCAGAAGTTTTCTATACTTGCAACTATATTTATGTTTTTTCCACATTTCTTGCCAACTCATCTGGTCCTTCACCTTATATTCTTTATTTTGTTTTTTAGCACATTCAGTTGCTGCTTGGTTTTTATCTACTTCTGGTTTCATTTCCATTCCTGCTTGACATCGATATGCTTCTGCTAAATTAAGCAGAGACGTCATCATAGATTTATTCTCCTCATATTTCAAAACTTTCACTACATTTAGATCTTGTGAGGTCAGTAGATATGTGTGGAGTCCCAAGATTGCAGATCTATATATGTAATCAATTTCAAGGAGGCCCATCCCTCCTTCGGAACGGGGAATATATAATCTTGGTATACACTGATTTTTATAAATCATTTGGTGAGCATGAAGCATCCTTCTTGTTTTAATATCCAATCTATCCAACACTTTTTGGGGCCAGTTAGTCACTCCAGTTAGGACAGGGAGAGCAAATTTATTTATGGCTTGGATCTTGTTCCTAGATGTCAATGTTGTTATCAGGATTAATTTAAGTCTTCTAAAGTACTCCTTACTAAGCTTTATTCGCATTTGTTTGTGTTTTATTGCTGATCCTTCATCAATTCACAAGTATTTATACACTTCCTCTTGCTCAAGTTCTTTTATCACATTCTTGTCCCAAACTGATGTTTTCCTGGTGCTGCAGTTTTCCTTTTTTAAAGGTTGCTTTTCCACATTTATCAAGACCAAATGACATTCCATTATCATCTGAAAAAGTTTTGACAACCTGCAACTGTGCTTTCAGTTCCTCATCTGATGAGCTATACAGTTTTAAATCATCGACAAAGAGAAGATGAGAAGCCATTAGACTTTGTTGTTTTCTAGGTGCCAAATTGTAGTCATGGCCTAAGCTGTTAAAGTAAACAGCCTAATGGATTAATGGCAAGGCAGAATAGCAACCCTGACTAAGAGTCACTCTGGAATATCCCCCCTTTGAATATTTATCCCGGGGATAATAATCTGTCCTTATGGCTTAATTGCAAAGTGGTCTGCCACTGTTTCATGGTTACTGTAATGTAGTCAATCAATGTAGGGTGTATCTTATACATTTTTAAGCACTCTTTTATCCATGAATGTGGAATACTATCAAATGCTTTTTTGTAGTCAATCCATGCCATACTTCGATTCTTCCCCTTCTTACAGTTCTCCACTATAACTTTGTTTAACAGCAAATGATCCTTTGTTCCATAATTCTTTTATTGCCCTTTTGTTCTACTGCCATAATTGAGTTTTATTCTAAATGCCTATAAACTCTGCGTCAATTCCCATGTATAGTTTATACGTAGTTGGAAGAAAAGATATTGGTCTATAATTTTAGGGTAGCTTGCAGGTTCACTCTTAAGTAAGAGCATTGTTTTTCCTGTTGTTAACCAGTGCGGTGTGTGTTCGGGGTGCACATATAAAAAGTTCTTACTCATGGCTAAATCCTCGTGCAAAGAAGTTAATACTTTAAGCCAAAAGTTAGGTACTGCATCTGGGCCTGGGGTTTTCCAGTTAGAGGCTTTTCTCAACTTTGTTTCAATCTCTCTGGCTGTTATTTCATCCCATTTCATATCCTGTACCTTTAAACTTTTTTTTTTTTGGCACTAAAAAGAATCTTGAGTAAGTTACAGATTCTATCTGGTTTGGTGGGACTTCTTGGGTGACGCTCTTTTCTAGCAGCTTTTGAATTTCTATGGCTGCTGCTTTCCTCTGACTGGGTGGAACATCAGGAAAGTTTGATACAGAAGGGGGTGGGAGGGAAAAGGAATAATATAACCTCTGGATATGATCTTCTGCACTTTTTTAATTTCTCCAAGTCTTTTGGATATCTAATACCATGACGGAAATGGACCCCATTCCTAAGTCAAAGTACGATTAAAGTTCATGAACTTAGTATTGTTTCACTCCTTGATCTTAGCCAAAAGTGCTCTTCGGAGCAGCCACAATGTGCCCAGTAATGGCTCCTTCTGCAATTCGTATGGTGTTACATGAATTGGTAACATATCTAAATATGATTGTAAATTTTTTTTTTATAAGACCAGTTGCTTTTACTACTACTGGAACTGTCTGGGTATTTTTCTTCCATATGGCTCTCATTTCTGCCTGCAGATCCAGGTATTTTATGACTTTGTGTCTCTCTGTACGCAAGACACTGTAGTCACTGGGTGTGGCGAGTTCAATGATCAATGCTGCTTTTGTCTTCTTTTCTTGGACCACTATATCCGGTTTTCTAGCATCTATCTTTTGAACTGTTGGTATAGAGTGATCCCATGTGATATAAACTTCATAATTTTCTATGATTCTTTGTGGCTCATGTTTCCAGTGTTTTTCAGCCACTTCGATACCATAATATTTGCACAATCTCCAGTGTAACAGTCTCGCCACATTATTATGCCTTTCAGTATACAGTCCCTCTGCCGTTAGTGCATCGCAACCAGCAACAAGGTGTGTGACTGTCTACAATTAAATTTTACAAAACCTACATTTGTCTGCTTCTCCCACATGTTCAATGGACTTTGTAAACCAGTGTGTACATACCCATTATCTTGGGCTGCCAATATTAACCTTTCATTTCTTGATGTGAATTCACCTCTCCTTAACCATTTCTGTGTTCATTCTTGATCAACATGAGGCTCTTCCAGAAATGTTCTATACTTGCAACTATATTTATGTTTTTTCCACATTTGTTTTCTTTTCATCTGGTCCTTCACCTTATATTCTTTCTTTTGTTTTTTAGCACATTCAGTTGTTGCCTGATTTTTATCTACTTCTGGTATAATTTCCATTCCTGCTTGATGTCTATATGCTTCTGCTAAATTAAGGAGAGATGTTATCTTAGATTTATTCTCCTCATGTTTCAAAACTTTCACAACATTTGGATCCTGTGAGGTCAGCAGATATGTGTGGAGTCCCATGATTGTAGATCTATACATGTAATCAGTTTCAAGGAGGCCCATCTCTCCTTCAGTGTGGGGAATATATAATCTTGGTATACACTGATTTTTATAAATCATTTGGTAAGCATGAAGCATCCTTCTTGTTTTAATATCCAATCTATCCAACACTTTTTGGGGCCAGTCAATCACTCCAAAACTATAAGTTAGGACAGGAAGAGCAAATTGATTTATGGCTTGAATCTTGTTCCTAGATGTCAATGCTGCCTTCAGGATTAATTTAAGTCTTCTAAAGTATTCCTTACTGGGCTTTATTCGCATTTGTTCATGTTTTATTGCCGACTCTTCATCAATTCCCAAGTATTTATATACTCCCTCTTGCTCAAGTTCTTTTATATCACATTCTTGTCCCAAACTGATGTTTTCCTGGTGCTGCAGTTTTCCTTTTTAAACGTTGCTTTTGCACATTTATCAAGACCAAATGACATTCCATTGTCATATGAACAAGTTTTGACAACCTGCAGCTGTGCTTTCAGTTCCTCGTCTGATGAGCTATACAGTTTTAAATCATCGACAAATAGAAGATAAGAAGTCATTAGACTTTGTTGTTTTCTAGAAGCCAGATTGTAGCCATGATCTAAGCTGTTAAGTAAACAGCTTAATGGATTAATGGCAGGGCAGAATAGCAACCGTGACAGAGAGTCACCTTGAAATATCCCCCTTTGAATTTTTATCCCTGGGATAATAATCTGTCCTCATGGCTTAATTGCAAAGTGGTCTGCCACTGTTTCATGGTTACTGTAATGTAGTCAATGTAGGGTGTATCTTATACATTTTTAGGCACTCTTTTATCCATGAATGTGGAATACTATCAAATATTTTTTTTGTAGTCAATCCATGCCATACTTAGATTCTTCCCCTTCTTGCAGTTCTCCACTATAACTTTGTTTAACAACAAATGATCCTTTGTTCCATATGACTTTCTTTTATTGCACTTTTGTTCTACTGCCATAATTGAGTTTTCTTCTAAATGACTGTAAACTCTGTCGGCGTCAGTTCCAATGTATAGTTTGTACATCGCTGGAAGAGAAGTTATTGGTCTATAATTTTTAGTGTAGCTTGCAGGTTCACTCTTAAGTAAGAGCATTGTTTTTCCTGTTGTTAACCAGTGTGGTGTGTGTTTGGGGTGTACATATAAATAGTTCTTACTCATGGCTAAGTCCCCGTGCAAAGAAGTTAATATTTTAAGCCAAAAGTTAGGTACTTCATCTGGGCCTGGGGTTTTCCATTTAGAGGCTTTTCTCAACTTTGTTTCAATCTCTCTGGCTGTTATTTCATCCCATTTCATATTCTGTACCTTTAAACTTCTTATTCTTTCTTTTACTTCTTCTATCCATGTAGCATCTTTGTTATGTTCCACAGGATCTTCATAGATACTTCTCCAAAAATGTATCTACTTTCTCTTTTTTTGGCGGTCTTTCAATTCCTTTTACCTTATTTCCCAATTCTCTATAAAACTTTTTTGGGTCATCAATAAATTGTTTATTTTGTGCTTTTCCCATTATATTTATCTTCGTATCTTCTAAGTCTTTCTGTTTTGAAATTTTTAGTTTATCTCCAATAGTACATAATAGATCCTGCTCTGTTCCAATACTGCGCATTGATTTTATCACATCTATCTTTCTTAGTATTTTTGTTGATCTATTCCCTCTTCTATAATCTTCTAACAGTGACACTTTTTGTCTTAGCTGCTTTATAGTTTTCTTTATTCAATATTTCCATGATGGTATTCACTTTCGCCCCGTCTTTTTCCTTGCTACCCTGTGTTCCTGTGGTAGAACTTTATCGGTTATTAATTTAGCAACACAGTAATATATTCTGTTTACTTCTGTTATATTGAATGGATCTCTATGGACAGTCATAATTACTGTCTTCTTTTGTTTTATCACGTTTCTAACTTTTGGGGTTTTATTAACCTTCTGCAGTCTACTTCTCTCACTGATCTTCTGCACCCATGTATGTCTTGCGGTGTCCAGCCAGGCTCTCTGTTGCAGAGATAATCAGTCCCCCTATTGCTTCCAGAGGGGAACAATCGGGCCTCCTTTCAGGAGAGCTGGTTTGGTCTATCAGAGAAAGAATCTGTGGACCCATGCCATGTGGATGTCATTGTTCATTCGAGTTCCCCCCTCTGCCCCTGGAGGAATCATCTCCACATGGGTCTTTGAAATTACCCTGGATATTTCTGAAACACATCTTTCATACACCTCTTTGAATCCTAGAGAAGGATATTTGATGAGTCAAAAAATGTATGCCCACTGCAGAGAGAGTCTTTCCATACTTTTCACATCTGGAGAGTGTGTCTTTAACTTTAAGGCCAAACAGCAAACTGCTATCAAAAGGTGCATTGATGAACATGGACTTGAAGGGCTCCACAAAATCATACAAATGCATCTAGACATTCCTCCTGATGGAAATGTCTGAACCCACCACCCTTGAGGCACCTTCAACTGCATGCAAGATAAGCCTCATGGACGAATTAGAAATAGATTTTATGGTAGCCACTGTGAGGCCACAGAAGTTTGAGCCTCGGCAATAGTGGTCCCAGAAAGGGATTTTGAAAGTTCCTTAATCAAGTCCATTTGTAGTCTTGTAAATTGTGCCAAGTAGTTCAGTGATCTAAGGAAAAAAAGTTGCTGAAGCATATACATGCTTCCCAAATCTTTCCAACACCCTAGACTCCCTGTTAGGGATGGACAGAAAAACTCTGCTCAGCAAGTTCCTTCTTGATGGCCGCCACCACGAGCATAGCATCTACCATCACTCCCTTGTTCCAGAATTCTCTACCTACAGGTGAAGTCAGAATATGATCTGGTCTTTTGGGGTTTTGCTCAATTGAGTCAGGTTCCTTCCATGCCCACCTAGAGATCAAGTCAATGAGCTTATTAGTGGGCGGAGTAACCCTGGAGGTAGACAGGCCAACTACAAAGGCCTCCAGGAATACCAATTCCTCTGGAGAGGGGTTATTAGATGACCAACCACCCCTCTGCTTAAGGATCTTAAGGATGTCTCAGAATGACATGCTCAGGTGATGATCTGGGGGACCCTCCCCCTCTTCATCGAAATCAGTATCCTTGGGGACTCCTGAGGGGAATCCAAGTGCTTCCTCATGCACTTCCTCTTCCTAGGGACTTTCTCAGTGGGATGCTCTGGTGAAGTGTCAGAAGAGATTATAATACCCTGCTGGGTAGCCTGGAGACTTTGAGCTGGCTGTCCCTGTGAAGTAGAATGATGTGGCTCATGTGCATAGATATCTGAAATCCAGAGGGAAGATCCAATGGGGAGAGACCATCTGTCTTGCTGAGGCAGAGAACTCTCTCCACCACCTCAAAGGCAGAGTTCCCTGGAGAGAAGGCAGCCAATGGAGCCAAAAAGCCACACTTCTGGCCCATCAGATCCTCTGCCCTGAGGGCAATCCACTTAAGGTGGAGCTCGGAGCTGAGCTATCCAGTGCTGAGGCTCCATGGGGCAGATACTGCTTCAATAACTCTGGAGTCGACTCCAACAGCTTGGATATGACAGGGACACTATGTCTCTGAGAGTCATCCAGCTCCAAAACTGTCGGATCCCAAAATACAAATATCTTCGGATCTGATCCAGACAGACCTGGCATACTTGGATCTAGGGACTCTAAAACTGATGGCTGGATCGGAGAAGGAGCTGGGAGAGGTGGAGTAGGCCGAAGTAAGGCTTTCTGACCTGAAGGGGTAGGAGCCAGAACTCCCACCTGAATCTGCACCGAGAGAAAACTCCTCATCATTCTGCCCACATCAGCTTTGGTCAGACTTCTGAAAGAAAGAGAGGATGTTAAGGATGGGGACTTAGAGTGCCGGCTTTCCAAAAAAGAAGGAACTCTGGAAGGTACGGGATCAATAGTGGTTGAGTACCTAGTTCTTGGTAAAGGTGTCTGATCCAAGGCACTTGGATCTAAGTAGGATGATGTCAGATCTGGCGCTGAAACTATAAAAGAAGTGTTCTGATCTGATTTATGTTTCTTCTTACATGGCTCCATGGGTGAAGGAGTCAAGGATCCTGACGATTTAGGGGATTTACTGGAAGTCTCTTTAGTTTTAGGCATGGAGGGTTGAACTTCAGAAATAGCCTCAGAGAAAGATGTAGGGAGTAACCCTTTCAAAATGAGTTTATTCTTTAGGTCTGCTGTAGTACACAGATTAAAGTTTTGACATATTTTGCATTCAACTTTAAGGTGAGCTGGGCCCAGACAATAAACGCATAATGAATGTGCATCTGACAGAGGCAACTTGTACCTGCATTTTTGGGTACTTTTCAGATATCTTGAACTACCAAGTACAAGAAAAGAAGAAAAAAGTCACTTTTTTTAAATGAAAGGGAAGAATGAAAGAGTTGATGGCAACCACATCTATTCATGGAAGCAGCAAATGAGATCTGGGGTATGTTAGGGGGTGGTGCATTATAGATAAGGGAAGAGCTTGAAACCTTTTTGGTGGCCACAAGCTAAAGTAATGGCCAAGTCAAATTTGAACCCAGCAGTTGAGGATAGATTGAAAATTGACAACATTAGACTGTAACTTTAATTGTAGATTCTGGCAAAGGATTGAATGTGAACGTCTGTTGTGGCTTCAGTGATTATAGTGGGGTGGCTGGATTTGTAGTAGGTTTGTTTTGTATGAGGGAGGTCACTGTACTTACAAAATGTGAGTTAAACTGTAAAATAATGCTTTGGTATTTATTATTTGGGGATGGGTTATGTTGGGTTTGGTTAGGCTGGGTTTGTTTTCTAGGACTGAGCAATATTTATGGATGTATTACTATCGCCAAGCTGCTGTGCGATCCTGGCTCCAGCATCTTTGGCTATTTACCCAGCTCTCCAGCCTCCATATCCTGTCCTTGGATATAGAATTTCCTGGCCTGGTGACTAAGGAGCCATTCCAACCTGCTGTTTCCTCATATTGCCTCCTAGCCCTCATCTTTATATTTAAAAGGAAGCAAGAGATTACGTGATTTTACTACACCTGGCAGTAAAAGTTTACATTTCTAAGCATTGATTCTAGGTGGCTTTAAGGTCGCACCCCAGCTAGGACAGCCAGCAGCCAAATCCCCTTGCTACCCTATAGCCAGCTTATCTGTCCTATGTAGTTCTATAACCACCTTAACTGCTAGCCTCTCACCTCCATCCTAGACCAGTCTTCTGCCTCTCAAATTCCACTGCTGTTATTTCGTTTGTTGTCCACTAGGTAGCATCCTTACATAATCCTACCTTCCTTACATTTATCCTATAACTTCATAGCCTAACAATGTCACAGTACCTGGTCTCTGTATTGGCTGTTTTTTGGCCACTATTTCTTAGTACTCCTAGTTCTAGCACCCACCTATCCCCCTACTACCCCCTCCACCACTTTTCCTAAACTCTATACCTACTCTCTACTTTACTTACCTCGCATATGCAGTGTTTTCACTGATTGATTGTTCTTTCAGCTGCTTCTTACTTCTCTTGTCCCTGTCTCCATACTTTTATTTCACTGCTATTTTTTTCTCCTTTTCCCCTACCTCCCTGGCCCATTCACCCTGCCCAATCCCTCTTTTCCTGTTCTGTTTCTCGTCTAATCTCTCTAGCTTACCTATCTGTTTAGCTGTCCAGAGCCCTTCCCCCTATGTAGTAGTTGTAATCCCCTCCCTGACTTTTAACTATATTTGCCCAGACCTTCCCCTTTTTGTAATAACTGTAACCCCTTCTGAGTTAATCAGCATCCATGTTTTTATCCCCTCCCCCCTACCTTATATCCTCTCTAAGCCCTTAAAAATGTATAATACCTTGTGGCGCCATCTTTATATATTACTATCCCCAAGCTGCTGTGCGATCCTGGCCCCAGCGTCTTTTGCTATCGTAAGTAATGAACTGCTGTATTTTTTCTTTTTAAGTTGTGAACTGCCTTCCTGTGTTTTACATAGTTTTGTATAATTAGCATGCCTTGAATGCACATAGTTCTTGTTTGTGTATTGTATCTTCTCTTACGTGAACTGCTTTCTAGAGTTTCATTTTTTGTAACCTGCAGTGAACTCGTGTAGTCTTTATTTGTACACTACTACGTGTGAATAAGAGCTGGTACTACCGTAGAATCATTTATCTTTCTAACAAATAGAAAGGTGTAAGCTGACTGAATGGTGCTACAATTTCAGACTTTTACCGCATTTCCCATGCTGAGATGTCATTGGCTACCATAGTCTGCCTGAAGTACACAGCTGTTAGCGTTGTGCTTACAGCCTTACTTGCCTAAACTTCTTGTATTTTGCATGGAGTGCAGTTTGTTACAGGCTATATACACTTGCTAAAGCCCTTGCTACTGTAACGCTCCCTTTTCACAAAGGTACAGTATCCAATCAATTTGAGGTTTATTTATTTGCGATTCTATGTAGAATATAAATAACCTTACCCCTGTATGTTTTCTAGCATTTTGCGACTATAGATACGAGAGCGTATAGGCTAATTAAACCTTGTAGAGAAGCTATGACCCTATGGTGATTGATGCCACAGGTATAATTTTAACTGTGTTTTCCACGTGGAGATGGCCCTGGCCACCTCCTGTTACCTGGAGTGCTCAGCTGTTAGCGCATTTAGCTTCCCTGCCCAGACGAACTGAGATTCTTGTATTTAATCCAGATCCTTTAGAGTTATAGTATCCCAAGCAGTCTGTATTAGCGTACTTATACCACTTAAAAAGGTTATAACATTGGAGACAGCTAGAAATATTCCAATGTTTCTATCACAGAGCTACGGCCTTCAGTTATACCTAATGTAACCTTATAGCTACCATATCTTCACAAACGGTTAGCCTATTCTTACTTTAACGTTTCTACTTCTGACATAAGACACTTGCAATTTATGGGCTTGCAACACTGAAATCCTGCTTAATGACCTGGCTGTCATCGACAGCTAGTTTCCAATATTTGATGAATGCCTTATAATAATAATGTTTAGTGACTGTATGTTTCTCTGGCTTTGTTACTACGAGCCTAAGGGCATTTTGTTTAATTACATTGAGGTCTTGCATATATCTTGGCTTGTATTCCTTGCAGGGGACCAGGTCTACTTTTAATGCTGTTTGCTTTACTCTATATTATTTATATTTTTATTTATTTCAAAGTTTCTATAGTAAATGTACTGTTCTTTTGCACTCATTTGATTAGGGCAGTATAATGTTTGGTCTTGTCCTTGCTACTATATTAGCAAATGTGAAATTGAACTAGATGTTATTTGATATAATGATAACCTAATTCATTAGACAAAGTTCCTCATGTTACCTAGATTTAATATCTTCTGTTTTTACTCTGTTTACTGTTTAAGGACAGCATACATAGTCTCCCTTGCTACTATCCTTATACTTGGAAAGAAATGTCTGTTTTACTGATTCAATATAGCTTTAATTGATAAGTCTAAGTGCCTCTTTCTGTTCTGGATGTACCACATGATGTTAAACTACCTAGTGTTATTTAAGCTAGGAACTGTTCATTAAGATGTTAAGATAGTTCTTTATCTAGCATTACACCTATCTACTTACTAAGAAATAGCTTGTCTGTGGCTTTACTAGTTAGTTTCAATACATTTTACTCTGTAGTTGATTATATGCTTTTAACTGCATATATCCTACTAAAGACAGTGTTTTAGACTTTACTAGTTAGTCTTAATAATTTTTACTGTGTAGTTGATTATATGCTTTTAACTGCATAATATCCTACTAATGACAGTGTTTTTATTCTTTACCTGTTTTTTTTCTTCTCTTCTTAACCCAGAGTACCCAGCTCTCCAGCCTCCATATCCTGTCCTTGGATATAGAATCTCCTGGCCTGGTGACTAAGGAGCCATTCCAACCTGTTGTTTCCTCATATTGCCTCCTAGCCCTCATCTTTATATATAAAAGGAAGCAAGAAAGTATGTGGTTTTACTACATCTGGCAGTAAAAGTTTACATTTCTAAGCATTAATTCTAGGTGGCTTTAAGGTCACTCCCCAGCCAGGACAGCCAGCAGCCAAATCCCCTTACTACCCTATAGCCAGCTTACCTGTCCTGTGTAGTTCTATAACCACCCTTAACTGCTAACCTCTCACCTCCATCCCAGACCAGTCTTCTCCCTCTCAAATTTCACTGCTATTATTTCATTTGCTGTCCACTAGGTAGTACCCTTACATAATCCTACCTTCCTCACATTTATCCTATAACTTCATAACTTAACATTTTCACAATATGTGGTCTCTGTATTGGCTGTTTTTTGGCCACCTTTTCTTAGTACTCCTAGTTCTAGCACCCACCTATCCCCCTACTACCCTCTCCACCACTTTTCCTAAACTCTGTACCTACTTTCTATTTTACTTACCTTACATATGTAGCGTTTTCACTGATTGATTGTTCTTTCAGTTGCTTCTTACTTCTCTTATTCCTACCCACTCCGTTTGCCCTCTGGGATCACTGTGCTCCCCTACTCTACCCCCAATTTCCACCCACCCTCAGTGGTCCTAAACTTATACTTCAGAACCACACCCATTTCCCCATTCCATCCAATCCTAGCACTACTATACTTTAAGTAATAAAATCACACCATTCTCACATTATAACCAATCAAAACTTCACTCCTCCTAAATAGCTGAGCCAAACTTACATCTCACAACTTGTCTTAGTATCACTCCTACCACCCTTATAGCACCATTGTTTAATTTCCACTATGCCTACATCAATAACCACTGCTCAGTTTAATCTGCTACTCATTACCACACTTTTACCTTTTCTAACCTCAGCCTACCTCCTAACCTCCTTTGAACACCCACAAGATCTTCTGTTCCACTATCCTCCCAACAAAAAACTACACTAACTCTTACTATCTCCCAAAATCACATAAACATAACCTCTATTCCTAACTACCTACTAGGAAAATACCACAGACTGACCCACATCAAGTACAAGTATCTGAAAACCATGAAATCTCTAAACCTAATCTATAAGCTACATGATCCTTTGTATAGACTGAAAAGCCATTCCTTACAAGATGGCGACATTCACCCAAATCCAGGCCCTGCCAGTTCTTCTACAACTGAACTACATAACCCCAACCCCTCCCACTCACCTACCCCTACAAAACTCACTAACTCACTCTATATTGCACATCTCAATATATGGAGCATTAATAAAGTTGCCCACCTCCATGCTCTTTTGGATTTTCACTCTTTTGACATCCTATGCCTTGCAGAGACATGGCTAAAACCCTATACCCAAGATAATGAAATCATCCCTCCTGGCTACAATATTATGAGATTAGACTGCAAACATAAAAGGGGGGAGTAGCTATCCTCTTCAAAAATGTGTTACAAGTTACCTCTTTAGACTATAAACCACTTCTTGAGAATAACGTGTAAATACTTACTTCCAAACTTCAGGTCAGTTCAAGTAAATCCTTATATATCATCTGTATCTATCTACCCCCTGGTAATAATACCAGTACACTTGAGGATAGCCTCTGCTCCCTGTCAGCATCGTTTCCACAAGAAACTATAATCCTAGGAGATTTCAATATTGACTGGAAGTGTATTAGTACTGCACATCCTACTTCCCATATTAATCTTCATGGCTTTTCTCAAATCATCACCTCCCCAACCAGAATTAACAAGACAAACAAAAAAGAAAGCACCTTAGATTGGATTCTCATAAATAAACACCACCAGTCTTATAAGGTAGGCAATTTCCCAGATGATATAAGTGATCACTCATTGACATAATCAGGCAAAAGATTGATATTCCCTACACAGTCACATATAGGACAATATGGTCCAACAAATATTTTAATCCTAATCTATTCCAAAGTGAACTTAGGATATGTGATTGGGCTCCTTTAAAAAGCCTCCCACTTGAGGAGGCAGTTAAATACTTTAACACTAAATTCTTAGCTATCCTAGACCTGCATGCTCCAAAATGTAATATAAGAATTAGGTCAGAACCAGCCCCTTGGCTCTCTAAAGACACCAGACAGAATATCCTACTCAGAAACAAAGTGTGGACCAGGTGGCAAACTACCAAAAATTCCTTAGATCAATAAACATTTAGACAGATGAGAAATGAAACAAAAAAACTATACTCTCAGATAAAAAAAATGTACTGTCAAATGCAGCAGTCACACCATAATAAGCCACAAACGTTTTGGGCAAGCATTAATAGACTCCTACACCCAGGACAATTTAGTACACCAACCCCACTAGGTAGTAATCACGATAACCCCAAGCAAACTGCTAATACCGTTAATACCTTCTTCATAGAAGCTATATAATCCCTAGCAAACCACTTATCACCTGACAGCTCAAGCCTTGCTTCCTCCATGGTTAGCTCTCTCCCTACATTTCAACTGCAACCCATCCCAACATACTTTATATACAAGCTCATCCAAAAACTAAAAACCTTGTACTCCATCAGCTGACTAGCTACCTGCAGAATACCTGCAGAAATCAGTTAAAGCTGTAGCCTATCCTATATCCATCCTCATAAACAGAGCCATAAACGAAGGAACAATTCCAGCAATCTGGAAAATCTCTCACATTATCCCCCTACACAAAGGTGGGAACTCTAATGAATATTCTATCGTCCCATAGCTCTATTATCCCCCTTAGCAAAAATAATGGAAAAATGCATTCATAAGCAACTACTTAACCATCTAATTCAAAACAACATACCTGCTGAGTGCCAATATGGCTTTAAGCCATTTCATAGTACCACTACTGCCCTCCTATCCTTTTCTGACTCAGTTAACAAAAATAGAAACAATATTGTCTCTTCAGCACTCTTTATTGATCTACCCAAAGCTTTTGATATGGTAAACCACTAGTTGCTTATAAATATTCTAAAATCAATTTCTCTTGATGCACAGTCTGTAAAATGATTCAGTTCCTACCTCAGCAATAGGCAGCAAGCTGTGCTCTGGGAGAATAATCTATCTTCCCTCCTGCCTGTCACCCTAGGTATTCCTCAGGGCTCCATTTTAGGCCCTCTACTGTTCTCAATTTTCATCAATGATCTACACTTAGCAATTCCTCAGGCTATGTGTATACAATATGCAGATGACTTTACACTAATATGCTCAACCAGCTCCTCATCTCAACTGCATTCCTTAACTCAAAATGTGTTCAACATAGTAGAACAATGGTTTCTTAAACATTGCCTCCTCCTAAATCCAAGAAAAACAAGCTCTTGCTCTTCATTCCTACCCAAAAGTCCACCCCAATAGATGTTTCAGTCACATCTAACAATGGTACTCTCATATCACCTGTGTTAACAACCAAACTCCTAGGAGTTACAATTGACAACAAGCTCAACTTTGATACTCACATTAACAACACTGTAAAAGCAGTCAACAAAAAAATGGGCTCCCTCTATAGGATCAAACCCTTCCTCACTCCATTAGCTATATCTACAATTGCCCATTCCCATCTAATCTCAACACTGCTCTATGCCTCTCCTGTTTATACTAATATGTCCAAAAATAATCTTCTGAAACTGGCTAAATCCTAAAATAATATTGCCAGATTTGCCTCTGGAAAACCATTCAGAACCCACCACTGTTAGAATCTAAAACTACTAGGTTGGCTGGAACTAGCGAATCTGCTTAATTTTAACCAACTTACAATTGCCCATAAGACCCTTTACCATCCTCAAAACACTCCAATACTTTCTAGCCTGATCATCCCGTACAACAATCTTAACACCCTACGCTCATCTAATAAACTACGAGTTCGCATAAGTAAATCCAATAACAAGGCAGATAACTCTCGTTTCTCAAACACAGCTGGTAAAAACTGGAACCTTCTACCTAGTGAGCTTACATTACTATCCTCCCTAACACTTTTTAAACAAAAATTTAAAATTCACCTGAGAACACACTGGATTTGCCCCTGTTGTGACCCTGATTAACCAATGACTTACTTTTTACCACTTTTTCATCTGCTACCTCTCTTTGACTAAGTCCTTGTTTCTTAATCTCAGAGAAATCTGGAATTGTAAACTAAGTAATCATCTATTAATGATTTCATCTTGAGAATTATTTACCTAATTCTAGTTCTCCTTGTTTCTATATACTGTCTTATTTAATGAATTGTAACAATGTGTAAATATTTGTACTTGCCAACATTTTGTAATCTTTTATTACTGTAATCAAATTGTTTTGCTTGGAGCTTATCTCCCCAGGCCTCTATCGAAAATGGACATGTATCCAGTTAGATTAGCCCGGTCAATAAATGTAAAATAAAATAAAAATAAATAAATTATGAATTTTAAGATTTTTTTT
Source organism: Protopterus annectens (assembly GCF_019279795.1). Taxonomy (NCBI): domain Eukaryota; kingdom Metazoa; phylum Chordata; order Ceratodontiformes; family Protopteridae; genus Protopterus; species Protopterus annectens. The sequence continues at coordinate 735,861,581 of NC_056739.1, forward strand.
GGGATTTTTTAAATTTTGGGTGTTGCAATTATAAGCTTTTTATGTCCTGTTTTATGCATTGTTTGCTATGGTTCCTTAACTACCTATATTGTTGCAGGGATGTTTGAGACTTGGTTAGTAGCCATGACTTCCAGACTTTATATCTAAGATACATGAGTTGCTTTGTTTTTTTCAGTTAACCAAGGGGCTGGTTTGTTTGCCAGGATATTTAGAAATATTGTATTAAATGTGTCTACTGTTTCATCAGAGGGAACAGCTTTAAATGCAGCAGAGTTCTTTATTGAATCTAATGAGGATTCTGACTGTGTTATACTGATGGACACGAAACAACAATGAAATATAAGCTTTTTTTAATACCAGGTCAATCCATCAAGAGCAAGCCTGGCATTGTCTTAGCCTTGCTCCATATGGTTGGTTTAATATTTCTCATGGAGCCCTGGCTAGGCTACAGCTCTTGACCTCGTTTAGGGGCATCCATCCATCAGTGCCTCCAGTTATTCACAGCCCTAAACAAGGCATTACAAGTGGTGGTGTAGTTGTTTCATATCCACATCAGTGCTGGAAGTACCAGTACCTTTAATACATGCTTGCAGCAGGACAGAACTGTAGATTTTCAACTTGTGCATCATTCAGCTGGATACTTGGAAGCACTTCTGCAGTAGTTCTCAGGCATCTTCATTAATCTAATGCATTAATTCCTTAGATGGTTGATTATTGAAAAAGTGGTGTAAACATAGGTATTTTCCCACCTGGTACCTCATGTCATTCTGGCTTTAGAGTTTCCTAGTACTGCGATGACCCTTATTCTGATGACAAGTATCCCACTGATGGTGTGAGATCAACACAGTTATGTTCCATTGTGGTTCTCCAGATCATTCAACAAGAACCACAGTATTCTGCGTGCATGAGGGAATGATGTGGTCCTTCTGCATATTCTAAATGCAGCATCCTCAGTCTGGAGACCTCTTTCCACATGAACAAAGACAGATCTCTATCAACATGACATCACTGAGCTTGTGGATCAGCAGCCAGCAGAGGTGTCAAAATTCTCATTGCCAAAATGGAAATCAAAAGAAGTATGCAACGGGGTCCTTTGTATGTAAGGTTCATAAGCCCTGCAGCTGGGACAATCCTGTCACCTACTGATGTATTCTTAGCAAACTTCATGGCAGAGAACAACTCTGGGACTGACTGTAGGTTACAAATAAACGTAAGGTTTCTTTGTAGTTAGAAAATAACCCCCCTCCACTCCAACCCACACCTTCAACTAGTAATCTCCCCACTGTCTTCTCTTTTTCTCCTGTTCCTACCTCCAACATAAAAAAACTCTTAACTAAACTTAAACCCACCATATTAGCAGCAGACAACCTCCCAAGTGAATACCTACAAATCGCAGCTGATGCTCTAGCCTACCCAGTATCCATCTTGATTAACCGATCTCTGTCAGAAAGTTACATTCCCACACTATGGAAAATATCACATATAATTCCCCTCTACAAAAGCGGCCCCTCCACAGAACTAACCAATTACTGCCCCATAGCTATTCTCTCTCCACTCTCCAAAATACTAGAGAGATGCATTCACTCTCAGGTCTCAGACTACCTCCTTACAAACACCCTCCTTTCCAGTACTCAACATGGTTTCCGACCAAACCATAGCACCACCTCTGCCTTACTCTCCTTTACTAACACTATCAACATAAAAACAATGGCTATCTCACCTCTGCTACTTTCCTAGACCTATCTAAAGCATTCGACATGGTCCACACAAACAACTCATCTCTGTCCTCAATAACCTATCCTTCTCTCAATCAGTCACCAACTGGTTTCAGAGTTACCTGTCTGACTGTCAACAATCCGTTGTATGGCAGAATGACATATCTCCCCAACTACCTGTCTCTATAGGGGTTCCCCAAGGATCCATCCTTGGACCTCTACTCTTCTCTGTTTTCACCAACAATCTAGCCTCTGCCAGCAAACATGGCACACTCATACAATACGCAGATGACTCAACCATTATCTGCTCAGCCCAGTTCCTACCCAAACTGCAAAAAGTCACACAGAAAGCCTTTTCCTTTGCTGAAACTTGGTTATCCGATGCCCAATTACTACTCAACCCAAACAAAACTAAACTTCTCATCTTCCAACCCACCAAACATACTCAAAACAACTTTCACTTTAACATCACAGCAAAAGACAACACCACTATACTCCCAACAGAGCACACCAAATTGCTAGGAGATGAAATAGCCAATAAACTAAAATTTGACATTCACATATCCATGACCATAAAAAAGTCCACAAAAAACTAGTAGCGTTATACAGAAATAAGCAAATTCTCACCAAAGCAGCAAAGGTTTCAGTAGCAAATTCCCACCTTATCTTCACCCTACTTTATGCCTCTCCAATATATACCAACCTAAGGCAATGCGATCTAAACAAGCTTGAGTCCTGCTACAACAAAATCGCCAAATTCGCAACAGGGGGCATCCTACCATAGTCACCACTGTCTCTCCCTTGCTGAACTGGGCTGGCTTGAACTCCCTCACCTCCTTCAATGGTATCAACTTGCACTCACCCACAAACTAGTAAACCATCCACTAAAAGTCCCATCCCTCCAGAATCTACTCCAACCCTATCGCACCACCAGATCACTAAGATCCAGCAACAAAAATCACTTGCAGGTCACTAAACCCAATAACTCTGCTGGAGAAGCACTATTCTCTTGCGCCATAGGCAAATTATGGAACTCCCTCCCACCCACAATTACCTCTGTACCATCATGCACCCACTTCAAAACTTTACTAAAAGCGCACCTAAAAACATGCTGGCTATGCCCTTGCAACTCCCCCTCTAATATCACCCACCCCATCCACTCACTACCTTTCTTTCCACCCCACTAACTACTTTGATTATAGCAAGCTTGGATGCTCATAAGCCTAACTACTTATTATACAGCAGGAACTTCTTATTGTAACAATTGTTAATGTCTGTCATGTACTTCGCAAATGGTCTAGTTGTCTACTGATGTACTATGTTCTTCATCTGTAACTATGTTTGTAATTTTTAATTGCTATGTTGATCAAATTGTTAATTGCTATGTAAATACAATGTAACTACTGTCTGTCTATTTTAACTGTGGAGCTTTTCTCCCCGGGCCTCTGCTGAAAGTGGACCTACGTCCAGTCGGACACTCCCGGTCAACAAATGTAAATAAATAAATAAATAAATTGTGCATCACCTAACATATTACTTGAATGCTCAAAAACCACAACACAACAGAATCCTTGGCTCTGATGAAAATGAGGGATGAAAAATATACAATCACAACAATTATCATGATCAAATGATTCTATCCCTCCCATTGCAATTCAAAGGATGCCCACTCTTACAGTTTTATTTATTACTCTTTGCCCCACTACAAGGCAGCTAACCTCCTTCCTAGACTATATCCGAACTACTGACACTTCAGGATAGCATTATTAAGCCCCAACTATTCATTGCACAGCTGTGGTACTTTCTTGCTATTTTTTTAGTCAATGTATTTAAGTACATGTGTTTGAAGTGACTTCTGAATGTGCACTTATATCTGAATTTATAATCATCTGGGAGAATGGCTTCAGAATTAAGAACCAAAGCCTCCTGAATGTATTTATTTATTATTTATTTATTTTTAGTTTGATGACCGGGGAAGTCCACTGGGCCAAGCAGAGCCCATTTTTAGTGGAGGCCTGGGGAGAAAAGCTCCAAAAGCAGTTAACAGAATATAACAAGTACAGTATGGAATATACAATATACAAAAGCATAAATATACAATTTAAAATACAAACACAAAATCAGGGAGTATACTTTAAAAACATAAATGTTAAAGTATTGATAAAGTCAAAAGTAATACAGAGAATATAATTAAAAGTACAAGTCATAAAGTGTTTATACAAGTTTAGTGTTTGTTCTAACAATAATGTTAGTGATCAGAAGTGATAGTAGATAGGATTGAAGGGAGGTTTGAAAGAGATGACAGTGTAATTTAGGTGGGAAGGGAGCAGGAACAGTCCCAGTTTGAGGTAAGGTAAGAATGGAGGAGAGATTTGAAATTAGAGTGATTGTGAGTACATCGGAGAGGGGGGGTTCCATAGTTTAGCTAACGAGTGTGACAGAAGCAATTGGCCAGGAGAACATAGGGGTTTATAGATTTTAAGGAGGTTTTGGTTTTCAGATTTAAGAGTATGACTGGGGAGGTAAGGGGTTAAGATAGATGAAATAGAAGGTCAGATGCAGGGTTGGAATATGAGCTTGTGAGCAGTGGTGAGTTGTATGAATTCAGGTAATTAGGAAGCTCTAGCCAGTTTAGGGAATGGAAGGAATGGCAGTGATGGGTGGAGTATTTGGACCCTGTAGCAAATTTACAGACTTATAGCAGGCTTCCAATTTGTTTTTTTTAGGTTAAGATGGAGATGAGTAAGTAGAGGGGCACCATACATAAGAGACGGGAGCAGTTAGGAGGAGGCTAGAGTATGTCTGGTAGAAGTGGTTATACAGCGATTTTGTCTATACAACATACCTAGTTTTTGGTGGGGGGTTTGATATTATTTTGTATGTAGATCTCAAATTTTAAATGTTTATCAGTGGTGACTCTGAGTAGTTTGGTGTGAAGTACAATTTTGATTAGAGTATTATTGTGGCTTTTTATTTCAAAGGAGCTTTTGCCTATGGTGAAATGTCTCGAAGGAGAGAATATCATGATTTTTGTTTTGTTAGCACTGAGAGCGAGATAGTGGTTTAGCATTCAAGTTTCGGTATTGGATGTTTAAATTTCCTAACCATCTGTTTTAGTTTTACAAAGTCAGTATAGACCAGGGATTGACCATGCTATTTAAATCTTGAATGTCTCACCCACCGATTTTCTAAATGAGCATTAGGGTGTATACATTTATTTTATTTGCCCTAGTCTGTTCCTACAACCAGAAGTGCTCAAAGGATTTTTTGTAGTCTGTTATCTAGCCAGAAGTAACATCCTCCATATTTAAAGTATAACTTTTTCTTGCAGTTCTTGAAATGGATCATCTTTTGCCTTCAAAAAAATGTCCTTCTATCCAAATTACTTTTTCTGTTTATTTGCCCGTGTTTACCAGAAAAGTTTGAATGGGCTTAGAAAGTCCCATTTTCAGTCTAGGCCTGTGGGGAAAAAGTTCTAACAACATTTAATAACTGGTGAAATATTAGTACTATAATAAATACTATATAAATATTATAATATACAGGCTTACAATCTAGACTGTGATCATAACTAGAATGTTATGTCAATACTTGGATGTCAAGAATATATTCGAGAGGTGAATCTTAACATTCGTGTTGAGAATGTATAATATCCCAGGTTAAGGTCATAAAGACCCAATCATAACTATCTGTAGTGCATGGAGCTTTACCTGCTCCCATTTACTACAAAAGTTAGAAAAAAAACTAATGGACCGATTCAAAACCTCTGCCACTATACTCAGTATCCTAGACTGATAAGATTTCACCTGTGTCTGGCATACAAGGCATTCTCTGACCCAGTACTGATGGACTTACTACACATCAGCAAATCGAATGGCATCAGAAATACTCTGTGTAGGGATCTAAACCTCTTCTGCAACATCAATAGAACAGCTTGGAGAGACAGGTATATCTCCAGTGGATACCACTGCTCAGGGACAGACTCCCCATTCACATAAAACAAAGTTCATCATCCATTTTCAAGTGCTACTTGGATCAATGGATGGGAAACCAACTTTACCCCAAGACTGCACCCCTGTGCTACTAATGGACAGAGGCAACTCCTAAATGTTTTATTCCATGCATGAGACCCCATCTATGGTATGATATCAGTTATTCTGATTAGGGGTACTACACAATCGTCAACCACAGGATGGGCAAGGTCAGTCTCCAGCCAAATCTGATAAGTAAATTCAAGCACAAGAATGGAAACTGTCTAAGCTTAAAATGGCCTGCGAGGGTGGCTAGCCTAGTACTTACCTATGAACCTAAAAACATTAATTGCTGCTACACAGGCAGCTGCCACCCAAGGAGAACATCAGGATGCTGGCAAGCACTTTGTTCAAACTAAAAAAAAAAGTCTGAAAAAAGCATTAATGGCTTCCCCCTCTTTATCTCCTCTGCCTGTGAGCACTGTTAAGCATGAGACTAGTGCTTAACAGAGCTGAAAGGGTGTATAACAATTGTTAAGCACCTTTTTGATGCCAAAAGTTTGTAATCATAGTACTGTAAATTTCAGTACATATAAAAAATTTAATCTAAATGACCAAGCCATAACCTATCAAAGGAAAGCAAAACCTCAATATATTTACAATAACCTACAGTAACCTTAAATAAACCATACTCAACTTTAATAACCTTATCTTCCAGAAACTGAATTTGCTGCAATATATTTTTTTATAAAAAAGTTTATTCAACAAATGTATTGTTATTTTAATGGCTTAGAACACACAAAATTAGTTACATTTTCATCCATAATATAATATACTAATATAAGTACTAATAGGTTTTAAAATAAAGAAATATTGCTACTTAATAATCTTTTTTTAGCATCTTTATTACATTATCACTTAAGCTACAGGCAAACAGAAAAGAAAAAAAATCAGATTAACATTTTTCACTTACATATATTATACATCACATTTCTTTTCCCCCCTTGTAACTAGTATCAATCTAACATTAAATGAATTGCTGAATTCCAGCCTTACTTTAAAGTTCACTCCTCCTGAGCATTGTGGGAACAATACATGCAGAATATTTTTCATTTATTTTTATGTACTTTGCTCATTCCCATTTCTAAGCATCCCTATTCCAGTTCTTTTATCTATTTTATAATACTCAGTACTTCAAAATATAGTTGTTTAAATTTTGATTTCCATTCTTCCAGTAGTTGCTTTTTTGGCAGCCAACAGAATTAAACTTGAATAAGGCCATACTATGTCTGGACAATTCAGATCCAGTATCCCAGCTCAATGTTCATTCCTTTTCATCTATACTGGTAAGGCTATTTATGTTCCAAGATATTGATAGTGTTGCCATTATGATAAAAAGCTGTTCTTCCCACCTACTGTACATGTCAGTCTTTTTGAATGTGCATTTTAGCGTTTGTGTTACATGCACGCACTAATGTTTGACAGGCTGATTTTTTATACAGTTGTTTCTTGTCTCCATTTGAATCTATATCATATTTTCAATACTTCAATACTTTCTGTTTTAATGAAAACTCTCAAACAATACAAACACATTTTCAAAACATCCATATCTCCTATTAACTTAGAACAAACACAAAAGTATGTACATTTAAAAATATGAAGTTTAACCCTCCAGATAGGACCAACTGCCCCAACTAAAATTAAGGTTACCCATGGTAAAGTGCATGCTACAGCCTGTGTTCCCACTAACACTGATTGCTGTCTGTTCTTTTATCTCTATTTCCCCTCACATATGTGAAAAAACAGCTTCTATGCTTTCAGAAAACATTACCTCTAAGCCCTAAGAAAAAGTGCTCTGGCTATCTTTAAATAAAACTAAAATGTACACTGTTCTATTAAATGCATTAAAATGTTAACACTGCTAGAAAGGCTACTCTCTTTTATACAGTTCCCATAATTTCAAACTTTATTTTCCACTGACCTGTTTGCCATTGTAACTATACCTTTAAATGTTGCATTTCCCTCTGCAAAGATTAATTGCTTGCATCTGTAGAGATCTTGCCTCTCTGTAAAAGTAGTCAGCAATGAATCTTTGTAAACTTCCCTCAAAACAGAATGTACAGCTGCCTTCAGCTGCAGATGTCTTGACACTCACTTAACATTTGCTAATGGGGAAAAACAAGCTAATATCTTTGCAGATGTAAAAAGCTTGGCATTTTTCAAGGCTTTCATCATTTTGTTTTATTTTTCAAGCCTGCTTGCTTACAAAAAAGACTTGCTTATAGTTTAAGCCAGCAGGGACATTAATCTAGACATTCGCTGTTGTAAAAAATAGAAGAAAATATCTTGTCTACATATACCATAGTCACTGCACTTTTACACCCTACTATACCTCTCAGCACAAGAAATCTGGACAAAGCCAAAAATAGGAACAAATGTTTAATATTGGTCTTATAAACTTAAAAAGTTGATGGACTAACATGTTTTGTATTAATACATATTTTCTGAAACATATGATGTCTGAAACCCAAATGTCTGTCATTATCTAGTGACGTCAACCCTTAATGATTTGCCAAAAAAAAAAAACACAAACCTTATAAGGAACAGACAAAAGATACCAGGCAAACATCTGGACATTCTGCAAAAATCTGGACAGGTGAGAGGTATGCACCCCAACCCAGCAGCCCAAGATCACACCATATTAATGCTTTTGTCCATTCTTCTCTTGTCTTGTATGATTGTATCTTTACTAATACAGATCTTGGCTGCTTTCTTATGGCTGGGTTTGGGGTCATACACTCTATCTACCCTTTCAATTAACAAATCCTGCTGTGGAATATCAGTCCAGCTGATTATTTGTGGTTTCATAAAATTAATACAGTATGTTCCTTCCAGTTTCTCTGGTACAGCAGAAAATCTCAGGTTTTCTCTGCACACTCTGTCCTCTAACTCTGCCACTCGTCTTGAGTAGTCTCATACTCAGCCAGCCTTTTCTTTATTTCAGCCTCTAATTTTTGTAGTTTTATCAGTTCACCTGAATAGCTAGTTAAAGCTTCTGTTTTCCAGTCATTTTGTTATTGAGTTGATATACTCCAATGTTTCATTTATTTTAATCAACTCTGAGTACTTCTGATTTAGTTTTTGCCCAAAATGACTGAAAGCCATCTCTTGTACCAAAGCTTAAGCTTGAACTGCTCTTTGCTGAACAGCTGCAGGATTCTTTCCAGCCAGTGTTTTCTCTCTACCTTTTCTCAGTGATTTTCTTTCAGGTTCTCTGCATTTCTTTGCTGGCATCCCAGCCTGTGCACTTACCAGCCAGTAACTGAATTTTATTCAAGTTGACAGTATCACTGGCTCTTATTTTTTTTTCACACCGGAATAGCTGAAATTAAGCTGTTGATCATTGTGCAGCCATATTGGAAGTCACAGCTTAATAATATTAATACATTTCACATCTTCCTACTCTTGAAACCATCTCCCTTTAACTAAATATGTTCCAATATTATATTTAAAATCACCTCCTCATACATGAAACCTCAGTACTAATAAGTCATATCTTTCCATAGTTTTCTACCTTTGTATGATGCCTTTTAGTTCTGCAAATAAACTGTGTTTGAGAAAAACAGGGCACAGTTAAAATATACAATGGGATGGCACATCGGAGATATAAAGACATATCACTGAAAAAGTGGTGGATAATTGGAACAGCCTTTGGGAAGAAGCACTTTAAAGTTAGCAATGGTGAATGGATACAAGGATAAATGACGGGAAGCATAAGACCATCCCTGAAAAAACTGGTGCGAAGAGCAGTTAGACATTATGATCTATATCATATCCAGTGTATACTAAGTAAATTAGTTGGATCACATGGCCCAAGTGCCATCAAAATCCATTCCTATGACATTATGACTATGAGCATAAATAAAGGAAATCTCTCTGTGACAGGCAGCAACTAAGAAAAAGAATGGCAAAAAAAGTAAAGGAGGCTATGATGACAAAGATGATAACCAAGATAAGAAATAGTACAAATAAAGGAAGCTGCTCCAAAGACAGTTGGAGCCATACCACTCAAGTGCACATCATTATGAGGAACGTTCCTCATTTTGACACTTAAAAAGTCCATGTTCCTTGCAGTTCCACACTGAAGGGGGTCTGTCACACATTCACTGTTATAAATATTTTACACTGATACATTAAGCAACAGTGAATCATATTAATTCATCAAAAGAATGATCTACGGGTATAAAATAACACATTTTAACCATCCTGTGAGCTTTCTAACTGAAGTTGTTAGTAAGCTGTTCGCAAGTGTTCCACATTTTGCCCATTTGTTCCACATTAAAGAGAGGTAGTATTTCACATTTTGGAGACAGAAGGTTGAGAACTATGGTTGAAGCTGTTGTATTTATCTGTAGCTAAACAGCCATATAAATAATATATGCTAGTGGGAAGAAAAAAACTGAAATATGACTACACTACAGTTTGTACATTTCAGAAATGGTGTCCCTAGCTTGGATGTACATTCACACATACATATGCCTTCTAAAATAATATCCTGATATGTTACACATCCAGGGAAGCAATTATGCAATAATTTTATATCTTAACATTTGTCTGCATATACATTAGTGATTAGCTATTGTTACTAATTATTTTCATTTCACACTGCAAACATAGTGTCAGTTGATGTTAGTTGGCCATAATTCAAAATTATTTTATCTTAGTACTGTACTGATGCTTGATTTTCAGATATCCTCCCTCCTTCCTTCCAACTTTACAAGCTCAGCTGCTGAGACTGCCTCCTCGGGCACTCTGGTTAGCCTTCCTGGGGCCCTAGCAGCTTGGACCAGTGACACAAGTAGGCCCAAGAGGCAAATTCATCTTCAAAAATGTCCTTAACCTAAGGTTCTGCTTGTATAGTATGACATTTTTAGGCGTCAAAGAACACAGATAGTTATACAATCATGTTTGGACATGGTACTGGTCACTCCTCTTTAAGTAACTGTGGATGCTTCATTCTTCTTCTCTGGATATAGATTTGGTCATTCTTCCTTTTAGAGATTTTTGTAGCCTTCCATCTGTCTTTGGACATGTTTCCTGTCACCTAAGCATCTTTGGGCGTGGCTCTGGTTATCTGGCTTTCTGTTAAAAATCAATTATCCCTTAACTGTTACATGTTTTTGGGGTAATCTGTTTGTTCTTAATAATCTGTACAGTGTTAGCTAAACTTTAAAACATTTTAAAACATGAAAGAAAACAAAATACCCAGCAGTAATGAACTTGGGAATGGATTTAGCAGCAGTTCTGGTTCTCAGGAAGTGAAAAATATAAGCAGAAGCCATCCCAAAAACTAAAGGAAGTACACAGGGTATTTGACTTCCAGAAGTATGCCTGTTTGCATACAAACATTTTCTTAATCAACTCTATGCTGGGTCATCACTCCAAATGTAGAAAAGAAGGGCAAAGGGACAGAATTTCCCATAGTAATCTAGTGCAGTTATAAATTGTGGTCACTATGTCAGGGTGCTTTATAATGTCCTTAGGTGTGAAAAACAATATGATGCTTCTATAATGAGGAGATATTACTGTGAGATGTAACTGGCACAGATTCATGTTGATCCATCAAATGACTGTTATCCAAATGTTCATTCAAAAAAAGACAAAATCCATTTTGGAGGTCATAAAAGAAGGCTGTTTTTTTGTATTGTTTTTTTTGCAGAAGGACAATACCCCTGCATATCTCACGTGGGAGAAGATCCAAACACCAATACAACTTATATATGTCTACTTTGAGGTCTCACAACAGTGGGGAAAACTGCAACGTCAAAGATTGTCAAAAGTTGATTTCTGCCATTACCATTGACCAAATGGCAATAAGTTAAAAGGCATTTAGCAACTTGACATTCCTGCTGACTCTACTCAAGAACTACCTTCCTTAAAGGAGACAGTGGAAGTCCTGAATGTGAGACAAAATGGTATGGCAGACACTTTGCAAAATGATCAGAGACTTCACAGACAACTACAAAGGGAATGGCAATGTTTATTTTGAAAAGTGAATAATTTAGAATACCATTCTTATAAGTAGAACATCAGACTGACTGAACTGCCCGAATCAGTTGTAGGGAGAACTCTAGTAGTTCTGATTAAGTAGAAGCTCAGTAATTGTCTGGCAGTTGGGGTAGAGAACTATAACTCTGAGTTATTAATGAGCTGCTTCCTCTGTCCATGGTACAGGGTTTGATTCCTTCTCCCTATCACTTGCCCACTATATGACTTTGAGAAAGTTGCTTTACCAGACAGTACTCTTGGGTTACCTCTGAAAAGGGACAGTTTGTCTAGTGGACTTACACAGTCAACAAATAGACAAAAATAAAATAGTCTGCTGCAATATATGCTTACTGATATTCCAAACCATGTGGGAAAACCTGACTCAAAAGCAAAAAGACTGTGGCAAGCCTCATTGATAAACAAACAACCCCAAGAAGGTTTGGAACCTCTTTACTAAACTCACAAGACACACTCCTTGTATGACCCTTCCACAGTTCAATATGAAGGAGAGGCTGGTCAATCATATCCTTCCTCAGCCAGCTCCTCTTGCACTGAAGTCTCTTATTTTAACCTGGATCAGCTGGGACTCAGTCAAGGCCAAAACCTCTGAAGTGCAGTGCCAGTGACAACAGCAAGAAAGACTGGTGAAATAACAGTATGTTAAACAAGGTGCATTACACTTAGAAAACAAGATGCTCTCTTTTCTCCATACAGACTGTTGGTAAGACCACATCTGGAGTGCTATGTGCAGACCAGGAAACCATGGCAACATTAGATTGTATATAGCCTAGGATCATTTCACAGAATGACAACAAAAGATACTGCATGGTGTGCACCACAAGTTATATCATGAAAAATGGCAGAGACTTTGAGCAGGACATAGCTCTGGTAAACCTCATAAGTATAACTGTCATTTTATGCTTAAGTTGCATGTGTTGATGTCTTGTACATTTGCGTTAGACAGTGTTAGATCTGCTGATGTGTCAGGCCCTGATTATGGCTGAAAAGAGTTCTGCATCCATCCCAACTCTCCTGTTAGTGGATGACAAAGAAAAAAACTAGAGGAGTTTAACAAGTACAGTCTTCATGAGAGATGACACATATGAACAGAAACATCTATATATTCAAGGGGAATGAATATAAATGGTTACCACCTTTAAAAAGGAGGTGTATGAGAAGTTAAATGTTGAGTGCTTGGGGACAAGGTCATACATTATTTCACGTAAAGGGTTGTGGATGACTGAAACAGCTATCCTAAACAACTAGTGTATGTAATATAACTCCAACTAGTGTATGTAATATAACTCCAGACTGAAAGTGACAAACATAAGGCAATTCTTGAAAAAAATGTTGTTCAATAAAAAGGATCAGAAGCAATTTCAACAGAGACAAGCACAAAGAAAAGGTGGGTACATAAATATTCTTTTCCCTCATAATATATTTGTTATGCTATCCCCTTCAGTTGTATGAACCCACCCCTCTGTTCTTTGTCACTTTCTCATTTTCCACATGTTTCAATATTCAAGTATACCATGGTGGAGATATTTAGACATATAACGGAAATGTAGTTAACAGAAGTCTCAAGGTTGGGAAAGGTGTAAATAGATACTGTTGGTTAAATCACATTATATACAGTCATGAATCAGAACAATGACATATGAAACAAATTAAGGTGCTGTCAGTTCCGTGCTTTTATGTCTTTATTCCGAGAATACTTTGGATTACACATATGTCTTCAGAATATTTTTCCTGCAGGATCAAAGTAATTTTTTGATGTAGAACAGGCTAAGGATGAAATGTAAAAGTTTGTCCTACAAAAAAATAAATCACCACCCAGAAGGGGGACTCTGCTTCTCATTCTTCTGATAATAAAACACACAGACAGACTTTGTCACTGAAACTTTTTCCACTATTCCAAAGGAAAATAATTGAGAGACAGAGGAAAGCACAGCAGTTGACCAGAAGAATTGGGAGCACTGTAGAACTGAACTGGAATCTGAAGTTGGGAGACAGAGATGAAGATGAACAGGAAGAAGACCGGCAATATAGAAATTAGTGAATACATGTGAGACTGCAAAGCATCAATCGCATTTGTGAAATATGGCTGTGTAAAAAAAAGTGGAAAGAGTGGACTTTTGTCATTAATATTTAGAATGACTCAGAGGGGAGGAGGAAGGAAAAATGGCAACTGTAAATAAGACAATTTCTTTTCTTAACTGTATTTGTATGAAACTTTTCATAATATAAATTGTATATTTTATACTGAAGTATTTTTAGTTGTTCTCATATATGATAAAGTTATTAAGTAAACAGATGTATTTCTTTTCTCTTCCTCTTCCATTTCTTCTTTGTTGGTATTAAGAAGTTTAGACATTACAGTGCAAAAAGAAAAGAAATGCTAAACAAAAGCATGTTTAAGTTAGGCTGCAAACTTGGGTTGTTGGGGTGTGAGATAGGGTGAAAAGTACACAGATCATAATATATGCAGAGTTGATATGTTTTTCCGTACTTTTGCATAGATGAATATCTGGATTAAGACCCTTTGCTAAACTGAATAACAAATTTTAAGTAGACACAAGCAAATATGAGAACATTGAATATAATGAAAAGTTTTCCTTTAGCAATAAGTGTTTCAGCTTTATTTCACACTGCAACAGAAAACTACATTTTCTTTTTTTTCTCTTACTTTTCCATGGAGGCAAGCTAAGTTATAGGCCAATAAAAGACAGAACACTGGTTTCTTCAAGGTTAAAAGTTAATGACTTCTGAAAGTATACAAGTAGTTTTTACACCTGGGGGAGGGGAATAAATATAAAAAATGACATACACCAATTAGTGTAAGTAGAAGCACAGGCAAGAACTTTTGTCTTAGAATGGATAACCTCAATTTCAGTGTTAACTATGGCCTGTGTTAGCAGCTGTCTGTTTGACACAAATGTTTCTATTTGGAGGGTTAAACTTCATTATATGAAGATGTACACAGTCATTTGTGTTTGCATTAAATTAATAGGTTATGGGGGTGTTCTGTGGGTGTGTCTGATGTTTTACTTGAGAGTTTTATTAAAACATAAAGTCTTTTAAAATGTGACATAGGTTCCGAAGTTGATAAAAAAAAGTGTATAAAGGATTAACCTTACAAACATTAATGGAAGCACGTATCACAAAAGCTGGAATTAGACATTTAAAAAGTGATACATAATAAATGGAAATAATGACTTCTTGTCATAATGGTGACACTTTCCATATTGTCTTGGAATGTGTAGTCTGACAGGTATAGACAAAAAGGAATGAATACTTAATTATATTGAGACACGCAGAGTGCAAATAGCAATGCTACAGGATACATGTTTGGAAAGAACTGAGCATGTAATCTGATAAAGGAAGGATTTCAGGATGGATATTCTGAAGAATAACAGGGACAAAGGAAAACAGGAGTACTTATATTAATTGCTAGTGGAGCGAGCTCCACTAGTGATAAAAAAGGGGGAAAAGATAATAATAGAGTTCCAGTAGTAAGGGGTTACTGGCAAGATATGAGGATTACACTGGTCTGTATTTATATTTTACCTAAAACTGGTATTTTGGAGGGTCACAACATTTTGAGAGAAATAGCCAGCTTTCAGAAAGGAATATTACTTATAGGTAGGGACTGAAGTTTGATTTGCAACAATCAGGATGGATCTGGGGGAAAGGGAAATATAACAAAAGAGGGTAGATTTCTGAAGAAATGTATGAAACTATTTTGTATGAAAGGCATGTATTCAATAGCAGGAACTCAGAGAATTTCCATATTATTACCCACGGTATAATAATTGGGCTACACTTGACAGAAATCATATTTCATGGGAACATGTCCATTTAATTGAGAACTTTGATACACTTCCAATAACTATTTCCAGTCATGCGCCAATAATTGCTACAATAAACATGCAGGGTAATGAAGCAAAGGTGAGATACTGGTGCTTTCCCACTTACCTGTTAAAAAGAGAGGAATTTAAGGAACGGATAGTGGAAATTATCTGGGAGTTATCAGGAAGGATAGAAAGTACTCCAGAAGTGATAGCTAGTGAGTGGGATAAAATTAAAGTGGAGTTTCAAAATATGGTAGAAATAAATGAAAAAGAGATCTGGCAGGAAGTAATAGGAATTACTTAGAGGGGCTGATAAAAGTTAAAGTATTACAAAATAAGGGGAGTCTCAGATAGCAAAAAGAGGCACACTTGCAGAGTGCTAAAGAGAAAATAATGGAATACCTGAATAATATGCATGAGTTTAGACAGACTGATGCAAGCAACTGTTTTTTTATAACATCTCCAGAGCGCAAAAACTTTTGGGACAATGGCTTAGGCAACAGAAAGTAGAAAGGGTTGTTTCCAAACTTAGGGAGGCTATAACAAGAAAAAAATCAGAGATCCTGTAGACGTATTAGAGGTATTTCAGAAATTTTATGAACATTTATATAAAGCAGAGAAATGGGGAAATCAATAAAAAGCACAAATGGAAATATTTATGGAAGACTTAAATATTCCAAGGTTAAAGGTAGATGAGGCTCAACAACTAACAGTTAAGATAAGAAAAAATGAGATAGAAATGGTGATGTATAACCAATCTATAGGAAAGTCTCCAGGAAGAGATGGTATTTTGGTGGAAGTTAGGAAGTTAGGGGAAAAGAAAATGATAAAGATCTGGAAGGTTTTAACAGTATTTAAAAAGGAGGGGGAGCATCAACATTCTGGCAAAAGCTGTGGTGGCTGTAATACCCAAAGACAGTAAAGACCCATCTGATCCTTCTTCATATAGGCCCATTTCAATTCTAACCAATGATTACAAAGTGTTTATGTCTATAATGGTTAAAGGAATGGCAAAAGTGATGCCAATGTGCTTTTGTGGAGGGGAGGCAAACATCTGACAGTATTAATAGAACAATGATGATCCAGAAGGAAGCAAAATATAAGAAAACACCACTATTCTTGGGTGGGTCATGATACAGAGAAAGCATTTGACAGAGTAAGAAGGGATATTATGAGCAGGGCAATGGAAGCATTTGCACTCCCTGATACAATGATAAGGTTAATTATGAGACTATATGAGGTATCGCAGGCATAAATCTCAACTGTTGAGATTTTCACAGAATGTCCAGATTTTTTTTGCTTCATATTTTTGGTCTGTTCCTCATAAAATTTGTGGCTTTCTTGCAAATCACTGAGGATTGATGCCACTAAATAATGACATACATTTGAGTTTCAGGGTTCAGAAAATGCATGCTAATACAAACCCTGTTATTCTATCAGCTTTCTAAGTTTATAAGAGCAATATTTAAAATATGTCCATATTTTTGGTTCTTTGCCCCTCCCTTCATTATTTTAGGCTTTGTCCGGATTTTTGCACTAAGAAGTTGAATGGTATGATCAGAGGTAAAAATCAAAGTGAAACAGGATCTGTGGAACCTAGTCGGACTTTCCCAGTCAACAAATGTTAAATAAATAAAAAAAAAATAAATAAATAAAAGTGAGGATTCCTCTCTGATAAGTTGTGTCTGAACAGAGGAACTAGGCAAGAGTGTCCTTTTTCCCTTTTGTTATTTGCTCTATATTTAGAACCACTGGCAAAGAAAATAAAGAACTCAGATATTCAAGGATATAATTGGTATGGCAGTCAAGAAAAGCTTACTTTATTTGCAGATGATATACTTTGTACCTGACAGAATCAGAAAAGGACATGTTAGTACTGTGGAATATTCTGAGACAGTTCCTTTTTTTGGGGGGAATATAAAACTTATAAAGATAAAACAAAGGCTATAGCTATAAACTATGTACCCACACATAAATCGGTCTAGCAATATCCATATTTATGAGGACATGATAAAATGAAGTATTTATGAGTATGGATTAAAAAGGATCTGGCTATGTTAGCTATGGAAATGTTGGAAGAGACTAAACAAAAGATAATACAAAAACTGAGAAATTGGAAGCTCTTGCCTATGGATATGGATAGCATGATACAAGCAGTAAAAATGTTTTTAGTCCCTTTACTTTTATGCACAGGTTAGACTTATTTTTATCAACCAGATGAGATGTTGTGGACAGTTCAAGGCTCCAGAGAGCACCCCTGCAATACCAGGCTACAACTCTTACCACACTTTTCGGCTAACAAACCAGAATCGAAACACTAAAGGTGGAGGAGTGTCCATATTCACACCACCAGGTTAGTTGCCCAACACAATGTGTCTGAAATTCTCCAATTGCAACTAACACTAGGTAAGACTGCAATCCAAATTGTAGCTTGCTACAAATCCCTCACCATGCCCCAAGATTCTCACTACACCTTTCTAAACATACTGGAAAATATTAATATACAACCAAGCACCCTAATACTGGGTGATTTCAACTACCCTGCCATTAACTGAGAAAACTACTTGTGCATCAACACCTTTGCCCAACGGTTCTTGGAATTCATAAATTCCAATGCCCTGGATCAACTAATCCATAGTCCCACCAGGGGCTCCAATATCCTAGACCTGGTCATTACCAACATGGGAAATTGATGCTCCACACCTATGGTCACCCCCTTGTTGGTCAGGTCAGACCATAAGCTAATCACCCTTAACATCCACATCCCACTCCCACCCCCCAGTAAGGAAACCTCCATAAAAAACTTCTCCAAGGCCAACTTCATGCTACTCAAGTCAGAAGTTACAAACTTCATGACACCCATGCAGATGGGAACTGAAAGTTCGACTGCTGAGTCCTACACTAAGACACTGTACGAACACATCCACTCATGCATGAATCATGCCATCTCAAATAGAACCAAGATGCTCTCCTCCAAAAAAAGAAAGCCAATCTGGTGGTCCCCTGCCATAAACAAACTTTACAACAAAAGGAAAAAAACTGTTGCAGAAAAGAGGAAAATCCCAGCTTCAGTAAGAAGCTGAGATCCCTCATAAAATTCTCCAAAGCTAGTTACGAAAATAAAATTGCCAAAGATTCCAAAGACAACCAAAAGGCATTCTATAACTATGTCAAGAATCTAAATGGCAATGCACAGATCTGCTCTGAGCCACAACAGAATGGCATTAAATATACTGATCCCAAGGATATTGCCAATATCCTGGCTGATCGATTCAGTGCCAACTTCACCCCCCCTCTCACCCCCTAAATGGCCCATCTCAAT
This sequence comes from Protopterus annectens, assembly GCF_019279795.1. Lineage (NCBI taxonomy): Eukaryota > Metazoa > Chordata > Ceratodontiformes > Protopteridae > Protopterus > Protopterus annectens. The sequence goes on from NC_056739.1 coordinate 735,880,488, forward strand.
ACTGGAAGATTGCCAAATTCTGGTAATAACGGCCACACAAGTAAAAAACGCACTCTCCAAAGCTAAGAATACAGCATCCATGGGACCAGATGACATCCCGAGCTGTGTACTATATGAACTACAAAATGAACTGGCATCTTACCTAAGTGTCATGTTTAATCATACCCTCACCTCAGGCTTCATCCCCACTGAGTGGCGCACAGCTACAGTTATCCCACTCCACAAGGGGGGATCCATCTTGGATCCTGGGAGCTACCGCTCCATCAGACTGATGAGCCTGATCTGCAAGGCCATGGAACCTATTATCATGGAACTTATAAACAAAGACATTGGCAACCTTAAACCACTGCACCCCACCCAGTTTGGGTTTGTGAAGGGCCGATCTTGTCTCCTGAACCTTATTGACTTCTTCAAATCAGTCTCCAGAGCCGTGGACGAGGGTAAGGCAGTCCACACAGCCTATCTGGACCTTGCCAAGGCCTTTGACACCATCCCCCACTCTGGAATCATAGATAAACTTACTAAGCTGGGCATTAATCCCTAAGTCACTCGATGGGTTGCCAACTGGCTTACTGACAGAACCCACACTGTAAAAGTAGCTGACTCCAAATCCAGCTCCAGACAAGTGACAAGGGGAGTACCTGAGGATTGGGTCCTGGGACCTCTCTTGTTTGGCATCTACTTCTCTGAAGTACAGGCCAAGACTAAGGGACTCTCAGAAATAGCAAGACATCTTCAACAACTGGAAAGGCCACAGAAATATCGTTTACTATGAGGCGATCTCTGCTTAACATACAAGGCCATGTCAAACCCAGAGCTGTTGGACATGCTACACATAAAGAATCCCAATCCCTCAGAGCCACATGCTCCAGGGATCTAAATCTTGTCATCACAATAAACAAAACATGCTGGAGGGATAGGATCCTGACCCAAAGACTCCCCAGACTCTGGAATAGACTGCCCATACATGTCAAGCAGAGCGCCTCTTTGGCCCTCTTCAAAAAGAACCTCTATGATTGGATGGGAGAAAGAAAATTCACCCCGGGAATCACGTCAGTCGCCCTGCTAGACAGGAGTCCAGGGAAGTAAATAGTGTGGGAAGAAATAGCCAGGGAATTGTTATGGCTAGGCTTGTATAGGCCCTAGGGCCAATAGCCTAGTACCAACCTATGAACCTATGAACCAGTAACTAATAAAGATTTGAAGGATTTTATTTGGGAGGGGAAGAGGGCAAGATTCAAGTAGGATAAGATGATCCTCCCAACAGAATAAGGAGGTTTAGACTTACCTGTTTGAAGGGATATTTAAGAGATACACACAGTAACACAAGGAGAAAGCTACAATTCAAAGTGGAGAGGAATGATGATGAAGCGGGGGGGGGGTAATTCAAGAAATAAGGAAAGAATGTGATTTTGGATGTAGATCCTTAAGAAGAATAACAACAGTAATACAGAATATTATATTCATAAAGTAGCAGAAAGTATACTAAGAACTAAGCCAACACAGGAATGGAGAATGGAGATTCTGCCGATAAGGATGACTGCAATTAGAATAGTCAAGACAGGTCTGGAATTTACTGGAGGAAGCTGGTGAAAGAACCAAGATATTGGGAACAAATAATAAGAGAAGGAAAGGTAATAGAAAGGGAAGAGGCCAAGAAGACCTCTGGATTGCAAGAAAGTGATTGCACCTCCATATCATGGATTGATATCAGAGTTTAGACAAAGAGAAAGGAATAGGAGTAACCTAAATGAAAGCCCTCCACTGGTTGAGTTTCTAACTGAATCTAGATCAGAAGCTGATATTAAGAGATCAGAAAAGATTGGGAAGAGAGATCAGATATGCAATTCACAAAGAAACAATGGGAGGACATACATATGGTTCCCAAATATGCAACAAAGTCTAGAATATTTAGGATTTTAATTTTGCATGGAAGTGTTTGCATAGACACTTTTATACCCGAGCAGACTTCAAAGAATTTTTCACAAATGCAGGAAACCATTGCAGCAAAAAAACAAAAAAAATACACAAAGGATCCACCAGACTGTTCACCACCTCAGTTTATTCCACTTGCATCTGATACTTCAGCCATTTGCCTTCTCAGGATAATCAACTTTCAACCAAAGCTAACTTTTATACAGGTTGGATCCAGTCAATTACCAAATAATTAAACAAGCATTTAATACATCTTAATTAAATATCAAGTGCTTACTTAAAAAAAAACTTTAAATAACATTTTAAATGCCATTTTAAATAATTTAAAGAGCATCTAAATAATATATATTTTTAAATAGCATATTTAACTACTTTCCAAAACATACCTATTTCATCCAAATAGAGTAAAAAAACTTTAATTACAAGGTTAAATTAACTTCCATATTCAAACCTTCAGGAGATAAAATTTTATAATTTAATATCATCTTGCTCTCTAATTCATTTAATTTCCTAATAAATTCACCCCCTCTGAATAAATAGGGTTGGGCTAAGATACTAAAAAGAAACGAATCTGAAACTTGATGAACATTATAAAAATGTTCTAGCACAGGACTTTTTAAATAACAATCCCTGATGTTCCCCAAGTGCTCCAAAATACAAATCATTACTTTTTGCTTAGTCGGCCCCACATACCACTTTGTTATTCTACAACTACAACAAATTATATACACTACCCCATATGATTCACAATCAAACCTCTCCAGGAAATAAATTTCCTACCATTGATTTTAGTACTCGTTAAATTCTTGATCTTAGGACAAACATTACAGTGCCCCATGCAAAAGAGCCCCTTCTTTCCAAAGCTGTCATAGTTCGTCTATGCCTAAAATTAAAAATTTTCTTTAAGTTATTATATCTGCCATAAGAAAATGTAATATGCCTTGGAAATAATTCCCCCACCTCATCACCCTGATACACAACATGCCATAAATCCTTAACAAGATTTTCCAAAATCTTAGAGAAAGGTGACTATTTAGTAAAAAAATAAAGTTTTTTTGTCATCATTACTCTGATATACAAAACCCTCATTTGTTTGTCTACACAAACCCCTCTGTTTACCACCTTTCTTGCCTTCAATCCAATCAAGTCTCTTTCTAGCATTGTTCAAACTTCCCAAGGAATACGCACGGGCCAATAATCTATCCTTCACCTCTGTTAACACCACTTCCTTAAACCTCTCTTCAGATGACCTAAAGAAAATTCTTCTGAATTCTCCATATGTCAAAGGGTTAATTAAATGAGGTGGGTGCATGTTAGTTTCATGTAAAAACTATTAACGGCTGCCTTTTTCCTGTAAGGTTTATGCTGGGTAGTAAAACCCTATCCTATATAAAACTCTACATCCAAAAAAAATGGATGGATTCCTTAATTAATAAGTAAACTTAAGACTGTGCATATTCCTATTTAGTTCTGTTAAAAAATTCAGAAAATGTGCCTGCTTACACTGTTGGATACAAAAATTTCTTTTCAAAATCTGCCATGTAGATTATGGTGTAAGCAGGAGCAAATGGGGCTCCCATCACTTTTTCTTTCACTTGTAAGAATATTTCATTTCCAAAATAAAAGTAATTATGTGTCAAACAAAATTCCAAAACAGCAATAAGAAAAGAAATTTGAGGTTCCTCCCCCATTATATTACCAGTTGCCTCTAGTTCTATGTTGGTTTACAAAGAACTAAGATCCACCATGACCCAAAAGAAACCCTCCTCCCAACCAATTTCTTCCAAAATTTCACAAAGTTCAAAAATATTTTTGATATGCGCTGGAACCCTTTGGAAATATTTTTTAAATTGACTATCCAAAAAAATCCCCAAGTTTTGTAAATACGAGTCAGCTCCTGAAACAATGGGTCTACCATCTGGATCTACCAAATTCTTATGCATCTTCAGAACTGCATAAAAAACTGGATCTTTTGGTTTTGAAATATGCAGTTTTTTCACATCCTTAGTGGTAAGAAAACCCAACCTTTCTCCCCTTTCCAAAATATCATGTAGTAGTAGGTTAAATGAGGCAACCTGGTTATAAGACAGTTGGACATACTTCTGTTTGTTTGAAAGCAAGTCATTTACCATCTTAAAATACTTTACTTTATTCATAATAACTCAATTACCCATCCTTATCAGCCTGCCTAAAAACAAAATCATTAACCCTGCTCGAAGTTGTTACGGGGCCAGCCATTCATCCTTTGTTAACTTACATTTTTTAGATTTAATAAATTTCACAAATTCAAACTCTACTTTCTTACATAATATATGTTTTCAAAAAGACAAATGGCTGTAGAAGTTCTAGAAAGTGAAAATTGGTTGTCATTAAGATAGTAAGGAACAACCAGCTTACCATATCCCGTGCAGAAAGAAGCATCTGAGACTGAAACAGAATTCAAAAAGTCAGACTCATGAATATATAAGTCCAGAAGAGAATCACTATCATTAAGCATTTCCATGTTCTCCATAACATCCTGCTTTTCATTTTTACCACAAAAGAATACACCCAAATGCAATTTCCTACAAAATGTCTTGACATCAATCAGAATATCAGCTAGTGTAGGTAACTTCATAGGTACAAACTTTGGTCTTTTCAACAAAACATTTCTACCGACATCTGAAACATTAAGATTAGACAAATTAGTAGTGTCAAAAGAATTCAGATCAGCATTTGACTTACTAGTCTTTTCTATAATGAAACATTATTAAAGTCCCAAAACATTTCTGTGGGCCTAGAAGAATTGATTAAGTTTGTTTGCCTCTGCCGCGACCTCTTCTTCCCTTTCCACAACCGTTTGGGGAAAATAAACCACCACTCTCATCGATTTCTAGCTGTTCCGAAGCATGTTCATTGTTCCCTACCTGTACATCCTTGAAGTTAGGAAATTAATTTCCAGGGAGAGGTTTGATTGTGAATCATGTGGGGTAGTGTATATTATTGGTTGTAGCTGTAGAACAATAAAGTGGTGTGTGAGGCAAACTAAATGGAAAGTAAAGATTCGAATTTTGGAACACTTGGGGAACATCAGGAATTGTAATTTAAAAAGTCCTGAGGCAGAACATTTTTTTCTTTTTTCAGATATGATTTTTATTGATTTTTCCAAGTATTATAATAAAAATAAACCATTGTTGTACATAGTAGGTAATAACATTGTGAATAATTATACATACTATAATTTAGCAACAACATATAAAGCTAAGAAGAGAAAAAAATATTAACTACTAAGTTAAAGTAAAAACAACCTACAAACTATGTTAAAACATCTACCTGAAGGATACAATATAAAACCTAAATTACCATATACACTCGGATGCAGTTACAAGATAGGGTATAGTCATCTTTAGTTAACAGAAGAATAAGGAGAGGAAATGGGAACTATGTATGCCTTACCAATATGAAAATCGAGAGAGAAAAAGAAGGACATATTGCTAGACTAACATTATATACACTATTTACAACATGAATGCCATCGTCAATGAAGGGAAATGTCTCAGACTTGTATATTAAGGACTAGTATATTCCATAGTCATCAAGTAAGGAATTGAAGAGTTTGAGCATACAGGTCTTCACAAAAAATACATATAATAGTACATATTACATGTTAATTAGTTTGCTTAAATTAAATCAAAGAGACTGTACCAATAGTTGTGGAAATAGTCTTTTTTCTTTTTGCTGATAGAGCAAAGTTTGTGAGCTGATATATATTTGATTGCCATTATTTTGAAATTCTCCCAAGAGATTGCTGAAGTGTTTACCCAGTTCTTAGCAATAAAGAACTTAATAAGGGTGCACATGGTAATTAGGATGTGTTTACAGACACCAGTTTGATCTTTAGGAGTTATATTTAGGATTGTTGTTTGCCATGAAAATGTAGTTTTTTTCATACCCCATTTTCTCTAATTGGATTCTGAGGGAGCACCATAATTTGTATATATTTTTGCAACTCCAAAAGATGTGACGTATTTCTGCATATTAAGGAGCAAAAAGGACAGGTTAGGTTTTTGTTGTAACCAAATTTTGATAAGACTGCTCGAATGTAGTATGAGTTGTTATTAATCATAAGCTGGATATAAATCAAATTTTTAAAGGGGGTTAAATTTAGAGTGTTGCGTATTGCTTCATATTTGGATTTTATAGGAATTTCACCATGTATGTCATCCCAATATTTTGAGTACAGAAGCGACTGTTGATATTTAATATTAGTTAAAAGCTTGTATGTATGAGAGAGCATCTTGTTTCTAAGGGAAAGGGTTTTAATAATTAAAAGTGTCAGGGTTACATCTTGTTCCTTCATTTTAGTGTTAGTGATTTTTGTTTTATTAAGGAGTTTAGTTGCCTTAGCATAGGGTCATATCTATTTGGAGCCCCAAAGTGTTCTTTTACTGCATTAAAATTTGTTAGCTGATAAAATTGCCATTGCATTTTTAGTAATGGGATAATTGGATAGGTCAATAATTTTGTTATTGATTTTTATATTAGGGTTAAAATGGATAGGTTGAAGGAAAGAGAGAGTATCCTGGAGACTAAGAGAATGCAGCAGTGCTTAAAAAAAGGTTTATTTTGTTTTTAATGCAGGTAGAATCTTAAACTTGCTTACATTATCGAGCTTTAAGTATGGAATAGAATGAGGGTTTAGTTTGATTGACTATATATTTGTGCCATATTTTAAGTCAGGTTGGGGTCCATGTATCTACAGATGGTTCATGGCTTGCTATTTGGATTGGGCAGTTTGTGTTTATTACATTTTAGTAAAGATTAAAGACGGGAAGACTCAACCCACCTTTCTCTTTTGGGAGTATTAATTTTTTGTAAGAGATTTGGGTTGATTTGGGAAACCAAATAAATTTTGAAATGGTTTCAATTTTATTGAAAAAATGTTTGGGTATATTTAGGTTAATAGAGTTTAGATGGAAACGCATCCTAAGTAAGATGTCCATTTTAACAATAGCAGTATTTGACTACAGGGATAGGTTGATGTTTTTCCAGCTGGATAGGTCATTGTTTATTTGGTCCCAGGCTTTAGATAAATTTGCCTTCATCAACTCTTGATGTGTGTGCATAAAGGTTATCCCCAAGTATTTGACTGTGTATTTGACTGGAATGTCAGACAAGGGAAAATAGGATTCTAGCTGATTACGAGGATTCAATGGAAAGATGGAAGATTTTGAGGAATTGTAAGCCACGGTGGTGCAGCAGTTAGAGTTGTTGCCTCACAGCAAGAGGTTCTCCCATTTGATTCTCAGCTGGAGTGCCTTCTGTGTGGAGTCTGCATGTCCTCCCCGCGGTCGAGTGATATTAAAGACATGCAGGTAGATGCGAGCATGAATGGGCGTGCCTTCGTTGAAGGTTGGGCATTGGGCTGGCAACTCGCCACCGTAAAAATCCGCTGCCAATCATGAGCAGACTGGAGTTCTGCTGTGGCAACCCCTAACCGGGAAAAGTCAAAAGTCTTTTAGTTTGTAATTAACCACAGAGGAAAAGAGACTTATTGATTTATGAATTTTGTGTAAATCATTGTTTGGGAGCTCAAAATAAATATTTAAATCATCCGCAAATGATGAGTATTTTAACTCTATGTTAAAAACTCTGGGTATGTGATGATATGTTTTCTGGCTGATCAAAAGTAGGAGAGGTTCAAGATAAATATTAAAAAGATATGGTGAAAGGGGGCAGCCTTGTTTAGTACCATTTGTGATTTTGATAGGTTGGGACATTGTTTTATTAATGTATAATGAGGTTGTTGCATTCTTATATAACATTTTTATAATATTAATAATATAGTCAGGAGTGAGATATTGCATGGTTAAATATAGAAAGGTTGAAATAGCATTGCTGTGTCCAAAGTGAGGGTGGTGTCACAGAGTTGTCTTTGTTTCATGAATCCAATTTGTCCTGGGGAAATAACTAAAGCCAGGACTTTCTGTATTCTACTTGCGAGGATGGACACCAGAATTTTAATATCTATATTAATGAGGGCAATGGGTCTATAATTGAGAGGGTTATGTTTGTCTGAATTAGGTTTCAAGATGAGGATTGTTTTAGAGTTGTTCATGTATTTGTCTGTGATTCCATTAAGGATGATGTAATTATACAGGTTGAGAAGAATCTTGATTAGTTGGTCATTAAAAATTTGGTAAAATTCGCCTGTGAATCCATCTGGACCTGGCGCCTTGTTAGGTTTGAGCTTTTTTATAGCCAACTTTATTTCATTTAATGAGATAGGACTACCTAAAGAGTTTTGTTGTGTATTACTTAGTTTGGGGAAGGATAACTTATCTAGGAGTTCTTTATAAATGTCTTTATGAGTTTGATTTTTAGGGTTATATATCTTGCCAAAGATATCTGTGAAGGAGTTAATAATGTCAGAGTTACTATATAGGGTATTCCCTTTGTAATGTATTTCTGATATATAATTTGGGCCATTTTTTATGTTTATTAGTTTGGCTAGTGTTCTGGAGGGGGTTTCTGCCCATTCCAAATATCTATGCAGGAGTCTTAGTTCAGTAAAAGAGTAATTTTGTTGATGGAAGGAGTATATTTGTTTTTGGGTCTCATGAAGTTTACTCTCTATGTCTAGAGAATATTTGTTTTGGAGTTGTAGATCAATCTTCTTGTATTCATTAGTGAGGTTAGTAATATATCCCTGTTCCTTCTTTTTATAGAAAGAAGCCTTTTGAATAAGTAACCCTCTGATAACAGACTTGACGGGAGCCCATTGAACGTCAAAAGGGATGGAACATGTGGAGGATTCGAGTTCAAAATATTTAGGATATTGATTAATTTTGCTTTTAACATCATCGTTTTTATGGATGTTAGTATTTAACGCCCATGGGAAATTGCTGTCATTGCTCTTGTGCTGTTGTATTGGGTTGATACACAGAGTTATATTTGAGTGGTCTGAGCTAGATCTTGCATTAAGGGCAAAAGTATTGATTTTATTTGAGAAGACATCAGAGATTAGGAAAAAGTCGATTCTATACCAGACTTTATGAGATGCTGAGAAATATGTGTACTTATTAGCTGCTCAATCATGATCAAATATTTGGAATGGGTCAATTAAATTGAAGTCATTTATCAGGTCTTGAACAGATGCAGTTAATTGGGGGGGGGTTTCCTATTTTTATTTGAGCTATCGCTCATGGGGTCGATAAGTGCATGCCAGTCACCTCCTATAATGAAGAAATAATTAGTATATTGTATTAATAAATTGTGAATTTCGTAGATGAATAAATGCTGGTTTGTACATGGGCTATATATGTTTAAGAACATAATTGGACTTTTCAATTGGGAGTAAGAACAGGTAAATAGACACCATCGGCCACTGGGGTCTGACTTAGTGGTTAGGATTTCCCCAGGGAAGTTTTTTTTTAATTAAGATGGCAGTGCCTTTTGTTAAAATGCTATTTCCAGCAGATATTATCCATTCAACCCTGTTTCTTTTCCTGTCATTGTCCCGTTGGTCATTTGTCAGGTGTGTCTCTTGCAAAAAAAAAAAAAGATAGATTTATTCAGGTAGATTAGGTGCATTATCAATTTTTTTTTATTTTCATGAAGACCATTTATGTTCCAAGAATTAACTTTAATCATTGTGTTTAGAATATAAGTGTGGGATAATAATATTTGGGTGATTTAGAGAGAAGGAGTTGTTGAGACTTGACATAGGTTCAAATGTTCATAGGTAGGTACTAGGCTATCAGCCCAAAGGCCTAAGCAAGCCTAGCCAACAAGGTTCCCTGGCTTACACCACCCAAGAAAGTTATTTTCCTGTGGCCCTGTCGAGCAGAGCCACAGAAGTGATCCCCGGGGTGTATTTCCTATTTCCCATCCACTCATCAAGATTTTTCTTGAAGAGTGCTAATAAGGAACTTTGCTTGACATAGATGGGTAGCTTGTTCCAGATGATGTGTGAAGGCTGCCAGCCTAGCCAGACAGAATTTTATAGATAATGCTATAATTTGTAAATATTAATGTAAGACACAGGCTTGTTGTCTTAAATGGAAAAAACTGCTGTTAGATGTGGAACTGAAAAAAATGTAACAACAGTACATTCTGTTGGCAGAAAGCTGACCAAGTAAAGCATGTTGTGACCCTTTGATCTAAAGTCGGCTCCGGCCTGTCTAGATGAAGACATTCTTTCTATTGTTTTAACCAAGAGTTAAATTGCTAGATTTAAACATGCAAATGTATTTTTATTGCTCTGCTTCCTAACTAGCTGCAAGATAACAAAAGGAGATGTTAAGAATATAAATGTAGTTTCTGTTAGCCTGGGAACCCAGGGAAGTGGGAAGAATGATGTAATAGGAACCAGGAATGTGATTTTAAAAACAGAGAGAATCAGAGATTATTAATCATTTTTGTCTTGACCATCCAACTGACCAGCACTGTCTTGCTCTATATGTAACGTTATCTTAGACTTGTGTGTTCTCTTAGAAATAGCTAGAAACTAGAAAGATTAGACTAAGTATTGTTCTGTGATGTCAGAACTGTACTACTGAAGTATTTTAAGTATTTCTCTGTGATCTCTGAGCTCTTGACTTGCACTGTGTAGTAAGAAGAACTGTCTTGTGTTTTTAGTATTTATTATTAAATATTTTAAACATTTCAGCTGTGACTGTTTTGTGTAGAGATAATTTAAGCTCTAGCGTACATTGCATATTTATAGTGATTACTGTACCAAGTCACTCTAATAAGCCTTGACTGTTTAGTTATACTACCAATTGGATAATAATATTGCACAGTAATAATTGGACACCCTTTAAGGGCCTTTGAGTAGCTGATAAATATTAGCTGGGTGGTGGCAGTGATTTCTACCGTATAGTCTGGGTAAAAGGAGCACAGCTGGAAAACCTGTGCCAGTCTTCTCCAGAAGTGACATGTTACTAGCTCTAATTATAGTTGATGTACTATTAAGTGAAGCAGTTAATCTGAGCAACATGGCATCCATGAATTCTACCACAATTCTAGTGCCTAACCACAAATCTCCCTGAAATTATCTTATACAGTGTATAAAGGAATGTATATTGACTGTACAAAGACTATTTTGCATATGTACAATAGCATTATAATATAGCAGGGAGATAGAAATACAAATCTCAATATTCCAAGTGTCGGCAAACATCGGATAACCCACCCCCTAGCCACTCCCAGAAGGTTTAATTAACCTAAGATTAAATAACACAGAGAAAAATAACATAATTTCTGCAAACATATATTAGTTAGTGACTAATCATAGACTTAAATATATATTTAAAACAGTCTTATATATTGTAGGATACTAGTGTGTTAGTTGCTTGTTTAACACTAAAACCTGAGCAAGGTGCTGCACTAGTTATTCCTTTAAAAACACAAATAAGGACAAGGAATGATTACTTTAGTTGGTCCTTTGGGAATGAATCTTTACACTTATAGATATGCCTATAACTATAACCACCTATCTAGTCCAAAACAAATAACCTTCTCAAACATAAAACAAATATAGTTTTCCTTCAGCCTAAAAAAAAATGAGCATAAGAGATGAGTGGGAATATTAGCAGTGGTTGTAATTGTAGTATGTGACATCTGAGGAGTACAACATCAGTCAAGGAGAAACAAATATTTGCATCATTATATACTATATCACCTACTAGAAAAGAAGAGCAACAAGCATCTTCTTCTTCTTCTTTCGGCTTTTTCCCGGTTAGGGGTCGCCACAGCGGCTCATATTAGTAGAAATACTTGAGCAAAAAACATTTTTTTATAGCTCCTAAGGCATCTTATATTAAGGAAAATGTTACCATGAAAATAATACATTGCAGTAAATAATGAGACAAGCATGGGTATAAGTATGTGTGTGTGTGGTGTGTATAAGAAGTGCAAGTGTGTTAGTACGCATCAGTATATAATCCCTCATTGCTTGTTCTAAGTATAAAACAAAATAGGTACAATCTTCCATTTTATATGCTTTGGATCATAATATTATCTTTTAAGCAGCAAGCTAAGTACTTGATCCGAGCAGTACTTGTACATGTTAGGAAATAAAAGTATAAATGGAATGAAGGTAATTGATGCATTCAGCCAAGTCAGATTAGCAAGCAGCTGCAGTACAATAGAGATGAAAGTACTTTTTTTTTGTATATATATATATATATATATATATATATATATATATATATAATGTGTGTATAGCTGCTCTCCTCTAGCCAGACTTATGCCTCTGAAGCATTCTGTAAGCAACAGAGCAGTGCATAGGTGTGGGAGGCTATTAATAGACTTGTTTTGTATATGTGAGAAAGCACTTTGTGAATCATTGTAAGGAAGGAGATATAAACAACACACATTATAAACTTCAGGACATCACAATTTAAGAGTCATATTGTGTTCATTGACTACTAAAGTAGCTATTTTGGACTTAATAGCTTGATTCCATTTGAATCAACATCCAGATCATTCCCAGTAATGCAATTCTTCATTCTCGGCGACCTCCTGACCTCGTGACATCATTTGACAACATTCCTGTTGAATTCTGGGTAATGGAACATTGCAACAGCACTGAACACCCACAAAAAAGTCTTGTAAAGCAAAGGCAAGGCCCCAGGAAAGCTCCAGGAGAATCTCCTTACCAGGAACAAGCAGGCTCATGCACTCCAACCACCATGGAAATGGGGAAAAAAAACCTTCCAGGACGACCAGGAAACCCCAAAAACATTTAAAAGTACTCCAAGTAAGTAAAAAGTAATTAGAACTGGTTTATTTTGCTAATTTTATGAATACTGTGATTTGTATTACTAATTTTTACTTAAAATTTTTATTGTAACAAGCTTTTGGTTCCATGTAAGTCAATGCATATTTTGGAACGCAGTGCTTGCAAAATTTTAAAGATACCAAGGCAAAGAGACTAGATACTTTTAGATGGGATTTTTCTTTGGCTGATCTACTATTCAGAAAGTTCATTGAAGGCTCTCATAAATGCTTTTTTTGCTTCATCAACTGTTTGAACAACATGTTTCTGATCATTATGGTAGAAGGAAAGAATAGCTGGATACCTCATTTGGAATCTATTTTTTTTAATTAGATAAGCACAGAAAGGAGCTAAAGCTTGTCTTTGCAGCTTAATGGGCTGTGGCAGATCTTGAGAAACTGTAATTTTATGTCCTCTCCATGAAATAGTACCTTTCTTTTTAGCAGCCATAAGAATTGTATTTGTATGAGCAGCGTTTAGCAACCTGGCATATGCTTGTCTAAGAATCACTTTGTCTTGTAATTTGCGTACTGCTCTGGGAACCTTCTCAATTACAATGTCTTCAGTAAATGATTTATTTTCAGTTAGTGTTTCAAAGATTTCTGTTAGTATAGCTGGTAACTGAGCTTGGTCATACTTTTTTGGGATGCCACATATTATATTATTCCTTCTACTACATGCTTCTAAGTCAGTTATTTTTTGTTGTAAATTACAGCTAGTTTTGTCATTTGAACTTACTTTTGTTTGTAGATCTTTTATTTTCTTCGCATTTTCCTCAGTTTTATTTTCAGTAAGGCTTAGTCTTGTGATTATTTGGTCTATATTGAATCCAAATGAGTTGAGCTTGTCTGAGAAGCTTTTTATATCATCTTGAAGAGGTTGCAAGGCTGATTTGATGTGTTCTACTGTAAGTGCAGAATCCCCTTTAGTTTTTGAGGCTCCTTTACTAGGGTCCTGTATTGGTTTATTTGTTTTTTATCTCTTGGTTATTATTTCTTTCTCAGGGGAAACTATAGAAGACAGTTTGGTCTTAGAAATTAAAGTGTCCATAGATTCTTGCTGAGTAGTCATCTTCATCAAAATTCCCCTTTATAATTGAAAGTAGCCAGTGGTGAATGATTATAGCACCTTTTCTTTTACTGTTCTTATTTCAGGATTGTATTCTTGTAAAGAGGCCTGTCACCATGCGGCTGCAACTATACAGTCAGAGTCTGTAGTGGTAAGCTCCAGATAAAACCAGGTAAAGAATACAATACAACCTCAAAATGTTGTTAAATCCTTTTTCTTTGTTTGTCTGTTGATCAGTATTTTCACTTTGTTGTAAAGATTAGTGCCAGATGCAGGTTATATTAAGCTAATGAGATAAGCTGTTATGGGAGCAGCAGAAAGTGTGTGCTCAGTGCTCGACGGCCATCTTGGAATAGAACATTTTTATAATGCTTGTCAAAGTTCAGATGCATATTTCTTTTTTAGTGTCTTAGCCCAACCCTATTTATTCAGAGGGGGTGATTTTATTAGGAAGTTAAATGAATTAAAGAGCAGGATGATATTAAATTATAAAATTTATCTCCTAGAGGTTTGAATATGGAAGTCAATTTAACCTTGTAATTAAAGTTTTTTGACTGTATTGGATTAAATATGTATGTTTTGGGAAGTAGTTAAATATGCTATTTTAAAAAGTGTTATTTAGATGTTATTTAAATTATTTAAATGTTATTTAAAATGCTATTTCAAATTTTTTAAGTAAGCACTTGATATTTAATTAAGATATGTTAAATGACTGTTTTATTAATTGGTAATTAACTGGGTTCAACCTGTATAAATGTTACCTTTGGCTGAAAGTTCATTATCCTGAGAAGGCAAATGGCTGAGGTACCAGATGCACTTGGAATAAACCGAGAGGGTGAACAGTCTGGTGGATCCTTTGTGTATTTTTTTGTTCAAAGAATTTTTCCTCATGTAGATTGCAAATGTTGGAGGTGTGATGGGAAAGAAAGAGGTATCTGGGAGCATATGCTCTCAGGGTGTAATGAGTTGGCAGAAATACTAGGTAAACAAATGAGTGTAACTAAGGAAATTACTTTTTTGAGCTGGGATACAGGATGTGAACTGCCTAGACATAGTAAGGCATTATTAAATTTAATTCTGGATGCTGCCAAAAAAGCAATAACTAGAAAATGGAAATCAAAATCCAAACCAACTATATTTGAAATAGTGAATATTGTAACAGAAATAAACAATTAGGAAGCAGGATATTTACAAAAGGGTAAGAGTAAATTAAATAGAAAAAAATGGAAATTGTGGAAACAATACATGCTGTTAAATGTTTTTGAGGATAAATGATGTTGAAGAGAAGGCAGGAATTGAATAAATTATGTAATGTTGCTTAGATTATAGAATATATAACAATATATGTGCTGTATAATGTTTGTAAATGAGAACTTGTTAACATGATTTGATTACTTTTATAAGTTTGCCTATGTCATAATTAATAATCCAAGGAGTTTAAAAAATATGTTAGAGATAAAGCATCATGAAGAGGGGTTTGGTGCATTAGATACAATCCTTATCTCAAGGCATTGCATAATTCTGTGGCTAGGATAAAACAGGACTCTCACCAACTACTGTACAGTACTTTCTGAAAGATGTTAGCACTGATCATTGTCAGTAATTTTTGAAATTCCAAGTAATAGTTTGGGATAAAAAGGACATTGTGACACATCATATTGCTTTGTATGCAGTTTATCTTATGGCTATTGAAAATCAATCAAAAGAGACTATTCTAGAATGATTCAAATTAATATGCATGTGGGTTCATAGCCAAGATGGCAGAGTTCCAGAGAGGTAGACTGGGTACAATTAATTTAGTCTGGGGTCAGTTACTTGTCACAGGCACCTTACAACAGCTATAGAAAGACAGCTTACACAGAAGCTACAGTACAAAAGTACCCTTTACTGCAAAAATAGCAAATGCCTAAGCAAGCCATTGTCACATGATATCCCACATGCTTCATAGCCTTATGGGATTCTTAAAGACACACCAACTATAAATCATTACTCTAATTCCCTTATGCTGAATGCATGCATTAACAAATAAACAAATATATAAACATATATATATATATATATATATATATATATATATATATATATATATATACATATTTAGGATGTTGAAGATTAGGGACTACATTGCATTACATACACAGATACATACATACGTAAAAATATTTCAAGCTTAGGCAATAGTACCCTTCTAGACTGCCAATATACCGAAACAGTTCTTCCCAAAATAAGGGTCCAAGCTGTTCTTAAAAAAATAGTACTTGCTTTAACATAATTTGGTAGTCTATTCCATACATCAGTTTATCTCTCACAGACCCGAATAGTACACTTTTCATTTCTACAGAATCTTCTCCATAGGTTGTCCGACTTTTGTCTACTACTGTTTGATAACCCCAAACATTCCCAGAGGTAGTTGTCTCTAAATCCCCTATATACCTGAATAAGGTCTCCTGTTAAATATCTATATGAGACACTGTACACATTCAGGTATTTTAGTCTTTTATAATAACTTACATTTTCTTATCCATGGATGCCCTTTGTAAATTTCCTCTGTACTCTTTCCAGATTACTCATGCTTGTTTCCTTATAAGGATTCCATATTGTTATTCTATACTCAGGTTTAGGTCTAATGTAACTAACAAACAATTACTTCTCTATTTCTGATTTCCTACACTTTATAAATCTTTTGTACAACCTATAGTTTTATAACTATCATTTACCAATTGTTTTTTATGATTAGAA
Organism: Protopterus annectens; assembly: GCF_019279795.1. Lineage (NCBI taxonomy): Eukaryota > Metazoa > Chordata > Ceratodontiformes > Protopteridae > Protopterus > Protopterus annectens. The sequence continues at coordinate 735,896,992 of NC_056739.1, forward strand.
AAACTCAAAGCTGGATCTACCCATATACCCAGGTCCTGAAATGAATCTACAGTTTCAATCACTGTGTGCTGTATTAAATATTTATCTTTCAATTTATGTCTCGTGGATCTCATATGCTTAGTTATTTATGTATTTATCAGCATATTATTCCTCTCTGCCCATATGGTCAATTTAGGTTCATATGTTCAGAGGAGGTTACTAGGCTAATGACCCTAGGGCCTTTACAAGCCTAGCCATGTTATACCTTGTGTTCCATAATTAACCATTGTTAGATGGCTGTTACTTGCAGAGTGAGTCTATGATCAGCACTGGCTGCCCCTGTCCATGAAGACATAGATGCCACCCCCATGGTGAATTTGTGGTCTCCCATCTAATTGTCTAGGTTGCGCTTGAATAGGGTTATTGAGGAGCTCTGCTTCAAATGAATTGGGAGTTTATTCCAGAGGAGCAGCAAGCTCTTGGAGATACATGTCTCTCCAGCAGGTTCTGTTAATGTCACAGGCTAGGTTAAGGTCCCTGGAGCAAGTGACTCTTGTCCCATTTAATTTGTGGATGTGCAGCATTTCCATTAGGGCAGAGTCAGAGACTGCTCTGTAGGCCAGGCACAAGCTGTCTCTCAGCAGCCTGTAGCATACAGAGTACAGGGATAGGGCTTCCAGTCTTTCCATGAAAGTTATGTTTTGAAGGCCCTGAAATTTCTTGGTGAGAAACTTCTGTGGTTTCTCCAGCTGCTGGAGGTATCTGCTGAGGTACATGCAAAAGGGAGCATTGTACTCTATTAGTGGTCTGATGAGGGTTGAGTACAGAGAAGTTATAACATCCTTAATCTTGGATGCAATGCCTTCACTTATGATATGTGCAATGTAGAAGGCTTTCCTTACCACTGTGGACAGATGGTGATCGAAGTTTAGACTGACATCAATCCATGTTCCCAAATCTCGCACCACAGGGTTTGAGATTGTGGGGTGCTGTTGATATTGTAATTTGCAGGGACTTTCTCTTTTCCAAAAGGGATAATAATGTACTTTTTTGCATTTAGCCTTAGTCTGTGGCTTTGGCACCAATCATTTATTTATGTTAGCCCCTTCTGTAATATGTTAACATCATTTGGGGATTCAATGATTGCGCCCAATTTGTAATCATCAGTGAAACTGGTAAGCCATAAGCCATCTACTTTCACCTGGACTTCTGAGAAATAGATTCAAAACAGTACAGGGCCCAACACAGATCCTTGTGGTATGCCACTGGTAACCGTTCTACTGAGAGAGGTGGAATCCCCAACTTTGACAGCATGCATTCTGTCGGTGTGCCAGTTGGCTACCCATCTAGCCAGTTGGGAGAGTTTCTCAATGATATCTGAGTAGGGTGTTGTGTCAAAAGCGTTGGCTAAGTCAAGATATGCAATATGTACTGTTTTGCCTTCATCCAGGGCTTTGGTGGCATTCTCAAAGAAGCCCACCAGGTTCAGTAAACATGATCTACCCTTAACAAAGCCAAACTGGGTCAGGTCAAGAGTTTGAAGGTCACCTATGTCCTTGTTGATAAGGTCCACATTGATTCTTTCCATGGCCTTGCAGAGAAGGCTGGTTAGGCTTATGGGTCTGTAGTTCCCAGAGTTTGTTGATGGACCCCCTTTGTGCAAGGGGATTACTGTTGCTGTTCTCCACTCTGCTGGAATAAAGCCAGTGCTCAGGCTGAGGTTAAACAGAGTGCCAAGTGGTTTTGCTAGATCTTGTTTTAGATTGCTTACTAAATAGCCTGGGATATTATCTGGTCCCATAAAGCCTGTGTTTCTGGCCTTGAAGAATGCGGACCTGACCTGCTGTTTGGAGATACTAGTAGAGGACTGGTGTCAGGTATGCTTTGGGGTATGGCTGGTGGGAACAGGGGGTGAAGTTTGTGCCAAATCTGTCAGCTAGCAGATTGGCAATTTCTTCAGATTCAGTGCAAGAGGTACCATCTACTATAAGCTCGGCACATAGTTGAGCATTCCTTTTTAGATTTCAGAAGTAGCTAAAGAATGCCTTATGTTTATCCTTAGCTAGGGATGCTAATTTAGCTTCATAACTAAGGATGCTAATTTAGCTTCATAACTAGCTTTTAGAGGACTTTACAAGATATCTGATTTACTTGTTCAAGTTGTGGAGGGTATTCTTCTTCTGCTGAGTAACTTTCCTCTTGTGCTTAGACATCAGTTTCTTCCTTTTGTTATATAACCTATTTATACTTGAGGTCCACCAGGGTGGCCAGTTTTTTCAGGAGGACCTGGTTTTGATCTGGCCAGGTACAGGCAAGTATATACAGTTGTTTAGGTGGTTATACAGGGTATTTGTGTACTCCTCTGCACAGCAGTCATTGCTGGCTGTGTTAGCAGGGGGTTTGAAACTTTTTATATCATCGACTAGTAGGCTGTAGTTTTTCAGATTTTTTGCACCTGTAGGGGTGTCAGGTCTGATCATGACTTCAAATGAGACTGATTTATGGTCTCATCTTACCAGGGAGGAAATGCACATGGGGTAGTGCAGTGACCTCCCATGGTGGTGAGTACTAAGTCTAGGACATTTGAGCCCCCTGTGGGGGTGCAGACTGTTCCATGGCATTTGTATTAACAAATTCCAGGAACCTCAGGGTGAGCATGTCTGTGCTCCTCTATGTCTCCCAATTGGTGGAAGTATAGATGAAATTATTCACAACCAAAGTGTTTGGCTGTATAGTGAATGACTCTAGTAAGTCCAGGTAGGCAATGTGGTTCTCTTGGTTCATGGTGGGGGACCTGTAGCTAGCAATGATGTGTTAGGATGCTTTACCTGTAGTTAGTTGGAGCTGGAGTAGCTCAAGAGAATCATACTGTTTAACCAGTCTCAAGGTGCATTTGTCATTAATGAAGATGGATACACCTTCACGTTTGGTTCTTTCAAACTCATTTTGGGGCATGAACATGTGGAAGGCATTGTAGCCTTGCAAAACCGAGGTGCTATTTGCAGTCTTGAACCATGTCTCAGTGACTGCACAGATGTTAGTATCTTCCAAGGTGAGGAGTGCTTCCAGGGAATGCAGTTTCCTGTTGAGACTCCTAGTGTTAAGCTGCAGAACCTTGAGTTTGTCTCGAGTGGATTTTTTTACATTGGAAATTTTGTTGTTTTGACATTGCATAAAAAAGGCAGCATGGGGGAGGCAAGCACCTTTGCCAGTATCCAAAAGCCTAAAGGAGACAGGTGAAGACCATCTTTGACAAAGCAGTGTGGTCCGTCAGTCATGTCTTCCCAGGCTTACAGATACTGGAAGCCAAACCAATTGTTGAAGTCAGTCATTTTCTGTCTATATTGTAGCATCTTCCTGGGTGAATGTAGAATTCTGCTTAAGGCTAGGGACATACTTCCCTGGGGTGCATAATCTGAGAGTTTAGTTATGTCTCTCTTCATACAGTCCAGAGAGATATACAGTATCTTAAGTCATTCACCCCAACATGTACTATGACAGAGTCATAGCAGTAATTGTTGTTGAGTGACTTAAGTGCATGCGTGATTTAACAGATCCTGTCACCTGACAAGCAGCTGACCGTGACCTTCTCATTGTCCAGCCTGGTGAGGGAGATATCTCTATGTCTCACTATGGAGTCGCCTATGACCAGAATGTTTGATTTTGAGGTGTTTTGCCTTACAGGCTTTTTTCCTGAGACACTGGTGTGTGTGTGTGTGTTTGTGTGTGTGTGTTGTTAGGTGTAGTGAATTCTATTTGTTTTGCAGTATGTGCAAGGGTTTGCACTTGGGAAGTCTGATCTTTCGGAAGGCTTCCTTTAAGTACCTCTGCATATGTGGGTTTATGTGTTTTGACCTTGTTTTGTGTGATAGGTAATGCGTGTGCACTGACAACCTGCTTGATGTCTGGTTTGTTGTTATGTGAAAGAACTGATTCCAAATTCAAAGTGTAATTACATCTCTCACATATTGGGTTTGTTTATGCAGTAAGTGGTTGGCAGTATACATGAGGCAATTACTACATTGCCTTAGGTTGCCCATGTCAATCAGGCTAGCCGGAGAAATGGTTGGAAACTGACCACCCATTATGGCAGTTTTTTACCATATCTTCTATTGAAGATTGGGCTAGTTTTACGAGATTTTGATCTAGGATTAACAAAGGGGCTTATTCTATTGAAGGCTAAGTGTGAAAATGATGGCAAAGCTTTGCAGTGCGCAACTGAGTTTCCCGCAATGCAGCAAGGAAGCTTGGGAAGGTTCACTAAAAAAATTGCCTTTCAAGGTGTTTAGATCTATACAGGGCATGACTGAACCCCGCTGAACAGTGATCAGCTATATGCAAATTTGCTTGTTTTTGTCTTTCGGCTTTTCCCGGTTAGGGGTTGCCACAGCGGAACTCCAGTCCGCTAATGAATGGCAGTTGATTTTTACGTACCGGCTTGCCAGGCCTGATGCACAACCTTCAACGAAGGTACACCCATTCATGCATGTCTCCACGCAGAAGACGCTTTAGCTGAGAATCTAACCGGACAGCGTCTTACTGTGAGGCGACAACGCTACCACAGCACCACCACCGTGGTAGCAGCTATATCCAAATACAAAGTTTAAATACAGGTAAAATTAAACACTTAAGTTAAACTACCAATGGCAAAGCACATAATCTCCAACTCAGATGAGGCTCAGAATACACACTTCTGCCACAAGGGTGGAGGCAGGGCCCTCATAATGTATGCTGACTGGAACAGTGCTCAAGTGTAACAATACAGTCTACATTCAGCAGATTTGAATACAGTCTATGCTATGTACTAGCTACTTACAGCCATAGAACAGATTTTTTAAAGCGCAAAACAAATATACCATAAAAATCAGCAAAACGAGACAGCAGAATGATAGAATACAGTCAGCAAAGTGCAAAGAGAACTCAAAAAGTACTTATTTTTTTTTATTTTAGCAGTGAATGCTTTGGATTTCAGCAGAAGCTCTCCAGACCTCTGGCAAAAGTTGCCAAACATTGAGCAGCTCCGGTTAGATGACCTGCAGTGGTCCTGCCCCCTGCACAAACTGGCAATTCTTTGAGCAGCTGTGAATGGTGGTAGACTATAGAGTGTGTTTCCTATACAGGATTTTAAACTGGAGAGGTTTGCTTACATACTAGGCACAGGAACCATGTTTGCATGATGCAGAAATGCAGGCTTTTATACCAGCAGGATGAAAGACTTTTAAACAGTTAATCTCTCATTTAAACAGTTAATCCTTCAATTTAGTCAAGTTCTTTTGCAGGCATGCCCTAACTCTAACACATGTAATCAGTTCACCCATTTTCAAGTCATCTGCATACAGGCTATAAAACACCTCAGGGGACACCATGACTATAACCTTGAATTTCACCTGTCTAATTGCTGTCGGATCCTTGCCATGTCTTATATGCAAGCCATGCAGCTTATCCATCTTATCAAGAGTATATCAATACCTAGTTGTTCTAATTTATTGATTAGTGTTTTGTGTATGACCCTATCAAATGCTGAAGTTAAATCTATACAAATTACATCACAGCACAATTTGTCATTCATAACTGTTATTACATTGTTATAGAACATCATGTTACAGGTGGTAATATATCTATTTTCAACATATGCATGCTGATATATGGTTTCAAGTCCTCATCTTTCCACTTCTGACAATATCTTATTCAATATAACCTTCTCCATTATTTTTCTACAACATGAAAGCAAACTTATGGGTCTGTATGAATGTGAGTTTGTTCTACTCCCCTTTCCCTGAAGGTAAGGTTTAACAAGTGCATGTCTCCAATCTTGAAAAATCTCTCCATATTTACATGACCTAGTAAATAACAGATATAATGGTACTGTGACTTCATGCTGAAGTGATCTCAGGTCACTGTTGCTAATTCCTTCTCCTCCCTGTGCTTTGCTTGTATCTAGTTTGCATAGTTCGTTTTCTAAATAACCTGAGTATTTAGGTTCATAGGTTCATAGGTTCATACTAGGCTATCTGCCCTAGGGCATTTATAAGCCTAGCCAGAGTGTGTTTGGCTTTCGCCACCCATTTTAAATTAATTTTGCTATGCCCTTTTTCGAGGTTAGTATACTGTGCCTCTGTCTAACAGTGACACAGAAGTGATACCAGGGGTAAACCTACCATCTCCCATCCACTCATCAAGATTCCTCTTGAAGAGAGTCAATGAGGGACTCTGCCTAACCTGGACTGGGATTTTATTCCAGAGTGATGGAAGCCTCTGGGTTATGAATCTGTCCCTTCAGCATGTCCTATTTATTTCAGTGCTGAGGTTCAAGTCTCTCGAGCGCGTAGCTCGATGGGATTTGGATTTTCTGAGGTACAGCATGTCCATTAATTCCGGGTTGGACATGGCATTATACGTTAGGCACAGATTGCCTCTGAGCAGGCGGTATGCCACTGAGTAGAGCTGGAGTTTCTTTAACTGGGCAGCATATGGCATCTGTTTGAGCCCTTTGATCCTCTTGGTGAGGTACTTTTGGGGTCTTTCCAGTTGCTGCAGGTGTCTGGTAAGGTACATCCCCAAAGGGGCATTGTACTCAATTATGGGCCTGATGAGGGATGAGTAAAGAGGCATGATGACCTCCCCTCATCTAGATGTGAATCCCTTCATGATTAGGTGGGCTATATAAAATGTTCTTATAACCACTTTGGCCACGTGGTTGTCAAATGAGAGATTGCTATCAACTTGGGTCCCCAGGTCCCTAATTACTTCTTCTGTACTTAATGGATTACCACCTATGTGGTAATTTGTGGGCACTTTGTTTTTGCCAAAGGGGATGACTATACACTTTTTGGCGTTTAGCTTGAGGCCATGGCTCTGGCACCAGTTGTCTGTTTCTATGAGGCCCTTTTGGAGGATGCTTGTGTCAGCTGGAGAGTCGATTATGGCACCCAGTTTGCAGTCATCTGCGAACTTGGTCAGACACAGTCCTTCCGTGTTGGCCTGTACCTCCAAGAAATATATACCGAACAAGAGAGGTCCCAGGACTGAGCCTTGTGGGATGCCACTTGTAACTGGTTTGGAGTCTGACATGGCTCCAGCAATTCTAACCATGTGGGTTCTGTCCTTGAGCCAGTTTGCAACCCATCTAGTGACATAGGGGTTTATATTTAAGCTGGTGAGCTTATCTATAATGCCTGAGTGGGGTATTGTATCGAAGGCTTTTGTGAGGTCCAGGTAGGCTTTGTGGACCACCTTCCCCTCATCAATGGCCTTGGTGACTGTTTCAAAGAAATCGACCAGGTTTAAGAGGCAGGATCTGCCCTTAACAAAGCTGAACTGGGTAGGATCCAATGTCTGTATGTCCCCAATATCTTTATTTATGAGGTCCATGATGATCCTTTCCATAGCTTTGCAGACCAAGCTAGTCAGGCTTATGGGGCGATAGTTTCCAGGATCCGTTGAGGCACCACCTTTGTGGAGAGGGACCACTGTTGCTGTATGCCACTCTTTGGGTACATATTCTGTAGTAAGGCTGAGATTGAACAGTAGTTTTATGTTTGGGTTTAGCTCTTCTTGGAGTTCATGTAGGACGCAGCCCGGGACACCGTCTGGTCCCATTGATGCTGTGTTTTTTGCTTTGGAGAGGGCGGCTCTTACCTGAGCATCTGAGATGTCAGGGGGGCAGCACTCTGCTGGGATAGATATTTGCCCTTTTGGTGGGGAGGGGGGAAGAAGTTTGTGCTGAACCTGTCAGCTAGGATGTTGGCAATGTCTGTGGGTTCAGTGTATTTTTTGTCATTTTGGACTAATTCTGAGCATATCTGGGAATTCCCACCCAGGTTTCTAACATAACTAAAGAAAGCCTTGTGATTATCCTTAGTGTCCTGTGCAATTTTTCTCTCAAAGCTGGCCTTAGACGATTTTATGAGTGCCCGTAGTTTTTTGCTAATACTGATCAGAGATGCCTTCCCTTTTTGGGATTTTGCTCTATCATGTAGTAGCTTCCTCCTTCTATTGTATAGCTTGTTTATGGCTGGGGTCCACCAGACAGGACATCTGCCTTTGGAGGACTGGGTCTTGGTTTTATTTGGGATTGCATGATCCATGCATTCCTGAAGGTGTTCATAGAATGCGTTTATAAAGGATTCTACGGTCTGGGCTGTATTTTCCACAGGCCCGGGGGCTTTGAAGGATTCCACCTCGGTTTTGAGGAGTGTGAAATTTGCTTTGGATAAGTTTTTCACTGTGGTTTTCTGGGCAGAGGGTGGGGTCAGGATGTGAATATCCAGTGAGATTAGCTTATGGTCTGATCTTACCAGTGAGGAATACACTTCTGGTCTGGAGCATAGAGTCCCCATGTTGGTGATGATCAGGTCCAGTATGTTTTCCCCTCTTGTGGGAGTGGTGACAATTTGTTCCATAGTATTTGAGTTTATAAATTCTAGGAACCTTTGGGCTGGGGTGTTGGAGCTAGAGTAATGCTCCCAGTCTATGTTTGGGTAGTTGAAGTCGCCCAATATAATGGTGTTTGGAGAGGCCTTCACATTTTCCAGTGTTCTCAGGAAGGCCGAGTGGGGTTCCTGGGTTTGGGAGGGTGGTCTGTAGCAGGCTATAAACTGGAAGGCAGTTTTACCCACTGTTAGTTGCACATGGATAGTCTCTGATGCTTCGTGCTGTGCCACCAACCTGGAGGTGTGGGTATCTTTGACGAATATTGATATTCCCCCTCCTTTTGTGGTTCGGTCCAAGTTTTGGGGCCGAAAAGCATGGTATGAGGTATAACCTGGTAGTGCTGGGGTGCTCTCGGGAGCCTTGAACCAGGTTTCTGTTACTGCACAGATATCAATGTTCTCCATGCTAAGGAGAGTTTCAAGTACGTGCATCTTGAGGTTTAGACTTCTGGCGTTGAGTAGCATTACTCTTAGTTTCTTATCCCTTGTGATACCTATGGAGGTGGGTTTGTCTTTTGAGCCTTGCCTAAAAAAGGCACTATGGGGGTAGCAAGAACCTTTGCCAATATCCGAAAGCCCAGGGGTGACAGGTGCAAGCTGTCACTAGCGAAGCATCGTGGCTTGTCGAGTATGTCATCCCAGGCTGACAGGCATTTGATCCCCTTTGAGTGACACCAATACTTAAGCCATTTGTTGAAACTGATCATCTTGTCTTCATATTGTGGCATCATTCTTGGTGAGGGTAAGATGCTACTCAAGGACAGGGTCATACCGGCCTGGGCTACATGCTCAGAGAGCTCCTCTATGTCTCTTTTCATGTAGTCCAGGGAGGTACGTCTCAGGTCATTCACACCAGCATGGACAATGACTGAGTCATATTTGTACTTGCCTTGGAGTGACCTGAGTGCTTGTGTTATGTGGCGGATCCTAGCGCCTGACAGGCAGCTCACCATGACCTTCTCCTTGTTCAGCCTGGTGAGCGGGACGTCAGTGTGCCTGATGATAGAGTCACCTATTACAAGTGTATCAGGTGTGTTGTTTAGCCTTAAGGGCTGTGACTGTTCGGCACACTGGCTTTGTGAGCTATGTGTTGCACGTGTTTTGTTTTGGGGTAGTGGTTGCTTGGGTGTCTGCTTTGGAGGTCTCTGCTGCTTAGGCAGATTTTTATTTAGAGCCTCCAGTATGTTTTTGTGTGTTTATGTGTTTGGTTTGCTGTCGTGGTAGGTCTATGTGAGACTGGAATTGTAGTGAGTGTGGTTTCCTTCTCCTCCTGACTGGTTACGCCAGTACTGAGTTGAGAGAGCTTAGCCTCCAGTTTGGCTGTATGGTTGCATCTCTCACATGTGTTGGAATTTGTTGGGAGGAGGAGAGGGTTGTCTGTGTACATGAGGCAGTTGTAACATTGCCTCAAGATTCCCAGATTCACCAGCTGGACCGGAGAGAAGATTGACAACTGACCTTTGGACATGCTAGAATAGTATTGGGAATTCCTTTATAATTGAAAAAAGGGCCAATGGGGAACAAAGTACTCAAGGGGAGTTTGTGAGGGTGTAGTGCTTTTAATTTTTTAGTGCTGACTTAGTGAGCAAGTGCCAGGTAACTTAAATGCAATGTGTTACAGGTAACTTAAATGCAAAAATGACAAACAGTAACTTTCTTTCAAGTGAAACAAGGAAATAAGTACAGTAAGCAATGTAGATATCACTAGGGATCCACAGAAGCGCTGAAAAGATTTGATCTATCTATCAGTGTCTGAGGTTACCTGGATGTCACTAAAACCCCCTTTGTGAAGCCAAATTGCTTAACATAAGATTTTGTAAATGTAGCTATAATCTGGTGTGTCTGAGAATACATTTTAGAATCTATACAGAGTTTATCAATTTGTATGTCTTCACTCCTACCACATCTTATCTATAAAATGGTCTCCTATTATCCTTAATATCTTTACATAAAATTTCTTCAACATTTTCTTGATCTTGTCACACACTGTTTAATTTGTTTGTCCAACTAATGTTGAAAAAATGTCCTTCTTATCCAAAACTATCACCTGGAATTTCAAAAATTACTGACAGTGGTCAATACTAGCATTTTTCAGGAAGTAAAATACAATAGTTGGTTAGTAAGATTTCTATTTTTTCCTAGCCACAGAATTATACAATGCCTTGAGAGTGTATCTGATGTATCAAACCCATCTTTTAGCTTTCAAAGTCGAAGTTTGACCTCTTTTCCATTTCGTATTTTTGTCTCTCACCTTAATCAAGTAACTTGTTCTTGTGGAAATATATCCTCCTGAGGTTGTGTCCGTAAATCCTGATATTAAACATTTTTTTTTATTTTTTGCATTCAAACAATTTCTGTTTCAAAACTTTGCACATTCCTTCTGCAGTTTCTCCACTGAACACATCACTACTGTAAGTTTTACACAGTGACTATTTTGCTTCCATATAATCTGTTTTTAATTTTCTGTGCATCAGTTTAGATTTCAGTTTGGAAGAATTATCTAGCAACAAATTAAACTTAATAACCCCATGATCACTGCACAACAACTGTGGCAAAACCTAGCTTGAAGTAACAGTAATTTCTTTAGAACACAATGTTCTGGTATATTTTGTTCCCTGATAGGCTTTTTAACAATCTGAAGAAATTGCTCATGAACATACACTGTAATTAACATCCTTAATAATGTTGTTGAATCAATATTATTACAGTCTGTTTCTGGTAAATTTAAGTCCTCAGCTAATATTATTCTTCTCTTCTGTGTTTCATGCAAGAAATGTACAAATTCCTCTAGGTCATCAGCAGTTGACTTTGGTGGTCTATACACTTCAACAATTGTTACATGTTCCAAGACTGTCTTTGTTGTCACAGTTGCACAATCTACAGTATTGCTGTTATCATTGTCTTATAACAATCTTCAGTCTTTATCAGAACACCTCCACCTGATTTTTTGTTAGAATGTCTGTTACAGTAAAACATTTATACCTTGACAGAACTGGTTTCCTGTCATTGCTCTTTAACCATGTTTCACAAACAATTTCATCAATCTTATGGGAATGTAGCACATTTTCTGATTAAAAAAAAAACTTTATTATTAATGCTTCTAGGATTAACAACCATCAGATATCCATCAAATATTGCTCTCTGTGAACTGTTAAATTTTCAATCTGGCAAAAATCTTGCCTTGTGTTTGCCAAATATTGCAAAATATCTGCTGCAAGAATTCTCTTCCCTGATCTTGACAAGTGCACACCATCTTGTCAACACGTGTGCCCAAAATTAGGCTTGGATGCTCTACACACTTCCATCTTTTAAAACAGGGCATTTTTTCATGTAGGTATTTATCCAAAAATCTTTTCATTCATGGTGACCTAACTCTCTGTATCTGATTTGTAAAAAATACGTCCATCATTTAAGAGGGCTATAGTTCTCTACTAACAGTCAAAGAGTCCTTGTGGATGAGATCATTTGTACCAATGTGAATAAAAACAGACCCATGTTTCCTAACACTAAGGTGTTCCAAGGCCTTTCACACATCCTCTATTTTTGATCCTGGGAAGCATAACACTATTCAATGTTCATTGTCTTCTCTGAAAATGTTAGTAATAATAATTGAATCTCCAGTTACAAGAATAACTTTGTCAACTAGAGCTGAAGAATCTTCAGCTTCTAATTCAATAATATACATTGTATCAGCTGTTACAAAGGTATGATCTTCATCATCATTAGTCTCATTAATTCCACTGTTTTCATTGCGTATAACATGTGCAAGCACATAATTCACATCCAGGTAGTTTTGTACATCCAGAACTTGAGCCATGTTGTCAACCTCTGCTTATTCCTCTTTTTTTCCTACAGTAATGTTCTTCAATCTTTTCAAGTTCATTTTTAATTTCCTCCTTTTCGCCAGCCCCTTGCCTCTTTCTTACACATTATCATTTGGATAAATGATGCCTTCTTATTAGACTAAAGGTTTTCTGGCAGAAAAAAATAGTATCATTCCCTGTAATCTGTGTATTAGATAACAAAGCACTGTCCTTTTTAGTGTATATTCTCTTTGCGTTATAGACATTAATCAGTTTCTTTTAATTCCTTTTTGGAACACTATGCCCACATCTATAAGGACAGATACACCCTTGAAATTCTTTACACACTGTCTTAAAAACTATATAAAAAATACACCGCTCTGAAATTGTTCTACACCAGGTTAATCAAATAGCTCCTTAATTTGTAACTGTAACAGCACTACCCTTCCTCTTGCTATTACGTTTTTTACAACTGATAATTTCTTGCCTCCTTTACTTGTACCTTACATTCCTATTCTCACTATACAGTCCCCTAACTTTTCTTTCTCCCTTTTGCTTTTTCCCTATCCATACCCCACACTTTACTAATAAACATGTAAGTTTCTATCTCCTACTTTATCTCTCCTGTAATTCCCCTCCTCTCTCAACCCTGCACTGTAAGATATTAAGATATGTATACTAAGTATTTTATAGTAAACAAAAATTATTTAACTATCAAGCAGAATCATACTGATCTAAATTATATAATTGTAAAGATCAGCTGTCTCATGTAGCTAGTCTCCTTAGTCATATCTAATGTCTTTAATTAATGTGCAAGTATGTTTCATCTAATATATGTAAATTATTTCTTGTATGTGATAACATTCATTGTTGCTCTGTAATAAACTAATGTAATATGCAGCTTGTCTCTGGAGCTTTTCTCCCAGGGCTTCCTCTGAAAATGGGCGCTCACCCTGTCGGACTTTCCCAGTAAACAAATGTCAAATAATAAATAAATTTTCTGCAAACTTTGCCTTGTCTTTATTTATTAATTATTTTCTACTACATGCTCTGAATCCTCAGATTACTGAATACTTGTATCCAGAATTCCAAAGTTGTTAAGTATTAATCTTGTTCAACAGGGGCGGAGTGATCTTTACTGGAAATAGACATTTCCTTTCCTTAAATGTGTTCTATTTGCTCTTTGCCTAACATTTATCTCAGCAGCCCAGTCAATAATATATCTAACAACAGTTCTCCAAGCCGTGCCAAATGCACAACTGCAATTTGTCATCAGTAAGCCTAGATTTACTAATAATAATAATAATCAAAACATCTAACTTTTGACATGAGGAAAACAGATCACCAGTTTTATCAGGTGCACCTTTAAATAAACACAGCATTTAGTACTCTGTACAAAATACCTGTGCTTAGCATGACATACTCATTTAAAGAATCCATTTCAGCTGCAACTGAATAAAGAATTATAAAAGAAAAGGATAATCGAAATCGGTTGCCACAGAATTCAAACAGATTTTAATTAACTTCTGTGAGAAAAAGCATACAAACAATATATAACTAAATATTAAATTAAGCAAAATAAAGTCATTGCTCTGACTGTGCCAGTTGTGAAAGTCACACAAAATCTGGAATTATTTAACATCGCTGCCAGTCGCACCTCTTTTTAACAGTGAAGATCAATACATTACAAACAAACACAGGATTGTTTTAGATATGCTCTGGACTGTCCACTTAACAAATTAACAAATTGAAAAAGAGTGGTAAAATTAAAATATAAATCAAAATAGATCTTCCCTTACCAGGCAATTGAACAATCATAAACCAACATAGGATTCTTTGAATAAGGTCTGGGTTTTCCTCTTTGCAGTCTGTGTGAATTCATACCTGACTAGGTCCCCTAGGGATGTCTAGAGTTTGCTTGTGTAAAACCTATCACTTTCTAACAACAAAGAGTGAAAATATGAGGTCAATCAACAAAAGATAAAAGTCAATCTTCTTGCCTATAAAGTATTCCTTTCTTCCTATAAACAGTGAAAAACAGTGGTAAAAAATAAAATATAAATCCAACTAGATATTCTCTTACCAAGCAACTACACAGTCAATCACAACCTAACACAGAATTGTTTAGATAAACTCTGAATTGTCCTCTCGGCAGTCTGTGTAAATTTATAGCTGACTAGGTCCCCTATGGATTGCTACAGTATGCCTGTCTAAAACCTGTCCCTTTCTAACAACAAACAGTGAAAATTAGATGGGAAATAAAATATAAATCAAAATAAATCTTCTTGTCTACAAGATATTCCTTTCTTCCTACAAACTGTGAAAAACAGTGGTAAAATACAATGTAAATCAAAATAAAGGTCCTCTTACCAGGCAACTGCACAGTCAATCGCAAACCAACACAGGATTGTTTAGATAAGCTCATTTGTGAGGTAGCTACATGTATAAATACACACAGCAATATAAATGCATTTAAAGCATGCACTGTAACTTAACAGCAGCAATGTTGCTAAGTCCTTGCTACTGTAGCATGAAACAAAACCATTCCATTTAGCTGATTTTCTACTAAACTTATCATACCTAGGCATTTTACAGTTACTACAAGACTGCCACAGTAGGATTACTGGCCGCATCTGGTAGCTTGTCATCATTAGGTCTGGCAAATAATGAAATGGCTGGTACAAAGTCATTGTAAAGATACTTGTGAGAGTCTTCTCTGGCTGGGGTTAACTAACACTGGGTCAAACTATCTCTTACTAGTAGCTTCCCTGTCACTTCACTGAAATGAGTTAAAAACAGCCCATTCTTGCATAAAAAGACCTTTGATTGCTGTTGGACCTGGGGATATTAGCACCACTGATTACAGTTAGGATCGTAGGAGGTTATTAGGCTAATGGCCCTGGGACCCTTACAAGCCTAGCCAAGAGTTTATCCCCTAAAAAAAACCTCAGTCAGCACCTGTTGTCCCTGTCAATGAGGGACATAGGTGGAACCCCTGGCACAAATGTGTGGTTTCCCATTCACTCATCTAGGTTGCGCTTGAAGATGATGAGCGAGGTGCTCTGTTTGATGTGTATGGGAAGTCTATTCCAGAGACGGGGCAGCCTCTGGGAGACAAACCTGTCCCTTCAGCAGGTTTTGTTGATGTCACATATTAGATTCAGGCTTTTTGAGTGGGTAGTGCATGAGGAGTTAAGACTTATGGATATGGAACATCTCTAGTAGGGCAGGGTCCCAGTTTGCCTTGTAGGCGAGATATAGATCACCCCTTAGCAATCTGTATGATACCGAGTAGAGTGATAGGGATTTGATCCTGTCTGCATAGGACAGGTGTTGGAAGCTATGGATTCTCTTTGTGAGGTATTTTAGTGGCCTTTCCAGTTGGTGAAGATGTTTGGAGAGGTACATCCCAAATGGGTGTTATACTCAATGATTGGTCTAATGACAGAGGAGTATAGAGAGGTAATAACCTCCTTTTTTCTGGATGCAATCCACTTTACTTATGAGATGAACCAAGTAAAAGTTTTTTCTGACCACTGCCGCTACATGATGGTCGAATGTGAGGTTGTTATCAACCTGAGTGCCCAGGTCTCTCACCACATGTTGTGTGCTTAGGGGGTTGCTGTTGATGTGGTAATTAGTATGGTTTGTGCTTTTGCCAAATGGCAATATGATGATATTTTTTTTGCATTTAGCTTGAGGCCATGACTTTTGCACCGGTCATTAGTTGCTGTGAGACCCTCTTGCAATATGTTAACATCATTTGTTGAGTCAAGGACAGCACCGAGCTTACAGTCATCCACAAACCTGGTCAGCCACAGGTCTTTTGTCTTTGCCTGTACCTCTGAGAAATAGATGCCAAACAGTAGGGGTCCTAGGGCAGATCCCTGGGGAACGCCACTAGTGACAGGTCTACTATCAGAGGTGGAGGTGCCTATTTTGACTTTGAGGGTCCTGTTGGTGAGCCAGTTGGCCACCCACCTGATGAGATAGGGATTTATGCCAAGTTGTGTTAGCTTTTTGATGATGCCCGAGTTGGGGATTATGTCAAAGGCCTTGGCTAAGTCAAGGTCAGCTGTATGCACTGACTTTCCCTCCAGGGCCTTGGTGACAGTCTCAAAGAAGTCAACCAGGTTCAACAGGCAAGATCTGCCCTTGACAAATCTGAACTGGGTGGGGTCAAGTGCTTGGAGATTGACTATGTCCTTGTTTATGAGAGCCATAATAATACACTCCATGGCTTTACAGATCAGACTTGCCAAGCTAATGGGGCAATAGTTTGTAGGGTCAGTAGTGGCACCACCTTTGTGCAAGGGGATGACAATAGCAGTTCTCCACTCTGCTGGAATGAAGCCTGTACTTAGGCTGTGGTTGAATAGGGTGCTCAATGGCGAAGCCAGTTCTTGCTGGAGATAGTGCAGAATACATCCTGGGATACTATCAGGTCCCATGGAAGCTGTGAGGATTAGGGTTATGAGCTATTAACAAGCTACTTTCTGTGGTACAGGGTTTGATTCAATCAACCTTCATTTGCCTACTGTGTGACTTGATTAAGTCACTTAACCAGACAGTAATTTGAGACAACTGGCTCCTTAAAGATCTCCTGAATCTTATGCATTATAACTTCCTATGAATATATTCATGTTGTTAAACATCTGTATCAAGTGGATTTTGGTTATTGTACCTCTCACTCTATCTCTCTCCCTCTCCAGATCACAGCATAAGTAATGTCCTATCTGACCTGTTGTAGTAGTATTTCTGTTTCTGCTGAACTTCTTGCCCTGCAAACTGGAAATTTGACATTTGCTCTGGTAAAAACAGAGCAGAGTGTGATGACAACACTGTTGTCATACTCCTCATCAACAGTTGTGATGTTAAAATCCCTAGGGATTGTAGTTAAGTGTTTTTTTTTTATTTGAGACAAATGAAGTAACTGCCTGCATTAGAACCTGCTACTCAATTATTCATTATATTTTTTTAATGTATGCATGAGGGTAGAGTTGTGAATATCTGATAAGCTGAAACTTCCAAGGTTGTGAAAAAGCTCAAAAATTCTTGACTTATAAACTGTGGGTCATTATTTGTGATATGTATGTCAAGGATACCATGACAAGAAAAAACACTGACTCCATCAGCATTATGAGAGTTTGTGAACAGGTATCTTTTAACATAATGACCTCAGAGTATTAACAACAGCAGCTGACACAAATGAGATACTTACAGGCCTTACAATAAAATAAATCAGAAGCAATTTAATACCTTGGGCGACTTGAAATTCCATGAGGCATCACAGACTCTTTGGAGTTGCTTTTGTGGTACAAGTTACAGATCTAACTGCTTTTTTACCATCAGTTCAATTTCACTTGATATTCCTGGTCACAACATTATATCACATGCCCTTTATTTAAAGTAGTAGTTCCTTAAACATCAGTCCCCCTATTCAGGAATTCCATTGCATTAAGTGTAGTACACTTCAACTAGTAAAGGAACTTTCTCCCTTGTCATTCAGAATTAGAAACATAGGCTTGGTGCTCCCAGACAGTGGCAGTAGTACTCACTGTATGTGGGCAATAAAATGCACATGCATTGGGAGGGCACAAAAGGCCACTCAATGGCACAAGTGTTTATATAACCCACTACAGGTAGGGTTAGGGCCAAACTACAAATGCTTTCATTGCTGGGATGACTGCAAGTGAACACACAACCCCAAAACTATCTGGATGACAGCCCCTCCAGTCATCTCTCATCTTTATCCTGAAGACTCCACACTATCAGGTCAAGGAATGACTCAAAACTCATTGGGAAAGTATGATGGTCAATAGGCATAATGAAAGTACTTAAAGCACCTAATCTTATTGAAGAACAGCAGCCTGATTTAACTGTTATAAAAGACAAGCTCCAGCAGTATTGCAAACCTGAAAAGAATATACAATACCAGAGCTGTAGTTGGCACATCAAGTGCCTGATGCCAGTCCCAAAAACAGTACTCCACCCCCCTCATCTCTTCAAAAAGAAGGTCTTTGCCTTATACTGTAGAAAGCCGACTGATACGTTTCTAGTAATCAGCTACCTACAAATCCACCCCCCACCCCTGGTTAAAGTGTCTTTCTGTATCAGCATTTCAATATAGAAAAAGGAGTGCAGGAACTCTCGATCATGCTCTCTAACACTTTGCACTCTGGAAAGCTGCCTCCTGTCTCCCATAAACACACACACACACAGACACACACACACACACACACACACACACACACACACACACACACACACACACACACATACATACACACACACACACACACACACATACACACACATCCCCCTCACTGGCCCTTTTCAAAAAAAATCTTGATGAGTGGATGGGAAATAGAAAATTCACCGCAGGGATCACTCCAGTGGCTTTACTCAACAGAGGCACTGGGAAATAAGGTTGGGTGGTATGATGTGCCAGGGTAATCCTATGGGCTATTCTTGTAAAGGCTCCAGGGCCATTAGCCTAGTACATACCTATGAACATATATATATATATATATATATATATATATATATATATATATATATATATATATATATATATATACGTGCGTGTATGTCTATATACACACACACACACACACACACACACACACACACACACACACACACACACACACACACACACACACACACATCATTTATCACTAGAAACCAGGGCTCACAGGAATCAATTAATGCATATGTGAATAAATAAATAAATAAAGGCATACAGCTAAACACTGTGACTTTGGTGAATTCCATGATTCACTTTTGAGAGACAGAATTGGCAGTAGCATAAAAAAAGAAAAATTAAAAGGTAAACTTTTGTCAGAATCTGATTTGATACTGGAAAACCAGTAAATCGGTATAGAAGAGTTAATCAGTATTAAAATGAAAGAGTTTGCAGAAAACTTTGATGGAGGTGCAATGAAAATGAAGTCTGTTGGTAACAGACTGAATAGTACAGTTAAGGTAAGGCACAATGTGTTAAATACCTCAAACAGAATGTCAACATTGAAAAAAAATAGTATTCTGTCTCCATTTAAACTGTCGTTAGCATGATTATTAGCTTGAATAAAAAGCTGCAAGAATGATATGAAATATAAAGGGTTCATTTAGAAGTAGTATAAAATGCAGAAAAATAGTAAGTGTGCTGGCAATCATATATAGCTTAGTTAAATTTTTCTCATCCATGTAAAGGAGTATGTTATTGAGAAACAAAGTCTGTAAAAATAACTGCGCAGATGGCAGCTGGAAGGACATCAACAAAGTAAAGAGATGTAACATCAAGTTTCAGATAGTGCTGGAACACCATGTTTCAGATAATGCAAGACTGAGTTTCCATGGATCATCAAACTACAAAGAACCAAGGACAAGGGAACAAAGGAAAACTGTTATACAAAGAAAAAACTGTTATACATCAGACTTTGAAAAAAAATATCAGACCTTCTGTTATAAATGTGACTGTGTATAAACAACCTCTGAGTATTTGCCATATACAGCTGACAGTGTCTGTGTTACATGCTTGTAGATCTGAAAAGAAAAAGTGATAGTAAAGCGTATTAACTGAAACAATTGTCTTCGTGTATTTATTGTACTCAATACAATACAGTAATAAGACTAGTTGATTACAATAAATAGGTAAATGAACTGTGGTATGCATGCATGTAAATGCAAGTAACAGCAAGAAACAAGAAGACGTCATAATTTTTCAAACATGGCAGCAAAGAAAGTTACAGTTATTCATGAGCCTGGCAACACAGTTAAAACTGACAATTGCTCATGAAATATCATTTCGATGAAGGTATGGTTATCAATATGACAAAAAGCCATGTCCAGCTCTTAATAAAAAGTGTAAGATTTGTGGACAAATCAGCCATTTTGTTAGGTGTGCAAATCAAGAAATAAGGACAGAGAGCTATTTTGCAAATAATCACTGCAAACAAAATTAAAGGCTGTGCAAATTCTAAAGTGTTTGGTTTTTTTTTGTCTACTATTACTTTGGCAAGCCAGGTATAGTACATTTGCAGTAGCGTGGCATCCATTATGAACCCGTATCACCCCAATCTGTATAGTTCACTCAGTCTTGTCTAGGTAACCCAGTGGTTGGGGACCCCCCCCCCCCACACACACATGCATGCATGCGCACACACAGAGTTTGCAAATCAGTTTTTTGTTTTGAACTCATGTACTCAAAACTTTAACTTCTTATTTTGTAATTCAATAACAGAAAACTTGAAGTATCCTACTTTGCTTCCTTTTTTCTGATATATATATATATATATGACTGCCACAGTGGTGCAGTGGTAGCGTTGTTACCTCACAGCGAGAGGTTCTCCTGTTTGATTCTTGGCTTGTGTGCGGGGAGTGCCTTCTGTGTGGAGTCTGTATGTCCTCCCCATGGTTGGGTGGGCATTCGAAAGACATGCGTAAATGGGCGTGCCTTCATTAAAGGTTGAACGTTGAGCTGGCACCTCAGCGTTCATGAAAATCTACTGCCAATCATTAGCGGACCAGAGTTCTGTTGTAGCTACCCCTAACCAGGAAAAGCTGAAAGACAACAACAACATATATATATATATATATATATATATATATATATATATATATATATATATATATATACACACACACACACACACACACACACGCACGCACACACACATGAATTGCTATTGCAAAATCAGATCAATATTGTCTTTAATTTATTATGTAGAAATCTTTAATGTGTATGATGCCAACATACATGTTCTGAGCTTAACGTTGTGGAATGTCAAGAATCTTGGACGTATCAATAAATCTCTATGTCATGCTGTACTAATGTGTTATTCTCAGTTTAGTTTCACAGATCACATGTAGAGACCCTCCTAGTAGGAAGAGCTATATAAAAACTTGTAAAGGCAGCTGGGATATTTTAAAATAAACTTTTAATTGCTCACCTATTTCCAAATGCACAGGCATTTTTTTATGTGTAACAATTACAGGTAATTAGAGTGATACTATGAGCTCTTACTTTGACTAACCTGAATTCACACTTGTCTAGAACGCGATATCAAGACCCTAACAATGGAAATGTCCACCTAAATAATTCACCCAGACACTGCACAGCATATCCCATTACCTTGTCTAAGCAAACCACCTGTTAGAAACAGTCTGTATTGTTTCACAGTAGTACTGTGATCTGTGACTAAAAATGAATCAATGACAGTGTGAATTTTATGTAAAGTATGTATATAAACAATGAAAAAACATAACAAGAAAAGCTAGCAAACCAACAAATAAATGCTGTATATTTAGTGTAATTAATTATCAAGGCAACTGTGCCAGGTGACAAAACATATTTATTAAGATGTTAAATGTGATGAATAAGATTCAAAATCAACTGTTCCTTTAATAATGCATTGTTAATGTTGTTCCTTAAGTGCAGGGCTTAATACAGGATGGTATGGCTGAGTTCACTTTAAACTTTATAAGATTATTTTTATTTGCAGCCTAATGTCTGATGCAGAACAAAGAACTTCACAGTTATTTTAATCTGTTCTGCAAGCCTCTCCATCTTCCAGTTTGCAACACTTTTGCACGCAGCTTCCATTCTTTGTTTTCACCATCATCATCAACCACCCTATTTTCCCTAGTTTTACACGGGGTTACGGTCTCACTTCAGCATTAGTCTATGTGAACAAATCACCCAGAGACAATGTTTACACTGCCGGATGACTAGCCTTGACAAAGTAATGCTTCAATCAGATACTCCTTACACATGGGGATTTGGTAGTGCAACATCTTATTGTCAAAACGTGAGAAAAACAAAAATTAGGGACAAAAGCCTCACTCTTCAGGGATATATTTCAAGGCTTGTGCTGTTCATTCTGAAAGTCAGCATCATAAGAAAATTTGAATAAATGTGCAGCTACAAAAAAAAGAATAACATATGCCACAATTTGCTGACTGCAATCCTCTTTGTGATCACAATATTAAACACTTTATGGGGAAGGGACAGCATTTTAGACAAAATCATGCAAGTCTGAACAGCTGAGAGATTGTTGCACCCTAACACTTGACAGAATTTCCACTGAGTATGTATGTGTATGAACTGATGCATGCATTTTGATAGTATTTGACAATTAGGTTGCCTTTCAAGAATGTCAGTAAGAACTTGTATGTGTTTGATGTAAATGAACTGCTTCCATAATAATTTTACAGTGACTTCTACATGTCACCTTGGGAATGGGTTAGCAAGTATCAGGTGAAGCCTCCATGACCAGAAATCTACAATTGTCGTCTTCAGCTCTGTGACCCCAGATTCTGAGAACATCTGATTAGGAATAGTTTGGGCAAATTTAGCTCCTAAGTGTACTCACATTGCAATGCACTATAGTATTTGGTGGGGAAAGTTATTGTGCCTGCCTGCTGGAGATTTCCTCTCTGCTTTCTATACTGTCATCCCCCCCCCCCACACACACACACACACATTTCTGCAGGTAAGCATAATAACACAGTGGTTCCACCTTTCAATCCTCAGAACTATAGCCACAGTTTTTGATATTATAAGTAAGCTCAAACATGCAGACCATAACAGTTCAAAAGATAGATGCAAGAAAACCAGATACATTGTTCCAAGAAAAGAAGACAAAAGTAGCATTGATCATTGAAATCGCTACACTCAGTGACTACATTGTATTGTGGACAGAGACACAAAGTCATAAAATATCAAGATTTGCAGGCAGAAACAAGAGCAGTGTGGAAGAAAGATACCCAGACAGTTCCAATAGTAGTAGGAGCAACGGGTCTTATAAAAAAGAATCTACAATCATATTTAGATATGTTACCAATACATATAACTCTGTACAAACTAAAGAAGGAGTCATTACTGGGCACATTGCTGGTGCTGTGAAGAGCACGTTTGGCTGACATCAAAGATTAAAACAATACTAATTTCTTTAGTATTTAATCGTACTTTGACTTAAGAATGGGGTCCATTCACATTATGGTATTAGAAACCCAAAAGATTTGGAGAAATTAAAAAGAAACTGACCACAACATAGTCAAGTTTTCCAATGTGCAGTAAAAACTTAAAATATATGTAGTCAATTATATAATGTAACAAAAATGCTTTAAAAACAAACGTGTGTGTGTGTGTGTGTGTGTGTGTGTGTGGTAACTTGCTGGCATGCCTGAGCTTCACAGATTTAAACGTGTGAAGTCATATACATTTATTTTTTTTTATTTATTTTACATTTGTTGACTGGGAAAGTCGGACTGGATATATGTCCATTTTCAGTGGAGGCCCAGGGAGAAAAGCTCCACATAAAATAAAGAAATTTTATAAAAAGCTCCAATTACAATAAAAAACTTTTGTAAACAAAATCAACAAAAGATTAAAAAGAAGATTACAGTAATAATGCTTAGCTACACTCTAAATGTACTTAAATTACAAATTCATTGGCAGTACAGTCCTACTGCCAAATATAAACATATTTAATAAACATATTCTTTACCAGAACAGTGACGATGCAGAATATAAACACAGGTAGGGAGTTGTTTCCTGGGTTAACAAAAATTGTGAAAAAAATAGTTTAAGACAGAGAAAAAGAACCACATAAGAAGAATTCAGTAAAACAGGCTATAAAGTGGTAAGCTGAAGGAGAATGGAGTCAGTCAGGATTAGAGCATGGACAAAGCCATTGAGATTTTAGGAAGATTTTCAGTTGTTTTTTGAAAAGTGAGTGGATGACAGGGATGTTAGTTCTCTAGAAAGCTTGTTCCAAGTGTTTCCAATTGAGTTAGTAAATAGGCTGTCCCCAGATTTGTTGTTGGATTTTTGGAAAGAGACAAGTAGTCTGTTGGCAGATCATAAGGTTGAACGATTGTGATAGGGGCTAATGAGGTTACTGAGTATAGGAGTATTTGAGGGATGATGCAGGATCTTGTGAGTGAGTAGGAGTTGCTGAAAAAGAAACTGGTGTTGCAGTTCAAACCATCCCAGAAGTTTGAGATTTTTGCAATGGTGGGTATGAAATTGGGCATCAGTGGCAAATCTGGCAATGTTATTGTAAGAAGTTGCCATCTTATTTATATTGCTTTTGGAGAGGTTTGTATAAATTGGGGAGGTATAGGGGGGATAGAGGTTAGGTGAGTTTGGCAATAGTAACCCTGGCTGAAGGAGTAAGAAAGGATTTAATTCTGTACAGGGAACCAAGTTTTTTTATTAACTGATTTGATTGTTAGGTTGATATGAGTGTCAAAATTTAGATTATGATCAGTTGTTACCCCTAGTAGTTTGGTGTTATCAGGAGCTATTTTAGTACCATTTTAGAGGGGATTGAGAAGTTTATGGTGGGGGATTTTTGTGTGGGGGTAAACAATAGTAGTTTCATTTGTTTTAGGGTTGAGGAGGAGACAGCGTTGGAGAAAACAGTTTTCTACTGAAGTAAATATTGTTTGGGTCCTGGATTGAAGTTGGGAAGGTGAGGGGTGGCACAGATTAAAGTTGAGTCATCAGTATATTGTACACAGGAGGTATGAGGAAGTGAGGCTGACAGACCATTAATGAAAATGGTAAAGAGGAGTGGTCCTAAAATCGATCCTTGTGGGACTCCGAGAGTAATAAGGAGCAATGAGGACAGTTCCTTGTCCCAGAAACTGCTTGCTGTCTGTTTTCTAGATAGATTTAAACAATTCGACTGTTTGTTTATGTAATGGGAGAGATTTAAGTGTGTTTATTAATAGTTTATGATTCACCATATCAAATGCTTTGGAGAGGTCAATGAAGATGGCAGAGGAAAGTAGATTGTTATTTCGATTTTTGTTTATACAGTCTGTGAAGGATAAGAGAGCTGTAGTGGTGCTATGATATGGTCTAAAACCATGTTGGCAGTCAACTAGAAGGTGATTCTGGAGGAGACGTTTAAGAAGTTGCCGATGAATACATCTCTCCATGATTTTTGCTATAGGGGAGAGTAGGGCTATTGGGCAGACGTTTGCAAGTTCACTTGCGCTCCCGCCCTTGTGGAGGGAGATAACATGTGACACTTTACAAATGTTAGGGATGGAACATTCAGTAATGGATCTGTTAATTAAGATGGAGTTGGGGAGGGCAAGTACTTCAGCTGCTAGTTTCAGATATTCGGCTGGAAGGAGATCAGCTGATGGGATGCAAGGTTTAAGTTTCAGCAGTAGTTTATGTATGAGAGATGTGAAATGGGCTGTATTTGTAATAGGGGTAGTGAACTTTTGGAACCAGGTGGGCTGGAGGTGGACACAGCTGGTAAAGACTTAGCTAGGGATTGAGCAGTTTCAGAGAAAAATTTGTTGAAAGTGTCTGCAATTTGGGAGGAAGAAAGCTGAGTCATGTTTGATGGGGTAGGTGTTTTAGAGTGGCCAGGATGAAGTCGTTTATTTACTCCTGACCAGAAGTTTTGTGGGTTTTGATATTGGTTTTGTTGAAATTGTAGGTAATAGTTTTTTTTTTGTCAAGGAATATGGCTTTCTTAGTGGCATTTCTCAGTTGTCTAAAGTTTAGGTGATCTGTTGGATTTTTTGTATGTCTCCATTTGGTCCATAGATTATTTCTAAGTTGCATTTTTAGCCTAGTCTCTTTTGTGAGCCAGGGAGCTGGTTTGTTTCTTCTGATTGTACAGGAAGGGGCATGGTGCTCTAGAATTTGTAAAAATGTATTGTTAAAATATGAGCAGCTTCCTCTAGAGGTAGGTGTTTCAGGGGGCTCCAGTTGCAGGCTCTGAGCTCAGTTTGAAAGTTAACAGGGTTTAGTTTTTTTTTATTTCGGGTGGTTTTGAAGTTTACTTGGTTGGGTATTAAGGTTTTTAGTTTAGTTATGAAGGTAGGAGAGTGGTCACTGATATTGTCTCGAAGTATGCCTGTTTTATAAAAATGGGGGTTTCTGTTGACTAGTATCCAGTCTAAAGTGGTTTGTTTATTACTAGGTTTGTGAGTTCTTGTAGGGTAGGTGATGGTTTGATGAAAGCCATGAAGGTTTATATAGCTAGAAGGATTCTCAGCAGAGCAACTTTTCCAGTCAATGTTGAGATCACCGAGGAGTATGGTTTCTTGGGGGAAATTTGATGAGAGTCAACAGAGGATGTTTTCAACTGTAGTAATATTATTCCCTGGGGGTATGTAGGAGCAGATAATATAAGTGGATTTATTATCATTAATTAAAGTTTGGATATTGAGATCTCAGCATTGCAAGGTGAAGGAGGAGTAATATCTAGAGCAGAGAGTTGCAGCTCAGATTTATATAATATAGCAACCCCGCCTCTTTTTTTTTGGGCGGTCTGATCTAATTATGTTATAGCCTGGGGGGATAATATCATTGTCCTTAGTGGCTGGTTTGAGCCAGGTTTCTATTAGAGAGGATATCAAAGGAGTGCAAGTCTAACAGGGCATGTAAGTGAGTAATTTTAGTATTTACACTACAAATGTTTAGGTGGGCTATGAGTAGAGAGCTTTTGCTATGAGTGGGGCTGTAGGAGTAGTCTGGCTTAAGCGATTGGGAATAAGTAATGTTAGTATTAGGGCCGAGGTTAGGATGAATGTCGCCATGTAGTAGTAGGTACTGTTGTGGGATAGGAGATAGTTTCAGTAGTTTAACTAGCATAGGGCTAATCTTTTTTTGTTTTGGACATATTTGAAATCGATTGTTCTATGAAATTGAAGTAGAAGGTAGGGTGATGATGATGTGATGTTACAATGGGACTTTGGGGTAGAAAGGGAGTGAGGGGTAGTATGTTTTAAGGGGTTGTACCATTTAGTTAAATGTAGGGTTTTATAACAAGTGAGGTTATAGGATAGTAGCAGAGTGCCAAGTGTTATTGTAAGGAGGAGTAGGTTAGTGTGTGTTTTAAAGTTAGTGTTGGACATCATGAAATAGGGTTTAGAAGGAGATTCAGGGAGAAGTTGGTGTGTACTAAGTATAAATACAGAGAGACTGAAATGAGAACAGAGGGGCAGAAAGGGAATGGGTTGTTTAATAAGAAGTATGTAAAGGTGAAGGGGTGGGACTATAAAGAATTAGAAAGAAGAAGATAAGGAGGAAAGATGAAGTGGGTTGCTAAGTGAATAATGAGGTTAATTAGGCTATAGGATAGAGCTGGAAGGGGGTGTGGTTTGATGCAGTATAAGTTTAGATGTAGTGGGGGTGGTTGGGATTTGGGGGTAGGGTAGGTGAGTGGAATGATCCCACAGGGTGAACAGAGCGGGTAGAACTGGAAGGTAAGTACAACTGAAAAAAAGTATCAGCTAACTCTAGTGATTTGGCTGTAATTGTTAAAAAGCATAGAGAGAATACGTTGAAACAAAGTATTATCAGGACAAGAGCTAGCAAGAGGGGTATGAAGGAGAGAGTCTCTGTTTAAATACTTTGTCAAGGGATGCGGACAGTAGAAGTCACTAAAAAAAGGATACAGACATATAGTACAGTGATTTACAAACTAAGAAATATGTAGGAGGTATACTGCCATCTAGTGGGCATCAGGAAGAAGGCAAAAAGGTTGAGAACGGGGAAAAGGACCGTAAAGAATGGGAAGAAGGGATAGATAAGTAGGTTAGGGCTTCTGGCGTCCTTTCTGTTTACTTAGTTTCCACAAAGCAACTAGTGCATTCAAATTATATTTTACTGTTACTCTATGAATGCTACTACAACTGTCAGTAGAATTGCAGTGTTAATAAAGGTTAGCTCAAAAACTATATTTAACTGTTACTTTATGAACACTACTACAACTCTCAGTAGAAATGCAGCATTAATAAAAGGTTAGCTCTCAATCTTTGTCACTGAGGACACATACTTAGGAAGTCTTTGTGTGTATTAATGTGTTGCAGAAAGCGGCAGTCAGAAATAGGGGTATCAGATTGAGGTCCACACACAGTGTTGATTAACAATGGCCTGGAGAATCCGCAGGGGAGGTCCGCTTATGGGTTAGGAAGTCTTTGTGCGTATTAATATGTTGCAGAAAGCGGTGGTCAGAAATAAGGGTGTCAGATTGAGGTCCACACACAGTGTTGATTAACAATGGCCTGGAGAACCCCCAGGGGAGGTCCACTTATGGGTTAGGAAGTCTTTGTGCATATTAATATGTTGCAGAAAGTGGCAGTCAGAAATAGGGGTATCAGATTGAGGTCCACACACAGTGTTGATTAACAATGGCCTGGAGAACCTGCAGGGGAGGTCCGCTTATGGGTTAGGAAGTCTTTGTGCATATTAATATGTTGCAGAAAATGGCGGTCAGAAATAGGGGTATCAGATTGAGGTCCACACACAGTGTTGATTAACAATGGCCTAGAGAACCCGCAGGTGAGATCCGCTTATGGGTTGTTTGCAAACGAACGGTGACACTCAGCAGCAGGAAGGGGAATCGATGCCATATTTCCAGCACTGTCTTAGGCAAGTATTTGTAATCAAGTTACATAACTGCATAGCATGCTTTCACTCTAAAAGAGAGCACACCCAACTATATAATGATTCATAAAACTAGTTAGTACTATAAGCAAAAGGATTCAGAAATAGCAGTATGCAAGTGACCATGAAATGACATGCAAATGAAGACATGCAGACAAGTACGTAATTACAGCCTAAAATCCAATCATAATTCATAGCTATCAGTTGTAAAGAAGTACAAGTTATAAGCATTATTGCATCATAAAACAGAGCACAGACGTATAGCACTTTACCATCTGATATACAATTGAGTATATTCAGAAAAAAGCAGGAATAATGCAGTCATGAAGAAACCCATCCACTGCACATGAACCAATAATTGTTTTACTTTAATTTATTAAAACAATAGAGAAAGAAAGAGAAACAGAGAATGAATGACAGTTCTATCTAAAGATCAGAGTTTTAGGTGACTTTGTTCATAGCATCATAAGCATTAATTGCATAAGAATGCTCTACAATCAGTGACTCTTCTCCTTAATCAAATCCCTCTATAATCTGGTGAAGTGCTCCAAGTAATTCTGGGAACTCGGTGCAAAGGTCGCAAATGCATACACTTGCTTCCCGAATCTGTCCATCACCCTAGATGCCCTGTTAGGGGGATGAACAGAAGAACTCTGTTCTGTAAGTTCATTTTTGGTGGCCGCTGCCATGACCATAGCATCTACCAGTACTCCTTTGCTCCAGAATTCCCTTTCTTTAGGTGGTGCCAGGATCCTATCTGGTCTCTTGGGGAATGGTTCTACAGAATTTGCTTCCTTCCATGGCCACTGAGAGATCAAATCAATAAGCTCATCAGCGAGTGAAGTATCCTAGGAGGTAGATGGGCCAGTACCAAAAGCCTCCAAAAATACCAATTCCTCTTGAGAAGGGTTGTGGGAGGACCAAACACCCCATTGTTTCAGGATTTTTAAAATGTCTCCAAAGAAGACGTCATCTAGTGGTGATCTTGGGGACCATTATCCCTCATCGAAATCCATATCTTCCATGACTGATGCATGGGGGGAGTCCAAGTGCCTCCTCTTGCACTTTCTCTTCCTAGGGGCTTCTGGATTGATGGTTCCCTCTGAGCCGAACACACTGCCCCTGAGGCAAGAGTCAGAACCAAGTTATCGAATGATGAGGCTCCAAGAGGAAGAGACAGCTCTGACAACTTCAGAGTTGACTCTAATCCCTCAGATCCAACAATGAAGCTTTAGTTCTGAGAGCCCTCCAACTCTGACAAGCTTGCAGCCAGTATGCTCAGAGATGATTTCAGATCCGAAGATAAGGGTATGTTCGGATCTCTGAAGTAGAAGGCATCCAGATACTTGGATCCAAGGGCTCCAAAAACAAAGGACGGATCAGAGTAGGAGTAGCAACTAGGTGGAGTCATAAGAATCAAGGCCTCTGGACCCAATGGGATAGGGTTTGGGAGAACTCCCATCTGAATTTGTGTTGAAAGAAACTTCGTCATCATTCTATCCATGTCCACTTCTGTGAGATTTCTGGATTTACGGGACGATGCAATATAGGGAGAATGATGCCTTTCAAGGAAGGGGGATGGGAGCTGAGATGAAAATGGATCCAGTGATGAGGCATATACGGTCTTGAACAGTGATTTCAGCTCCAACGGAGTCAGATCAGAAGAAACAGACCTGGTGTCAAAAGTTGTAGGATTCAACAATTTGTGGCATGATGGATCCAAAGACTTTTTAATCTTCTTTCTCGGCTCTGAGGCCAGATCCAAGGAAGAGTGAGGCAAGCCATGCTCTGAAGATCTCTTCTTAGCCTCTTTCTTGTCCAAAATGGAAGGAAGAAATCCCGAAAGTGATTCTCCAAAGGCCGATGGAATGGGGCCTTTAAGTATCAATTTGTTTTTCTGATCCACAAGACCTCTCAGATTAAACAATTTACAAATGGTACAGTCAGCTTGTAAATGCTCAGGTCCTAAGCAATATACACACAGTGTGTGGGCATCAGCTAGGGAAATATTATGCCCACATTTATTACACTTTTTTAAACCCTGCAGGTTTATCTGCCATGATCTGTTTAGTAAGTTCAAAAAAGAAAAATAAACACTAAAGACAAAGTTTTTTTTTTATTTTTTTATACTAGAGAAGTAAGAGAAAAGGTAGGAAAAGTCTACCAACAATGGTATTGAAGAAAATACTGCTAAGCGGTAAAGGAAAAAATACCAACAATGGTAAACAAGCAAAGAGTTTTTTTTTTTACAACAGAGAGATAAGGAAATTCTAAATGGTACGAATGAGGTTAAAGGGAAGATTAAGGCTAGAAAAAAGAACTATAACAATGAAAATGGTACTTATCGTTTCTGAAACACCAACTACACTCGAGAGATGTAGCGACAACATCTGTTCCTACTGGCAGCAAATGAGATCTGGGGGAGGAGTGGGACTACATAATTATGGGTAAGGGAGGAGTTTGAGAGTTTGTGGATTCCATGAGCTGTAGAACAGTGGCTGAGTCGCATCCAAGGTTAGGATCCAAACTCATATGTTGAAGAAGGAATGAAAATTGACAACATCATATTAATTATTTTACTGTATAACTATGCAAACATTTAAAGATTAGCTAATGTATCAAGTTAAAAGTCATCATGGCAGTAATGTTTTAGATTATATCTTTCAGAAAATAGGGCCGTTAAACGTCATGTGTTACTTGACAACAGTGTTGTCCTGCCTCTTATTGAATTGGCCTTTCCCCAGACCCTTTTTGTTATTAAATCAGAAATCCAAGTTAAAAGACTAATCAAGTGTTTTTGTCACACTAGAAATTAACAGATACATAATACGTCTTAATCCTTTTCCCTTCTCTCAGGAACTCATCTCTTCGTGATTCATCTACAAGGCTCCTCTGTCTGTCCGCACTATAAACATTTATCTGATTGCTCCACCTCTTCTCCTGACATTTTCTTTTTGTCACTGGCTGCAATTCCTCTCTAATTCTTTTAGTTTGCTTCTCCACTGCTCTTTGCCTCTCTTCCATTCCCCTTTGAAATACAGGAAAAAGTTTCAGAAGCCATCTTTGCAAGGATAGCCTGTCTTCCCCCATGGCAGATGACTGATGGTGCTGCCCTTCTCACATTTCTTCAATCAATCTCTGGGCCTGCATATATCTTTTCAGTCCTTCATCTGCCTTACTCAGGTCAATGAATGTTTTGGCACTGTGGAGGAAGAATACTTTTAATCTTAGGTTAAGTTGTCTACACAATTTAAAATGCGTCATGAAGCTGTTTCTTTTAATTCTAGTGCCAGTGGAGAAATTGTTGTTGGCAAAGACCCTTTGCTTACCAATCATCAGCTGGTATTTTGTAGTTTTACTATAATCAGCTTAGGGAATCACTGCTTTGGTCTTGAGGGAGAGAAAACTCGATGCACTCTTTCCAGTTGAATGGGTTCCTTCTGTAACCTAATATATCAGACCAACAATTCTTTTACATGTCATGCAACCTTTTCCTTTGGATCCCTCTGGTATATCTGTGAAATGGAGGTTCTCTCTTCTACTTCTGTCTTCAAGCTCTTCTAGTTTTATGTCATGTTCTTCTTTTACCACAGCAATTCTTCAGTTTTCTCCTGCAAAATCTTCTCTCCCTTTTGTAGTACTGCTAACTTGTCCACGTGTTTGCTCAGTATGTCCTCCATTTCCTCAATGTTTTTATCAGGTTTTTTATTTAATCTAGCAGGGAGTCCTCTATTCAGACCATCTCATTGTATAGCTTGTGCATTTTGCCACCAGGCTTTCTCTGTCAGCACTACACGTTTGGGGATGGTTTGGAGTGTCCATCTCGTTTCTAGTTTGCTGGGTCACACCACATGTTGTTATCTCCTTTTTCTCTGCCTTTTTGTTTAGTTGTTTCTTCTTTTTCTTATACATGAATGGCATTAAGTCCTTTCCCAGCCTAATATCCATCGGATGAATGGAGAAATGCAACTTTAAATCCTAAAATGATACTTTTCTTTTCATTACTAGTTGGGAACCAGCACCTTGTGGTTTCTTATTCAAACACCATGCTGGAAGTCTCAGTGCTTACCTGTTTTGAGCTATATTTGCTTGCTAGGTTGACATGTGATACACCACCTTACACAATTGGTGCTATTTTTATCATATGAACTCCAGGATGGCACAGAAGCATTTACATCAAGGCTTCTAAATAAAGCTAAAAGTAATTTTGCCATATACTTTAGGAGTAAGGAAACCCAACAATATCTCTATGGAAGAAGGTCTACTCTGGTTACAGATTATTAAGCAATGCTTGTCATTTTCCGACAACAAAAAGGAGTTTGTGATGGCTACAGGTAATTTACAATGGTGACCCCTTCTATTGAGGGATATCTTTATAATACTGAACATAAGGGAGTAAGGCAACGGATTAATGCTGACAACCTGTCACTGCTACTCTTTTCCATGCCTGAACATACAATATCTAAAGGTACAGTGGATAGGTATAACATTCTATACTACACAGTTACCTGTGATGAGTGCTGCCATGTAACAGAACCCAGGAATGATGCACTCTGTTATATATCTATGATTTATTTACAAAGAATGGTAAAAAGGTGACAACTTAGGACCCAAAGTCAAGTTTTAACTAGTAACAAGATGGACAGTCAACAAGACTACAAGTTGAAATACCACATTTGATTTGCTACCTAAGACATCGGCAGGCTGTGCTGGCATAGACAATAAAAATCCTGACAATGATTCAGGTGTCCTAGCTTTGATTATCAGTTACAGGAGCTAGTGTGTGAAGTATGCTATGGAGGTGGGGGTGTGGGGTGTGATAGGTTCCCTAACTTAAATGGACAACTGTGCCTGTATTAAGTAGTTGCTCCATCCATTGGGAGTGACGTGAGTGGGTGCACCTATGACTACTTACCATAGCAGGTAACCACAGAAGTCACTATTACAGCATGAGGAAGTTAGGAACATTGTCAATAGGACTGCAGACTGGCTAGATCACTAATCCCTAATTCTTGTCTTAAAGAGATTCAGTCAAGTCATCATGCTGCACAGTGAATGAATGGGCCATAGGACTCTCACCCTGGCAGGGGACTAAATGGGAGTGGCTGTCCGTAACCAGATGAACAAATGGCCTGATTGACAATAGGCAGGAAAGCTACTAACAATTCCTTCAGATGGGGGGATGATAGCCTATAATTTACATTGACAGCCTGCACATTACTGCAAATAAGCATTTTTTTATTTCAGTTTCACTTATTTATTTATCTTTTGTTAATCAGGTTAATCCCACTAGGCTAGTGGCCTCTTTTCAAGGGAGATCCAAGGTCATGCAAGGGGGCACCTTCTACTCCCCTACATGGCAGACTGTGTCTATAACACACAAGTCTAAGATCACACTAGAGTGGGAAAAGAGCAAATTCCTGGATCCCCACTGTACCACGATCCTGCACTGAAAAATCAGTTGGACTAGCTTTTTTTTTTTTTTTTTTTTTTTTTTCAATTTGGAAAGTTGCTGCTTCGGTGGGTTGAAGGGAACCCCTCCAGTTATATAAGTTAACTGCTAAGATGTTTTTTTAAAAAATATATATGTGTGTGACATTTATGATTGTCAGTGTTTATTTTTTTTTCAAATCTTTGTGATTCAGTGTAAAGTGTATTCAAATCTTTGTGATTCAAACTCATTTAGTTCTATGGGAGGCATTCAAAATTTTGATACTTCAAAAGTCTTTCATACACTCATGTGGAGATACATTGCTAAATAAAACCTGGCATAAGTGGTACTTTTATTAAACTTGGATTTACTTGCTTTGGACTTCATATAATATGGCACTTCCCACTTAAATATCAAAGTATTTCCACTGCTCCTTACAAATACACACTGTAATTTTCTAAAATGTCTATCTACCTATGTATAATATGCACACACACACACACACACACACACACACACACACACACACACACACACACAGATATTGATATATGATACCTAATACAGATTATATGACAATACACAGACGAATTAAGTCAGACAGAATCCCTTCCTCTGTAACTGCATATAAAGTACAGTGTAATAAGCTTGTTTAGGTAAACCTGCAAGAAATTGCAAAACAGAAGGGAAAAAGAATGCAAGTTTTTATATTCTTTTTCACAACAATTTGCGTAAACAACTGGATTTTATTCAAGCAGAGATAACAGCAGGGTTTGATGTAATACTATCCTGGCTTCAAAGTTCAGTTGACAAAGATGTACATGAAGTGATGGCAACTTACATAAAATGAGAGAAGAAATGTTGATTTGTAAATCAAATTTTAACTAAGTGTCTACAATTATTCCTAATAATGAAATGTGGGAGTACCATTCAACTGCTACTAAATCTGTACTTACTTATTTATTTATTGTATTTGTTAATGGGGGAAACTCCAGTTGAAAAGTTCCATTTTCAGTGGATTCTTAAGGAGATAATGTCAAATAAATACAGAGATAAAGCAAGGTGAAAAAATGTAAGTTATGTACTCATAATAACTATGCAGCCGTGCTGTACATTTTCATTCATTGTCGACGTATGGGTTACAGATCTGACCTCAGATCCAACTCAGCCACATTCTACAGACTTTGGATCCAACTCATGAGCTCCTCCCTCTACCCATAATGCCCCAGTCCATTCTCAATACCTCAGACTGAGTGTGTTGCTTTAAAAATGTGAATATATAATAGTATGAGAAGAGGGATAAAGCCAGGGCTCAAACCTGGAACTACAGTTTCTAAAGGTCTAGTAGGTCACTCCAGAAGATAACAGGAAGAGGGAAGTAGGGTGGGAGGTTGAGGAAGAACAAAAATGGACAACACAGATGCCTTGTTATGGTGAGTACATAACTTAAATATCTGATGTTGCCCTTTTCATTCTTCCTCAGTGTATGACACAGAGTTCCCGACTAGGTGAATCTTGGATGGCCCTCACAGAAAGATATTCTGGAGAACTGCTGAACCAAAAGCAGCCCTGCTTCTAGAAATTATGCCTAATTTGCAATGAGTAATAAAAGTATGACCATTAGACCAAATGGCTGCCGCACAAATATCATCAATGGAAGCTCTAGACCAGAAAGCAGATGAGGATGTCATGGATCTGGTTGAATGAGCCCTAGGTGGTTTTGGTAAGGAAATACCTTGTTGGGATAAATCCAGGAAATGCAATTTGTTATCCATCTAGCCAATGTAACCTTAAACATTTGGGAACCCAGTCAACCAGATGAAAAAGAAACAAACAGCTGGTCTGTTTTCCTGAAATCTTTTGTTCTGTGTAATCAGAATCCTAATTGTCTATGTACATCTAAAAGATGTAGCGTGTATTTACCTTTATTTGAAAATTTTGGAAAGAAGACTGGTAAATGAATGATTTGATATATGTTTGATTCAGATGACACTTTTGATAGAAAGGAAGGACTGGTTCATTCAGTAACACTGTCTTTATGAAAAATAATGTAAGGAACTTTTGATGATAGAGCCTGGAGTTTGGAAATCCGTTATGCAGAAGTGATAGCATCTAAAAAACCTGTTTTCCAAAATAGAAACTTTAAATCAGTTTTTGCTGAAGGATCAAAAGGCTGTTGAATTAAGCCTTGTATCATTACTGGCAAGTCCTAGAGAGATAAAGGATCTTTCACTGGGGGTCTGAGCAAGAAGGTACCTTTCAGAAAGGCCTTACATAACTTGGAAGCAGCCAGGCAAAAAACATTGTTACCTGAGTGAAAATTAGATATGGCTGCCAACTGTACTTTGACTGTCAAAAACCTAGCCCCTTCTTTAAAAAAAGAAGCCAAGAAGTCTAATACAGAAGAAAAATATGGGCAGTAAAGGGCTCAACATAATTTTTAGAGGTAAAAGAAAAAAATCTTTTCCACTTGCTCTTGTAAATCCTGTTAGTACAATCCTTCTGTGAGGACAAAAGAATGTCATGGACCATGGAAGAGAGCCTGGGCTGTCTAGCTTTCAACAGAATTGGAGAAACCATGTGGTTAGTCTGAGGGCTGGGATACGTGGATGTCTTATCCCCGAGGGATATGACAGAAGGTTTGGATTGAGGTCCAGTATCCAAGGAGGATAACAAAGATGAGACTGAAGGAAGGGGAACCAGACTTGGTGAGGCCAGAACAGGACAATGAGGAAAGCTGAGCTCTTCAACCTGTTGGCTTTCTGTAGGAACTTTGGATTCATAGATTCATAGATTCATAGATTAGTACTAAGCTAACTGCCCCTTATGATGCCGCCATTTTAAGCCCAGCCCCTCTCCCTTCTTAGACTCAAACCCTGCACTTGTGTGCAAACACCTAACAATTATTATACCCCACCCAGGGTGAAGGGGGTGAAAGGGTGTCAAGGAATTAGAGGTGCTGGAGGATAAGTGTAAAGGAGACTGGAGGGCCAAACATAGACGACAGCATCTCTTGGTGACTCCCCCTGATGTGGGATCAGAGTAAAGTACCTGCTGTATTTGTTGTTGTAGGGACAGGCAAAGAGATCACAGCAAGGTTTACCCCAATGGCAGAAAATTTCCTCTGTCACTGATTGTTTGAGAGACCACTTGCTCAGCATCAGAATGGACCTGCTTAGTTTTTCTGCTAGTACATTGGATTTCCCCAGAATATGCGTTGCTACTAGAAAGTGGTTGGAGGAGATTGCCCATGAAGCTTCTCGACACAGGTACTAAGATCACGTTCTGGCTTGTTTTCTGATATACCAGACTACAGACATGTTGTCGGTTTGAATTGCGTGGTCTATAGAGGGAGAACATCTTCAAATGCCTGCAATGCCAGAAGGACTGCTCTCATCTCTAGGACACTGGTATGTGAACTGGTCTCTCTGGAGAACTTACCTTGGACTGTCCCTCCCAAGTAATGCCCCCCCCCACCCCAGTCGACATGCATCAGTGATAACTGTGGCTATTGGGGGAGATAGATCAAAGGAGTCACCTCTGAAAATCTCATCCAAATGGATCAACCATTAAGGAAATCTCCGCATACCTGAGTAAGCCTGACCGGAAAGGAAAAAGGGTGTCAAAGAATAGAGTACTGAACAGCTAGAGTCCATTGCAGAATATGCATATAGTAATGTGCTAAAGGGACTAATACTATAGAAACCATGGAACCCAGAGCCTGAAGAATCAGTCTGGTGGGAGGAGTAGGATGAGAGATGATTTGTTGAACCTGGGACTTGATTGTGGCCACACGTTGCAGAAGTAGAAACAGTCTGATTTATAGTATTTATTTATTTTTTTATTTTTATTTATTTTACATTTGTTAACCGGGCTAGTCCAATTGGATATATTTCCATTTTCAGTGGAGGCTCGGGGAGAAAAGCTCCACAGTGACATTTAAAAGTTTATAATGCACAATTATAAGAGAAAAATTTAAGACAAAATAAGATGAGAGAGCAGTAATTACAAAGTTATACTATTTAAGCAAATACCATATTCAAAAGAAATTATTTACACAAAAATGAGTTAAAAATAATTAGAGAGCCTTGGCTAGAGAGAAGTATGCAAATTATGAAACACAAAAAAAAAAGAAACTTTGAAAGGAACAAGATACTCTTTTAAATTAAGATATGAGATGTTATTTACAATATGTTTGCAGTTTAATTCATCTCCTATTTGCAACAATAATTTCAGACAGTTACCGCTACTCAGGGGTAAGTAGTGATAAAAGGTAAGGGGAGACAGGATAGAGAAAAATGGCAAAACAGAATACAGACAATTAGTCAGGGTAACAGCAAGGGTATAACCAGTGAGTTTTAAGATGTTGCTTCAGCCTTTGCTTAAAGAGTGGGAAGGAGGGAAGTGCTGTTAGATCTGATGGCAACATGCTCCAATATTTTCCAGCAGTATTAGAAAACAAGGAGTCACCTGCCAAGTTATTAGACTTGCTAATGCTAGCTAGTAGTTTAGTAGAAGAGGTAAGGAATTGAGGTTTGCATAGGGGGTAATAAGGTTAGAGAGTATCGGTGTGTTGTTAGGTTGGTAGAATATCCTATGAACAATGGAAAGTTGGGAAAGTATCAAAATGTTTTTTAGTTCAAGCCAATCTAGCTGCTTTAGGTTCAGACAGTGGTGAGTTCTAAATGGGTTCCCAGTGGCAAACCTGGCAATATTATTATAGGAGTTAGTTAGTTTAGTGAGATTATTTTTCTTTAGGTTGGTATAAATGGGGGAAGTATAAAAAAGAGTGGAGATTAGATGGGAGTGGGCAATTGTAGTTCTGGCTGTTGGTGTTAAGAAGGGTTTTATTCTATATAGGGAGCCCAACTTTCTATTTACGGCTTTTATTGTGTTATTTATATGATTGTCAAATGTAAGGTTATTGTCAATTAAGACTCCTAATAGTTTTCAGTATTCAGATGAGCACCAATGAACTCCAGGCTCAGAAATGGCAACAGTTTTGATTTGGGCATGTTGACTACAATGCCTAAAGAGTGGCACATTTGGAGCAAATAGTCACTGGTCTGTTCTAGGAGATGCTTAGTTGGAGCAGTGAGAAGCCAGTCATCTAAGTATGGAAACACCAGGAATCCTTGCAGTTTCAAGTGAGCTGCTACCACTGCCATACACTATGGGTTGTACTGAGTCCAAATGGCAGGGCTCTGAACTGACAGTGACTAGCTCACAGCCAAAAGTGCAAATGTCGTCTGGATTGCCTGTCTATTTTGATGTGACAGTATGTATCCTGAAAATCGATTGAGCACATCCAATCATCCTTGTGTAAAAGAGGGAGAATGGACTGAACTGTGCCCATTAGGAATTTTGGCCTCCTCACATACTGGTTCAGTTTGCTTAGATCCAAAACAGGCCTCAAGTCCCTTATCTTTTTTGGCACTAAAAAGAACCTGGAGTAAGTTCTGAATCCTCTCTGGTCTTGTAGTACCTCCTGGATGACTTGTTTATTTTCTTGAGCTGCAGCTTCTCACTGACTGGGTGGAACATCAGGAAGCTTTTTCATTTTGCAAGGAGGCATTTGGAAAAATGGTATGAAATAACCTCTGGATATTATGTCTAGCAGCCAAGAATCTTTTGTTATAGTAGCCTAGGAGTCTGGGTAAAAGGACAAATGTCTTTCAACTGCCTCCAGAGTTGTGCAGTCAGGCAGCCCATCAGGAGCACTGAAAGGGTCTATCCAGGAAAGAATCTCAGAAGTCCTGATTTTGCAAACTTCCTCTGTTGTGCGGACAGCTTCTTCCATTCAAATTCCATCCTCTGCCTCTGAGGGAATTATCTCTGCAAGAGTCCTGGAAATATCTCTGAGATTTCTGGAACAACATTTTCTTGCACCCTCTGATTCCTTCAGAAAGATAGCTGAGAAAATCAAATCCCTGTGGCAGACAGGGTCTTTCTTTCATTCCTGCTCATGGCAAGAAAGCATTTCTTTCACAAAGGGGCCAAACACTAAAGTTCCATCAAAGGAGGCATTGATGAAAGAAGACTTGAAAGGCTCCACAAAATCACATAGCCACATCTAGGCATGTCTCCTGACGGCAATACCTGAACCGGCACCCCGTGAGGTACCTTCAGCTGCATGTGAAATTAGCCTCATAGATGCATTTGATATAGATAAAAGAATAGCCAGCTGGGAGGATGATGTCTTATAATCCTCTGGAGACAGACTATGCGAGAGACTTGGAGATTTCCTTAGTCAAATTTCTCTGTAGTCTTGTAAAGTGTGACAGACAGTTCACAAACCACAAGGCAAATGTCACTGATACAAATATGGGCTTTCAAAATTTGTCCAACACCCTAGACTCTCTGTTAGGAGGGTGCACAGAGGAGCTCTGTTCTACAAGCTCCTTCTTGGTGGCAGCTGCTACAACCATCACATCGACAGGGACACCTTTGCTCCGATGTGGTCTATCTTTCAGAGGGACTAAAATATTGTCTGGTCTATGAAGGATCAGTTCAACAGAGTCCGGTTCCTTCCATGCTTGGAGAGAGGCAGATAAGCAAATCAGCCAGGGAGTCACCCAAGATGTAGATGATCCAGAACCAAAAGCTTATAGGAATACTGACACCTCAGGAGATGGGTTATCTGAAGATCAACCACCATTTTACTTAAGGATTTCCAAGATATCTCCAAAGGAAACATCATCAGGTGGTGTTCTGGGGGACCCCTCTCCTTTTCCAAAGTCAGTATCTTCAGTGAGGGATTCCACAGGGGAAGCTATGCCTCCTTTTGTTCTCTTATGGTGAACCTCTTTAGTGGGATGTTCTGGAGAAGTGTCCGAAGAGAGGGGCTGTTTCTCTATGGGGACCATCTGGATGCTGCTTGGTACTGGCTATTCTTGACAGAGATCAGAGCTTGGAACCAAGGAGGTATAAGATGTAGGATTTGAAGAAGAATGAGAAATCATCTCTCTCAAATGAGAGAACACCCTCTCCACAACCTTGAGGGCTGATGGACCCAGTAAAGCCATGGTCAGCTGTACTGCAACTAAGAGTTCCAAAGTAATTAAGTCATGACTCTGTCCAAATCCATGTCTTGATGAGGGAACTGGACCCAAGCTATCTAACACCAAGGCAACTAGGGGCAAGGAAGGCTCCAACAACATTGGAGTCAATTCCAGCTTCACTGATCCATTACTGATTCTTTGGCTCTGAGATTCATTCCGATCCAAAGGAACAGGAGTGGAACTGTTCAAGGATACAGTTAGAATCAAAGATGTGATTCTTTTTGGCTCTGACACCGATATTCTCAGTACTCTCAGATTCTGGGGCTCTGAAACTGAGGGATGGATCAGAGAAGAAGAAACAATTGTGTGCAAGGTGGATGGAAGGCTCAAGGATCCAATGGTTGACAGAGCCAGAATAACCCCCATCTGGATATGAGCTCTCAGGAACTTCTTCATCATAAGTTCATAGGTATTTACTAGGCTAACGACCACAAAGGCCTTTTTAAGCATAGCCATGTATCCCAAAACTCTGACAAGTTCTGATACCCTTGATAAATGTAAGCATGGGCTTGGGAGATGAACCATTTACAGGTTACATCTGTTCATTAGAGACACAGGTGCCAAACCACAGATGAATTCCTGGCATCCCACCTAATTCTGATTCAGAGAGACTCCTTGATAACCTGATGGATGAAGTGGTCAGCTGAGGTCTGGAGTGCTGTCTCATGGTTTGTATAAGAGGAGAGTGGAAGTGAGGAGATACTGGATCTAATATAAACTCGGGTGAACAAGTTCTCTGCAAGTCAGGTATAATCAAAATTGGTCCAAAAGTTTCAGATCTGAGGGCTGCAAAGAAGGGGTACAAGATATCACTGTCAGATCTAAAGTCTTAGGATCCTTAGATTTCTTCAAAGCTAAATATCATTGTATCTTTAGCAGAGGCTTCAAGGATGGCAAAATCTTTGGTGACTTTGGCAGAGATCTTTGCCTGTGCTCCAAAGGAGCCTTTGATGATTTACTGGGGGTTTGAACCCCGAAGAAGAAGAAAGATGATTGTGGTAAGAAGCCCTTAAGGACAAGTGTGTTACGCCTGTGTGACAACCGTGTCCTGGCCCAGCAATCAAGGAGCCTCAATCCTCACCACTAACACCAGGGAAGTCATCTCCTATTAGAGAAAAGGATAACTGATACACACAGTAAAGTACAATTTCTCTTAAATGCATACAAAGATCACAGTCAGTCTGGGGTTGGTTGCTCCCTTGCTCACCAGATCCCCAATAAGACTCCCCACTGACACAGCTATAGAGTCCAGGTCTCAGCCTAGCTGGGCAAGTGAGAACCTCCAGTACCCTCTCTGTCCAACCAGTGCTTCGTGTCCCTGCCAAGTTCATAGTTCATAGTTCATAGATTAGTACTAGGCTAACTACCCTTGTGGGCCATTTCAAGCCCCCAGCCCCCCATGTGAGAATCAAATCATCTTGTGTCTTGTGTGTAAAAGGTAAACACCTTAACCATTATGCCATCCTCCCACCCCAAGTAGCTGACACAACACACACACACTTTGAGATAAGTACTTATACAACTTCACAGACACTCCTGGGAAAGGCTGACACAGACTCTCGAGCTGTGCCCTTTACCCAGACCATACGGTAGTAATCCCTGCCACCACCCAGCTAATAATATCAGCTACAAAAGGCCCTTAAAAGGGTGTCCAATTATTACTGTGCAATATTATTATCCAATGGTTGTATGACTAATAGTCAAGGCTTACTTTAGAGTGGCCTATTACAATAACCTCTATAAACATACAATGTACTCTAGAGCTTATCTCTACACAAACCAGCCACAGGTAGAAGGTTTTAAAATATTTAATAATAAATAATTAAAACACAAGACAAAACTACTACACCACAGAGATATCTAAGAGTTCACAGATCACACAGAAACTTAAAATAATACAGTAGGACAGGTCTGATTTCAAAGAAAAAAGACATAATTAATCTTTACTACCTTTAATTATTCCTACAAGAAATCACAGTGCTAAAACTTACATGTGAGCATAAGGCAGAGTGCTGATAAGTTGGATATCCATGATCAAAACGCTTCCAGTCTCTTGTGAGAAAATAGTATTTAAACATTACTAACAAACATGTCTCTAAGGCTCTCCCAAATTACATCATTTGTGACACTTAGGTTTTCCCAGTATTCACATTGCATCATCTTAACACCTGGTCTGAGTTCTCAGGCCACAAACTGCATTATTTAGCAATCTAACACCTGCTCAGAAACTTACAACAATAGAAGACATTTCACATGTATATTCTAACAGAAACTAGAGCAATAAAGCATATTCAACATCTAAATTCTGGTCATAAACTTTAGCCTTAAAACAATGGGCATGAAACCTTCATCCAGATGCACTGGAGATGAATTCTAACATGAAAGGGTCACAACATGCTTCACTTGGCCAGTAGAGTGCAATGTTGTCACATAATTTGCAGTTCCATATTTCACAGTGTTTTTTTACACTCAAAAAAACATGCCTGTATTTTACATTTATTTACAAATGCCAGAATTATATATCAAATTCTATTTGACTAGGCTGGCAGCCTTCGCCCATCTCTCCCCAATCGTCACATCCCCCCCCCCCCGGGGAACTCAAGCTTGTTTTTCAAGTGTCCCTTGAGAAATGTCGCTTGAGAGTGTCAGGTCTATCTGAGTATACCTCACCCCATTCCCTGTCTTGAGAGACTATCTGCAATGGCATTGCTTCTCCCACTGCAGTGCTGCACTGACATATCATATGCTTGCAACCCCAGACTCCATCTTAGCAACTTGTCATTTTGCTGACTGGCTCTGTTTAACCATGT
This sequence comes from Protopterus annectens, assembly GCF_019279795.1. NCBI lineage: Eukaryota > Metazoa > Chordata > Ceratodontiformes > Protopteridae > Protopterus > Protopterus annectens. The sequence continues at coordinate 735,940,937 of NC_056739.1, forward strand.
TAGAGGGTTGTGATCTGCCATCACAGTGAATTTTCTTCTATACAAATAAGGCTGAAGTTTTTATAGAGCCCACACTATGGCTAGACATTCCTTTTCTACCACTACATAGCATTCCTCCTGGGTTGGAGCCTACAACTGAGATAAACCACTGGATGCTCTTCTCCCTCTGAAGAAATCTGGCTAAGTAAAGCCCCCACCCCATAGTTTGAAGCATCCACCTGCACAACAAATTCTTTGCTATAGTCTGGACTGGCTAACACAGGGGATCCTCTCAAAGCTTCCTTAAGTTCTGAAATGCCTGCTCACATGCTGGAGTCCACACTACCTTATCTGGCCTGTTCTTCCTTGCCATGTCTGTGAGGGGAGCAGCTATGGTACTATAATTGGGAATGAACTTTCTGCAGTACCTTGCTGTCCCTAAGAATACCCTCACCTGCTTTTTGGTAATAGGTGCAGGCCATGCCTGAATGGCTTCCACTTTGGCAGCTTCTGGCTTTATCGTACCACTCCCCACTCTATGTCCTAGGTAGGAGACCTCTTCCATACCCACCTGACATTTGCTCGGCTTAATGGACAACCCTACCCTCTGTAGTCTGCCCAGCACCTCCCTGACATGCTGAAGGTACTCTTGCCAGGAATGGCTGTAGATAGCAATATCATCCATGTATGCAAGGGCAAACCCTCCTGCTGCTGCTAAGATATGATCTACCAGCATCTGGAAAGTCGCTGGGGCATTCTTCATCCCAAAGGGCATCTTTTTGAACTCATACAAGCCAAAAGGAGTCACAAAGGCTGACTTCTCCCTAGCACTGGAAGTCAAGGGCACCTGCCAGTAACTCTTAGTAAGATCAATGGTTGTAAGATACTTAGCCCCACCCAGCTGCTCTAGGGCTTCATCTGTCCTAGGCATGGGGTAAGCATCCGACTCTGTGTGACTATTTAATTTCCTGTAATCCACACAGAACCTGGTGCTGCCATCCTTCTTTGGCACCAGTACTACTGGGGAGGCCCAGGGACTGTTGGACTCCTGAATCACCCCTAGTTCCAACATCTCCTGTACTTCTTCCCTCAGAGTCTGTTTGATTCTCTCAGGCACCCTATAAGGGGCCTGCCTGATAGGCCATTGGGGTCCTGTATCCACCTGGTGCTGCACCATGTGGGTGCTCCCTGGTTTCCCTGTGAACATGCCCCCAAACTCCTGCAACACTGCTCAGATTTCTCGAACCTGGGTAGGAGATAGCTGCTGGGACATTGCTACCCCTTCCACCGAGGTGTCAGCCCGAACCTCACTGAGGAGATCAGTCACAAGATCTTTCTCAGACTCCTCCTGCAATCCACTGCAAATGCTCAGCACAAGGACCTCCCTATCATGGTAAGGTTTCATCATGTTAACATGGTACAATTTGTGCCCCTGCCATCTGCCTAGCACTTCCACCATGTAGTTAACATCACTTACCTTTCTTACCACCTTGTAGGGTCTCTCCCAAGCTGCTTGCAACTTGTTGTGTCTGACAGGAATGAGAATCATCACCTGCTGCCCTACAGCATACTCTCTAGCTCAAGCATTCCTGTCATACCACACCATTTTCTGTTGCTGGGCTTCTGCCAGGTTCTCCTGGGCCAGGCCCAGAAGTTCCCTGAGCCTTGTCCTGAGGTTCAGGACATATGCCACAACAGACTCCTTGTGAGACTCACACTCACCTTCCCACTCATCTCGAATTAATCTAGACGTCCCCTCACCCTATGCCCATACAGCAACTCAAAGGGTGAAAAAACAGTAGATTCCTGGGGAACCTCTCTGTAAGCAAACAACAGATGAGGCAAATATTTGTCCCACTCTCTCTTAAACTAATCTGCAAATGCCTGTAGCATGGACTTGATTGTAGAGTTTAACCTCTCAACAAGACCATTAATCTGGGGGTGGTAGGGGTGGTCTTCATCTGCTTCACCCCACAGGACTTCCACAGACAAGCCATCAAGTCTGACATAAAATTGGCACCTCTGTCAGACAGTATTTCCTTTGGGAAACCTACCCTGCTGAAAATCTCTAGCAAAGCATTTGTCACCTTCTCTGCCTCAATGGAGGACAAAGCCACTGCCTCATGGTATCGTGTAGCATATCCAAAAACACGAATAGAATCAGCAGAATACACACCACAACAGCCAATACTTCACCAGTAAAATGTTCTTTTTCACCTTCAAGGATTACAATTTACTTGATCAAGGTACAACAGTTATATACCATTTGATCAATCAATTAAACAATTACAAATTTAATTCAATACATATAAATAATTTTTGACTACTAATGAATACATTATTACATATATAATCAATAAATAAATATAAATAAATAAATCAATTCATATAATGTAACATTTTTAAATATTTTAAATATTTCTTTTTAATATATATAAATATTTTATTTATGTTTTTAAGTACCCAATTCCTGATTCAAACCATAAGGTTTTAGTGTATTAAATTTCAATATCATCCTGGTTTCCAACTCTAATAGTTTATTAATAAGATCATCTCCCCTTGAAATGAAAGGTTTCCCTAATATACTAAATTTTAAACTATGAGTGTCAATAAACTGGACTAGATAAATTTGAACTTCTTATATCTTTTAAATGTTCCAAAATCCTGATTCTAACCATCCTTTTAGTTTGTCCCATGTACCAAATATCGGTACAAGAGCAACCCAAAATATACACTACACTAGTGGACTTGCAATTAAAAAAATGCTTAGAAATATGACGTCTATCATGTAGCATAATCTACAATCACTAAGCTATACTTTTTCCCTGTGGAACTTGAGGTACTCAGAGGACCCACAATATTCATAGCTACCCTCTGAAATGGCTCCTCAATCACAGACAAAGGCATCAAAGGAGCTCTCACCTTGTCTCCTGCATTGCCTGCCTTTTGGCACTGCTCACAGGTCCTGCAGTACCCTGTTACATCTCTGGAAATTCCAGTCCAATAGGAGTTTTGCATAATATGCCTCTTTGTATGTTTTATGCCCATATGACCTGCAAAGGGAATATCATGGGCTATGGCTAGAAGCGCCAGATGGTAAGTTCTAGGCACTACCAACTGCTGTACTGTCTCACCTTCTAGCCCTCCCTCAGGGGTCCACTCTCTGTACAGCAACCCTTTGCTCCAGTATATAGATTCTCCTTTCCCTTGAGAATCAGGTGCCTCCCTAGCTACCTGCCTCAGGCCTTGCAATGTAGGGTCTGAGAGCTGTGCCTGTCTCAACTCCCTCCTTGTAACCCTTCCCAGCTCCCCTTCCACAGGAAGTCTGGCATCCTCTGACAGTGGTGCCTCACTGTCAGCCTGGGTACTACTACTCACCTCTACCTTTGCAGTTACCCTGTCCAAGGGAACATCAGTACCCACAAGCAGCTGTGGCTCACATCCAGTCTTACTGCTACAGCGTAGCTCACTCCCTGAAGTAACCACCTCAGCAGTCCTGGCTGCAAGTATTCAGTCTGTCTGGGTCTCCCCCAGGTTACCAGACCCACATGCTTGTCTCCTAGCCTCACTGCATGTAACTGCATAAGTACATAGTATTGCCTCATCCAAATCCTTCCCTCTTAGAACATATGCAGGATGGTAGTTCCATACCTCTGTTGTCTCAAGACAACCCACTGTTGGCATTTTGTTTTTCCCACTTACTGGCTCCCTCATCTTTGGTTCCCCACCTTGCCTCCGTGTACACCTGTATGTCACATGGCCCCACTGGATGCATTCAAATATTTTAGCCCTAGCTCTTGGATGTGTACCTGGACTAGTGGCTTCCCCTGCTACTGGTGGATTCTGTTGGGACAGTCTGTGCTGCCACCATGGGTTCCTTTAGTCCCATGAGCAGTACTGGGGGTCCCTTTCCTGTGCAGGGCTGTCCTGCTTGCTAGGTATAGGCCTTCCTTCTTCCCCAACTCCTCTGAAGTAGCACACTGTTTATCAGCTAACCAGGTCCTCATGTCCTCAGGCAAAGTGCTAAGGGCTTGTTCCCTTACCAAAAGGTCTGCCAGCCCTTCAAAAGTGGTGACCTGACATCCACTCACCCAGCTATGAAAATAAGTGCTCAGTTCAACAACACATTCACATACATTTTCATCTGCCTTACGTCTATGCTCACAAAACTTTTTCCTATACATTTCAGGTGTTAGCTTAAAACATTCTAATAAATGTCTTTTTACAGCAGTATAATCAAAACAGTCAGTGTCATGCATTTATGCTAAAGAAGTTACAGCTTTACCATGGAGTAAAGGGGTCAGGAACAGTACCCAGAGCCTTTGGTCAACTTCATACTGTTTACATACCCGCTCAAACATATGAATGAAGCTATCAAAATTATCCCCCTCTTTAAACTGTGGAAGAAATTTACTGACCTTTTGTGCATCTGGGGTCTGGTTACTTCCTTCCCCATTACCTCCATGACTCTGGCGAAGAGTCAGCATTTCCCTCTCATGCTTTCTCTGCCATTCCTGTTCTTCAGCTTCTAGGCTCCTCATTCTCTCAGCTGCTTCTAGTTCCATATGCCTGGCCTCCAACTCAAGTCTCCGCAGCTCCAGCTGGATTTTTAAGTCCACTGCAGAAAGGTTGAGCTGTCCATTCTCCAAGGATATTGTATCTCCACTGTCAGTCTGATTGTCCTCCAGGCTGCTGTTTTCTGATACAACTGTAACCAAGGCTGAAATCAGGTCTGCCTTAGTCAGGTTTCCATGCACCAGCCCCCTAGCCTGGCACATCTCCGCCAGCTGGCTCCTTGTCAGCTTTCCATACTCTTCTGCTGACATGCTGCCTGCTCACCCTGACTAACACTAAGGTAACAAATGAATAAAACAATTGTGATCTGAACTCTGAGTATACACTGAGTGGCTGTTTTAGAGTATAAAACACTTTTAGAGATCACTGTACATAAGCTACAGGAATTCGCTCTACCAACACCACTACAAGCCAATTAGTATGTGAAGTAGATTCCACCACTGCCAAACACTTGTAATGACTGTGCCCTGGCCCAGCAATCAAGGAGCCTCAATCCTCACCACTAACACCAGGGAGGTCATCTCCTAGAAGAGAAAAGGATAACTAATACACACAGTAAAGTACAATTTCCCTTACGTGAACACAGAGATCACAGTCAGTCTGGATCTGGTTGCTGCCTTGCTCACCAGGTCCCCAATAAGACTCCCCACTGGCACAGCTATAGGGTCCAGATCTCAGCCTAGCTGGTCAAGCTAGAACCACCAGTACCCTCTCTGTCCAACCAGTGCTTTGTGTCCCTGCCAAGTAGCTGACACAACACACACACACTTTGAGATAAGTATTTATATAACTTCACAGACACTCCTGGGAAAGGTTGACACAGATTCTCCAGCTGTGCACCTTTATCCAGACCATATGGTAGTAATCCCTGCCACCACCCAGCTAATAATATCAGCTACAAAAGGCCCTTAAAAGGGTGTCCAATTATTACTGTACAATATTATTATCCAATGGTAATATGACTAACAGTCAAGGCTTACTTTACAGTGGCCTATTACAATAACCTCTATAAATATGCAATGTACTCTAGAGCTTATCTCTACATAAGCCAGCCACAGGTAGAAGGTTTTAAAAATATTTAATAATAAATAATTAAAACACAAGACAAAAGTACTACACCACAGAGATGTCTAAGAGTTCACAGAAACTTAAAATAATACTGTAGGACAGGTCTGATTTCAAAGAAAAAATACATAATTAATCTTTACTAGCTTTAACTATTCCTACAAGAAATCACAGTGCTAAAACTTATATGTGAGCATAAAGCAGAGTGCTGACAAGTTGGATATTTAAGATCAAAATGCTTCCAATCTCTTGTGAGAACATCGTATTTAAACATTACTAACAAACATGTCTCTAAGGCCCTCCCAAATTACATCATTTTTGACACTTAGGTTTTCCCAGTATTCATATTGCATCATCTTAACACCTGGTCTGAGGTCTCAGGCCACAAACTGCATTATTTAGCAATCCAACACCTGCTCAGAAATTACAACAATAGAAGACATTTCACATGTATATTCTAACAGAAACTAGAGCAATAAAGCACATTCCACATCAAAATTCTGATCATAAACTTTAGCCTTAAAACAATGGGCATGAAACCTTCATCCAGCCGCACTGGAGCTGAATTCTAACATGAAAGGGTCACAACATGTTTCACTTGGCCAGTAGAGTGCAATGTTGTCACATATTTTGCAGTTCCACATTTCACAGTGTTCTTTTACACTCAAGAAAACATGCCTGTATTTTACATTTATTTACAAATGCCAGAATTATATATCAAATTGTATTTGACTAGGCTGGCAGCCTTTGCCCATCTCTCCCCAATCGTCACAGCCTGTCAGATATAGCTCTAGAATTAAATCCTGTGAAATGGTACAGTTTGCACCCAAATGCACTGCTCCTAGGCAATAAATGCACTCCCTGTGGGTATCCACGTTCAGGATTCCCACAGGTAGTGCATTTTTTGAAACCTGTAGGTTTTCAGCCATGACACTAAAGGTAAAGTATAGCAGATATACAGGAAGACAATTACCAGCAATGGTAATAAGGAATACTTACCCAGTAAATAGGGTAGGTGAGAAGAAATAGAATAGAAAGCATACTAACAATGGTACGTAAAAAAATGACTTATTTAAAGTAGGAAAGCCTAAAGGAGAAAATCCTGAAAACTAGAGGGAGGTAAAGAATGGGAAATATAAAGAAAAAGATATATGGATAAGTTTTAAGACCAAGACAGCTATTATTCCTGCTGCCAATTCCCACCTAATCTCCACTTTACTCTACGCCTCTCCTATACTTACCTGCCTTAGACAAACAGACCTAAACAAGCTCAAGGCTTGCCTCAATAAAATTGCTAAGTTTGCCTCTGGTGCATCTTATCGTAGCCACCACTGTTTATAAACTTAGAGAACTAGACTGGCTTGAACTCCCTCAACTTCTTCACCTGAATCAACTCTCCCTTGCCCGCAAGTTAATAAACCATCCTCTTAAAGTCCCATCTTTTAAAAACCTTCTCCAGTCCTACTGTTCCACTAGACATCTACAGTCCAGCAGCAAAAATCTACTTCTAGTGACCAAACCCAAGAACTCAGCGGGAGAAGCACTATTCTCCTGTGTCACATCCAGATTATGGAACCCCCCCCCCCATAACCACACTACCATCTTGCAATCACTTCAAGACTACACTAAAAAAATCACTTAAAAAGTCTCTGGTTATGTTCATGCACCAACCCTGACTAGTAACCCTTCTTTTACCTCCCCTTCCTCTCCCCTCTCCTAGCCACCATGCCTCACACCATCTGATCATTGCATTCCTTCCTCTGCAGGCTATAGTTCACCCTTTACTCTCCCCTTCCCTCTTCACTCAATCTCTAAGACCTGTTATAATATGCTTAACTACCTCACTTCATCTCATCTCTAAATACATACCCAACTGACTTACACCTAGCTTCCTCTCACTACCACATGTACTACTCACTCACTCTCCTCTCTTACTCCTCTATCTTCCCCTTCCATCCCATTAGCCTTTCTAGCTTGTTCCACCTTCATGTGGAGCTTCTTCTTTATATCTGCTAGAGTTTAGTGCAATATTTGCATATAAGATTTAGGTATATGAGTTTAGAACAGTATCTGAGCTTAGTACTATCTGTGTATACACCCTACCTTTATTCTTAGCCGTTAGCAAGATATTGGTATATCTGTTCATTATTATGTTTCATATTGTATGTATAGCTAATGTTTGCTGCAGTATGTATTATTTGCTAATGTATGTATATTCAATTGTTCTTCATGTACTCTGCTGCTCATTTATTGTTTGGTGGAGCTTTTCGCCCTGTGCCTTCATTGAAAAAGGACCTGTGTCCAGTTGGAATTTCCCAGTAAACAAATGTAAATAAAAAAAAAAATAAATAAACATTTACAGCTATCTAAAAGCGTAAATTAACTCTGTGAGAGAGGATCCATGTCCGTGCGAGATGGTGGCAAACAAGATCTGAGGTATTGAGGATGGAGTAGAGTATTATGGATAGCGGGAGGAGGTACAGAGTTTGGATCCAAAGTCTATAGAATGCAGTCAAGTCCAATCCAAGGACAGATCCATAACCCATATGTTGAGGAAGAATGAAAAGGACAACATTGGATCAAAACATATATAGTACATTTAATACAGGATGCTGCACATACAATTAATGGTAGTTATATAAATGGTTCTACTCCAAGCGCTCAAAACCACTGTCTCAAAACAAGGTACTTGAGCTCCCTGTAGCTCATGTAGACTATCTCTTGCATTCAAACTTGAATATTGGCACGAGGAAGCAGCTACCACACCTTATCTGAACACATAATTCAGTATGAGTGAGGTGAGTGCATCAGCCATGGAGGGTAAGTGGAAGGGGATTTAGACTTAGGACATGGGAGGGTAGTTTTAGTGTTAAGGAGGGGAGTTTTATGGTTAGGGAGTGGGGGGTTAAGGTTAGGGTCCAGGAAGGGTGCTTTAGGTTTAGGAAGTGGAAGGGTAGTTTTAGCATTAGGGTGTGGGAGGGGAGATTTAGCATTAGGGAGTGGGAGGGAAGATTTAGGGTTTGAGATCGGGATAAGTGCTTTAATTTTAGGAGGTGGACAGGTAGTTTTAGCATTAGAGAGTGGGAAGGCAGTTTTAGGTTTAGAGATCGGGAAGGGTGCTTTAGGTTTAGGAAGTGGAAGGGTAGTTTTAGCATTAGGGAGTGGGTGGAGAGTTTTAGAGTTAAAGATCGGGAAGGGTGTTTTAAGTTTAGGAAGTGGAAGAGTAGTTTTAGCATTAGGGAGCAGGAGGGGAGTCTTAGGGTTAGGGATCAGGAAGGGTGCTTTAGATTTAGGAAGAGGAAATAGAATTTAGGGTTAGGGAGTGGGAAGTGAGTTTTAGGTATGAGAAGAGAGGAATGAGGTTAGGAACTGGGTGGGAGTTTTGGGGTTACAGTTAGGCCTCTAATAGGGCCACAGAATATTACAGGGTCAGGTGCTGGAAGAGCTAAATAGTTACTGAAGATTGGGCAAGTGGGAGTTTGAGCACTTACTTATTTCCAGCAAGTTTGTTGCAAGCTTCTAGTTCTAGTATACAAGCACTCGTAGTAGCATATATATCTATATATATATATATATATATATATATATATATATATATATATATATATATACATACACACACACATATACATATATGTATTATATACACACACACACACACACACACACACACACACACACACACACACACACACACACACACACACACACACACACACACACACACGTATATACACATACATACAAACACCATCCAGTGCTGCAGTCAGTTTTTACCATATTTATAATGAAGACTGGACAGTACATAATATAAAAAATAAAAACTAGGAGCAGAATAGAGTACTTTCAAGAATAAAACTGAAATGAAAATGGAAAACAATACTGTAAAATATGAGAGAAATAGAGAGAGGAAACAAAAAGACGTAGATAATAATATAGATTCAGTTATGCACTACAGAGTGACTTAAAAAGTTGTAGAAAAAGTTATTAAATCTAGCAGATTAGATGGGGGAACTGAGAAGTACGATTTCTTATTTAGGATATTTAGCCGCAGGTGTTGTGAAACTACTGTGATGTGTGACTACATTGTTGGCTTGCTGACCCTCCCCCCCAATGTAAATTAAACTTTGGCAGCTCTTCTTAGTCTCATCTCATTTGCTCATTCTACTAGGCACTGAAAGTTCAAACTGGGAAAACCATCTCTTCACTCTTAAAGCTTGAGTTAGCCTATGTTTCATATCATTCCAATTACTTAGTCATGCTGCAATATTCAGAGTATTAATCCCCTTTTTCCATCTTACTTTAACATATGTAATATCCAAGACTAGACTGCCAATCAATGGAGAGTCTATGAATTGCTTTTCAGGAATCGTCTTGGAATTAGTTATTCTATTTTGCTGCTAGTGAGAGAAGGAGCAGAGAGTCTGTATTTCCTAGCCGCCCTAGAGGTTGTCAATGGAAAGCCTGAAAACGCTTCTTAGAAGTCAGCTTACCATTAGTGCTACTGGTTTGCTCCTGTTGAGAGAAACAGCAGATGGGCATTGATTCCTGTTGGTCTCTGTTTGGGCTGTGTGTATGGGACTTAGTTGTCCAGTTTTATCTGATTTAATTCATACCAATAATTTAGCTTTTGTTACAGAAACATGGCTCAGTGATAATTGTGGTCTTTAGTTGCTCAGGGGTTAGTGTTGCAATCATTTGTCTTGATACTTTAAATTTTAGCCACAGTAAGACTGGTTCTACCAAATCTTCTGAATTTGCTTTTGGTCATGGTTCTTTTTTGGGTGCCTTGTTGTTTGCTGTCCTCCAGGCAACTATAAACCATTTTTACAAGAAATGGTAAATTTTCTTTTATCTCATGTTTCAACTTATCCAAGTTGGCCAGTAGTTGGTTACTTTAATATTAGACTGGATGAAGCCTCAGTAGCTTTTTTCAAAGATATGAATAACTGTGGGGCGGCACAGTGGTGCAGCCCTTAGCTTTGTTGCCTCACAGCAAGAGGTTCTCCTGTTCAATTCTTGGCTGGGATACCTTCTACGCAGAGTCTGCATGTCCTCTCTGTCTTTGTGTGGATTTCCTCCGAGTGCTCCGGTTTCCTCCCACATTCCAAAGGCATACAGTAGGTGGATTGGGCACTCTAAATTGGCCCTATATGTCAGTGTGTGCGAGTGTGTTGTCACCCTCTGGTGAGGAGGGCTGGGTGCCGGGCTTGCAGCCCAACCCCATAAAACCATAACCACTATAGAAACAATGAGTGCTGGAGAGCAGTCGTTGCTCGATGTGCTGAATAGCACGAACGGAATGGAAAGAGACGAACAGCTTTGACTTTAAGCAGCATACTGACTCACCTACACATTTTCTAGAACACATTTTGGACCTTGTTCTTCAAACTGATGTTCCTAATTGATGTTCCTAATTCTGGCCTTGATATTAGTCCAGATACCTGGTATGATCACTTTACTTTTAGCTTCAGTATTGCTTTTCCTGCTTCTTATCTCCCTGGGGTATCTCTGACCTCCTCTCAAAATACTTTGACTGTTTCTTTTGACTCGTTTATTTCTATTTATTCATTTCCAGTAACTATGCCTACTAATCTTGAAGAATTTGTTTTTACTTTGTTAATGCGTTCTTGTAACTCAGTTGCTCCAGCCAAGTTCCACAAGAACCGTGGTTTAACTCATCTCTTCATTTGTTAGGAAAAACTGGCCACAAGCTTAAACTTAAGTGGCATCAAACTGGCATGTTAGAGGATGGGAGATAGGCCAAGCTAATACTACAGAAATTCGAACATTAAAACAAAAAACTCTTTATAAAAGATTTTAAATTAAAAACTGAAAAAAGAGAATACAGCAGGAACAAAAAAATGCTATATGCTTTGCTTGTGTGTATGATAGTTATGAAGGTGTAAATTTTAGACAACCCATAATAACAGGAGGAGATATTTAAATATTTTGTTTGAAGTGTTTGTCTCTACAGCCTTTGTACGTTTATCATAATAAAATGTTTGGTGTGTTTTTAGAGATGTTAGAGGATAAACTTGCTACTGATTATCATTTTATTATCTTTCTTAACTTTGTTATTCTTAATCAGATTATCTTTCTAAACATATTGCTGTGTCTCCAATCATCCAGCTGCATTATTTAATACAGTGGATAGTAGCTCTAATCTTATTTGCCTTAACAACAGGCAGTCTTTCTCTGCTGAAAAATGTGAATTAGCTGCTCATTACTTTTCTACTAAAATTGCTGTTATTAGATTTTCTTTATCTAACTCTATTTCTTTTTCCAGTACTCGTCAAAGGGAGGAATCTCTACATCTTATTTGGGAAGAGTCTGCCTTTCCTGACATTACTGACCTGTTTTCTTTGATCTCCAGTATGAGTAATACTACTTGCACTTTGGACCCATGTGCATGTCGGTTTGTAGTGGCATCCCTAGAGGCCATTAGTCCACTTACGTAAGAGATCATTACCACTACTCTTAGGATTGGAGTGTTCCCCACTAGTTTGAAATAGGCATTGTTGATTCCAGTCCTTAAAATGTTTGGTTTAGATTCAACTCATTTTGATAATTACTGTCCTATCTCTAACCTCCCATTTTTGGGGTAGATCCATTCCGGTCAGGATTTAGGACAAGACACAGTACTCAGCCAGCTCTTACTAGAGTTTTTAACAGCCTCCTAGTTGTGAGAGATCAGTATTACTATGCTTTATTAGTCATGTTAGATATCTCAATAGCATTTAACATGGTGGACCATTCTATTCTTTTAGATCAATTAGAGCATTATTATGGTCTTTCTAGTACTGTCCTAGATTGGTTTCCTTCCCGCCTATCAGGAAATACCCAGAAGGCTGGTTCATGGCTAAATTATTCTGCCTGCCTTCTAGTCTGTGGGGTTCCACAAAGTTCTATTCTTGGTCCACTATTGTTTACCATCTACGCATTGCCGCTAGGAGATGTTATCCATTTTAGAGGTCTGCGACATCATTATTACACTGACAACAGAAAGTTGCAGCTCTCATTTCCACAGGATTTTGTGTTTTTCCTCATTTCCTTTTCCTATGCCCTGGAATTTATCCATAATTGGATTGTCAATAATACACTTAAGCTCAATGCCTCTAAAACAGTAGCAATGATGATCTGTGCTACTCTGAAAAACTTTTCCCTTTTGGTTTTGTCACCTGATATTTTTACCATGGTGACAAACTGAATTTTGTGTCTAAGTTGCATGATCTTGGTGTGATTCTTGATGTTAGACTGACACTTAAGGACCACATTTCAGCTGTTGTCAAATCTTTGTTTCCGTCTCTGGAATAACACCTTCATCAAGCACCTCATGCCTCCCAGTGACCTTCCTACTGTGGTCCATGCTTTGATATCTTCTCACTTGGCTTACTATAATGCTTTACTTGTTGGCCTACCAGATTCTGAGATTGCTCGTTTACAACTAGTGCAAAATTCCGCAGCCGGTTTACCTTCTGGTGTTTCAAAATGCTATCATCACTTCTGTCCTCAAATTCTAAATTGGCTTCCATTAACATATTGTATAAGTTATAAGATTCTTATTATGCTCCTCCTTTCACTTCCTAATCTTGAGCACTTTACTTGAACAACCTTTTACAAATTTATAATCTTTCACATTTACTTCCTTCCAGTTCACAAAAACCTTTTGTTGTACCATTGTACAGCTTGTATTCTTCTGATTGTTGTTCATTTAGCTACAGAGGTCCTGTCTTATGGAATTATCTTCCTGGTTTGCTTTGGGGAATACCAACTATTGCAGGCTTTATGACATGCTCTGAAAAGATAAACCATTTGATGTTGGATACTCATGAATGCTTATATTATTGCTATGTTTATTTGGTTTTATGTTACAGTACATTAACTATCCTGATTTGTACAGTGCTTGGACTCAGTCTCCTAAATAAACTTGAACTTGACTGCTACAGCTCTGTTGAGAACGTCTTTGGTACCTTTGTGCAGCTTGGCTTTCTGTTGCATCCAGCTGCTGTAGGTTCTGTCCAGGGTATCTACCAAAAGCAAACTACGTACTGAACCTATCAACATCTGGGTTAATATTACTTCTCAGAAAGCAGCTTGGGACTAGTGCTACTCTTTGTTTCTGGTGAGAAAAAGAACAAAGGATCATTTATTCCTAGCTGTATGCAGCTATGATAAGACCAGCACTATCTCCACTACCAGACACATAGCATCTCCAGTAATCAACTCTAACTCTCTTAGATGCTACTCCCCCTTCAGCCACACTAGTAAACACCTAGAACCATGGATTTGCCTTTCCAATCATCTCTGTAGCCAACTTGACTGAAATGGACATTTCGAGACAAAGTAGCAATTGTACCACGTTTACTGACAATCAACTGCTACTTAAACAAACTGACACAGTCTGTGAGAGATGTTGTTATATAATGTTTTAGAGGCAAACCTCTCACATAAAGTCACGACAAATAACATGCAGATTGTCAGTACCACACAGCATTCCACTAAACCAATCACCCACATTTTAGATCAAACATACAGACCTACATATGCTGAGTCTCATAAAAGTAACCTACATAAACCACAAAGACCCCCATAAATGTGACATAGGAAACATGTACCTTCAGCAACCTCACAAACACACAACACAGGCAGCATCCACCATTAAACATATATACAAGTGTCACACTGACTCAGTTCAAAACACCATAAGGCAAACCTCCACACATTCCAATATCCTTGTCATAGGTGACTCCATAGTTAGACATGTACCTCCCAGGACTATATGAGGAGAGGCATGATTGAGCCCTCAAACTAAGTGTCTGAGGAAAATATGAACCTAGCCTTGAGCAGCATTCTACCTTTTTCAAGAATGGTGTTGCAACACAAACAAAAGATCATTGACTTCAACAACTGGCTTCACTTCTGGTATCATTCTAAGGGGGTATGATACATTTCAGCCTGGGAGGAGATGGCAGACAGCCCTAACTGTTTTGCCAAGGATGGCCTGCACTTATCCCCCCAGGCCTTTATACACTGGCTAAATCTTTGTCCACCACTCCATAGTGCCTTTTTTAGGCAACACCAGTCTTAATACAGCTTCCAACATAACCAAACAGAACACAGATAATATTAAAGTACTGTGGGTGCTCCGGTTTCCTTCCACATTCTAAAGACATGCAGTAGGTGGATTGGACACTCTAAATTGGCATAGGTGAGAGTGTGTGTGCGGGTGAGTGGTGCGAATGAGTTACCATGACATGGCTAGCCACTAGGCAGTATAAACCTTGTCTCGAGATGATTGTCACTGCAGAAGTAACACCCTGACCCCATGTACAAAATGTAAGAAAGGGTTGAAGATGGATGGATGGATGGATTAAGGTACTGCTGCTCAGTGCTAGGGGCCTTAACAAAAGCCTTCACTCTCTACAAGCACTCCTTATCCTGGAAAACATTGATATATGCATCATTACAGAAATTTGGTCCAAGACCAATTAGAACATTTCATCAGTAGCCATACCAATATTGGTTCAAAAAAACACAGTGCTGTAGATATGAAACTTCAATAAAAACAGCAAATATGATGAACTTTCAATTAAATGCATCACTTCCGTTTAAATAACTTTACCAGTCACTTTATATGAGCTTAAAGAGACAGTGTCACTTTATAGCACGGGTTTTCAAAAAAGGTTTTTAAACTGTAACCACCAATTAAACCTGGTGATTGATCAGCTCAAGAAATGCAGATACATTTATATTCTACATGTTCTGCCCCAGTAAATATGTTTCATCCCTAATGTTTTCCTCTAAAATTTATAAAACTGAAAAAAATGCTATCTCCCTTTTCAGAAATATGCTTCTATGAGGCAGTCATTCACACTTTTCTTTTTATGCCAAACATATGTTCCCTAAATACGTTCTTTTAACTTCCTATTACACTTGTCAATACAGAATGCATGGCATGTCTGGCAACTTTTCATATGCTAAATAACAAGTCAAAATGTGAGCATACCAACCAAGCTGAGCAGAAACAAATAAAGCGTCATCTCCCAAAACTTGATTTTTAATGGCTTTATTGTAGAAGGATGAGCGCTTTCACGGGGCTACTGCTTCTTCAGATCCAAATAAAACTAACAGCTTAAGAAACAGGCAATATATACAAATTAAAATCATGTTACTAAAATCAGTTCATCAATCAATCATTTTACTTTAATTATTTAGAAAATTTAGAAGTAAAATGGATAATAGCACTACAAGCCCATAGAGATCTGGGCCTGGATGCAAGTGTTCCATTGAAGCCAGCAATAATTAAGAGACATTGATTCTGATTTGTTGATTTTAGTAACATGCTCATTCTTCTACAATAAAGCCATTAAAAATCAAGTTTTAGAAGATAACGCTTTGTCTCTGCTCAGCTTGGTTGGTGTTCTCACATTTGACTTGTTATTTGGAATCTATTGTGTGTTGTGAGCAACCTTTGGCAGAGTGTGTGCTTTTTGCTTTTTATACAACTTTTCATATGCATCACACTGTATCACAGTTGGCAGGGGTGTGTAAATATTATACATGTTTAGTATCTGGATATTTATATGACTCATATTTATAACTATATTGGTAAAAATGACAACCATAACATAGTCAAGTACCAGTTCCCTTGATATTGATATTCTTCTGCTGTGTAAATATATTCTCCTTACAGCATAAAAGGAAGTTATGTACTCACCATAACATTCCATCTGTGTTGTCCATTTTTATTCTTCCTCAACCAGTGGTTTCCAACTTGGCCAACTTCTACAGATTCTAGGATCTGAATCTCAGGCTCTTCCTGTAGCCATAGTGCCCCTGTCCTCTACAATACCTCACATTGTATTTGGTGTTTATATACACACACATATGAGACAGTAAAATTGTCATGATAGAAAAAGGAAAGGTAAAAGGTCAGGGGCTGAAACAGAAACTATGGTTCCCAAATTACTTCTGTTAGGTGTCTCCCAAATTGAAAGGACAGGGGGAAGGAGGGGGGAGGTTGAGGAAGAATGAAAATGGACAACACAGATGGAACGTTATGGTGACTACATAACTTCTTTATCTGATTTTGTCATTTTCCTTCATTCCTCAACCAGTGGGACAGAGCCCCCAGCTACAGTAACCTTAAGTGGACCTCATAGAAGGATATTTTGGAGCACAGTGGAACGAAATGATGCTCTGTTCCTGGAAACTATATCTAATTTGCAATGTGCAACAAAGGTATGAGTATTTGACCAAGAGACATCTGCTCAAATATTCATCAATAGAAACTCTAGACCAAAAGACTGATGAAGTAGACATTGATCTAGTGGAATGTACCTTCAAATGTCCAGGCAGTGCGATAGCTTTATAAAAGTAGATGTATGAAATGCAAGCTGTTATTCATTTAGCCAGAGTGGTCTTAGAAACTGACCTTCCCATCCTTATTTTAGAGAAAGAAACAAATAGTTGGTCAGATTTTCTGAATGCTTTTGTTCTGCCAATGTAAAAATATAATTGTCTATGTAAATAGAGAAGATGGAGTGTGTATTCACCTTTGTTTTCAAAATTAGGGAAAAAGAGTGGTAAGTTGATGACCTGATTGATGTTGTTTTCAGAGGCAACTTTTGGTAAAAAAGAAAGGTTTGTGATAGGGTGACTCTATCTTTATGGAAAACCAAATAGGGTGATTTGGAGGATAATGCCTGCAATTATGATATTCTTCTCACAGAAGTTATAGCCACGAAGAAATATCATCTTCCAAGAGAGAAATTCGAGGACAATCTTGGCTGAATATTCGAAAGGGGAGTAAACTAAAGCCTGCGAAACCATGATTAGATCCCATGGTAGAGTGGGGTCTTTTATTGGAGGTACTAAGAAAATACCTCTAAGGAAGGCCTTACACAATTTAGAAGGTGCCAAAGAGGAGGCATTGTCCCGTATGTAATAATTTGAGATGACTGCCAGCTGAACTTTAATAGTAGAGAAGCTTGCTCTATTCTGAAAAACTGAAGCAAGAAAATTTAGTATTGCTAGAATGGGAGTGGTGAGGGGATCTAAATGTTTCTGTTGAGCCCACATAGGGAATCTCTTTTATTTACTTTTGTAAATCTTTCTAGTGGAAGCTTTATGGGAATATACCAAGATTTTTCGAATCAGAGACGAAAGCCTGGAAAGTCTAGCCATCATACAAACTGGAGAAACAATACAGTCAGTTTGAGGCCTGTTAGATCTGAATGAGTCTGTCCTGATAGGTGAGATATGAGGTCTGGACTGAGATCCAGCATCCAAGGGGCATTTATTAAGTGAGACCAAAGGAAGGGAAACCAGAGCTGTCAAGGCCAAAATGGAGCAATGAGGATCACTTTGCTCTTCAACGTTTGTGCTTTCTGAAGAAGCTTGGGGATGAGAGGGAGGGGAGGGTAAGCACAAAGGGGACTGGAGGGCCAAACATGAACTACAGAATCTTTCGATGATTGTCCCTGAGGAGGGAACAGGGCAAAGAACCTGCTATATTTGTTGTAGGAAGGGGATGCAAAGAGGTCCCAACAAGGTTGACCCCATTTTTGGAATATCATGTTTGCCACTGATTGATTGACAGACTAATCATGAGTCATCAGAACTGTTCTGCCAAGCCTGTTCTCTAAAACATTGTGCTTCCCTGGTATGTGCATTGTACTAGGAAGCAGTTGGAAGAGACTGCCCACTGCCAAACCCTTATTGCTTCTTGTCAAAGTGAGTAAGATTTGGTTTCTCCCATTTGTTGATGTACCAGACTACTGACATGTTGTCCGTTTGTATTGCAATAGTCCCTAGAGGAAGAGAGCTCTGCAAGGCCTGCAATGCTAGAAGCACCACTCTCATTTGTAGAATACTGATATGCAAATTAGCCTCCTGTATCGACCACGTGCCTTGAACTGTCCATCCCAAAAATCCCCCCACCCCCACCCCAACTGGGAGGCATCCGTGGCCAACATGGCATTGAGGGGAGGAAATGGATACCCTTCCTCAATTTTCTTTGAATGGAGCCACCAAAGAAGAGAATCTTTGCACAGTAGAGGCAGTTTTATGGGATGGTCCAATGGATAACAATGTAGGGGCCATTGTGCCACTAGGGTCCATTGAAGGATTTTTATGTGTAAATCAGCCATTGGGATCAAGGCTGTAGTGGCAGCCACTGAGCCTAATGCTTTGAGAACCAGTTTTGATGGTGGCATTGGAATGATAAGATTTTGTTTAATGTGTGTTTTCAATGTCACAATTCTGTTTTGAGGAAGGAAGTCCAGGCAACTGACTGCGTGCAAGCTGGCCCCTATGAAATCTATCATTTGGACTGGCTGCAGCTGAGATTTCTGCATGTTGATTGTGATTCCCAACGTGGGTGCTAGGTGAAGCAGATAATCCCTGGCTTGTTCTAGTAGATGCCTGGTTAGTGCAGTCAGTAGCCAGTCGTCTAAATAAGGAAACACTCTGACTCCAAGCAGTCTCAGGTGGGCTGCTACTACTACCATACATTTGGTGAACACCCTTGGGGCTGTGGTGAGACCAAAGGGCAGGACCCTGAACTGACAGTGACTGGCTCTCAGCCCGAAGCAGAGAAACCTTCATGAGTGTCTGTTCATTTTGATGTGATAGTACGCATCTTGAAGGTTGATTGAGCACATCCAGTCATCTTTCTGGAGAAGAGGTAAGATGGACTGGACTGTGACCATCCAGAATTCTAAGTTCTTTACATATTTGTTCAGGAATGTTAAGTGCAGAATTAGCCTTAGGTCCTCTGTCTTTTTCTGGCACTAAAAAGAGCCTTGAGTAAATTCTGGATCCTATTTGGTCTGGTGAGACCTTCTGGATGACTCTTTTGTCTAGCAGCTTTGCAATTTCTTGGGCTGCTAACTCTCTCTGACTGGGACATCAGGGAGAAATTCTTTGGTTTGGGGAATTGAAAAAGGGAATGAAGTATCTTCTGGATATGATCCTTTGTATACAAAGATCATTTGTGATGGCTAGCCAGGCATCTTGGTGCAAGGATAGGTGCCCCTCCATAGAGGGATAGTCAGGCAACTTCTCAGGAGCATTGAAAGAACCTGTTGAGAAGGAATCTTTAGATTCTTGGTTCTGCAGACCCCCCCACTGCTGCATGGGCAGCATCGACCATGTAACTGTTTCCCCCCTCTGCCTCTGGGTGAAAATTCTCCATGTGACTCCTGGAAAGGACCTTGAGATTTCTTGAACTACATTTTCTTGCCACTGCTTTGATTCCTGGAAAAGGGTTTCTGTGGGGTAGAAAAGCAAATTCCGAAAGCAGACAAGGTCTTTCTGTCCTGTTCACTTCGGGAGAGAGTCTCTTTCATAGTTGGGCCAAACAATGACGATGGATCAAACTGTGTACTGATGAATGATGCCTTGAAGGATTCTGAAAAATCAAATAGCTGCATACAGACATGTCTCCTTATGGCTATGCCTGAACTGACTGCCCTTAGTGTACCCACTGTGGCATGCGAGATTAACCTTATGGACGCATTAGAGATGGATTGTAGGGTGGCCATTCTGGAAGAAAAAGGTCTTCTGTTCCTCTGCAGACATGGACCCTGGGGCAGAATTAGAAAGTTCCTTCATCAAGTCCCTCTGTAATCTGGTAAGGTCTGTCAAGTACTTCAGCGATGTCAATGCAAAAGTCACTGATGCACAATCCAGCTTCCCAAATCTGTTCAATGCCTTTAACTCCCTGTTAGGGGGATGGACAGTGGAGCTCTGTTCCACTAGCTCCCTCTTGGTGGCTGCCACAACAACCATGGCATCTACGGGGGATCCTTTGGTCCAGTACTGTCTATCTGAGGGGGCATTGAGGATTTTGTCAGGTCATTTAGGTATAGGTTCCACTGTGTCTGACTCCTTCCACGCTCTGTGGGAGACAAGGTCTATAAGCTCATCTGCATGGTTGGTAAACCATAATGTAGATGGGCCAGACCCAAAGGCTTCCAAAAACACTGATTCCTACTTGGAAGGGTTTTGGGCAGACCAACCACCTCTTTGGCAAAGGATTTAAAGTATGTCTGCAAATGAGACATCATCCAGTGAAGATCTAGGGGACCCTTCCTCCTCATCCAAGTAGGGTTCCTCTCTAAGCAGTTCCTGTGGGGAATCCAGGTGCCTCTTTTTGCACAATCTCTTACGAGGAACCTCTTCAGTGGGATATTCCGGGAAGGTGTCGGAGGAAAAGGGAACCTTCATAGTTGGAACTGTTCAGAAGCTCTCCTGGGCTGGCTATTCCTGAGGTGGAGGATGTGCAGGCTCAGAAGTAGAATCCAAAACAGGAGTAGGGTATGGATCCTAGGAAGGAAGAGCTGACGTTGTTCTCAGTTGGGAGAAAACCCTCTTCACCACTTTGAATGCTGAGGGACCCAGGTAGGAAAGAGGCAATCCCTTCAGAGCCGAAGCTCTTGGATCACACAACCTCTGAGTCTCACTTATCTCCTGCTCCAAAGAGGGAGTAGTAGCCAAGGTGGCTGGTGGCATGGCTCTGGGAGGAAGCAGCGTCCCTAAGAACTTCGGAGTCGAAGTCAACCCCTTGGATCCGGTACTCTCACTTCTGCTCCAACAGCCATCATGCTCCCAACAGTGTCAGAGCTGATTGGGTTACAAAAGTAGTCAGAGTCGAATAAGGGAATAATGTCAGATCTGACATGGTGGCACTAGGGGCTCCTGGATCCAAGGGCTCCGAAATGGGAAGTCAGATTGGAGAAGGAGTGATCATAGGGAAAAAAGCAGATTGACAGCTCATGTTTCCAGTGGGGGACAGAGCTGACAAAACCCCCATCTGAATCTGCTTTCTGAGGAATTTCCTCATCATCCTGTCTACCTCTGCTTTGAAAAGGCTATGGGAAGGCCATACAGAGGATGAAGTGGAGGGAGGCCTGGGAGACTTCCTTGGAAAGAAACTGAAGAAACACAGCTGAAATGCACATTGATTAAAGCAATATTTTTGTGTGTTTTTGACTTGAGGGTTCTAGTACTTTTTACCACAAGGTTAATTGCTTTAACTGATGTAATTAAATGATTATTTAGGTATCAAATAAATGGTGATTTATACTTCCTGAAGTTAGTGTGGATTCTGTTTCATGGTGCATTTCAGCTGTGTTTATTCAGTTTCTTCAGTTTTTTATTTAGACTTCCTTGGAATGCCCTGTAGGAAGGGTGATCTCAATGACACCAGTTCTGGAGAAGGTCTAGGAGCCCAGGTCCAAAGAAGAGAAGAAGCAGGTTGTGTTGGATCTGAAGTTTTTAGATCAGATCATTTTTGAGTTTTCTTTGGTGGTTCTGAACTGGAAGATTGAGAAGGAGTCTAGTCAGGAGAACATTTGCGGTGCTCCCTGGGCTCCTTGAATTTTGGTCAGGAGAACATTTGCAGTGCTCCCTGGGCTCCTTGAATTTTGGTCAGGAGAACATTTGCAGTGCTCCCTGGGCTCCTTGGCTTTTTTTGGTTGGAGTTTGATCCCCTGAAGAAGTACCAGCAGAAGAAGTGGCAGCAGAAGCAGGGAGCAGTCCTTTTAGAATAAGTTTGTTCCTGTGATTGCTAAGGGCACAGGAATTGAAAGCACAACAAATGTCGTAGGACGTGTCAAGATGTGAAGAGCCTAGGCAGTAAACACACTCCCTGAGGGCATCAGAGTTGAGGATCGTGTGCCTACAGGAAGTGCATTCTTTTAAACCAGTGGGTTTTTCAACCATACCAGTTGTCTTAACAAATGGAAGACATTTTTTTTTGAGAGTAGGAAAGAAGAGAGACCTACCAACAATGATAGTCAAAAGCTATACCAGCCAGTAAGATCAAAATACAGGAAAGTCTACCATAAAAAGTTAACAAAATGTACAAAAGGTAAGGAGGAGTAAAGAAACAACAGCAGTAAAGGCCTTAAATGTAAATTTTCTAAATAATGAACTCACACCACCAATGGAACCCGATCATCCAAAATCCCAACTGCCTTGCAAGTGTGGCAAATTAAATCTGAGGTGTTGTAGAGGACAAGGACATTATGGGTAAGGCAGGGCCTTGAGATTCGGATCCTAGAATCTGTAGATAGTGGCCAAGTCAGATCTGAGGGTCAGATCCAGACCCACTGGTTGAGAAACGAATGAAAATGACAGCATCAGATCTTCAGCTTCTGATTTTTTCCTTTTCTATATGTGAATTTGGGCACATATGTTATCTTTTCTTCCAAACCATCTGTAGTTGTTAAAATATGCCAATTTCTCTTTATTATCTGTTCCATGGCTTATGTCTGTCAACTGTAACAAACTACAACCCTTAAAACATTCTCAGAATTTCTCTCAGATTCAGTGTCACAAACTATATTTCTATCAATACTAAAAACTAGTTTGGCTGCGTCCTCACACTGCTGAATGACAAACTGTTTCACACTTCTTTTGCTTTCAATATTATATTCCCTAGCCGTAAAGTCTTCCCCCATTTTGTCTATCTGTTCCTTAAAACTGACCACATCAGTATTCAATCAAGATCAGAAATACATCTGGCCTTTCACAATATTATTCAATAAAAATGTGCATACTAGATCTATGTGGGTACGTATTCTTTTTAATAGAGTTATTATATACAGAGGTCTTCATGTTACTCACTTGCTCAAACTTCCATTTGTTCTGAGATATAGCATTTTATCAGTAATGGGTTTCGATGCCTACTACATGTTCAGACCCGCCACATTAGATGAAGGCACTAAAGGCAATGGTGTCTCCATAGTCTCAGAAAACAATTTCACCTCCAGGCTCATTAGACAAGATAACAACTTGAAGCTCTCCACATTCAACTTACTAGTAAGAAAAAACCCTTGTCATATCACAGTTAACTATAGGACCCCATACGTCCTACCTAACCACTATAGAGGCCTTATGCAATAAGCCAAATATCATAGCCCCCCAGGAAAATTCAACTACTTCTCTATTAACTGGGAGAATTATGCATCCTCCAACATGTATGCCCAGAAATTTCTGGACTTCAATAACTGCAAAATATTTGGGCCAGTCAGTCCACAATCCAACCAGTGGTAATAGCAATTATGGACTTGGCCCTTTCCAATATGGGGCAGCTCTGCTCCCCACCAATTGCAAATTCCACCCTGGTTAAATTGACATATTACAGATACACATGTCCAATGGTAAAGTGAACGCCCACTCATGTTATCTCAATCTCTTTTGCAACATAAATAGAGCATGTTGGAGGCATAGGCATTTATCACAGAGGATGTCTCTTCTATGGAACTACCACCCCATACAAAGTGAAGTACTTCTCTTAATCTATTCAGCTAAAAATCAGTCACATTCATTTTAAGACCGAAGCTGGAAGCATCTTCTTATACTTTAGTTTTCAGACATTATGCCAAGGCTACTGAGTGATGACCTGACTAAATTTAAAACCCCTCTTTCATCTTGATGACACCACTGCTTATGTGGAATCCTTTTTTGATAACTTCTATGCACATTGAAAAAGCTGCACATTTGCATCTTTCCCCCTCAGTGGTATATATAATGCCAAGTTTAAAAATAACCCCATACAGTGAAATTCTAATATAAGAAAGTTCTATATTAAAAGAAAAAAGATATGCAAAAATAAATCTAACTCTCAAGATACCAATGACACTCTTGTCAAATCAACCAAAGTCAGATGTGAGGTAAAAACAGTCACCCAAGCAAAGGAAACTGACTGCAGCTGTTCAGCAAAAAGGAGTGCAAGCTCCAGACACGACTTCTAGTAACCTGGAGAAAAGTACAGGCAATTACACAAAAAATAAAGTAAACACTGATGGAGTACATCAGCTCAAGCAATAAAAGGCTGGAAAATGGAAGACGCTTTAAACAGATATTCAGATAAGGTGACAAAACTGCAAAATTCAGAGGGAGAAATGAAGAAGACTGGCTGAATATGAGACTGCATAAGAAGAATTAGAGGACAGAGCACATACGGAAAACCTGAAATTTTCTGCTGTACCAGAGAAGCTGGAAGGAACAGATTGTATTAATTTTATGAAAGCACAAATAAGCAACTGGACTAGTATTGCACAACAATAATGGTTAATTGAAAAGGCACACTGTGTGCTCCAAACCTGGCTATGAGAAAGCAATCCAGACCTTTAATAGTAAAGATGCAATCTTACCAGCAGGATTGATTCTGACAAAACTGTGGCAGAAAGACAAAGTACTAAAAGTGGGAGACAGCAGAATGTTTGTGGAGAATGACTAGTCGTATGCCAGGCAGAAGAGGACTAAATTTATTACATTATTCAGGGAATGTCGAGAAGCAGGTGTGAGATTCTAATTGCTGTACCCAGATTTCTTCAAAATAGTTTTTCCTGGAGGGACAAAAATCATTTTTTGATTTTTTGATGAAGTACATGCTAAGAAAGAAATACAAAAGTTTGTCCAGCAAAGGTTGAGCTGCCAGAAGGAGGGAGATTCTGCTTCTTTTTTTCTGTTAGTGGGAAACACAGAGAGGCTGTGCTAGTGAAACCTTTTCCAGTGTTTCAAAAAAAAACATGCTTGTGAGAAGGAAAAACACACAACAGTCAGCTAGACGAATCGACAGTATGTTGAAAATGAATCAAAGACAGGCTATGGAACAAAGAAATTAACAGGAATAAAATCAGTAACTTGGAAATTGACAAATGTGGGATTACAAAGCAATAGTTATATTTGTGAAATGGGACAGAACAAAAAAATCTGGAAGTATTGGACTTTCTTGCACTCTGTTAAACTTGTATAATGGAATACTAATGTAAATAGGTGTTCTTGTTTTTTATTTCTCTCTTTCTCCTTGTTGAGTTTACATTAGCATGAATTTTCTGAACAGCATGAAGTTTGAAACTTAAATGTCTTGTCATTATTTTCTGACTGCAATCCGCAATGACATGCTGAAGATTTGCTAAAAAAAACTATTATATGGAAAAAAAATCAGAAATAAAGAAAAAAAAAAAGACATTCTGCAAAAATCTTGTCAGTTGAGAGTTATGGCCTTAAATGTATGTAATATTCAGTCACGTCAGTCCTCAGATCATTCTAGTGATATGGCAGAAAGCCACAAATTTGATAAGGAACACTTTGGACATCCTGTGAGTATCTGGACAGTTGAGAGGTATGAACGTGAAGTATTTGGTCCAAACACAGTACTGGACAGTATATCTATAGTGCAGAGTACTGTAATATCCCATTCCTGGCATTCTGTACTAAAGCTGTGTAAATGATCTGTAATGGTACATGGACCGCCATGTAAAATATACACTCAGGGGGAAGTGTGTATATTGAGTGGGGACACACACATGAATTGTAAGAATGAACAAAGGGAAAGAGGACAGGTGATACAACCTAATGGACAGCAGATGAGGGCATGTCAATAGAAGATAGTTGTAGCAGCAACACTAATCACATATTTATATAGTACAGTAGGGACTGCACAGTGAAAAAAATAAGTTATGTACTCACCATAATGTTCCATGTTTGTTGTCCTTGATCTCGCCTTCCTTCTTGCTGTTTGGATTTGGAGCTAATCCTCGGCTCCGACTCGGCCATATACTATAGCTCAAGGGCTTTTACTGGCTCGAGGCTAGCCCCTATCCCTTCATGCCTAGCGGTAGTTACCCAGATCTCATTTGTGATAACCCAACACTAGACCATATAAATACATAAGAGATATACTCTACTTTACATATCCGATGACACCTGCATATAAGGGTGTGATCCTTCCACCAAAGTAATAGTAGTAGACTGAGACTAACCATAAGGAATGGTATTAAAGAAACCCAGCCAGTATAGCCAATAAAACAAGGGATTCCTCTCGATCCTCCAGGAAGGGGGAAGGAGGGAGGGACACAAGAAGGAAGGCGAGATCAAGGACAACAAACATGAAATGTTATGGTGAGTGCATAGCTTCTTTATGTTATGTTATATATGTCTCGCCTTCATTCTTGCTGTTTGGGACAGTGTCCCCAGCACCTGATTCTTGGCTGGCTCACTGGAAAAAACTCTTCAGGACCATGGAACCAAAGAATGCCCTGTTCCGGGAGGCCACATCTACTTTGTAATGAGTGATAAAAATATGAGGACTAGCTCAAGTAGCTGCTGCACAGATTGAATCCAAAGGGAATCTGGCTTGAAAGGCAATAGAGGTAGACAAGGTCCTTGTTGAGTGGCCTTTAATTTTTCCTGGAAGTGTTTGTTTACGCAACTTGTAGACATGTTTTATAGTGTCTGAAAGCCACTTTAATAAAGTCACCTTTGAGACTGCACAACCTCTTTTATTTTCCGCAAAGGATATGAACATTTGATCAGATTTTCTAAATTCCTTGGTTCTGTGTAAATAAAAACATAACTGTCTATGAACATCCAATTGATGAAGCTTATACTCTGCCTTGTTGCCATGATTGGGGAAGAACACAGGAAGCTCTATGGATTGATTTAGATTGTATTCAGAACATATCTTGGGTAAGAAAGAGTTGGTTTTGAGAGACACCTGATCTTTATGGATAATCAGGTAAGGGGGATGAATAGATAAGGCGTGTAATTCTGAGATCCTTCTAGCTGAGGTAATAGCAACCAAGAAAAGAGTCTTCCAAGTCAGAAATTTGAGCAGACAAGAAGCAGAAGGTTCGAAGGGAGGAATAATCTGAGCATCTAAAACTAAATTTAGATTCCAGGGGGGAAGGTGTTCTCTTATTGGAGGTTTTAACAGGGTAGTACCTCTTAGGAAAGCCTTGCACAACCTATGGGACATAATATTGGAACCCATTTCTCCCATAGGGAAATTGGAAATGGCAGCTAACTGAACTCAGTAGCTGCAGCTGCTCCTTGGTCAAATGTTTCAATGAGAAATTCAAGAATATTTGAAATGGGAGCAGTAAAGGGATCAACCTGATGTTTGCCTGTCCAACAAGAGAACCTCTTCCATTTACTAGCATAAAGTCTCCTAGTAGTGGACTTATGGGAGGAAATCAAAATGTTCTGAACTGCTGGGGAAACACTGGGAAGCCTGGCTAAGACCGGAAGTGGAGAAACCAAGCTGTGAGCTTGAGAGTTTGAATGGAAGGATGCTGAGCCCCTGATTGATATCTCAAAAGATCTGGCACTGGGTCCAGGATCCAAGGCTTGAGAGTTTGAATGGAAGGATGCTGAGCCCCCGACTGATATCTCAAAAGATTTGGCACTGGGTCCAGGATCCAAGGCTCCCCTTGCAGGTGAGGCCAAAGGAATGAGAACCATATCTGACGAGGCCAGTAAGGGGCAATGAGGATTAACTTGCAACCCAATGACTGTGCTTTCTGAAGAACCTTGGAGATCAGGGAAAAAGGTGGAAAGCAGTCCCAGGGGCCAATTGTGAACAAGTGCGTCCCTGGGTGACTGTCCCGGTGGTGGGACCAGGGCAAAGTAGCTGCTGCATTTGTTGCTGAGGAGGGTGGCAAACAGATCACAGCATGGCTGGCCCCATCTGCAAAAAATCAAGTACGCAACTTCCTGCTTTAGGAACCACTCGTGGGGCATCATGATAACCTGGCTGAGCTTGTCCGCTATCACGCTGGATTTTCCCGGGATGTGCATTGCAACCAGAAAGCGCTGGGAAGATATTGCCCATTGCCAAACTCATAGAGTCTCTCAACAAAAGGGGTAAGACCTGGTTCCACCCTGCTTGTTGATGTACCATACTACCGACATATTGTTTGTTTGAATTGCTATAGTCCCTGTAGGTAGACAGTCCTGAAGTGCTTGCAATGCCAGGAGCCCTGTTCTCATCTCCAAGGCATTGATGTGCAAGTGGTACTTGTGTTCCTGCCAAGTCCCTTGAACAGTCTGTCCCAGATAATGCCCCCCCCCCACACCCTATCTGGGAAGCATCCATATTCACTGTGGCTACAGGTTGGGGGGTTAGAAATGGCCTGCCTATTGTCACCATAGGGGAGTGAAGCCAACACTCCAGATCCCTTTTGCAGGATTCAGAATCTGATGTGACATGGGTAAATCCTGGAATGACCATTGTCCAAATAGAAGCCACTGAAGAATTCTCATGTAGAAGTGAGCCATAGGAACCAGAGTGACTGTCGCCACCATAGAATCCAATACTTTGAGGACAAACCTTGCTTGACTCCTCTTTTGTATGAACAGTATGACAATTTGGCGATGGATCATTAATACTCTTTCTTGAGGCAGCTTTGCTATCATGGCCCTTGTGTTTAAATTTGCCCCTATAAAGGTAATATATTGACAAGGCAACAAGGCAAAGTTTTCATAGTTTATGGTGATCCCAAGTTGAGAAGAAGAGCGGATTGTGTATTCCTTGCCCTGATTGGTTGATGCTCGGTGGTGGCAGTAAGGAGCCAGTCATCTAGATATGGAAACACCCGGAATCCTTGACGCCTTAGGTGAGCCGCAACTACTGCCATGCATTTGGTGAACACCCTGGTGGCTGTGGTGAGACCAAAGGGCAGTGCTTTGAACTGATAGTGACTGGCTCCCAGCCGCAAGTCTAGATATCTCCTTGACAGGCTGTCCATTTTCATATGGTAGTACGCATCCTGGAGATCGATAGAGCACATCCAATTGTCCTGTCCCAGAAAGGGAAGAATGGACTGCAGCATTACCATCCGGAACTTTGTTTTCTTGACTGACTTGTTCAGCCTGCTGAGATCCAAAATGGGTCTGCAGTCCCCTGTTTTCTTTGGAACTAAAAAGAACCTTGAGTAAGTTCCAGATACAATTTGG
Organism: Protopterus annectens; assembly: GCF_019279795.1. Classification (NCBI taxonomy): domain Eukaryota; kingdom Metazoa; phylum Chordata; order Ceratodontiformes; family Protopteridae; genus Protopterus; species Protopterus annectens. The sequence goes on from NC_056739.1 coordinate 735,970,313, forward strand.
TCTGCATGGACTTCCTGGATGACTCTTTTTTCTAGCAACCTTTGAACCTCCAGGTTTGCTTGATCCCAAAAATTGGGTGGAACATCTGGGATAGAGTATTGTCTTTTTGATGGGGGGAAGTAGTGAGAAGAGGATATTGTAACCTCCGGTTATTATGGATAGTACCCATGTATCTTCTGCGATTATCTGCAGGCTTTTGGGTACAAGGATAATCTCCCCCCAACTGTCTCCAGAGTTGGACAGTTGGGCCTCCCTTCAGGAGTGCTGGAAAGGCCTACCAGAGAAGGTATCTCTGTCGCCCTGGTTCTGCGGACCCCCCCCTGCTGCAAGGTTGGTGTCTTACATTGTTATTTCCCCACTGCCTCTGGAAAAAAAATTCTCCACGTGTGTCAGGTGAAGCTTCCTGGGATTTCCAGAACCACTTTTTTCCATTCTTCTGGCCTTTAGGATAGGGCCTAGATGGAGCAGAAAAACGCGCTCCCTTGTCAGAGAGAGAGTTTTGCCATCCTGTTCACACCTGGTAAGAGTCTCTTTTACCTGAGGCCCAAACAGGGACAAGCCGTCAAAGGGGGGATTGGTAAAAGAAGACTTGAAGGGCTCCGCAAAATGACAAAGGCGCATCCAAGAGTATCTGCGTAAGGCTACCCCTGTGCCTGCCACCCTGCTCGCCCCATCAGCTGCATAAGAAATGAGTTGCATGGAGGAGTTAACCACTGAAGTCAAGGTCACAAGCCGAGAAGCCACCTTGTTCAAGGCTCCCACAGCTGTAGGATCCTGTAAGGCATCTTCTAACTCCTTGAGAGATCCCTTTGAAGCCTTGTAAAGTGGGACAAATAGTTCAGCCACCTGAACATAAAGGTCGCTGAAGAAAACATATGCTTCCCTCATCTGTCCATTGTATGAGACTCTTTATTTGGCGGATGGACAGATGAAGAAGTTTCCGCTAATTCCTTCTTAGTGGCTGCTACCACCACCATAGCTTCAATGGGAACACCTTTAGATAAGAAGAGCCTGTCTTCAGGGGCTGTAATGAATTTATAGGGCCTCTGTGGAACTGGTTCCATCATGTCTGGAGAGCTCCAAGCATTCTGACTCACTACTTGCAATAGTGGGTTGAAAGGAGGATACTCAAGAGGTGGTGGGTCAGGAACCGAATGCATCTGGGTACACAGACTCATCTTCAGAAGGGGCAAGGGACTTCCAGTCACCCCTCTGTCTAACGATTTCTAAGATGTCTGAAAAAGAGACATCTTCAGAGGGGGACCGTGGGGACCCTTCTGAGTCATCCAAGTCTGTGTCTGATATCAAGGACTCAGGGGAGTCCACATGATTTCTCTTGCAAATCTTCTTCCGAGGGACCTCTTCCGAGGGATGCTCAGGGGAGGCTTCTGATGAGGTGGGATCACCCAGTGGGGCATCCTGGAGCATGGGTTCCCTATGTTTGGGGCAGAGGGAAGGTTCAGAGGTGGACACCGGCACCGAGGGCAAAGGAGCCAATGGAACCAAGGATGGAGCTATCTCAGCAGACAGCATGCTCCTCATCACCTCAGAGTTGTGGTCCCATACCCAAAAGAATCTCCAGCTCTGAAGAAGCAGGAGACTTCCTCCGAATCGGGGGCGATGGCTCCGAGGCCAATGTAGGAGCCGAGATGACTTGCGCCGAAGCTCCGAGAAGGAGAGTAGGGTTGGACAAGGGTCTGATGCTGCTCCCTCCCTCAGAGCTGATGAGGGAGTGTCGGCCCCCAGATCCCTCAATAGAAGGAGGTATCAAGGAGATCGGAGCAGTAGTCGGAAATGAAAGACCAGAGGAGGTTGCTGGAACCGACGGTTCCATCACTGTGACTTCCATACACTCCAGCTCCGAACTCAGAGGAGTTGGAAGAGGAATCAAGAGGAATCAAGACAGGTGTTGTTTGGGCTTTCAGCACCATTTCCATTTGGGATGGGCCCAAAAGTATTTTGGCTAGTGATGGTGCCCTAAGAAGCCTCTTTACCACCCTCTCCACATCATCATCCAAAAGGCTCCTGGATGACCGAGAGGAGTGTGTCGAAGACCAGTGACTGCCTGCCACAGATTGCAGTAATGGAGACTATGGAGTGGACCACACCGGTTCCAAGGCAGGAGACCTGGAATGTTTATGGGACCTTACTGGCTCCGAAAACACAGATGGAGCAATAGGTGCAGATGCCTTGTTGGAACCAAAAGTTGTGTCTGACTTAGCTTGGAGTTTATACTTTTCCTTTGATGGGTCCAAACTCGGAGCCAAAGAGGATGAAGACTTGACTTTATCCAATCTTTTAGCTGGCTGAGCCCCCCCATGGCAGTATCAAAGCGGCTCTTTAGCAAATCTCTCAAGATAAGCTTGTTTCTTCTCTTCTGCAGGACTTGTGAACTAAAGGCATGGTAGATAGAGCACGAGATCTGCAGGTGAAGAGGTCCTAAACAATATATACAACTTGTGTGTCCATCCGTAAGGGACATCTTTTGGCAACACGAGTCGCATTTTCTGAAACCAGAAGATTTCGAATCCTTGGGAGTATCCTTGGACATAATAGGAAAAAGCTCTATGTTTATGGCTATATACTGCTAGTAAGAAGACTACTAAGCACTCTGTATAGCTAAACAAAGAGAAAAAACTATTGGCAATAACAGACAAACAATATCCTATATATATATATATATATATATATATATTTATATATATATATATATATATATATATATATATATATTTATATATAGAAATGGCGAACTCCCACCTAAGGAGAGCCTCTAACTTAAATGGCAACTCCTTAAAAGCTAAAGGTAAGAACGGGAGGAAGAACCTTCTAATTTAAACAGGTTTGAAAGAGGAGAAATGCCAAAGAGAAAAAAACAATTAATCTAAACAAAAACAAATCACTCAGACAGGATAGAGATAGATAGAAATGCTAAGGACAACTACCGTTAACAAATTAGCTTAGCTAAACTTGAAAATTTTTAATAAAAAATATAAGAAGAGAAATAAACACTTAGCCTGAGCCAGTATCTGTAATCTCGACATTGCAAGTGGCAAATGACATCTGGGTAACTACTGTTAGGCATGCTGGGATAGGGGCTAGCCTCGAGCCAGTAAAAGCTCTCAAGCTATAGTATACAGCTGGGTCAGAGCCGAGGATCAGCTCCAAACCCAAACAGCAAAAACAAAGGCGAGATATGGACAACATAACATTGTCTTTTATGTGACTGTCACACAATGTGACATAACCATGCGGAGGATGTCTGTGTGAGATAAGCATCCTTACATGAATAATGCAGAGGACATCTAACAGGGATCTGACATACAATGGGTGCATATTGTGAAGGTGTGCAAACTGATTTGCCTGACTATGAATGTAATCTCAGCAGAGGTCTCCATCAAGTGGGGCACAGGTAAAAGCTCATGAAAAACATTAAAAGAACCAACCACAATAAAGGACAATAGCAGAATAATATCACCAATAATCCCATGCCTCTAACATAACATATATGATTTAGAGTGATAAGATATGATTCTGCACAAACACACTGGAACAACTATTATGATACATCCATACTCTATGAGGGTAATCACGCACACTGTTCTGGCACTGTAACATCTGTTGGAGGTGTTTGGTGTATGCAACATTATGAGCAATACAAGCTAGCTGACTGGTGTGCATGGTGTGTGTATATATATATATATATATATATATATATATAGAGAGAGAGAGAGAGAGCAGAATCCACAATGTCACAAATGATATTCATGCCACTAATGTTGTCAAACACTTATGTATGTAGTGTATGCATCATCAGAACAGGTAGCACACATGCATCTGGACATTCTGCAAAAACCTTGATTGGTGTTCCTCACCATCAGGCAGTCATGTATATGCCACAAAAAGAATATCTAGGTATGGCCAATAACCTGCGTGACAGCTCACTGTGACAAAGGTGCTACACTTCAGTTACACATCACTGTAAGATGTCTAGGAGAGGTAGATGAAAAGGGTGCATTGTACTCAGTTATTGGTGTGATGAAGACTGGGAAGTATGAAGGTATTTTGGCCTCTGATGTGAATATCCTTCACATACTCGGTACTTGTGTTACATAAAAGGGAGTAATCAGCACTGTAACCACATGCCGGTGGATGTTCCACTTACCATCTACCCCAGGACACAGGTCAAATACCTCTTGGTCTGATTATAGAGTGTGATGTCCACATTATACTTGGGTTGTGTGTTTGTTTCCTGACTTAACAAATCCCCCATGTTTTCTTGTCACTACAGGTTTTGTCATGGCTGAGGCAGCAATCTTTGGTATGTGCTGATACTGTCTGTATTATACTAATATCACAGTTGGAGTCAATGATTGCCACAATCTGTAGCTCTTCAGGCAGCCATTTAGACACAGGATGTATGTCATCTGTGATGTTCATCACTTAAACAACGGACAGGAAAGGGCCTAGCATACAGCCCCAATATACGGACCTGATCACTGGACCTGAGATATAGGTCACTTCGCACATTTAACCATAGTGAGATGCCACGCGTGTGATACACTGGTCTACCCACTTGGTGATATAGCTGTTTATGGCCACAAATGACAGTGTTGATTGAATACCTCAGTGTGGATTTGTGTCAAATGCCTTGACCTGATCACCTTCCACAAGATGATACTGTTGTCATCATGCATGCCCTCCATGAGCTCTTTGAGGACATCTAACAGATTTAATAGACATGCTATAGCATTAACAACTGACACAGGTCTGTTGCACACAGCCGGAACATTACTAGTGTCCATTTAGAAGAGGTCCATGATGACATGTTGGTCTACCTCACAGATGAGGAGAGTCAGGATGTCTCTACACATGCATGCATCAGGTGCTGTCCCCCCAACTCAGACAGATGCATGTTGATGTATACCCTTTACAGGAACATAGCCCATGGGGATGGTGTGTTGAAGTGTGTATTCAACCATATCAGGAAGAAATATGTGCTGAGTCATGCCATAGGTGATCTGTTATGTTGTCACAGCCCATTGATTCCATGTGATAGGCCTGGATGGAGGTAAGAAAGTGCATACTGCCTATCATGATCTGGCCTAGAGTTTTGACACAATCTCCTATGCAGATATCATTGAGAAACCCTCCTAGCTGGGGACTAACTCTTATGTCATTACATGAGTAACCAATTGGCTCACCAACAGAACACATACTGTGAAGGTTGGTGAATCAACCTGTACCAGAACAGCTGTCATCACTGGCAAACCCCAGGGACCTGTACTTTTGGACTCTATTTCTCGACAGTTTAGGCTAAACTATATGACCTTTGGCTTACCTTACCAAGTTTGGTGATTCTTGCATATTGGGTGGAATCTTCAACCTGAATGACTTGGATCCAGCATGGATCTGACTTGGTCGCATACTCCAGCATCAGATTTCTCCTCCCCTCAGATCAAGCTTGTTGTAGAACAGCAGCATCCCAACCTAGACAATATGCCTATAAACCTGACATCACCCACAAAAAATGTATCAAGAGAAGACTAGCCAGAATAGAGGGGCTATGACTCTTCCATCCAGTCCACTACACAGTCCATACAAGGCAGGGGGAAGGAGGGAGGGACTGTTGAAGACAAATGAAAAGCAACAACTCAGATGGAACATAATGGTAAGTACATAACTTCTTTATCTGAAGTTGTTTTCATTTGATCTTCAACCTGAGGGACAGAGTCCCCAGCTACTGATAAACATTTGGAGGTCCTCATGGAAGGATGTTCCAGAGCACGGCTGAGCCAAAGGATGCCCTGCCCCTGGAAAGAAGGTCCAATTTATAATGGGAGATAAACAAGAGCAGATATCATCGAATGAAACCCTTGACCAAAAGGCCGCAGAAGCAGCAACAGACCAGGTGGAATGTGCCCGGACATGCCCTGGTGGAGATAACCCTTTGGCTTGATAGGCCAATGAAATGCATTCAGAAATCCATCAAACAACAGTAACTTTAGAAACAGGCTTTCCCAAGAAATGTTTAGAAAATGAAACAAAAAGTTGATCAGACGTACAAAAGGATTTTGTTTTATGCAAATAGAAATGCATCTGTCTGTGAACATCAAGCAAGTGCAACTTGTACTCTCCTTTATTCTGGAAATTTGGAAAGAAAATTGGTAAACTGATGACCTGGTTAATATTAGATGCTGATGCCACTTTTGGTAGAAAATATGGATTAGTCTGCAAGGACACCTATCTTTGTGAAATATCATATAAGGGGGCTTGATAGACAAGGCTTGGATCTCAGAAACCCTCTTGGCTGAGGTAATGCAACCAGAAAAGCCATCTTCCATGACAGAAACTGCAACACAGCCATAGCTGCTGGTTTGAAAGGAGGAGAAAACAGGGTCTGCAACACCAAGGTGAGATCTCAAAGGGGCGCTGGGTCCATAACCAGAGATCTAAGGAGAAAGGTATCTTTCAAAAAGGCCTTACAAAGTTTGGAAGAAGTCAAAGAAGCCGAATGCTCACCTATGTGAAAGTTGAAATCGCTGCCAATTGTACCTTAACTGTACAGAAGCTAGTGCCATGATTAAAAATATCTGCCAAAAACTCAAAAATGGCCAGAACTGGTGCAGTGAAAGGATCCAGGTCATGCTGAGAAGCCCAGATAGAGAAACGCTTCCATTTACTCAAATAAACCGTCCTGGTAGAAGATTTGTGAGCCAATACCAAGATCTTCTTAACAGGAGAAGACAGCCCGGGAGTCCTAAATATCATTGTAACTGGAGCAGCCAAGCCATGAGCTTCAGGCTGACTATGTCTGGGTGAGGGATGTGTAATCATATCTGGAACCAGATCTAGTGTCCAAGGTGGACACACTACATGAGACCACAAAGTTGGGAACCAAACTTGTCGAGGCCAGAAAGGGGCAATAAGGATCACTGAGCTCCCCAGCCATCAAGCTTTCTAAATGAACTTGGAAATTAGAGGGAGCAGAGGATAAGCATACAGTAGACCAGAGGGCCAAGCATGTACTACAGAGTCTCTGGAGGACTCCCCTGGAGGGGAGTTCAGAGCGAAATACTTGCTGCACTTCACGTTGAAAGGAGAGGCAACAAGATCGCAGCAAGGCTGACCCCACTTTAGAAAGATCTGTTCCACTACTGAAGGATTCAGAGCCCAGTCATAAGGCATCAGAACAGACTTGCTGAGCCTGTCCGCCAGTATGTTGGACCTCCCCAGAATGTGAGTTGCTACCAGAAAACAGCCAGTGGAGATCACCCACTCCCACAATCTAATGGCTTCATGACAAATGGGATAAGATCTGGCTCCCTCCCCCAGTTTGTTGATGTACAAGACTACTAACATATTGTCTGTCTGTATGGCAATAGTCCCAAGGAAGAAAGGCATGGAGAGCTTGCAGTGCCAGACACACCACCCTCATCTCCAGGACACTGATATGTAGATTTGTCTCCAGAGAAGACAACGTGCCTTGGACCATCCTTCCCATGCAATGCCCCAGCCACATGACCAGGGAGGTGTCTGTGGTCACCGTAATTGCGGGAGAGGGAAGAACAAATGGATGACCCTGAAGGAGGTCCAGGGATTGGAGCCACCAAAGAAGGGAGTCTGTGCAAACACAGGACAATCAAACAGGATGTGACAAGGGAAGGTCTAGCAAGGACCACTGAATGGTTAAGATCCATTGAAGAACTCTCATATGAAGACGTGCAGTTGGAACGAGAGTGATCATGGCCATGGACCCCAGTGCCAGAAGAACTCAGCCCGCTGGGGAAAGGTTGGCTTGGAGAATGTAACTCACATGATGACAGAGAGATAACAGTCTGTCCGGAGGTAAAAACACCCTGTCCCGGATAGTGTCTAACAGACCACCTATGAAATCCAGAATGTGCATTGGTGCCAGCTGAGATTTGTTGAGGTTTATGGTTATGCCTAGGTATTGAGCAGTCTGAAGAAGATGATCCCTGGCTTGAATCAAGTCGATGCCTGGAGGGAGAGGAAAGGAGCCAATCGACCAGGTAGGGGAAAACCTGAAACCCCTGCAGCTGCAGATTGAGCTGCCACTATTGCCATCACTTTGGTAAGCACCCAGGGGTGGCGGTGAGCCCAAAGGGGAGCGCTCTAAACTGAAAGTGACTGGCTCCCAGCCGGAAGTGCCTATTCATCTTGATATGGTAGTACTCATCTTGGAGATCCATCGAGCACATCCAGTCATTTATCTGCAGGAAGGGCAGAATGGATTGAAGAGTGACCACCTGGAATTTCATCTTAGCAACTGACAGATTCAGGTTTGAAAGATCCAGAATGGGTCTTAAGTCCCCCATTTTCTTTGGCACTAAAAAGAACCTGGAATAAATGCCTAATCCAGACTGGTCTGGGGGGATGGGCTAGATGACTTGTTTTTTGAGCAGTCTGGCAATTTCCATGGCTACATCCTCCTGCTGACCATGTGGAACATCCAGGAGATGTCTGGGAGGAATAGGGAATGGAGAAAGAGAATCGAGTAACCTCTGGATATGATCTGCAGAACCCAATGATCACTTGTAAAAAACTCCCAGGCTGTTGGGTGCAGAGATAGTCATCCCTTGACTGCCTCCAGAGATGAGCAGTCAGGCAACCCTTCAGGGTTGCTGAGAGGGTCTGTCCGAGAAAGAATCCTGAGACCCATGTTTCTTCTGACTCCCTCTACCATGAGGGTGGCGTCTGTCATATCCCCCCTCTGCCTCTCAGGGAAGGTGAATCCTGAGTATCCTGGAAAGAACCTTGAGACTTCTGAAACCACATCTTCTTAATCCCATGCTGATTCCTACAGAAGGACCATTGAGGGGTGGAGAAGCGGATCCCAATGGCAGACAAAGTCTTCCCTTCCTTCTCACTCTGGACTAAAGTATCATCAACCGTTTTTCCAAACAAGGTGGAACCATCATGGGGGGAGGGTCATGAAAGATGCCTTGAAAGGCTCTGAAAAAGCACAAAACCAGAGCCAGGCATGCTGCCTAATGGCTATGCTTGTTCAGGGAGCCCCAGAGGCACCCTCAGTTGCGTGTGATAGGAGCCTCATGGAAGTATTAGAGATGGAAGTAAGGGTGGCCATGCGGGAGGAAAAAAACTTTTTCTCCTCTGCTGACTTGGACCCTGGGGCAGTCTCAGTGACCACTTTGACCAGGTCACTCTGCAATCTGATTACGTGCCAAATAATTCAGTGCACATAAGGCAAAGGTGGCTGATGCATAGGTCCACTTCCCAAAACGATCCATCGCCCGAGGCTCCCTAACTGGAGAATGGACCAAAGAGCTCTTCTGTGCAAGCTCTTATTTTTGATGAATGCTGCAGCCACCATGGCATTGACCGGGTCCCCTTGGATCAATGCTGCCTATCTGAGGGAGCAGTAAGTACTTTATCTGGGTGCCTTGGGATAGGCTGAACCGTATCCAGTTCCTTCCATGCCCTAGATGAGATTAGATCCACAAGAGGATCTGTGGGAGAGGCCACCCAGGAGGTAGAAGGTCCTGTGTCAAATGCCTCCTGGAATACTGGATCATCCGGGTTGGACTTCTGGGTAGAACACCCACTGTGTTGCCGCAGGATCTCTGGGGGTGATAGGGGGAACCCTTCCCTTCTTCCATCACCTGTGATGGACTCTGGGGGGGGAGTCTAAGTGCCTCCTCTTACACGTATACTTCCAAGGGGGCTCCTCAAGGGAAAATTTCAGGAAGGACTCAGAAGCCTTTGGGAGTTCCAGTGTGGTAATCTCTTGGGGTGAAGTGGCAACAGGCTCTCCCTGAGGGGATAGGATAGCAGACTCCGGCCCAGAAAAAGAGGGAGCCAGGACAAACTATGAGGATGAAAATGTCAGAAGTCTCGAAGGAGCAGAGAGGAACCTCTTCACCACAGAAGGTGAGCAGATCTCTGAAGTCGGATCGGTCAAGGCCGGATCCGCCACTCCGTGGATTGAGGGGGGGAGCCGGAGCTGAGCCGCCCCACTCTGAGAGGAAGGGACAACCCTGAAAGCCTTGAAGTCTATGCCATCCCCCTCAGATTTGACTCCAAGGCTTTGGTTCCGAGAGTCAATTGGTTCCAAAAGTGTCGGAGCCAAACTACTGAGGACAAGGGTCAGCATCGAGGTACTAGGGAGCATCAGCGCCGACTCTTCAATGCCATAGAACTTTGGACCCAATGACTCCGAAACTGGGGGTCGGAGATCAGAGAAGGGGTAATAGGGAGAAAGGTGGACTGCATGCTCCCGGCCCCAGAGGGGGATGGAGCAGGCAAGACTCCCAACTGGATCTGTACCCAAATGGATTTCCACACCATCCTGTCCACCTTGGCTTCAGACAGATTCTGAGAGGACCGGAAGGAAGAAGCCACAGACCTGGGCAGGGAGGCAGAGAGTGGAGATTGAGCCCAGGTGGCCTCTGGCTCTGCCAAAAAGCAAAGTGACCGGAGCTGAGGGGAGACCCGGCTTGGATCCGGGTGAGACTTGGCTGGGGGTTAGGGCAAGGAAGAGCAATCTGGGGACTGCTTCCTGGGCTGATCCTGCTCCTTAGGTCATGCCTTCTCCCCATCACTGGACTTCTTGGCAGGAGCTTGAGTCCCAGAAACTGGGGCAGAGGAAGAAGATGTAGAGGCCTCCATGAAGGAAAGGAGGCCTTTGAAAATGAGTTTGTTCCTCCCGTCGATCAATGTGGGGGGGGTTGAAGCCTGCACAGATCGAACAGGAATCTAAGTGGAGGACACCCAAACAGACCACACACACACAGAGTGGGCATCAGATGGGGGAAACTTATGCCCACACTCTGTGCATTTCCTGAAGTCAGGCTTGGGGGAATTGGTCATGGCTAATAGGAGAGAAAAGACATTCAGTCACACACATTACTTGAGAGCTTTTTTGCCTTTTTTTATATAGACTGACTCCTGAGTGCAAAGAATAGGGTACAATAGAGAAGGTAAAGAAAAGGGAAAAGAAGTCAAAAAGCGTGACAAATACCCAAGAAAAACCCAGTTACTAAATATGGAGCTTGGAGCTATATGAACCACACTGCTGTTCAAACAAGCAGCAAACAAGATCTGAGGGGAGAAGGGAGACAGGGGCATTATCGGTAGAGGAGGAGCTTGGTGTTTGGATCCAATTCTGGAGCATGCAGCAAAGTCGGATCTGTGCCAGATCTGAGTCCCTCAGGTTGAAGATCAAATGAAAACAACTTCAGATATGTTATTTTTATGTTGTCTATCTGAAAGATGGAGTTCCATTTTAATCACAGCATTGACAACAATCCTGCTATGCTGAAACCCAGTGATGCAAGCACTGGGGACACATGTAGATATCAATCTTAACTTTGACCACCAAGTGTCTACACTGGTACTGAAAGCCTGTGTTGTGTACATCATAAGTCTCACCATCATATCCAGATCTTAGGATTCTATGACAGCACTGTAGTCAAACCTCATCAGAACACTAACAGAGTATAATGTTCTCTTTGTATGTACCACACCACACACATGCAGCAGCTGGAGAGATGACAAGGCTTTCTCATCAAGAAAACACAGGGTCTGCAAACCATGCCATGATGTATGCAGATAGATTAAAAGCCATGTCATTGTATTCTGTCTCATATAGAATGAGGTGACTTCTGCCTAGCCTCCAGGCCCGTTTCTGACCCTGCCCTGGTGGGTATACTGCATATTCACAAATCTGATATAGCTGATGACATCAGCAGGGTCTGTTGAGAAGAATATGGTAATGACAGTGCCCCACATGCTGGTGTAAAATGCTGTCTGTGATGTTATGCAAGAGCATGCACACACACACACACACACACACACACACACACACACACACACACACACACACACACACACACAGTTAACTGCAGTGAGAACAGAACCCTACCTATCTAAGTACACAGACTACAGAACTCAATACTTTATGCAAGTGCCATGGCATAAATCTGACTTTTACAAGAATGCAGGTCAACGTATACTAGATGACATCAGCAGGCCATGTGGGAGAGCAAATGTTAGGAGGCATGCATGAAATGGATGTGTAGGCATGTGCATGTATCAAAATATTGTCAATCCATGGCATTGGAGCAGTAACTGCAGGATACACACTTCTGCTCTTCTGTCTAGACACACACACACACACACACACACACACACACACACACACACACACACACACACACACACACACACACAGCTGACTGCAGTGAGAACAGAACCCCTACCTAATTACACAGACTACAGAACTCAGTACTTTATGCAAGCACCATGGAACAAGTCTGACTTTTACAAGAGTGCAGGCCAACTTACAGTAGATGACATCAGCCGGTCATGTGGGAAAGCAGATGTTGGGAGGCATGCATAGGTTCACAGCATCATAGAATCACAGGAGGTTACTAGCTGGGTCTATATTAAATCACCGAATGCTTAAAAAAGCGAACAGTGATTACTCAACCCTATATAAGTGAAAGTTACAATGTCAAAGTGTCAGAACAGTGATTTTTTTTCCAAGGGAAAAAATTCACTGTTCCAACAAAAAATAATCAATTTCAAACATTACATTCAGTGGGAGGCTTCACACCCCCCGATGTAGGGGGCTGCACCCCCCACAACCCCCCCTACTTAAATATACCAACTTCGAGACCAAAGCGGCCAAGCAAATTTTTTCCCAGGGAAAATAATTCACTTAATAGCTGCTTCGATATTTTCAGTTTTCTGCCTTTTCAGTTCGACCAAGACACATTCGAAAGAATGTGTCTTTGGTCTTCTAATATAGACCCTTCTAGCCTAATGGCCCTAGGGTGTTTACAAGCCTACCTGTGTAAAAACACAAGTACCCTTGTTAAGCATTGTTAGATGGTTGGTGTTAGCAGAGTAATTTTGTGAGGAGCACCAAACGGCCCTGTCCATGAGGGACATAGGTGCCACCTCATGGATGACTGTACAATCACCCATCCAGTTTTTAAGGTTGGGCTTGAACAGGGTCATTGAGGAGCACTGCTTCACATGCAGTGGGAGCCTATTACAGAAGAGTGTCAATCGCTAGCATGATCTGTTTATGTCACAGGCTAGGTTAAGAACCCCGGAGCAAGTTATTCTTGTCCCACTTGATTTGAAGATGTCCAGCATTTCCAGTAGGGCAGGGTCTAAGACTGCTCTGTAGTGCAGGCATAGGTCACCTCTCAACAGCCTGCATGATACTAAGTATAGTGAAAGGTCTTTCACTCTTTTCATGTATGACATATTTTGGAGGCCCTGGATTCTCCCAGTCATAAACCTCTGTGTTTTCCCCAGTTGCTGCAAGTGTCTGGTAAGGTACAGACATAAGGGAATATTGTACTCAAGTAGTGGTCTGATAAGGGTAGAGTACAGCAGAGCTATGACCTCCCTGATCTTGGATGTGATGCTCATATGTATGAGGTGTGCAATGCAGAAAGTGTGTCTCACCACTATGGACACATAGTGATGAAAGTGTAGATTGCTACCAACATCTGTTCCCATTTCTCACAACACAGTGTGTGAGCTTAGAGAGGTGCTAGGTTTATCATAATTAGCAGGAGTGCTTCATTGCCAAAGGGGACAATGAGGTATTGTTTACTTTAAGGTTCAGTCCATGAGTTTGGCAGCAATCATTTGTCTGTGTCAGCCCCTTCTGTAATATGTTGCCATTATTGGGGGACTCTATATAGAGTGTGCCCAATTAACAGTCATCTGCTAACCTGGTAAACCACATGCTATCTACAGTTACATGGGCTTCAGATAAGTACTGTCCAAACAGTTGAGGGCCCAGCAAAGATCCTTGTGGTATTCCACTGGTAAGTGGGCTAACAGTGGAGGTGCAGACCCCCAACTTTGACAGTGTGCATTCTGTCAGTGAGCCAGCTGGCTATCCATCTAGTAATGTATGGCTTAATTCCAAGATTATAGTTCATAGTTTATTACTAAGCTAACTGCCCTTGCGAGCCATTTTAAGGTTAGCCAGTTATCCCTTGTGAGACTCAAACCCTGCACCTTGGGTTTGTAAGGCAAACACCTTAGCCATTAAGCCACCCTCCCAACCCAGATGGGGGATTTGCACTATAAGACATGAATGAAGGATAGTTTCAAAGGCCTTGGATAACTCAACATAGGTGGCATGTTGTATTATAACTCATCCAGGTATTTAGGGACAGTATCAAAGAAGTCCATTACATTTAGTAAGCAAGATCTACCCTTGACAAAAACAAAATGGGTCGGGACAAGTGTGTTGAAGGTCACCTATGTCCCTGTGACTAGGATCCATGCTGATTCCTTCCCTAGTCTTGCAGATAAGGCTTTTTAGGCTTATGGGTCAATAGCTGTAGTTCTGCATGTTACCTGATTGATGTGCATTACATATCACACAACATTTGATAATACTTTCGGTACTGTAGGTGATATATGTGTGGAAAAAGTACTGAGACACCAGGGTTGCAGTGATGGGGGAGACAACACATGGCTGTATTGTAAATATGTGACATAGTGTTAGATAGGGCCTTCAGTTTGTTATGTTTCCACATGCAATTTCATGTCATAGACAGGAAATAGACAGTAAATATCAGGAATACATAATAATATTTAATTTTCCTTAGCGAGCCAAGCAGTGGGATTGCATGGCAGTTATCAAAGTGTTTGCACATGTGGGTTGCACATTTCCAATGCTATTCATGTTTGAGCATAGCTAAACAAACAGTGCACAAACGCAAGCTGCATTGCTCAAGTCTGAGAGTTAGTACTGACTCTATGAAACACACCTGCTTAACTGACTATATGGCAGCATGTGTTAATGCACTGATAAATTTCTTTTTGGGCCCAGATGATACTGGGTTCAAATCCAGGTGTAGCTAATACCTTTAAATATGTTTAAATAAACATTGTTAAGGCAATGACATAAATTCGTTATAGTACATGTGTTGCTGTGTGTTGGCCTTGCGCAGGGGGTTAAGTGGCATTGTGTAGAGGTTGGCAAATTGTTCAGGCATGCGAGATGCACATTTCCATTACTTTCTATATTTGTGCATAGCTAAGCAGTGTGCAAACATGAGCTGCATTGCTAAAGTCTGAGAGTCAGCATTTAGTGTATGAAACACACCTGCTGCTTAACTGACTCTGTGACAGCAGGTGTAAATGCATTGACACATTTCTTTTTGTGCCCAGATGATACTGGGCTCGAATCCAGGTGTATCTAATACTTTCAAATACTTTTAAATAAACACTGATAATGCAATAACATGCATTCGTTATAGTACATGTGTTACTGTATCTTGGTATAGTGCAGCAGGATTAAGCGGCATTGTGAGGAAGTAACCACAGCTGTTTGACACCGCTCACCATTGTTGCACATTGGTACGCAATGCGCACCTCCATGAAAACACAGAGCCCATAAAGTGTAGGGATCTATTGCTTTTCCTGCTACTTTTGTGTGTTGTGTGTAATTCTATTTTTTGACCAGATTAAAGGTGTTAAAATGAGGTATATAGGACAGTGGTGAAACGGGGAGCAAGCAGGGGGAAAAACAAAGGGAAAGCAGTACAGGAAAGTGCAGGATGGAGGTAGGAAAAAAACACGGCTCTCTATTTCTTTAACAGCGTGAACTGAAAATATGTGCAGAATATTAACTGAATTTGGACTGTTACCTCCACAAAGAGGGGTAATCATGTTACATAGCCAATCGGACTGAGTCAAGTACATCAAGAAGATAAATGTCCGAAATGGAGAAATATGTATGGGATGATATTTTTTTTGTGGGACAGGTGCCCATTTATTTTTTTATTTGAGAGAGAGAGAGGAATGTTGGGGAAGGGCCGTAGGTATGTCTGGGTCAGGTAGGTTGGGTAGCTGAGGAAGCAATTGCAAACAGACAAGACAAACAAGACAAGAGACAGGGACGGTGATGGACACAAAAGGTTGGGGGACACCATGATTGGGGTGAGGGTGGGGACAACCCAGGCCCATGGCTGTCAAGCTTGTAGGCAGTGAGAATCAAGTCCTCACCCACTGGAGTGTCATCACTGTCAATTTACTCCACTGGTGGCTGGAGTGCTTGATGTCTCCTCCTTCTCCTATGGAACATGAACGAGAGCAGCCTCTCCATACAGCGCAGGAGTATGCCAATGGTGCAGTGCACGGCCCTACTCACCATCCCCAGTAACTCACTGTGGGTAAAGAAATCACCACCTCTGCCACTGCTCCCAGAAGGTACCAGGCTCCAGGACAGGACTACCTGAGGGTACAGGTAGTGTGGGGGCAACAGAGGCAGTGTTGCCAGGTTGGCTCCCAGACATGCTGGGCAAGGGGCTGGAGCCAGTGGAGCGGGGGCAAGCTGATCCACTGGGGCCAGCCCCCCCCGCTGTGCTGTGGAGCATTTAGTGATGTGGTACATATGGATGACATAGACACATTTTGACAACACGTAATAAAAAGAAAAAAGAAAAAAAAATAACATAAAAAATTACAAAAAATATTTTATTTAAAAAAAAAAAGAAAAGAAAAAAGAGAGGTTGGGTGAGAGGAAAAAAAGAGGAAAATTAGTATCATCATATGTGACATGCACTGCATTAATACAATTATACAACTCTATTATCTTAAGTTTTACATTTAAGTATACCTCATAGCAGCTACACACTATACTACAGATTGCTGAAAGTAATCCTTGAAATGTGCATGTATTGCACATATGCGTGTTCCAATTATACAGATTACTTTTTACAGCAGGACATTTGTCCCACTGGTGTAGAGTTTTTTAGTTTAATGTAAATATCAGTGAAGAAATAATATTGTATAGTTGTGAGTTGTGATATTTGAACCCATAACCTCTGACTACAGTCTAGTATTGGACTTGTAAATTGCAACTGGTTTGTGCTGCAGACTAATGTATGCATACTTGCTGTTACAGTTGGGATATGCATGCTCAATTTGATACAACTATATAAAATACCAAAACAGGAAGTTATGTACTCACCATAATGTTCCATGTTTGTTGTCCATCTCACCCTTCATTCTTACTGGTTGGGTTCGGAGCTGATCCTCGGCTCTGACTCAGCTGAATACTACAGCTTGAAGTCTTTCACTTAGCTTGTGGCTGAATACCTATCCCATCATGCAGTGGTGTAATTCCCCAGATCTTGTTTACTGCTAACCATAGTAATGTGTATGCATGTGTCATATTTGTAGAATATAGATACAACAAAGAAAGTCAGAGAAGCTCCTTGCCTAAACCTCTAAGTCCTCCAGAAGCCTTGGGCTGGGGGAAGGCGGGAGGGTCGTAAGAATAAAGGGTGAGATGGACAACAAATATGGAATGTTATGGTGCGTACATAACTTCTTT
Organism: Protopterus annectens; assembly: GCF_019279795.1. Taxonomy (NCBI): domain Eukaryota; kingdom Metazoa; phylum Chordata; order Ceratodontiformes; family Protopteridae; genus Protopterus; species Protopterus annectens. Next base: position 735,987,675 of record NC_056739.1, read on the forward strand.
ATGTTATGTTGTCCTATCTCGCCTTCATTCTTACTGGTTGGGACAGCATCCCTAGCACCACATTTTCTGGGTGGCTCATGTGAGTACACTTTTCAGCAGAGTGGAACCAAAAGAGGCCCTGTCCCTGGAGGTCAAATCCACTTTGTTATGAGTGATAAAAGAATGGGGCCTTGCCCATGTAGTGGTGGCACAAATACTGTCCATTGTTAGTCTAGATAGATAGGCAGATGATGTTGCTATGGCCCTTGCAGAGTGTCCCTTGACCTTGAATGGTAGCTCTTTCTTATTAGTACTGTAGATAAAGGTGATCCAACTTGAAATCCAGTTTGAGAGTGTGACCTTGGAAACAGGCATTCCTTTTTTTGCTTCTGAAAAGGAAATAAACAATTGATCAGTCTTCCTAAAATCTTTGGTTCTGTGTAAATAGAAGTGAAGTTGTCTGTGCACATCTAATTGGTGGAGCTTGTATTCAGCCTTGTTACCATGATTGGAGAAAACACTGGCAACTCAATAGATTGGTTTAGATTAGTTTGAGAACACACTTTAGGTAAAAAGGATGGGTTAGTTCGAAGAGATACTCTGTCCTTATGGAAGATCAAGTAAGGAGGTTTGATTGATAGGGCTTGCAATTCTGAGACTCTCCTTGCAGAAGTAATGGCCACTAATAAAATTGTTTTCCATGACAGCCATGACAGAAATTTGAGGGCACAAGTTGCTGAGGGCTCAAAGGGAGGTAAGGTTAGCTATATAATATATATATATATATATATATATATATATATATATATATATAATATATAATATATAAGATATGATAGGACAAAATTCAAATCCCATTGTGATAGAGGCTCTTTAATGGGAGGTCTTTATAGGCAAGTACCTTTTAAAAATGCTTTGCACAGTCTGTGTGACATCAAGTTAGGGGTCTAGTCACCTATATGAAAACTAGAAATTGCAGCTAACTGGACCTTAATAGTAGCAGCGGCGGAACCTTGTTGAAAGACCTCTGCCAGGAATTCAAGAATAGAGCTGATTGAGGCAGAAAAGGGATCAATGTCTTTTGTTGTGGCCCAATATGAGAAACTCCTCCATTTACTGGAATATAACTTCCTGGTTGAAGGTTTGTGTGAAGATACTAAGATGTGTTTCACTGCTGGTGTGAAATTATGAAGCCTGACTAAACTTTGAGCTGTTGCAGCCGTGTTGTCAATTTGAGGGTGTGGAGGGAGGGGTGGGGTGTTCCAGATGTATGAGTCAGAAGGTCTGGAACTGGGTCCAGAATCCAAGGCTCCTCCTGAAGAAGAGGCCAGAGGAAGGGAAATCAAATCTGATGAGGCCAGTATGGGGCAATGAGAATTAGCCTGCTTCCCATTGACTTGGCTTTCTGTATGACATTGGGTATTAGAGGAAATTGGGGGAAATGCATAAAGAAGTCCCGGGGCCAATCGTGTACAAGTGTGTCCCATGGTGACTTCCCCAGAGGGGGGACTAGGGCAAAATAGCTGCTGCATTTGGCATTCATGGGTGTCATGAAGAGGTTGCAGCAAGGCTGGCCCCATATCCGGAAAATAATCTCCACTATCTCTTGTTTTAGGGACCACTCGTGCGGCATGAGTATTGCCCTGCTGAGTCTGTCTGCTATTACATTGGATTTCCCCAGAACGTGCATTGCTACTAGAAAGCATCGGGAAGATGTAGCCCATTGCCATACTCTGAGTGCCTCTCAGCAAAGGGGATACGATTTGGTTCCTCCTTGCTTGTTTATGTACCAGACCACCGACATGCTGTCTGTCTGAATTGCAAGTGTTCCTAATGGAAGAGAGTCCTGAAGAGCTTGCAATGCAAAGAACACTGCTGTCATCTCTAGGACATCGATGTGCAAATGGGCCTCGTGCTCCTGCCATGTGCCTTGGACCATCCTCCCCAGATAATGCCCCCTGACCATATCTGGGAGGCATCCATGGTCACTGTCGCCACAGGTTGTTGTAGGGTAAAGGGGCAACCTAATGTCACTTGACTGGAAAGAAGCCACCATCGTAGATCCTTCTTGCATGACTCTGTGATTCTGATCTGGTGAGACATGGGAAGTTCTTGAAATGACCATTGAGAAAAAAGGAGCCACCGCAGAATTCTCATGTGCATCCAGGCTAGGGGAACTAGGGTTATCATTGCTGCTGTGGTTCCTAGAACTTTAAAGACTGTTTTCACTTTCACTTTGGTTCTCAGCAGAAGATTGGAAATCTGTTTTCTGAGTAGAGTGACTCTCTCCGCAGGTAGTTTTGCCATCATGGAGACGGTGTTGAGATCTGCTCCTATAAATGTAATATGCTGACATGGCAATAAGGCAGATTTTTTTGAATTTATTATTATCCCCAAGTGAGAACAAAGTTGTAATGTGACTTCTCTTGCCTGTTGTAGTAGATACCTGGTGGTGGCAGTCAGGAGCCAGTCATCTAGGTACAGAAACACTTGGAATCTCTGTCATCTCAAGTGAGCCATGACTACGACCATGCATTTGGTGACCACTCTGGGGGCTGTAGTGAGACCAAAGGACAGAGCTTGGAATTGGTAATGACTGGCTCTCATCCAGAAGTGCAAATGACTTCTTGATGGCCTGTCCATTTTTATATGGTGGTACGCATCCTGGAGGTCTATTGAGCACTTCCAATTGCCTTTCCCTAAAAAGGGAAGAATAGACTGCAGTGTCACCATTCGGAACTTTGACTTCTTTATGAATTCATTTAGTTTGCTGAGATCCAAGATGGGTCTTCAGTCCCCTGTTCTTTTTGGCACTAAAAAGAATCTTGAGTAAGTTCTGAATCCTACTTGGTCTGCAGGGACTCTTTGGATGACTCTTTTGTCCAGCAACTTTTGAATCTCAATAGTTGCCTGTTCCTTTTGACTGGGTGGAACATCTGGGATTTTTTGATGCGTGGAACAGGAAGGCAAAAGGGGATGGAATAGCCTCTGGATATTATACTTTGTACCCACTTATCTTTTGTGATCTCTACTCAGGCTTCTGGGTACAAAAATAAATGCCCCCCCCCGACTGCCTCCAGAGGAGGGCAGGCGATCCTCCTTTCAGGAGTGCTGGAAGGGACAGCCGCAAAAGGTCACCCTGATTTTGCAGACCCCCTCTGCCGTGTGGATGACGTCTACCATTACCACTTCCCCCTCTGCCCCTGGGGAAGGATTCAGCTTGTGCATCTTGAAAAACTCCCTGGGATTTTTTGAACCACATTTCACCACCCTTCTGACACTTAGGATAGGTCTGGAAGGTACGGAAAAACATACCCTAATGGCAGAGAGAGTTTTTCCTTCCTGCTCTCATCTGTTGAATTTGGTCCATAGAGTGAGGAACCATCAAAAGGGGCATTGACAAAGGTAGATTTGAAAGGTTCCACAAAGTTACACAAGCACATCCAGGAGTGTCTCCTTAGGGAAACTCCTGAATCCACTGCCCTGCTCACTCATAGGTTCATAGGTAGGTACTAGGCTATCCCACCCAAGGGCCTTTGTAAGCCTAGCCATCAACATTCCCTAGCTTTTGCCATCCAAGAATGCTATTTACCGGGGTGAATTTCATATTACCCATCCACTCATCAAGATTTTTCTTGAAGAGTGCTAGTGAAGAACTCTGCTTGACATAGATAGGTAGCTTGTTTCAGAGTATGGGAAGTCTCCGGGACAGGAATCTATCTCTCCAGCATGTTCTGTTAGTTGTGGTGATGAGGTTTAGGTCTCTAGAGCGTGTGGCTCTGAGGCATTGGGATTTCTTTAGGTGTAGCATGTCCAACAGCTCTGGGTTTGACATAGCTTTGTATGTTAGGCAGAGATCACCTCGGAGTAGGCAATATGCTACGGAGTAAAGCTGGAGTTTTTTGAGGCGGTCTAATTAGGGCATCTGTTTGAGTCCATAATCCTCTTTGTGAGGTATTTTTGTGTCCTTTCCAGCTGTTGCAGATGTCTTGTCAGGTACATTCCAAAAGGGGCGTTGTCCTCTATAATGGGTCTGATGAGAGACGAGTAGAGGGGGGCAATTATCTCTTTTTTCCTGTATGAGAACCCTTTCGTGATGAGGTGTGCCACGTAGAAGGATTTCCTGACTACTGTGGAGATGTGATTATGAAAGGAGAAGCTACTGTCCACGTGAGTCCTGAGGTCTCTTATCACACCTTCAGCGTTAAGTGGACTGCCGCCTAAGTTGTAGTTCATGGGTACAGAGTTTTTACCAAAGGGGATGTCAATGCACTTTTTGCTGTTGAGCTTGAGGCTATGGCTCTGACACCAGGCATCAGTCTCCGTGAGGCCCTTTTATAGGATGTCCACGTCGTTTGGGGACTCTGTTATGGCACCCAATTTGCAGTCATCTGTGAACTTCATCAGCCAGAGGCCCTCTCTATTAGCCCGTGCTTCAGAGAAGTAGATCCCAAACAGGAGACGACCCAAGACTGAACCCTGTGGTATTCCACTTGTTACGGGTTTGAAGTCAGATTTGAAGTCTGCAATTTTTACAGTGTGGGTTCTGTCAGTGAGCCAGTTGGCAACCCATCTTGTATGGATTTATACCCAATTTGGTGAGTTTATCTATAATATCAGAAAGGGGAATGGTGTTGAAAGCCTTGGCAAGGTCAAGACAGGCTGTCTGAACTGCCTTACCCTTATCCACAGCTTTGGTGACTGTTTCAAAAAAGTCAGTCAGGTTCAGGAGACATGATCTACCCTTCACAAACCGAACTGAGTGGGGTCCAGAGTTTGGAGGTTACCAATATCTTTGTTTATGAGTTCCATGATGATATGTTCGATGGCTTTGCAAACCAGGCTCATCGGGCTAATAGGGTGATAGTTCCTGGAGACCGTAGTAGCTCCCCCTTTGTGGAGTGGTACAACTGTTGCTGTGCACCATTCAGTGGATACAAAGCCTGTTGTGAGACTATGATTGAACATGGTGCTTAGGTGGGGGGCTAGTTCATTCTGAAGTTCGTGTAGAATACAGCCAGGGATATTGTCCGGTCCCATGGATGCTGTGTTCTTGGCTGTGGATAGTGCAGTTTTCACCTGTTCATTTATGATTGCAGGGGCACTGCATTCTTCCGGTATGGATATGGGCCCTTTAGGGGGGGGTAAAGTTAGCACTTAACCTATCAGCCAGCATGTTGACAATATCAGTTGGTTCTGTGAATTTTGTGCCATTGTGCTGTAACTCAGAGCAGATCTGGGTGTTGCCATTGAAATTCTTGACATAGCTATAGAATACTTTGTGGCTGTCCTTTGAGTCAGTGGCAATCTTGTTTACATAGCTCACTTTGGAGGATTTTATGAGGGATCTCAGCTTCTTGCTGAGGCTGACCAGGGAGCTCCTCCACTCGTGGGATTTTACTCTCTTTTGCAACAGTTTCTTCCTTCTGTTGTAGAGTTTGTTTATAGCAGGGGACCACCAGATTGGCTTCCTTTTTTTAGTGGACTGTGTCTTGGTTCTATTAGGGATAGTGTGATCCATGCATCCATGTAGGTGCTTATAGAGTGCATTTGTATAAGATTTGGCACTAGTAACTCTATTATCCATCTGCATGGGTGTCATGAAGTTGGCCAATTTTGTCTTAAGAAGCACGACGTTGGCTTTGGAGAACTTTTATACAGTGGTTTCCTTATTGGGTGGTAGGGGTGGGATGTGGCTATCTATGATGATTAGTTTATGGTTGGATCTGACCAACGAGGAGTTGACTTCAGGTGTGGAGTACCAGTCACTCATATTGGTAATTACTAGGTCTAGGATATTATTGCCCCTGGTAAGGGTATGGATAAGTTGATCCAGGGCATTGGAGTTTATGAATTCTAGGAAGCATTAAGGAAAGGAGTTGGTACAAGAGTAGTTTTCCCAGTTAATGGTGGGCTAGTTGAAATCCATCCACTGCATAAGAAATCAGTCTTATGGAGGAGTCCACTATGGAGTTTAACGTGGATAGCTGAGAGGATACCTTATCTGAGACCCCTGTAGCTAATGTACCTTGAAGAGTATCTCCTAACTCTTTCAGGAGATCTCTTTTGAAGTCTAGTGAAGTGCTTTAGGTAGTTCAGTGATCTAAGAGCAAAAGTCGCTGATGAAAAAATATGCTTCCCATATCTGTCTATCATTTGAGACTCCTTGTTCGGTGGATGGACAGATGAGGAAATTCGGAAAGTTCCTTCTTAGTGGCTGCTGGCACCACCATAGCATCTACAGGGATGCCTTTTGTAAAAAATTCTTTGTCTGTTAGAGCTGTAAAAAAAATATTTGGACTCTGCCTTTCAACCAACTAGTTCCATGAGTTCATCAAAAGGTGGAGACACACAGGTGGCTGAAGACTGAGATCTGAAGGCCTTCAGGTACACCGACTCCTCATCAGAAGGGTTGATGGGTTTCCAGCCGCCTTTCTGTTAAAGGATTTCTAGGATATCCACAAAGAAGATATCCTCAGATGGCGACCATGGGGACTCTTTTGCCACCTCAAGGTCAGTGTCCGAGGTGACTGGCTCATCTGATAAGCCCAGGTGCTTCCTCTTGCAAAGTCTCTTCCGGGAAGCCTCCTCAGAAGGGCATTCTGGAGAAGTTTGAAAAGAGTGTTTGCCCAATTGGGCACCCTGAGACCAAGAATCTCCATTGTTCTGTGGTTGGGGTGGTGCTGAGACAGAAGCTGGTGCTTTAGGAGGAAGAATGCCGTACCTTTGTGTAGAGCTGTAGGGGGAGACAGCACACTCCTCATCAGCTCAAAAGCCGTTCCCCCTGGCTCTGAGGACACCTCCAGTTTGGAAGAAGCAGAGGGAATCCCCAGCACCAAGAGGACTGGCTCCGAACCCAATGTAGGAGCTGAGCTCACCAGCAGCGAAGCCCCGAGAGGTCAGCTTGGAACCGAAGAGTCTCGGGTCTGAGCGTCCTCTCTGGACCTGACTGGAGAGCTTCAACTCCTAGACATCCCCGATGGCACTGAAGATGTCGGAGCAGACAACGGTTCTGAAATCCCCAGAGCGGGTCTTGGCACCCAAAATTCTATAACAATAGGTACCAGGCATTCTGTCTACAATGTTCCAGCTTGGCTCAGAGTTGGAATTGACGTGGATGAAAAGGTCTTTATTGGCTCTGGAACTGACTGGGTTGGAGCCGAAAAAAGTTCTGGCACTGCCAGTGACTACAGCAGTCTGCGCACCACCCTATCCACATCATCATCTGATAGGCTCCTGGAGGACCTAGAGGAAAGGGTAGGAGAGCGAGATCTCTATAAAATGGGAGAGCTCAGAGTAGGGGAGACCGGTAGCAATTCCAGAGACCATCTCCGAACCTGAGACTCTCTCGGCTCTGAAATTTGTGGCGCCAAAGAGCTTAGTTTGTCTGATCCAGTAGGTTTTGGATCTGACTGACTAGTCTTTGCTGTTTTCTCTGGTGGTTCTTAATGGCTAGAAGAAGATGAAGAAGATCTCTTAGTAGGCTTATCAATTTTAAATGGAGACTTAGTCTTACTGGAGGTGCTCTGACTTTCTAAGCTTTCAGAGAAAGGAGACTGCAGAAGCCCTCTTACAATAAGTTTGTTTTTCCTCTCTAGTAAATCCCTAGAGGTAAAGGAATGGTAGAAGTTACATATTTCTTGTAAATGAAGGGCTCCGAGACAGTACATGCAGATACCATGACCATTGGTCAAGGGCATTTTCTGGGGGCACTTTTGACATTTTTTAAAACCAGATGGCTTCATTTCCTTTTAGTTTTTAGACATTATGGCAAAGTGAATAACAAGCTACAACTATTTTTATATCAATTCAAACCACACTCCGAATAGGATTCTATTAATATATATGTATATATTTATATAACTAGCAAAAACTGCGCACCACACTAATATATCTAAAGTTTTTGTAAAGTCTGCAAAAGAAACTTAACAACTAGTCTAAAAGGGAGGAAGTTAGCTTTCCCCTCTAGCTTAACCCATTCCCTCCAGTATAACTCTTTTGCGTGTATACCTTTAACTCCTAGTGGGTGTTGCCTAAGCTTTTAAAAATTAAGTTATCACCTTACAATTCTAACAAATACTCATTGACAGAGGTCAAATGTCAATAGAATTGTGTTTGCCATCATGTATGCTTCAAAATAAAATATTCTGATACCTTGTATATAGCATGGTTTTGGAATTATTAATAGAAGTATGAACAAGTAATATATGATGCATAGAGGAGCAGTAGGAGGTAACTGCAGATGCACCTGGAGGCCTCACCCGGATGTAATGAGTTAAATGGGTGCTTGGCCCTCTAACTTAAATGGGCACAAGCCTAACTAACTCCCACTTCAAGGAAAGGCAATACAACAACAACGTTACAAACACAGAAACTGGAAGCACTTCTAACTTAAACGAGATAGAAGAAATGGCCTGATAAAAGAAGCGACGGATGACCACAAAGCCAAAAACGGCGAAATGTCAGAACTCAACTAGTAAGAATGAAGGCGAGATAGGACAACATAACATGCTATCTTTAACTTTTAATGCTACATTAAAACTTCTCTTCTTTTGCATACATACCACTTGCTTCCCTCAGTCTCTCCAATATAGCTTCATGGGCCTGGACATTGAAATCTCGGTCTCTGACACCTGGGGAAAGAACAGAAAAGAAGAGGATAGCATTATGCATACCAGTCTTGCCTATAGTAAGTTTTATAAGTCATACAAGTGCTCTCTTTAGTTGATACTTACACAGCTGTGGTTGAAAGTATCCCTCTTTCTCCTCTGTAGGTCACTAAAATGATGCCTACATTACTCTCCAGTGCGCGGGAAACCAGTGGCACTGGATACAAACTGGGCTAAACTATTCCATGACTCAAACTTGCACTGGGAGCCAGAATAGTCCCCCTGCAGAATCCTTTAGCTGTGGTGCTTTACCAGGAGTCCAATAAATATCCTGGACTCCTGGACACGATACCTCTGTGCCCTAAACCTGGCACCTTCCCACTAATGCCAGCCATGTCTACCAGCAGGCCTAGAGCAATGGAGACTGAAGCTTTCCCGCCAGTTCCAGTTATCATATTTATTGGGAGTATGCACACCCGAGCAATGAGTTTGCGTGATGGTATGTAGAAAGCAGCAGTGCCAAGCAGTGAGGAATGAAATAACTGCAAGTGGAAGGTTAATCTGGTACTTGGCCTTAGTTTGAGGGGTGTCTACTGCTGTAACCTGGAAATATATATTGGAAATTGGAAGATAACTGTTAGGTGAGTCAGGTTTGCAGATATGCACTGGAGGCATAAATATAATGAGCTTTTACATTTGTTTTTACTATTATACACAGAAAAATTTTGATTTTTACACTGTGGGACTCAAACCTAGGCATAAGGGACAAAACATTTTCTTCCACAGCATTGATTTTCCATCTGTCACAGAAGAACTGCTGCTCAGACTTAGTCAGGAACCATACATAAATACAGGTGACAATTTGAGCTGTTACACATGTATGTGTGTGACCTGACAAGGTTATTGGATATAATGGCAGCTGTGTATGTGTGTTTGGCAAATGTGAAGGCCATGCAAGTCCAGAGTCCAGAATTATACCTACAGAAATATAATACACTGTATACCTTCAGTCATACATCTGATAAAACAATAATGGTGTCTCATCCCTCATACATATAATTAATATCATCTCCACTATCTAAAGTGTTATAAGTGAGAGTGAATATAATGGGAAGAGGAACAACAGTAAAAGTGTATGGAATATCCTGTATTAGAGCCCAGGACCATGTGTATGCCAGTCTTACACTTACACTTGTTGCCACAAGAAAGTTGAAATAGCACTTGTCTGTGTTTCAGTTCATTGCTATAAACTGCAATGCACAACAGAAAAAAGAGGTTGCATGCCCTAGAACCCAAGACCATCTGTATTCCAGCCCTACACTTACACCTGCTGCCACAGGGTTAGTTAAATGACATTCCCTAATTTACTAATCATTCTTAAGGTCTCTCTTTTAATGCAGCACAATGCCACTTACCAGGTTTGCACTGTGCCTAATAGTATTAATTGAATGTATCTGGTTTCTATTTTTGGCTGTCTGGGTCCTGTCTGCAGGTGTTCTGTCTGTTTTCTGGGTGGTCCAGTTGTTCAGTTTGCACACTGCCATGCCTCACTCAAATGAGATAAGCACAGCTAAACCCACTATTCATTTCCTTCGTTCCAGTGATTGCACTAAGCTCCACATTACACAAACACAGCCCCACCCAAAAAAAGTAAAAAGGAAGACAAAAAAGGGATAAGTAGTTTAAATGAGGAAAATCAGTCTATGACATATACACTGGAAAATGATGGTTCGCATGAGATATGTCTACATAGATGTGGGTTTGAACTCTCACTCTAATGAACCTTCAGAACAAAAGATGGGTTCCTTATCCTTCTTTGCCACACAAACAGCTTTGCAGCAATGAACTGAAATCATTCTGCACACAACCAACTGCAACACCATCTACAGTAATATGAAACCATACAACTGTTAGTTGTACATTTATTTATTTTACATTTGTTGACCATGATAGTCCGACTGGATATATGTCCATTTTCAGCGGCGGCCCGGGGAGAAAAGCTCCACATACCAAAAGAGAAACAGTACATACATCACTGAGTGATAAACTCAGGCAGACATGCTTAGAAAAATATAGACAAAGAATACAGGCAAATATCAATATACACAACGTGCAGACTTACATCTGATTGGCAAAGATGTATCAGAAAATGTGGACATAGAATACAATCAGATCTCATAATTCACAATGCTTAGACATTCAAATGCTATGAGGCATAGATACTTGACTAAACAGCAGATTGGGTAGCAAGATATGTATTAGTGAAGCTGTTAGTCAGGTTTAGAACAAGAGCACAGCCAATGAAATGTGAGATATTTTTTGAGTTCTCTTTTAAATAGGGGTAGTGAGGTTTCCTTGGTAATGGTAGTAGGGAGTAGTTTCCAGATTTTACCAGCTGAGTTGGCAAAAATAGCATCGCCTGCAGAGTTGTTGGATTTTTGGGTCAGTATCATTAGTTTATCAGCTGAGCGTAATGGCCTGGGGGCACTATGATGGGTGAGAATATTTTTGAGAGCAGGGGTGTTATCAGGTTGATGGAGTATTTTATGTGCTACTATAAGCTGGTTGAACTGTAGAAGGGTAGGATACTCTAGTCATCCCAGTGCCTTGAGGTTCTGGCAATGGTGGGTCCTAAAAGCCATGCCAGTATCGAATCTGGCTATATGATTGTAACATCCTGATAATTTGTTGAGATCGGTTTTGGATAGGTTGGTGAATACAGGGGAGGCATACATAAGGGTAGAGAGAAGGTGTGATCTTGCAATAGCTACCTTAGCTAGGGGGGGGTGAGGAAAGGTTTGGCTCTGTACAGGGAGCCAAGTTTTTTGTTGACGGACTTAATAGTGTAATTGACATGTTTATCAAATTTAAGGTTGTTGTCTATTATTACACCTAGAAGCTTTGTACGGTCACCAGGGGAGATAATGGTGTCATTGCTAGATTTGATGTTGAAGGAAGGAGGAGAAATTCTACGGCTAAGGGAGAAAAGTAGTAGCTTGGTTTTGTTAGGATTTAGAAGCAGACGGCGATTAGCTTGCTTTATTATTTTTGGATGTAGTGCACTTAGTGATCACACAACCTGTTATGATTACTGCTTGCAAGTATACATCTCTGTCTTACCTGTCTGTGTTTGTTGGTCATTCTTCAGTTATCTGACCAGTCAGTAATCTGAGACATGCAATCTTTAAGACATTCTATATCACTGTCCTTAAAATGTGTGAGGATATTGACTGGAAATAATATCATATGCAGTTGCCAACAAATGAAGGCCAGGTTGGATGTTAATGTACGCAACCTGTGAATTGTATGCTGCTTATTTACATTTCCAATCTTGCATCTAACACTTTGTATGTCTAACCTGACACACCCACAGGATGTAAGGCAACCTACCATGCTGTTTTGTTTTCCTTTTCCTAGCCAGTAATCATTCACAGTTGCAATCCATTAAAAATAAACAAAGAGGGAGTGGCTGTACTATGTTTACATTTCCTACATGGATCCAAGTATTTGGAATTTAGCAGTTCTAATCAGTTCACACCTTACTTACATCTTCACCATGCTAACAGGCATGAATCTACACCATATAAAAACTCAATCATGTAACTAGGCAAACTGATGGTGAGATGATTTGTTTATGTGGAGAAGACTGAACATACACTATTACTTTGGGATATATCTGCAAAGAGGATTACTGAACTTGAGAAAGCATTCTTGCATTTTGTCAGCTACATACTATATATGCTGGAATGTAATTAAGAAAAATCTGAAGCAAAGGCTTTCACACTTGTTCATCAGTATGCAATAGTTAGAAGTGTACTGATGCCATGGACGTGTTTGTCAAGGCATTTCACAGGTATACATGATTCACAATACCTTAAAATTGAATGCTGTGTGATAAATATGTACAAATGTTTCAGTGACAGTTCATTTGATAGCACTTTTAGCTTTTCAAAGATGGTTTGTTAGCAAAATGTGTCATTTGCCTGTTCTTTTGGAGGGAAACAAATCTGCATTTCTGTTATGGCACAAACAAGGATATGTTGCAATTGTTATTCTCCTTTTTTATACAAGGATATGCCACTCATTCATATTATTACACAATACACTCCAGGTTCAGGACTTACCTTGTAAATGCAGCAGTTGCCACAGTTTTAGTTCAGGGCTGACTCTGATGCAAGCATTACGCAGCCAAAACATGGGGAGGTAAAGGTTGTGAGAGTTGCCTGGCATCAATGCTAGCATATGTATGTGCATTGCAGGAAGGTTTTAGGCCCTTAGGTGGTGAGTGCATGTGACATGCGTTGTCTCTTAGCCAATGCAAAGGCATACTGAGCACTCCTACATTTGCCTACACCAACAGCAGATGGTTCTCACTCTGACTCCTCATTTGTGTGTGGCTGTGGTAACCTTGGCATTGCTGGTGGGATGTGTGCTCCTTCCCTTTGCTAATCCTGCTAAAGCTGTTGTCTCAGGATGATGTTGTCTAGCATGGCACATACTGTGACTATCTCAATACATGTCCGTGGACAGTACTGCAGGACTGCCCCAGATGTATCTAGGCACCTGAACCATGACTTCAGCAGCCCAAACACACGTTCTATAATATTTCTCATTTGAGCATGTGCCTCATTATGCCATTCTTCAGCCGGTGTGTGTATGTGTGCATTTCTGATGGGTGCCATCAGCCACAGTTCCAGTGCATAACCTGCATCCCCCAGTGCATGATCCTATGAGATATCCCCCCAGCGAACATCTGATACAGTTGGGAGGTGTGCCAGATATGTGAGTCTTGGTAACTTTCAGGGTTGCCAGCACACATGTTCAAGATGACTCCTTTGGCATTACACATGATGTGGTAGTTAGAGTGAAAACCCTTTCTGTTTATGTAGGGCCTACCCTTTTCCCTGGGTGGTACTTTAATTTCTATATGTGTGCAATCTATGGCACCAAGTACTTCAGGATAGTGTGCTACACAGTAGAACTCCTGCATATTTCTGGCCCTTTCCTCAGGAGTACAGGGAAAATATATGTGGACACTGGCATGTTGGAGCATAGTATTTAGGAATTGATGGAGAGTCCTGGATGCTGATGCCTGTGACACCCCCAGCATGTCTACCTTTGTCTTCACTGGGATGGGCTCCCCTTGGAGGGCTTAGAAGGGAAAATATAACAAAGGAGGATAGATTTTTGAAGAAAGTTATGAAAATATTTGGCATGGAAGATGTGAATTCAGTACTATGAGTTCAGAGTGAATTTACATATTATTCCCCAAGAAATAAAAACTGGGCTAGGCTAGACGGAATTTACATTTCACAGGTACATGTGCATTTAACTGAAGGTCTTAATACACACCCAATAACTATTTCAAATCATGCACCAATAATAACTAAAATAAAAACACAGGGTAATGAAATAAAAATGAGACACTGGCGCTTTCTCACCTATCTGTTGAAAAAAAATTAAGGAATGGATAGTAAATATTATTCAGGAACTATTAGAAAAGATAGAAATTTCTTCTAAAAATTTGGCTAGGTGTTAGAAAAATATGTAATAGTAATATGCATGCTTAGTGCATTTAGTGCATTCGAGATTTAAAAGGGTTAATACATTTATTCTGTTCACACTGCATGAATCTGCACAGCCATTAGAAACTTAACAAGAAGCATTCTATTTTGTGCTAATGTCAGCAAATAACAAAAGAAGTAATTCATTTCTGCTAATGTCATGAAAATTAACAAAGGGATATTGATTTCTGCTTATGCCATGAGAAAACATCCAGCTGTTAGAAGCTATTGATAAAGAAAACAATAGATGCTTGAAAGTTTAAACCGTAGTCAGCATTACTTGTACTAAAGCCATAATACCTCATTCCCTCAGAATACCTCATATCGAATTTGCTAAACATATACACAACACAGGAAAAAAAAGTTATGTACTTACCATAACGTTACATCTGAGTTGCTGTTTTTCATTTGTCTTCAACCTGTGGGACTCGGATCCAGCACAGATCCGACTCAGGCCATATACTCCAGCATCGGATCCAAAATCCAAGCTCCTGCCCTACCAATAATACCTCACTGACTTTTCTCCCTTCGGATCGAGTTTGTTGCAGAACAGCACCAACCCCTTCTAGTATAACAACATTACATCCTTGACCAAAAAAGAGGCATTGGCACACACAGACTCAGCTCTAGCCAGGAAGAAGCATTCGGCTGCCTCTGTCCAGACCACTACATAGCCAAAAAGGGCAGGGGAAGGAGGGAGGGACGGTTGAAGACAAATGAAAAGCAACAACTCAGATGCAATGCTATGGTAAGTACTTAACTTCTTTATCTGAAGCTGTTGTTTTCATTTGATCTTCAACTTGTGGGACATAGTCCATAACCTTTGGAGGCCCTCATGGGAGGATGTTCCAAAGCACAGTTGAGCCAAAGGATGATGCCCTGCTCCTAGAAAGAATATCCAGTTTGTAATGTGAAATAAAGGTATGCGAAGAGGACCAAGTAGCAGCAGATCAGATATCATCAATAGGGACCCTGGACCAAAAGACTGCCGAAGTAGATACTGATCTGGTGGAATGCACCCAGACGGGACCCGGTACAGACAAACCTTTGGAATGACAGGCCAAAGAAATACACTCAGAAATCCAATGAGCAAGAGTAACCTTAGAAACAAGCTTTCCCAGATGAAGCTCAGAGAAAAACACAAAAATCTCATCTGACTTTTGCAAACTTTTAATTCTAAGCAAATAGAAACACAGCTGCCTGTGAACATCAAGTAAGTGTAATTTGTATTCCCCTTTGTTCTAGTAATTTGGGGGAAAAAAATGGTAAATTAATAACATGGTTAATGTTTGCCTCAGAAGCCACCTTTGATAAGAAGGGTGGGTTAGTCTGAAGAGACACTCTGTCTTTATGAAAGACCAAATAAGGGGACCTGATAGATAACACCTGTATTTTAGATACCCTCTTGGCTGAGGTAATAGCCGACAAAAAGGCCATCTTCCAAAAAAAGAATTGTAAATCAACAGTGGCAGCCAGATCAAATGGAGGAAAAACCAATGCCTGTAAAACCAAAGTTAGATCCCAAGGAGGTGTGGGGTCCTTGATAGGAGGCCAAAGAAGAAAGGTACCCTTCAAAAAGGCCTTGCAGAGCTTGGACAAAGCCAAGGAAGCTGAATTCTCACTCACATGGAATTAGAAATCACTGACAACTGAACTTTAATAGTAGAAAAACTAAAAATATAGGCTAGAAAATCCAAAATGGCAGGGACTGGAGCAGTAAAATGATCCAGTTCATGCTGAGAAGCCCAGATCGAAAAATGCATCAACTTACTGGAATAGATCTTTCTGGTAGAAGCCTTATGAGCTGCAATCAAGATCTTCTTGACAGGACAAGACAGCCAGGGAGTTCTGACCATCAGGAAAACTAGAGCAGCCAAGCAGTGAGCTTCAGGCTAACTAAATCTGGGTGATGAACTCCTGATGGGTGCATGATCAGATCCAGAACAGGATCCAGGGTCCAAGGAGGACACACTAGTTGAGACCTCAGAGTGGGAAACCAAACTTCAGGAGGACAGAATGGGGCAATGAGGATGACTGAGCTCCCCACCCGTTGTGCTTTTTGAATAAATTTGGGGATCAGAGGAAGAGGAAGATAAGCATAAAGCATACCGGAGGGCCAAGAATGGAGTAGAGTATCTCTGGGTGACTCCCACAAGAGGGGGGATCAGAGCGAAATACTTGCTGCACTTCACATTGAAATGAGAGGCAAAGAGATTGCAGCAAGGATGGATGCACTTCTGGAAAATCATGTCCGCTACTGACAGATTCAAAGATCACTCATAAGGCATCATACTAGATCTGCTGAGCCTGTCTGCTAGAATGTTGGAATTCCCCAGAATGTGCATTGCCACCAGAAAATGGTCAGAAGATATCGCCCTTTCCCAGAATCTCATGGCCTCACAGCAAAGTGGATAAGATTGTGTTCCCCTGTTTGCTGATGTGCCAGACTACTGACATGTTGTCCATCTGGATGGTGATCATCCTGGTAGGAAGAAAGGCGTGGAGAGCTTGCAATAACAAAAGCACAGCTTTCATCTTTTGAACATTGATATGAAGACTGGTCTCCTGGGAAGACCACGTGCCTTGAAAAATCCATCCCATGCAATGCATCTCATCCCACCCAAGCAGGAAAGCATCTGTGGTCACCATGATTGAGGGGGAAGGAAGAAGGACCGGGGATTGAAGACACCAATGAAGAGAGTCCCGGCAAACTTGGGACAGCTGGACTGGATATGACAATGAAAGGTCAAGAAAGGACCATTGAAATGCTAAGGTCCACTGAAGAATCCACATGTGAAGTCGTGCAGCTGGTAGAATGGTGATTGTGGCAGACATGGACCCCAACGCCCAAAGAACCATACTTGTAGGGGGAAGCTGGGTCTGAGGAATAGACTTTACATGATGCTGAAGAGACAATAACCTGTCTGGAGGCAGAAACACCCTGCCCTGTGTCATATCCAACAGAGCACCTATGAAGTCCAACACCTGAACAGGTACTAGGTCTGACTTAGCTAGATTTATTGTGATGCCCAGGGAAGGCACTAGGTGGAAAGGACAATCCTTGGCCTGAATCAGTTGATGCCTGGAGGGAGTGGAAAGGAGCCAATCGCCAAGTAGGGAAAACGTGAAACCCTGCAGCTGCAGGTGAGCCGCCACTACCGTTATCACTTTGGTAAACACCTGGGGGCTGTGGTGAATCCAAAGAGAAGCACTCTGAACTGAAAATGATTGGCTCCCAGCCAGAAGCAGAGGAAATGTCTGGAGTATCTGCTCATCTTGATATGATAGTATGTGTAATGAAGGTCCATCAAGCAAATCCAGTCATTCATCTGCAGAAAGGGCAGAATGGACTGAAGGGTGACCATCCAAAACTTCATCTTGGCAATGGACAGGTTCAGGGTAGAGAGATTCAGGATGGGTCTAAGTCCCCCCTTTTCTTTGACACTAAAAAGAACTTGGAATAGAAGCATGAACGGGACTGGTCTAGGGGGACAGACTGGATGACTCACTTTTTGAGCACCCTGGTGATTTCTATGGCTGCCTCCTCCCTTTGACCTATTGGAACATCCAGGAGGTGTTTTGTTGAAGAGGGAGGGTGAAGGAATGGGGTGGCATAGCCTCTAGATATTATTTGCAGCACCCAACTATCATTTGTGATGGCCTCCCAGGCTGTTGGGTGCAGAGAGAGATGCCCCCCTGACTGTCACCAGAGAACAGCAGTTGGGCAATCCCTCAGGATTGCTGAAAGGGTATGTCCGAGAATGAAACTTGAGACCCCTGGCTCTTCAGACTCCCTCTGCCATGAGGGCAGCATCTGTCATTTCCCTCTGCACCTGGGGGAACATGAACCCTCAGTGTCCTGGTAAAAACCCTGTGACTTCCAAAACCTCACCTTCTTGACTCCACGCTGATTCCTCAAAATGAATCTTTGTGGAGTTGAGAAGCAGATCCCAATGGCAGACAAGGTCTTCCCATTTTTCTCTCTCTCTGGGTCAGAGTGTCACAAACAGTCTTGAAAAACAAAGTTGAACCATCAAAGGGAGCATTCGTAACTGATGCCTTGAATGGTTCCGAAAAAGAACAAAGCTGGAGCCAAGTGTGCTGCCTAATGGCACTGTCCATCTCTGCAGACCTAGAGGCACCCTCAGTTGCATGAGAAAGCAGCCTCATGGACATGTTAGAAATGGCAGTAAGGGTGGCCATGCATAAGAAAACCTTCTTTTCCTCTGCCGACATGGATACCGGAGCAGATTCAACAACCTCCTTAACCAGGTCTCTCTGCAGTCTGATAACATGGGCCAAATAATTCAGCGTACACAGAGCAAAGGTGGCTGAAGCATGAGCACACTTCCCAAAGTGGTCCATCGCCCTAACTCCCTGTCTGGAGGATGGCTCAAGGAGCTCTCCTGGGCCAGCTCCATCTTGGTGGCTGCTGCAACCACCATGGCATCGACTGGGAAACCCTTTGGCCAATGGGGCCTGTTCAATGGAGCACTGAGAGCCTTCTCCGGATGCTTAGGGATGGGCTCAATCATGTCCAGTTTCATCCATGCCCTACTAGAAATGAAATCCACCAAGGGATCTGCAGGGGGAGCACCCAAAATATAGAAGGTCCTGTGACAAATGCCTCCAGGAATACAGACTCATCAGGGTTGGGCTTGAGAGTAGACCACCCACCTTGCTGGCATAGGATTTCCATTATGTCCCCAAAGGAGATATCATCGGGGGGTGGGGTGACCAATGGGAACCCTCCCCTTCATCCAAGTTTGTATCATCAGTGAGAGACTCCAGTGGGGAGTCTAAGTGCCTCCTATTGCAAGTATGCTTCCAAGGGGCCTACTCAGGGGGAAACTTTAGGGAGAACTCGGAAGCTTTGGGGGATTCCTGAAGAGGAACCTCCTGGAGTGGTCTGGCAACAGGCTGTCCCTGAAGGGGTAGGACAGAAGACTCTGACCCAGAAACAGAAGCATCCAGGGCAGACTCTGAGGACAAAAGTCAAGGCTCTCAAAGGACCTTCTCCACCACCTCTAATGCCGAAGGTGAGTGGACCCCAGAAGGCAGTGTAGCCAGAGTCAACAAACTCAGTGTCAGAGCCTGTCAGGCTGCTGCTCCCAGTGCCAAGGGGGAGTCGGAGCCAGGCTTCTTAGTGCCAAAGCCCTGAGGGGAAGAGACAATTCCAGCTGCCTCACAGTCGACACCAGACTCTCGGAGCTGGTGCCAAAGCTACGGCATTGAGTCAGTCCGCTCTGACAACATCAGAGCCAAACCGCTCAAGGAAACTGTCGTCATCAAGGTACAAGGGACCATTGGCAACCAACACCTCAACACCTGGAAACCTTGGACCAAAAGACTTTGAAGCCAAAGGTTGGATCGGAGAAGGAGATATTGGGAGGAAACCAGATGGCG
The DNA here is from genome assembly GCF_019279795.1 of Protopterus annectens. Taxonomy (NCBI): domain Eukaryota; kingdom Metazoa; phylum Chordata; order Ceratodontiformes; family Protopteridae; genus Protopterus; species Protopterus annectens. The sequence goes on from NC_056739.1 coordinate 736,007,233, forward strand.
TGCTCACGGCTCCAGATGGAGCTGGAGCAGGCAAGACTCCCAGCTGGATCTGGGCCCGAAGAAACTTCAACATCATCTTGGCCACCTCTGCTTCAGAGAGGCTCTGCATGGACTGGACAGAAGAAGCCACCGACCCTGGCCAGGAATGATGCTGAGGGGAGGCAGAGGCAAAAGACCTAGCCCTTGAACCCTCCGGCTCTGGTGAGAAGTGTGGGGACCAGAGCTGATCCTGCTCCTTGTGTGGGACCCTTTCCCCATCCCCAGGCTTCTTAGTGGGAGTTTCAGTCCCAGAAGCCAGAGCAAAGGAAGAAGAGGCCTCAGCAGAGGGAGGAAGTAGGCCCTTCAAAATAAGCTTATTCCTCCTGTTAATAAGTGTGTGGGGGTTGAAGCCCATGCAAATCAAGCAGGAGGAATCTAAATGGGAAACTCCCAAACACACCATGCACAGAGTGTGAGCATGAGATGGAGGAATCTTGAACCCCGGCTTTGCAGTCTCAGCCATGGGGACAAGAAGAAAAAACAAGCGTGCACACACACACACACACACACACACACACACACACACACACACACACACACACACACACACACACACACACACACATACATTCTCAGAAAAGAGAGAGAGATAGAAGTATTAAGAGACTTTATTTTAATGGAACACCTAAAGCAGGGATAGGAAAGGTAGGAATAAAAAAGGGTAGGTAGAAGAAGAAAAGGGAGATAAAAGTCAATAAAAAGACTTCCAAATACCCAAAAAGCCTTTGGAGGTGCTTGGAGCAATGCAACCTGTGCTGTTTGGAATGAGCAGCAAACAAGATATGAGGGGAGGAGGGAGAGCAGGGCACTAAGGGTAGGGGAGGAGCTTAGATTTTGGATCCATTGTTGGAGTATAAGGCCAAGTCAGATCAATGCTGGATCCAAGTCCCACAGGTTCAACATCAAATGAAAACAACTTCAGATCTATAGTTCCTAATAGAGACCAACTCCATCAGGTCTACATAGAAAAGGGCAGAGGAAAGGAGGGTGGGGAGACTGAGGAAGAATGAAAATGGACAACACAGATGGAATGTTATTGCAAGAACATAACTTCCTTATCTGATATCATTTTCATTCTTTCCTTGACCTGTGGGACAGAGTTCCCAGCTACACAAACATAGGGTGGCCATCATAGAAGATTATTCTGAAGCACTGTAAAGCCAAAAGCAGCTCTACTCCTAAAAATAATGTCTAGTTTGTAATGAGAAATAAGGGTATAAGACCTTCACAAAGAGGCATTCACACAAATATGAATTGACATTCTCGAGGAAAATGCTTGAAAAGTTGCCTTAGATCTTGTAGAATGAGCTTTAACATACCCCAACAAAGATATACCTTTGGATGAATAAACAAAGGATATGCAATCTTGTAACCATCTGGCCAGAGTAAGTTTAGTAACTGCTGTACCTTTCCTAACCTCTGAAAAGGATATGAACAGCTGGTCACATTTTCTGAAGGATTTTGTCCTGTCCAGATAAAAACATAATTGTCTATGAACATCAAGAAGATGTAGCATGTATTCTCCCTTGTTCTGGAAATTGGGGAAGAAAACCGGAAAATGAATGGACTAATTGATATTGCTTTCTGGGGCCACTTTAGGTAAAAAAGATGGATTGGTTCATAAAGATACTCTGTCCTTATGGAATGTTAAATAAGGAAGTTTAGAAGACAGGGCTCATAGCATGAAAACTCTTTTTGCTGACATAACAGCAACTAAAAGGGCTGTTTTCCAGGAGAGAAACTTTAGTTACCTTAGCTGCTGGTTCAAAGGGGGGGGGGAACCAAAGCTTGTAAAACCAAAGTAAGATCCCAAGGGGGAGCTGGATCTTTGACTGGGGGATGAACTAAAAAGGTCCCTCTGAGAAAACCTTACATAACTTAGAAGAAGCTAGAGAAGAGTCTTCCCCAATGTGGAAATGTGAAATGCCTGCAAATGAACCTTCACTGTGGAAGAGTTCTGGAACAGGAAAGCCAGGAAAATTAAAATCACAGGAACAGGAGCTGTAAAAGGCTCTATTAGCTTCTGTTGAGTCCAAATGGAGAATCTTTTCCATTTGCTCTTATACATCTTTCTAGTAGATGCTTTGTGAGCTGATATCAGAATCTCTTGGACTGGGGATGAAAGCCTGGAATGTCTAGCCATCATTGGAACTGGAGAAGCAATGCAATCAATTTTAGACCTTGAATATTTGGATAAGTCTGCCCCGAGGGATGGGACAACAGGTCTGGAAGTAGTTCCAGAGTCTAGGAAGGACAAAGTAGATGAGACCAGAGGAATGTGAACCAGACTTGGCGAGGCTAGAAAGGAGCAATGAGGATTCCTTTGGTCTTTAACTGATGAGCTTTCTGAAAGAATTTGGGAATCAGGGGTAAAGGGAGAAATGCATAAAGTAGACTGGGAGACCAACCATGGACTAGAGCATATCTTGGGGGCTGTCTCTGAAGAGGGATCAAGGCAAATAACTTGCTGGATTTGTTGTTGAGGGGAGAGACAAAGAGAATGCAGCAAGGTTGACCCCACTTGAGGAAAATTATTGAGTACAATGCCCTCTTCGGCTTGTATCTCACAAAGCACATGCAGCAGCTGGAGAGACCACAGAGGTTTCTCACCAAGAGAATCCAGGGCCTCAAACATCTACCCTACACAGATAGGCTAAAAGTCCTGCCCCTCTACTCAGTTTCATACAGACTCCTCAGGAGTGACCTTTGTCTGGCATACAAAGCAATTTCAGACCCCACCTTGATGGGACTGCTGCATATCCGGAAGTCAAGCTCCACTTGAGTAATTCACACACATGACTTCAACCTGGCCTGTGACACCAATAGGACTTGTTGGTGGGATAGATTTGTGTCCCAGAAACCCCCCATCTGTGGAATAAACACCCTCTCCACATCAGGCAGAGTACCTCATTACCCCTCTTTAAGCGCAATCTGGATAACTGGATGGGAAACAGAAAATACACCTCTGGGATTCCACCTGCATCCCTGCAGGACAGGGGCTTTGGGTGCTGACTTATCTAAACATGGGCTAAACTCTTGGCTAGGCTTATAAGGGCCTCAGGGCCAATAGCCTACTAAGTTCCTATGATCCTATGAAAATCATGTTTGATGGTTTAGAGACCACACATGAGGCATCAGTACAGTTCTGCTGAGCCTGTCCGCTAGTATGTTGGACTCCCCTAGAATATGAGTTGTAACTAGAAAGCAGGAGTTAGAGATTGCTCATTGGCACACTCTCACTGTTTCTCGACACAGTGGGTAAGATCTGGTTCCCCCTTGCTTGTTGATGTACCACACTATGGACATATTGTCCTTCTGAATTGCAATGGTCCCCCCATGAAGAAAGCTGTGTAGTGCTTGCAACACCAGAAGAATCGCTCTCATCTCCAGGAAGTTGATAAGCAAATTGGTCTCCTGAGATGTCCATGTGCCTTGGACTGTCCTTCCCAGAAAATGCCCCCAACCCAAATGGGAGGCATCTGTGGTCAGCATGCTATTTGGCAGAGGGAGAACAAAGGGATGACCTTGGTTGACTTCTGAGGAATGAAGCCACCAGAGAAGAGAATCTTAGCATGCCATTGACAACTTAATAGACCGAGTCAGAGAATGTTGATGTAACAACCATTGAACTGATAATGTCCACTGTAGAATTCACATGTGTAAGCATGCTGTAGGTAGTAGCATTATTGTGGCAGCCATAGAGCTTAATGCCCTTAGTACTAATTTCGCTGGAGGGGGTGGAATTGCTAGGGTCTGGCAGACATGAAGTCTTCAAGTCAGTACTCTATCTGGAGGTAGAAAAAACATAGTTTCGGTTGTGTCCAAACAAACCCCAATAAAGTCTATCAGCTGTACAAGATGGAGCTGTGATTTTTGTGTGTTGATAGTTATGCCAAGAGTAGCAGCCAGCTGTAACAGGCAATCCCTGGACTGAATAAGTAGATGCCTGGTTGAAGTATTTAGGAGCCAGTTGTCGAGATAAGGAAACGCATGGAATCCCTGCAGTCTGAGATGAGCTGCAACTACGGCCATGCATTTGGGGAACACCCTAAGGGCTGTGGTGAGACCAATCGGAAGCATTCAGAACTGGTAATGACTGGCTCCCAGCTTGAAAAGAAGATAATGTCTGGAGCGCTTTTCCATTTTGATATGGTAGTACGCATCCTTCAGGTCTATTAGGCACATCCGGTTGTCCATCTTCAGAAGAGTTAGGATGTACTGGATCATGACCAACCTGAATTTTAAGTTCTTTACTGATTTCTTAAGAGATGTTAGATCCAAACGTGGCCTTAGGTCTCCTGTCTTCTTTAGTAATTAAAAGAACCTTGAGTAGATACCCGATCGACTTGATCAGAAGGGAGCTCCTGGATGACTCTTTTTTGGAGCAGCTTTGTAATTTCTATCACTGCTGCCTCCCTCTGATTGGGTGATACATCGGGGAGGTTAGTATTTGGCTTGGGGATATCTAAAAAGGGAATGGAGTATCCTCTGGATATGATCCTTTGCACCCATTGATCATTTGTGATGGCTATCCAGGCTTCTGGGTGCAAGGATAAGTGTCACTCATTACCTCCAGAGAAAGGCAGTCGAGCAACCCTTCAAGAGCACTGAAAGGGTCTGTCTGAGAAGAAATCCCGAGACCCTTGATTCTGTGGACCCCCTCTGCCCCTGGGGTAGAGTTTACCATTGTAACTGTTTTTCCCCCTGCCTCTGGGGTGAAAAGTCTCTCTGAGATTCTTGAAAAGGACCTTGAGATTTCCTGAACCATATTTTTTTCCTCCATGCTTATTTCTAAAGAAGGATCTTTGTGGAGTAGAAAAACTGATTCAGATGGCAGACAAGGTCTTTCCATCTTTCTCTCTGCGGTAGAATGTGTCACAAACTTTGGGGCCAAAAAGAGATGAATTATCAAATGTGCATTGACAAGTGACACTGTGAAAGGTTCCATAAAGTCACACAGCTGCATCCAGCCATGGCACCTAATGGCAATGAAAGAACTGGCAGCCTTAGAGGTGCCTGCTGCCATGTGGGCAATCAGTCTCATGGAAGAATTGGATATCGATTGGAGACTGTTCATTCTGGAGGAAAAGTCTTGTGTTCTTCTTCAGACATGAACTCAGGGACCAAGCTAGAGAGTTCTTTGATTAAGTTCCTCTGTAGTCTGGTAAAGTGAGATAAGTAGTTCAGCATTCATAAAACAAATGTGGACGAAGTGTAAACTCTCTTGCTAAACCTACCCAAAGCCCTAGACTCCCTGTTAGGGGGATGGACACTGCAGATTTCCTGAGCTAGCTCCTTTTTGGTGGTTGCCACAACAATCATAGTATCTACCGGTATCCCTTTGGTCCAGTGTGATTTGTCTGGGGGCACATAGTATCTTATCTGCTCACTTGGGTATGGGCTTTACAGTGTCTGGATCATTTCATGCCCTAGTGGAAACTAACTCAATAAGAGGATCCACCAGGGGGGGGACACCCAGGATATAGGTGGGCTGGTGCCGAAGGCCTCCAAGAGCACTGACTCCTCTGGGTTAGGGCTTTGGGAGGACCATCCACCCTTTTGACAGAGGCTCTCTAAGATATCTACAAAGGAGACAGTGTCAGGTGGAGATCTAGGGGACCCCTCCCCTTCCTTGAAGTCGTGTCCATAGTGCCAGATTCCTGCAGGGAATCCAGGTGTCTCCTTTTACACATCTTCTTCTGGGGGACCTCCTCTGTGGGATACACCAGGGAGGTATTCAGAAGAAAAATGGTGTTCCACAGTAGGAAGAGGTTGGGGGCTTTGCAGCACCAGCTGTCATGGTGGAAGATGTGTGGCCTCAATCACAGATTCCATAGAGGTGGGGATCATATCCGACTGTGGGAGAAATGGGAATCCCCTAGGATGGGTAAGAATCCTCTCCACCACCTCGAAGGCAGATGCACTTTGAGGATCCAAGAGTCATCCCTCCAGAGCCAAAGCTGTTGGCGCAAACTTTTCTGGAGCTCCTGCAATCCTCCACTTCCAGGGAGGAGTTGCCACCAAGTTATTGAATGCTGAGGCCCCTAGGTTGCGTGACAGGTCTGAAAACCTTGAAGCTTTGGCTCTGAGATGCACTAAGTGCCAAAGTCCTCAGAGCCAAGAGCTTCAGGGAAACAGTCAGACTAAAAGTGGTAACTATTATCGGATTTGACATCTTAGTTCTTGGGGCCATCAGATCTGACAAATCTGAAACAGGAAGTTGGATCTGAGAAGGAGCCATGGGATGAAAGGGGGAATGTTTGCTCATGGATGCAGAAGAAGACGGAGTCGACAGAACCCCCATCTGAATCTGTGCCTTGAGAAATTGTCTCAGCAATCTATCCACCTCAAGCTCAGACAAGCTAAGAGTAGACCTGATGGAGGAGGATGTCAAAAGTGGTCTGGACACTGGCTTCAGGGAGGCCTCCTTGGGAGGAGAACTCTGCACTGAAACAACCAGCTCTGACAGGATGAGCACAGGGAGCCGAGGGAGAAGAAACCAAAATTATTAGATCTGTCGACCTCGGATCTGAAGGTTTTGTTGCCTTTTTAGGAGGCTTTGAGGAGAAATGCTCAGGGGAATGCTTCCTAGGTTCCCTGGCCAACTTGGGTTTCCTAACAGAGGTTTGAGCCCCTGAAGTGGAAAGTGTTGTAGGAGTAGAAGGAGGAAGCAAGCCCTTCAAGACCAGCTTGTTCCAATGGTCCACTAGCACTCGCAGATTAAATCCTCCATCAGATTTCACAAGAGCTGTCTAGGTGTGCTGGGCCCAGACGGTAAACACACTCTGTGTGGGCATCAGATAAGGGAATCTTGTGCCCACAGGAAGTGCATTTTTTAAATCTCAAACGTTTATTGGCTTCTCAACCATGATAAACCCAACAGAAAAGAAAGGGGAGGCAAAGAAAGAACAATTAGAAGGAGAAAGAATATCGGACAGAAGAAACAACAGGAAATAACCTATAAAACTACAAACTATCAAAAACTTTTTTCTTTGATATGTGTGTGTGTATATATATATATATATATATATATATATATATATATATATATATATATATATATATATATATATATATATATATATATATATATATATATATATATATACACATACACATACACAGACACACTGGAAAGAAGGTGGGAGGATAGGAAGAAAAGAAGACCGAGCAAGGACAAAAAGACCGTCTGATAGCCGACTTACACAGACTCTTATAGCAAATTTCACAGGAACAACAAAATCTCAATGCTTCTCAGGTGAGCAGTAAACTAGATCTGAGGGGAATGAGGCATTATGGGATGAACAGGAGGAGGCTGAGCTTCAAATCCATAGCTTGGAAAGCAGCCTAGTCTGATCTGAGGTCAGAACCGAGGTCAGAACCAAGATCCACAGTTGAGGAATGAATGAAAATAACATCAGATCTGTCATTCAAAGTGGAAAGAGATGATAATGAAACAGGGGGAAGCTCAAGAAACAAGGAGAGACTGGGATTCTGGATGCAGACCTTTAAAGAGAATAACAATAATCACACAGAATATTATATTCATGAAGTAGCAGAAAGTATTCTAAGAACTAAGGCAGCACAGGAATGGAGAAAGGAGATTCTGCTGATAGGGATTATTGCAATTAGGGATATCGACAATAGGCAAGAGGGGGCTGGAATTTATTGGAAAAAATGGCAAAGGAACAAAGGTACTGGGAGCAAATAATTAGAGAAGGAAAGGTAGTAGAATGGGAAGACGCAAAGAACTTATTTGGACTGCAGGTTAGAGATTGCCTTCCCTATCAAGGTTTGATATCAGGGTATAGGCAAACGGAAAGAAATAGAGGGGTCCTAAACTACAGATCAGCACTAGTAGAGTTTTTAGCAGAATCTAGAACAGAAGTTGCTCTTAAGAAAGGAATAATTAGTAGAGCATTTAAAACATTGTATATCTATAAGAATCAATCAGAGGAGGTTAGAAAGGATTGGGAAGAGGGACTGGATAAGCAGTTCACAAAAAAACAGTGTGGAATATATGTATGTCTCCCAAATATGCAACAAAGTCTAGAAGGTTTAGGATCTTTGCTTGGAAGTGTTTACATAGGTATTTTTATACCCCAAGCAGACAGCACAGCAAATATTGGAGGTGTGATGGGAAAGAAAGAGGTAACTGAGAACTTGTTTTCTGAGAGTGTAATGAGTTGGAAGACTTTAAATATTCCCGCAGACTGCTCTGTCAGAGATACTAGGTGAGCAAACTGGTGCAAATGGTGTAACTAAGAAAATGATTTTTTTTTAGCTATGATACAGAATTGGAATTGCCTAGACGTTGTAAGGCTGAGTGGATTATAGTGGCTGCCAAAAAGCAGTTACTAGAAAATGGAAATCAAAGTCTAAGCCAACTTTACTAGAAGAAGCAAATATAGTAACAGAGATTAAACTCCTGGAAATGGGATCTTTAGAAAAGGGTAGGGGCAAATTACACAGGAAAAAGTGTGAAATGTGGGAATAATACACGCTGAGGGGGAACAATGTTTAAAAGAAGGCAGGACTTGAATGAGCTATGTAATGTCTGACTGACAATGACTGGATAGATTATAAGTGATGTATGTTTGCAACTGCATTTATATCAACATGCTTTGTAATGTATGATGTTTACAACCGGAATTGTGTCAATATGGTGTGTTTTCATTTGTCATACATGATAATTTAGAAAAGATATTTCTTGTTTAAAAAAATGACTCTCATAGCTAGGAGCAATAACTAAATGTCCCAACATATTCTTGTTCTGCTCACCTCTAGGTTATTCATATGTAAGATATAAGGAATAAAATCTATCACAGGAATTTAAGGCTAGGCTTCTTAAGATCCTCACAGATCACCTAGTAAGTACCTATGAACCTATGAACAGTAGTCAAGTTAGTGTGAAAAATCAGATTGTACTTTATTTTTAAATTCAAATACACACTTTAGTGTAACAAAACAGTAAAGTATATTAGTGAAGACTGTTTTAAGAAAAGTTAACCATAGTTGGTACTGAAACTGTAAATCCCAGGTCTATATCACCATATTGAATGGTGATAATGCCGAACACCGAAAATATCGAAAGTTCATGAAAATGAACTTGTGTTTTTGAGGTCGCGGTACAGTGAGGATTGGGATATTTGCCCTTTCCTCACTGTAGTGCGACCTTGGAGATGGAATATATATTTAGCGGGGGTGGGTGGAGGGGCGCAGCCCCCTGCAATAGCAAGTTCATTCTCGTGAACTTTCGATATTTTCAACATTCGGCATTATCACCATTTGATATGGTGATATAGACCCATAAATCCCAATCTTATGGAAATGGAACTTTATAAGGGATACAAATTTTTTGCAATTCTTAGATTAAATTGGTGATTATTTCAAAGTTTACATATACAGACAGATAATATGGATTCTCTGTGTCTGTTTAGTGCTAATGGGATATTGTCAATGTTTCACAAGCTGTAACTATAACCAATAACCAACACCACAGCTCGTCCCTTTGGAATACGAAAGATGACGCCAATGTGTCATATTTGGGGCTTAATGAGCAAATAGCCTTAAGTTCAGCTTTAAAGTTAAGATCAAATAAATTAAAATAATGCAATTTTAAAATAATATTTTTGAATTCCCATTGAATTATACTGTTTTGATGTAATTTTATTAGTTTAGAGGAAGTAACACATTGTATGAAAAGAGCTTTTTAAATGTAGGTTACATGTGTTACATCATTTAGTCATGTGATAAACTGAACGTATTTAAAGTAACAGGGAATTTATTTGCTCTGATAAAGAGTCATATACAGGGATGAAAATGCTTAATATTGTAATTAAATTATTTAATCATGTATCATTGCCATTATTTTTCATATTTAGAAGGAAAGAGCTGTGGTGTTGGCTAATAGGATATTGATAAGATGAAGGATAGAATCTCTAAGTGTTCATGTAGGAGCTCTTCAAGTAATAAAAGTAACAAAAAGTAGTTTGTGTGTCAGCCATAGTTATGTGGAAATGAGAAGAGGAATAAATTCTAACTAGACATGTTTTTCAAGTGAAAGGAAGTGGTGAGTAATAAGACATGCAGCTAACCCGACAATTTTATTCGAACACTGTTCCTGATTATGTAGTGGGGGGATAGGTTGGTCCATAGATCTGAGTGGGTAAGATTTGGCAGCAGTAACTGTGGTGTTACCTTTTAAGGGTGATTTTACTTTGTATAAACTGCCAAGTGTAAAACTGTTTTTGAGTTTTCTTTCTACATCTGAAAACTAAAATTTAAATGGTTGTTAAGAGTTAATCCAAGTATTTTCTTGTGTTAATGGCATCAGTAGATGGGGGTCTGTTAAAACAATATTAAAGAGCTTTACTGGAATTACCATTACTAGAATTACAAGAAGAGGTTAAAGTAGTTCAAGTGTCAATAGCCTAAAAGTTTAAAAGAGAAAATAAATAAAATTCATTTCTTAAATGAACAAATTTATTATTAAAATTTTACTTGGGAAATTGCTAAAAAAACACAACAGACTGAATTTACCTTACAATGATTTTAAATTATGGGTCATTGCCTACGCTTGTATAATGTCAGAGTCCTGCAATACTGACATTGCTGTCTGTCCCCCACTTATAATAATGTAATCTCATCAGCAGAGACATTAAGAACTGGTTTTGTCATAGAAAATTAAGTATATGAACTGCTAACAAGCTGCTTCTTGTGGTCCGGAGTTTGTTTACCTCAGCCTCCATTTGCCTAATTGTATGACTCTGAGCTAGTTACTTAACCATGCAGCACTCCGAGGCTGAGTCTGAAAAAGTCCATGGAAATAAGTACTCTGCCTAGTCAACAAAAACAAATAAAATAAAACTTTAATTCTTTATAATTCATAAAACTATCAGAAGTCAAACAATGGAACTTGCTGTGCGCCTTTGGTTTGACATAAAGGTTCTGATATAAACAAGGCTATTTTTTTCCAAACATCTTTATTAAATTTTCACATATGACAAAGGCAATCTTACATTTACATAAATGAAAACCATACAAAATTATACCACTTTAGTTGCAAACAGTTTACATCACAGACACCACTGAAACAACTGTAGTTGCAAACATTATACATCACTTATAAACCATCCAGTCATTGTCAGTTAAGCATTATATGGCTCATTCAAACCCTGCCTCTTAAACCTTGTTCCTGCTCTGCATATATTGTTCCCATAATTCCCATTTTTCCTATGTAGTTTGTTCCTTCCCTTTTCTAAACATCCCAATTCCAGTTGTTTTATTTCTGTTGCTATATTCTACTAAAGTTGGTCTAGACTTTGATTTCCATTTTCTAGTAATTGCTTTTTTTGGCAGCCACCATAAATAGACTCAGCAAGGCTTTACTATGTCTAGGCAATTCCGATTCTGTAGCTTAATTCAAAAAATCATCTCCCCAGTCAGTCTAATCCACCCACCCAGCATCCTCGTAGACCAGTCTGCAGGGAATCCCTAACGTCTGCCAGCTCATTACACTCCCAAAAAATATGTTCCCAGCCACCCCATTTCTTACACATCACATCTCCAACATTTGAGATACACCTGAGGAAAAATTCCTTGGAGTCTACTTGGGGTATAAAAATACCTATGTAAACACTTCTAGGCAAAGATCTTAAATCTTCTAGACTTTGTTGCATATTTGAGAGATATACATATATCCCCCATTGTCTCTCTGTGAATTGCTTATCCACTCTCTCTTCCCAATCCTTTCTAAGCTCCTCTGATTGATTCTTATAATTATTGTACAATATTTTGTATGCTTTACTAATTATTCCTTTTTTAATGGCAGCTTCTGTTCTAGGTTCTATTAAAAATTCTACCAGTACTGGTCTTTCATTTAACAGCCCCCTATTTCTTTCTCTTTGCCTATATTCTGATATCAATCCTTGCTAGGGAAGGCAATCTCTAACCTGCAGTCCAAATAAATTTGAGGCCTCTTCCCATTCTATTACTTTTCCCTTTGTAGAAATTTGCTCCCAATACATTGGTTCCTTTGCCAGTTTTCTCCAATAAATTCCAGTACTCTCTTGCCTATTATCTGTATCTCTGGCCACAGTCATCCTTATCGGCAGAATCTCTTTTTTCCATTCTCATGCCGGTTTGATTTTTTTAAATTCTCTGCTATTTTATGAATATAATACTCTGTATGATTTTGGTTGTTCTCCGTAAGAGTCTGCATCCAAAATCACAATCTCGCCTTATTTCTTGAGCTTTTTCCCAGTGTCAGCATCATTCCTTTCCACTTTGAATTATAGTTTTCTGTGTGTGCTATAAATAATAGCCTTAACTGTGTTGCTCTAAAATACCCCCTCAAATTAGGTAATCCTAGTCCGCATCGTTCTATTGGTAGAATCAGCTTGTCCCACTTGACTCTTACTGTCTTCCCTTCCCAGATAAAATCCTTCAACTCTTTTTTAATTGCTATCCACAACTTCTCCTCCAGTTGATAAAAGTATGCCTGACCTGTGTATAAGACTAAAAGTATAAACAAGGCTATTTTTATAGCAATGGGCATTTCTGATAAAAAAGAAGGAAATCAAATTTGGAGAAATGTTTGGATTCTTAGATCTCTCAAAGTGTAATTATATCAGAATGATCAATAAGATCAAATGCTTTTGATAACAGCTTTTGACTGAATATAGGCCTCATACATATAAGGCATATCCTTAAGGGCATTATCTATACCTGCTGTTGTAGTTCATGCCTTCCTGAAATAAGGTGTGGAATTCTTAAAAGGCTACTCATCACCACAACTCATGTAGCTCAGATAAGCTGAGCTGCATTGCAGAGAAGAAAACAGATTGTTAGACATGCATAGTCTGAATGTTGTTGACCCTAGTTACAATGTAATTTCCATTTCTATAACTCACAACCAAGCAACAAATATAGAAGCGTTCCATACCAGATTGTGTTGTACCTGTCACACTACAGACATTATTTAGGGTTGGGCATATCAACTAGAACTGTGTTGTCACACTGCAGTGCATGGACACACAAAAAAACACACACACACGCACACACACACACACATACACACACACACACACACACACACACACACACACACACACACACACACACACACACACACACACACACACACACACTGCAATGTTAACTGCAGTTTGACAGCTATTTCGACAACTCTTAAAACAGCTGTCATATCATGAATTATGGCAGCTAGTTTGAGAGTTGGCTGACTAGATCTGTAAAAGTCAACACTGCATGTAATGGGTGAGAACTGTAACATAGCCCTGTTCACACTCTTTCTCTTACACACACACACACACACACACACACACACACACACACACACACACACACAGACACACACACACACACACACACACACACACACACACACACACACACACACACACACACACACACACACACACACACACCATGCATGCTAATTGCAGTTTGACAGCTATTTTGACAACTGTCAGAACAACTGTCAAACTATGGATTATGGCAGCTAGTGACAACTGGCTAACTAGATTTCTAACAGTCTGCATTGCATTGTATGGGTGATGACTGCATACCTCTCAACCTGTTACTGCAATAAATCTGGAGAAAGACTAAATTAATGGAGGGACAAAGGCCCAGAAATAGGGACATATTTTAATTACTGCTCTTATAAACCTGTAAACTTAGAAAGTTGCTAGAATAAAATGATTTGTGTTAGCATGCATTTTCTGAAGGATATAAAGTCTGAAATCCAAATACATTTCATCATTTAATTATTTCAGTTCTCAGTGATTTGTCAGAAAACCACACATTTTTATGAAGAACAGACAAAAAAAAATACAAGGTAAAAATCTGGACATTTTGCAAATATCTGGACAGTTGAGAGCTATGGAGCACTGTAACATAGCCCTGTTTTCACACACACACACACACACACACACACACACACACACACACACACACACACACACACACACACACACACACACACACACACACACACACACACACACACAGCATGATAACTGCTGTTTGACAACTATGTTGATAACTGTCAAAACAGCTGTCAAACCACGGATTATGACAGCTAGTCTGACAGCTGGCCGAATAGATCTGTGACAGTCTGCACTGCATGGTATGGGTGAGGACTGTAACATAGCCCTGCTCACAGACACACACACACACACACACACACACACACACACACACACACACACACACACACACACACACACACACACACACATTTTGCATGCTAAATGCAGTTTGACAGCTATTTTAACAATTGTCGAAACAGCTATCAAACCATGGATTATCACAACTAGATTTTATTTATTTTATTTATTTTACATTTGTTGACTGGGCTAGTCCAACTGGATATATGTCCATTTTCAGTGGAGGCCCAGGGAGAAAGGCTCCAAGAAACAAAATATACACACTATCATATATAATATGAGACATTTAGAAATACAGTTGAATGTTCAGCTAATCATCCTATACATTGCATTTTCTTACATTTCTGTAAACAGAATCATGATACATTTCAGCTATGGTTAGCCATGCAAATATTTTGCTAACAATATAGTATAAGAGAAATACTTTTGTTTTATTTGACTTAAAAAAGTAACTAGGTTATACACTCTCTTAGAAGGTAACAGACAAGTAACTAGTTTGTACAGTAATGGCAATAATGCCTTGAGAAATAAGGGGTAGTTTGTCTGGGTTAGAACAAGGGCATAACCATTGTGATTTAAGGTATGGCTTCAGTCTGGTTTTAAATAATGTTATAGAGGTAATGGTGGATAGGTCTTTTGGGAGGGAGTTCCAGATTTTTCCAACTGTGTTGGCAAACAAGGAGTCACCTGCCAAGTTGCTAGCTTTGCCTATTTGTAACAGTGGTTTTATTTGCTGAGCGTAGAGTCTTGAGGTTGTTATAGGGGGTGATTAAGTTAGTAAGTATAGGTATGTTAGTAGGTTGGTACAGGATCTTGTGGGCAACTGTTAATTGATTAAATAGTATTATATTTGGCAGTTCTAGCCATCCTAGCTGTTTAAGATTATAACAATGGTAGGCTCGAAAGGCAGATCCAATTGCAAATCTAGCAATGTTATTATAGGATATTGCTAGTTTGTTGATGTTGTTTTTACATAGTTTTGTATATATAGGCGAGGCATAGAGGAGGGTAGAGATTAAGTGGGTACAGGCAATGGTGGTCCTGGCTAGTGGTGACAAAAAGGATTTAATCCTATATATGGAACCTAGTTTTTTGTTGACTGTTTTCATAGTACTATTAATATGAGAATTAAAGGTGAGGTTGTTGTCAATAAGAACCCCAAGAAGTTTAGTAGTACAATCAGGAGATATAATAATGCCATTGCTTGATGTGACAGTAAAAGTATGTGGGGAAGCCCGATGTGTGGAAGTGAATGGTAGCAATTTTGTTTTTTTGAGATTCAGAATGAGGCATCGACGTAGAAGCCATTTTTCAACTATGTTAAACACATTTTGGGTTATGGACTGTAAGACAGATGGTGAGGTGGCAATGCATATTAGCGTGGAATTGTCTGCGTATTGGATACAAGTAGCTTGAGGTATAACAGAGTATAGATCGTTTATAAAAATAGAGACTAGGAGAGGACCTAATATGGAGCCTTGAGGGATCCCAAGGGCAACTGGAAGGTGGGAGGATAGTTTTTTTTCCCCATAGGACAGCCTGAGGCCTGTTATCTAAGTATGATTGGAACCATTGAATAGCTAGTGTGTCTAGAGACAGGGTTTGAGTATATTAATAAGTAGGTGGTGGTTAACCATATCAAAGGCTTTTGAAAGGTCAATGAAGAGGGCTGAGGATAACGTATCTTTGTTGCGATTCTTATTAATAAAATTTGTGAATGATAAAAGAGCAGAGGTGGTGCTATGAAATGGTCTAAAGCCATGTTGGCAGTTGGCTAGTAAACTGATTTCTGTTAGGTGGTTTAAAAGCTGTTTATGAATGCATTTCTCCATGATCTTAGCCAGTGGAGATAAAATGGGTATAGGTCTATAATATGATAATTCATTCAAGTTACCTCCCTTATGCAAGGGGATAATGTGAGAGATTTTCCAGATTGATGGGATAGTTTCTTCTGTAATAGTTCTGTTTATCAGGATGGATACTGGGAAGGCTATGGCTTTTGCAGCTTTTTGCAGGTATTCTGCAGGTAATAGATCTGCAGAGAGGGTGGTAGGTTTAAGCTTATGTAAGAGTGTACAGACAAGGGATGTAGGAACAGGTTGAAAGTGAAATGAAGAGGGTGCATTGGTGATGGAGGTGCTTGATGATGATGTATCAGGGGATAGCTGATTAGCAAGAGATTGAATAGTCTCTGTGAAGAAAGTGTTAAAGGTATTGGCTATTTGAGTAGGGTTATTGTGATCCGAGCCTAAAGGGATAGGTGTGACTGAATGCCCAGAGTGTAAGAGTTTATTAATGTCAGACCAAAATATTTGTGGTTTATTTTGGTTTGTTTGTTGGAGCTCAAAGTAAAAATTATTTTTGTCTAACAATATGGCTTTTTTTGTTTCATTTCTAAGCTGTCTAAACTTTAATTGATCAACAAGGTTTTTAGTTGAACGCCAATTTGCCCATAATTTGTTTCTAAGGAGGATTTTTTGTTTGGTAGTTTTTGAGAGCCATGGGGCTGGTTTAGTCTTGACTCTAATTGAACGTGTTGGGGCGTGGTAGTTTAAAATAGTTAAGAATTTTGAATTGAAGTATTGTACTGCTTCATCTAGAGGTAGGTTTTTTAGGGGTGACCAATCACATGCCAAGAGTTCATTTTGAAAGCTATCAGTGTTAAAATTCTTTTTGGTCCTTATTGTCTTGTAGGTTGTTGTGTTTAGAATATCACTTTTATATCTGATTATAAAGGTCAGTGTATGGTCACTTACATCTTCAGGGAGAGTTCCTACTTTGTAAGTTTGATGTTGACTGTTTATAAGAATCCAGTCTAAGGTGCTTTCCTTACCATTAAGTTTATTGGTCCTAGTAGGGGATGTAATGGTTTGGGTAAAACCATATAGGTTAATATAAGTAGGTGGTTGTTCAGAGGAACAGTTCTTCCAATTAATATTGAAGTCACCAAGCACTATGGTTTCTTGTGGGTTAGTATTAGATAGCCAGCTGAGGATATCCTCTAGGGTGCTGGAGTTATTACCTGGGGGAAGATAAAAACAGATGATGTAGATGGATTTATGTTTATTAAGTTGTAATTTGGAAGTAAGGATTTCAGCCTTATTTATAGGTGGAGGTTGAGAATCTATAGGTGTCACCTGTAATTCCCTTTTGTATAGAACAGCTACTCCCCCACCCTTCTTAGCTTTACGGTCTAGCCTCAGGATATTATAGCCAGGTGGAATAATCTCATTATCTTGTGTTGAGTTTTTGAGCCATGTTTCAGTAAGACATAGGATGTCAAATGAATTTACATCCATGAGTGAATGTAGGTGGGCAACTTTGTTGTTTATGCTTCGTATGTTAAGATGAACTATCAAGAGTTAGTCAGAGGGTCTGTCTAGCAATTGTGAATTAACAAGAATTGGGGTGTGGGGCAGTGAAGTAGTAGTAGAGGTTGGTCCAGGGTTTGGGTGGCTATCACCATCTATTAAGGGATGAAATTGTACTCTTATCGAAAGTTTTAAGAACCTACTTGTGTACTCCTGGAATTTCCTAGTTCTTGGACTATATAATTTAATGTGGGTCAGTCTATGATAGTTAGATGGTAGGTAGGTAGCTGTGCTGGGTGTAAATGTATTGCTGAGGGACTTCAAGTGTTGGTATAGAGGTTTGCCTTATGGAGTTATAAAATCCTAGGCAGTAAAGGTATTCATAGAATGTAAGTAAGTGAGGCACAGAAAGGAAAGGTAAGAGTAGTATAAAGAGAAGCACCTTTGGGAATGGTGAGCTTGATGAAGGTAGCATAATGAGGTAGTAGTTATAGCTTAGTGAAGAGGGAAGGTACCTGTTTAGGTATGTGTTTAACAGAAATGGTAATGAGTTATATCACTTTAAGGAGGTGGGTCATGTAAGGGAGTGTGTTAATGAGGGTGTGGTCTAGGGAGGATAAATGTAGAGGTACTGGAGGCGGGTGGCATTTGGGGCAGGGTAGGGGAGCGGAGTGAGCCCGCAGGGCGAACGGAGCGGGTAGAGCAAGTGAGGGATTAAACCCTAGGAGAACAATCAGTAGAGTGATGACTGCTAAGGTAAGTTTGGGAAAGATGGTTGGGTGGGTTGGTAGCAAAATAAGCAGAGTAAAGTAAAAGGAATAGAGTGGGACAGCAGGAGAGATAAGTGTAGGGAAAGCTGGAATGCCTGGGAGTTATAAGTTAAGGCAGTAATATATGTGTTCAAGGAGACTAGTCAGGGTAGAGGCTGCCATCTACTGGTCAATAGGATATATTGCAATCTTGGCTACTCATAGGGGCTAACAGGGCAAGAAGTAGTAGGAGGGAACAAATGGGAGAAAAATATACAGAGATAGTGAGAGGGAAGGGTATGGTAGGTAGGAGAAGAGATGGCATTTGGCTGCTAGCTGTCCTGCCTAGGGAGTGTACGCTAACCTACAATTTACTTCCAGATATATGTTTAGGCAAGTCTAATTAAGTACACACAGTGTTCTGGTAAACATACTTCCTTGTTTCCTTGAGGGAAAGAAACTCAGGGAGAGATTTTGCACTATTCTTTTCCCCCTGGTATTAGGTAAAGTAGGATTCTTGGTCTTCAGATGGGGAAAGTTCCCAAATTCCTTATACAGGACAGGCAGGTTGGAGAGATAGGGTAAGGACACTGAGGCCAGGGACACACAGCAGCCGTTTGACAGATGGCTGAACAGATCTGTGAATGGTATGGGTGAGGACTGTAACATAGCCCTGCTCGCTCACTCACACACACACACACACACACACACACACACACACACACACACACACACACACACACACACACACACACACACACACACACACACACACACACACACACACACACACACACACATTCTGCAGCTATCAGACCATGGATTATGACAGCTAGTTTGGCAGCTGGCTGATTAGATCTGTGAAAGGCTGCACTGCATGTTATGGTGAGGACTGTAACATAGCCCTGTTCAATCACACCCACCCATATACACACTCTGTAGCTGACAAACTATGGATTATGGCAGCTAGTTTGACAGATGTCTGACTAGGTTTGCAGTGCATACTACGGGTGAGAACTGAGCAAAGCAAAGCTGCTCTGCTTTGCCTGGTTTATATTCTCCCACTGAAGTGCATAGCACATGGGTTGAACTACCACATACCATACAGTGCATTTTGAGCACTGCTCTGTACAAATCTTGCAAGGTGCAGACATATGTAAAACTCCATACTACACAAAACTCCTTGCATAGCAATGCACTGACATATAAAATGGCCTAATTTAAGTAGGTCATGCCCCTTGACTACCACATTTACATGCAACTCTGAAACCCTTGCTGATGAATAGCACAAAGCTGACCTACTGATTTGGGCAGTGGAAAGGGTTATGAATCAGGACCCCTTGCATACTACAGAAAGTGACTTACACAGCTTTGTGTAGTAGACAAATGGTTTGTCAATTCCTTCCATTTTAACTGTTGTCCAATAGATTGTCCTCCTCCAAATATTCAGTCAATTTATTTACTAACAATATTTCCAAAATTATGACAGCATCAGGCAATAGATTTTTTTTAATTCCAGATAATCTCCCTTTTTAAATGTTAGGATTAACATTGTTAACGTCCAGTGTAGGAAATATACTTTGCTTAATAAATATAAATTGAATGTGTCTTAAGTGGCCCACCCTCCCCAAAAAAAATAATAATAATTTCCAGCCTTTTAGCATTTGCACTTCAACACTATTTGCAGTGTAGAACATTATATAGGAATGAAAGCTGCCTAATTGGTTCTCAGAGAGAGTAGCTGATGCGTGGAATAGACTAACAAACTATATTAAACCAAGCACTAGTTCAGATATTTTAAAAACAATTTGGTCACTTTTTATGGGAAAGATTATTTTGGTATATTGGCAGGCTAGAAGGGCATTTTTTGTCCAAGCTTGAAATATTGCATCTATATTACATAATCAAACTTTTAAAAGTTCTAAAGTCATATGGTCGACACCATATGATCAAACTTTTAAAAGTTCGAAAATGTAATAAAAAAAAATAAACCAAAGAAAAAACCTACCTGAACAGTTTAAGCACTGCGGCAAGCCCCCCCTGCACCCCCCACACCTCCTGCTCTTTAAATACACCAACTCCAAAATTGCACTACAGTGCAGAAAAGGGAAATCTTCCCATTCCGCAGTGTACGGAGATCCCCGTTGAAATGTTCAAACGTTTAAAAGTTCGATCATATGGTGTCGACCATATGCCATTCAAACTTTTAAGAGTTCGACAATGTGATATAGACCCGAAATATTTATATGTATGTGTGCATACATACTTGAGAAAGTGTATTATTTTGAGTACCAGTCATGTAAACTTGTTCAGGTGTAACTAGATTAAATGTAAATTTATAAGGAAACCCATTATCATTTAAAATTTTCTCAGTGAACTTAGGATTTGTGCTAATGAAATACCTGTTAGGTTCTGTAAATATATCACCTGCACCCATTACTAAGATTCCACATTTTAATAATGTTTATGATTTTCTCATATATTCTGCTCTACATGTTATTTATCACTCTTCCAGTACAGTTCCTAGGTGAGTACCTGATTCACGCTTTTTCTCATGTAGCACTAAGAAATTGCTATAAAAATAACATTTGACAAATGAATTGTGTAAATATATAAAGTGGAAGTGAAATTTAGACTGACATCAGAAAGGCAAGGAAAAAAGGGACTGAATAGTTGAAAA
Source organism: Protopterus annectens (assembly GCF_019279795.1). NCBI lineage: Eukaryota > Metazoa > Chordata > Ceratodontiformes > Protopteridae > Protopterus > Protopterus annectens. The sequence continues at coordinate 736,028,201 of NC_056739.1, forward strand.
ATGGGTGAAAAAGGAGGACTTTCTTCATCACCACTTGACCTCCCTCATGGCAGAAACAGGATCAGATGATCAGAAGGTTAATACAAATGGGAATATAGAAAGGATGGACTTACAAGAAAAGATTAATAAAATGTACTCTGAAGTACTAACAATGAGGAGGAAGTTATACAATCACAGCCACAATGACCTCCCAAAATAAACACACAAACTTAATTGATTTGTTGAAAATGCTTTTGTCCCTATACCGGAACTTCCTCATACAAATCACTTAATACAATCAAATTAATTATATACAATTATTCAGAATCACATGATGTTCCTAAACCAATAACCTTACATGACTAATGCTTTAATCATTTCCTCCTTATTTTTTTTTAATTTCTCCAAATCGTTTGGGTTTCTAATACCACAACGGGAATGAACCCCTTCCTAAGTCAAAGTACAATTAAAGTTCATGAAATTAGTATTGTTTCAGTCTTTGATGTCAGCCAGAAGTGGTACTTGCAGCTCCCACAATGTGCCCAGTAATGACTCCTTCTGCAATTTGTATGGAGTTACAAGTATTGGTAACATATCTAAATACGATTGTAGATTTGTTTATACGACCCATTGCTCCTACTATTATTGGGACTGTCTGCGTATCCTTTTTCCACATTGCTCGCATTTCTGCCTGCAAATCCTGATATTTTATGACTTTGTGTCTCTCTGTACACAAGACACTGTAGTCACTGGATGTGGCGATTTCAATGATCAATGCTGCTTTTGCCTTCTTTTCATGGACCACTATATCTGGTTTTCTAGCATCTATCTTTTAAACTGCTGGCAATGGATGATCCCATATGATGTAAACTTCATTTTCTATGATGCTTTGTGGCTCACGTTTCCAGTGTTTTTCAGCAACTTCATTACCATAATGTTTGCACATTCCCCAGTGCAACAATCTTGCCACATTATTATGTCTTTCAGTATACAGTACTTCTGCCATTAGTATGTCACAACCAGCAAAGAAGTGTGACTGTTTCCAATTTGGTTTTACAAAACCTACATTTTTCTGTTTCTCCCACATGTTCAATGGACTTTGTAAATCAGCATGTACGTAGTCCACAATCTTGGGCTGCCAATATTAACCTTTCATCTCTTCGTTTAAATTCACCTCTCCTTAACCATTCCTGCATTTGTTCCTGATCAACACAAAATGTTTCCATTAGTTTTCTATACTTGCATCTATATTTATGCATTTTCCACATTTCTTGCCTTCTTATCTGGTCCTTTACCTTATATTCTTTCTTTTGTTTTTTGGCACCTGATTTTTATCTACTTCTGATTTGATTTCCATTCCTACTTGTTGCCGATATGCTTCTGCTAGATTAAGCAGAGAAGTCATCTTAGATTTGTTCTCCTCATGTTTCAAAACTTTCACTACGTTTGGGTCTTGTGAGGTCAACAGATATGTGGGAAGTCTCACGATTGCAGATCTATGCATGCAATCAGTTTCAAGGAGGCCCATCCCTCCTTCGGAATGGGGCATATATAATCTTGGTATGCACTGATTTTTATAAATCATCTGGTGAGCATGAAGCAACCTTCTTGTTTTCCTGTCTAATCTATCCAACACATTTCGGGACCAGTCAATCACTCCAAAACTGTGAGTTAGGACAAGAACATCAAAATGGTTTATAGCTTGGATTTTGTTCCTAGATGACAAAGAGAAGATGAAAGGTCTTTACACTTTGTTGTTTTCTAGGAGCCAAATCACAGCCATGGCCTAAGCTGTTAAGTAAACAGTTTAATGGGTTAAGGGCAAGGCAGAATAGCAGTGGTGGCAGAGAGTCACCCTGGAATATCCCCCTTTGAATTTTTATCCCTGGGATAATAATTTGTTCTTTATCATGGCTTAACTGCAAAGTGGTCTGCCACTGTTTCATGGTCATTGTAATATAGTCTATCAGTGTAGGGTGTATCTTATACATTTTTAAGCACTCTTTTATCCATGAATGTGACATACTATCAAATGGTTTTTAATAGTCAATCCATGCCATACTTAGATTCTTTCCCTTTTATACAGTTCTCCACTATGACTTTATTTAACAAGAAATTATGCTTTTTTCCATATGACTTTCTTTTACTGCCCTTTTGTTCCACTGCCATAATTTAGTTTTCTTCTAAATGACTATAAACTCTGTTGGCATCAATTCCTGTGTACAGTTTATATGTCATCGGAAGGCACGTTATTGGTCTGTAATTTTTAGGGTAGCTTACAGGTTCACTCTTAAGTAGGAGCATTGTTTTTCCTGTTGTTAGCCAACTCGGTCTCTGTTCAGAGTGTGCCTTTAAACAGTTCTTACTCATGGCTAAATCTTCTTGCAAGATGCTAATACATTTAGCCAAAGTTAGGTACTGCATCTGGGCCTGGGGTTTTCCAATTAAAGGCTTTCCTTAACTTTGTTTCAATCTCTCTGGCTGTTACTTCATCCCATTTCATATCCTGTACCTTTAAACTTTGTATTCTTTCTGTTACTTCTTCTATCCATTTAGCATCTTTGTTATGTTCCACAGGATCTTCATACATACTTCTCCAAAATGTATTTATTTCTTCTTTTTTTGGCGGTTTTCAATTCCTTTTACCGTGTTTCCCAATTCTCTATAAATCTGTTTTGGGTCATCAATGAATTGCTTATTTTGTAATTTTCCTTTATATTTTTTTTGCGTATCTTCTAAGTTTTTCCACCTGTGCTGAGATTTTTAGTTTGTTATTTGTGATATTGCATGATAGATCCTGATCTGTTCTAATACTGCGTATTGCTTATATTACATCTATATTTCTTAGTATTTTTGTTGATTTATTCCCTCTTCTATAATCTTCTAACAGTGACACTTCTTATCTTAACTGCTTTATAGTTTTCTCTATTCAATACTTTCATGATGGTATTCGATTTCTCCCCTTCCTTTCCCTCACTACCCTGTGCTCTTGTGGTAGAACTTTATCAGTTATTAATTTAGCTGCACAGTAGTATATCATGTTTACTTCTGTCATATCGTATGGACCTCTATGGACAGTCCTAATTACTGTGTTCATTTGTTCTATCAAACTTCTGACTTTTTGAGTTTTATTGACCTGTATTTTTTTTTCTATTTTTTAAACTTCTACTTTAATAATCTTCTTTTCTGCATTCCCTCTTTGTGATATTATTTTTTTTATTGTGAAATTTTCCATATCTGGATGCCTCTGCCTGTATTTCTCTTCAAATATCTTTGGGGTTGCCTTCTTTATATTGATTAATTTGGCTTTCTCGGTTACATAAATATTGCACCATACATATCAAATATCTCTTTCCTTCCATTGTCCATATTTCTTTTTTATAGTTTTAAAAAATCTCTAGGTTTTGTTGTTTATATTTTTGCACTTCCACAGATGCTTCTCTTTCCAAACAGATCAAAGTTTCTTGATCTATATAACATTTTTCACAAATCTGTTGTATTAATGAATACAATTTTTTATTTGAAGCTTCTAACAGTTTTTCTTGTGGAAGTATTTTGCTTTCCTCTAATTTCTCTCTCAATCATTTTTGCATAATAGTAACAATATATAATTTCTTTCTTATCCTCAGTAGTCCACTAAATCATCTTTATGGCTCTTCTTTGGACTATCTTCTTATTGTGTGATTTGTCTGATGAAGTTCCAGTATTGGGATGAAAGTGCTTACAACAAATCAATTCAATTTGTGTGTTTATTTTAGGAGGTCATTTTGTCTGTGATCTTTTTCATTTTTTTTAGCTTCCAGTATTGCGGTTTTGCTGTGCATTTGTTGATTGGTTTGTGTGTTGCAAAGAGTAGTGGGATGCTGACATATAACAAAAAATAGAAGTAATCCAGAAGGCTCGATTCCAGTCTGGTATCCCACCTGTGACCCAGAGTGTGACAGCATAGCTCTCAACTAAACAGGGACTAATCTCAGCAGAATCAAGGAAAATCCAGAAAAAATCAGGGACAATCAGGGGCACTTCTTTATAATATCAGTACTGTTAGTTTGAGATGTTAACATAATAAGATAAGATAATCTCAGCAGAATTAAGGAAAATCCAGAAAAAATCAGGGACAATCAGGGACACTTCTTTATAATATCAGTACTGTTAGTTTGAGATGTTAACACAATAAGATAATGTGAATTAGCAAACATTTGCTGATGTAAAACAAGTCTATAACTCTAATCATTGTTATTATTTCTTAAGTGTAACTCACCACCATGTCTCCAAAAGTCACCAATTTTAAAAGAAGTTAAGAGGAACAGAGCTAAAATTTGTGTCAAAATCAGGGATATCTTTGAAAATCAGGGACAGCTGAGAGGTATGGGTGATAGGACTAACAAGAAAGATAGTACAAAGGATTAATCCAGATAAAATCAGTTTAGCTAGCATTTCAATGAGACTCTCTACCTGATACCCTCTCTGTGGGAAGAATAAAGATGCTTGCTGAAGTTTTAAGTAGTTTATTCAGTGAAGTAAGTGGATGGGCAAGCGTTCTTGTTCTAATGCAGTTTATTCAGTTAAGTAGGTAGATAAACAAGTATTCTTGTCCTAAAGTAGTTTATTCAGTTAAGTAGGTAGATGGACGAGTGTTCTTGTTCTAATACTAATTATTATATTAGTATTTAATATTAGAACAAGAACAATCTTCTAGAGGTAGATGATAATAGAAGGAAGACAAATACAAAATGTTTGTTGTTGTGCTTGTATATAGCTCAAACTGTTATCGGATTGTTAGATTACAGTTTGTGTGGGATTCAAAGTGAGCAAGGGAGTTTAAAGATGCTGCAAGGGAATTTAGGAAAAAAATTAAAGTGCTGCTGAATCCGAATTCGTATGTATGTGTGTATATGCTATATGGATAATGGTAGTACAGATTTAGTGACCACTGGACAGCTTAGATCATAGAGTCAGATTAGTGGAACAATTATGGAAATAACTGTGAAATGAACTTGAGTTTAATGACATGGGACGTCAATGGTCTGTTAAATAAGCAAAAAATTTATAAGGTAGTAATGTACTTGAAGCAGTTAAATATGTAGGCTGTGATGTTCCAAGAAACTCACCTTAAGAAAATTGAGCATGAGGAATTAATAAGTAAAGGCTTCAAAGAAACTTATTTTGCAGAAGTTATGGGGGGGGGTAATAATGCTGATATCAACAAGAAATAAAATATAGACAAGAAAGATTTGTAATTCTGACAGGATACTGACACAACCATAGATTCACTTTGGTTAATGTACATATTCCACCTAAAACAAACCAAAAAAAATGAGTTAAAGTGTATACTGACTGGAGTAGTGCCCCACTATCAAAGCATACCTCTCAACTGTCCCTGATTTTGACTCAAATTTTAAGTCTGTCCCTCTTAATCCCTTTTAAAACTAGTGACTGTTGGAGAAAAGGTGGTGAATTAGCACTTAATAAATAATGACAGTAATTAGAGCTATAGACTTCTCTTAGAACATAAAAAGAAGTTATGTACTTACCATAACATCCCATCTGTGTTGTTGATCCTTATTTATCCTTGACATATGGGTTTGGTTCTGAACATTGGAACTGACATGACTGTTACTACATTCAGAGAGAACAAAAAACTCTCAAGCATATGTCCTACCAAAAGGCTTCTCTCAAATTTACCTCAGAATGAGTATGCGAATAGAAAAGGACAGAAAATATAATCCTAATAACACCTTTATCGAGACCATATCTGGTGTTATATATGAAAAAATACATAACAATGACCACAATTCATTCCACCAAGAGGTCTAAATGGAAGGGGGATGGAGGGTGGGGAATCAGGGATAAATGAATATGGACAACACAGATGGAACATTATGGTAAGTACATAACTTCTTTATCTGATGTTGTCAATCTTCATTTAAACCTTGACATATGGGACAGAGTCCCCAGCTACCTTAGATCTTGGGAGGACTCACAGAAGGATATTTCTGAGCACTATGGAACCAAATGATGCTCTTCCCTTAGAGAACAATTCCAATTTCTAATGAGTAATAGCCCATGTTGGGGTAGCCCATGTTGCTGCTGCACAAATATCATCCATGGAAGCCTTAGAATGAAAAACTGCTGAAGTAGCTATGTCTCTAGTAGAGTGTGCTCTAACAGGCCCAGGTAATTTGACTTTCCTTTTGTTATATATGAAGGATATACAATATTTTGGCCATCTAGAAAAAGTAATATTGGATACTGGCTTACCCATTCTGGAAATTGAAAAGGAAACAAACAGTTGGCCAGATTTTCCTATGTCTTTTGTTCTATGAAGATTGACACGCACGTCTATGAACATCCAATAAACATAAACAGTATTCACCTTTGTTTGAGAAATTGGGAAAAGAATACTGGTAAATTGATTGCCTAATTAATATTTGTCTCTGACACCTCTTGTGGTAGAAAAGAAGGTTTCATTCTCAAGGAAACCCCTTTTTGACCCCATTATGGAAAACTTGAAATAGCCACTGGTTACACCCTGCTAGTAGAGGAAGAGGCTCCTTCTTCAAACAGCAAGCTAAAAATTAGTAAGATTTTGCCAATAGGAGCAGAGAAGGAGTCAATATTATTATCACAAACCCAACAGGAAATTCTCTTCTATTTACTATTGCAGAATTTTCTGGTGGAAGGTTTATGGACGGCCAAAAGAATCCTATGAACTGGGGAAGATAGAATGTTATGCCTAGCAATCAATGGAACTGGAGAAACCAAGCAGTGAGCTTGAGGTTTTGAAGGTTTGGGTGAACTAATACCACTGGATAGGATAAGAGATCTGGATCTGGGTCCAGAGTCCACAGTCGTTGAATCAGATAAGGCCAAAGAGAGAGGGAACCAAATCTCTCAAGGCCAGAAGGGAGCAATGAGGATTACTTTGCTTTTCAACCTTATCACTTTCTTTAGAAACTGGGAAATTAATGGTTTTGAGGGAAAGGCCATACAGAAATTCCAAGGGCCAAATGTGCAGGACAGCATCTCTCAGGGACTCTCCCGGAGGTGGGGACCAGGGCAAAGTAGATGCTGCACTTGTTGTTCAGGAGCAATGCAAATAGGGTGGAGCATGGTAAGCCCCAGCGACAAAAAAACTTTTCTGCCACTTGTGATTGAGAGACCATTCCCGAGGCAGGGAGAATACAGCTGCTCAGTTTGTCTGCTATCACACTGAAACTCCCTGGAATATGCAGTGCTATCAGAAAGCAGTTGGAAGAGATTGCCCACTGCCAAACTCTGAGAGCTTCTCGTCAAAGGGGGTGAGACTGGCTTCCTCCCTGCTTGTTGATGTACCAAACTACTGACATATTGTCTGTTTGAATTGCAATCATTCAAAAGAGGAGAGCAGTTTGAAAATCCTGTAACGCTAAAAAAAAAAAATCAACACTGCCCTCAGCTCCAGGACATTGATATGCAAGCTGGCCTCCTTGGGGACCAACTGCTTTGGACTGTCTTGCCCAGATAATGCCTCTCCACCCCATATAGGAGGCATCTATGGTCACTATGGCTTAGGGTTGGCATAAGCCCGAGAGAATTTCCATTGACTGAATCCACCAAGCTAGATTTTTGTTGCAATTGTTGGTAATCAAAAAAAGTGATCTCACATTGATCGATACAGTACAGACCACTGAAATGTTAGAAGCCACTGTAGAATTCTCATGTGAAATCTTGCTAGGGGGACTAACGTAATGGCTGTCGCCATCAAACTTAAGGCTTGTAAGACTAGTCGTGCAGCTACTCTTTTGTTTCTGACAATCTTTTTCACTTGGGACTTGATGTATCTTAGATAAGTTCAGAAGGCTATGCAAGTACTGATATTTAGCACAACTCCTATAAACTCTAAAGTTTGCGCTGGAGTCATTTGTGATTTTTTTGTAATTTATGGTAACCCCCAGATTGGTGCAGGTCTAGAGAACATTGTCTATTGCTTGTTCTAGAAGATGCCTGGTGGGAGCAGTAATGAGCCAGTCATCTAAGTATGGAACCACCCAGAATCTGTACAGTCTCAAGTGAGCTGCTACCACTGCCATGCATTTGGTGAACACCCTAGGGGCTGTGATGAGACCAAAGGGCAGAGCTCTGAACGGATGATGGCTGGTTCCCAGCCAAAAGCAGAGAAATCTCCTGGAGCACATGTCCATTTTTATGTGGTAATATGCTTCCTGGAGATCTATCAAGCACATCCAACCATCTTTCCATAGGAATGGGAGAACAGACTGAACCGTGACCATCCGGAATTTTGCCTGTCGAACTAACTCGTTCAAACACTTAGATCCAAAATTATTCTTCAGTTAGAACTGCTGGTTCCCTCTGACTGGGTGGAAGGTCTCAGATTTTGTTAGAGCTGTGTGGAAGAGAAAGGAAGGGACCAGTGTATCCTCTGGTTATAATCCTTTGCACCCAAATATCCAAAGTTATCTGGAGCCAGGCGTGTTGGTGCAAGGATAAACACCCCCCAACTGCTTCCAGAGGAAAGCAATCTGGCCTTCTTTCAGGAGTGCTGGTAGGTTTTTCCAGGAAAGGAATCCCTGGAACCCTGAATTTGCAGGCCACCACTGTTGTGCGAATGGCGTCTTCCATTATAGCCCCCCCACCCCCACCCCTGGGGGAGTTACTATCATGTTTGTCCTGAAAAGGCCACTGGGACTCTTTGAACCACATTTTCCCACTCCTCTGGTTTCTAGAATAGGACTGTTGAGGAGTAGAAAACCATACGTCCACTGCAGAAAGGATCTTTCCATCTTTTTCACACCTGAACAAAGTTTCTTAAACTTTAGGGCCAAAAAGGGATAATGCATCAAAGGGGGCATTGATAACTGAAGACTTGAATGGCTCCACAAATTCGTACAAGCACATCCAGGTGTCTCCTTATGGTTACATTTGAACCCGTTGTTCTGGTACTTCCTTCGGCTACAATGAGCCATATGGAAGAATTAGACACAAACTCTAGTAGCTAACCAAGAGGTAACTTTATCTTGTGCCTTTTCTGAGACAACTCCTGCCAGGGTATCCAAGAACTCCTTGACCAGATCCCTTTGAAGCTTGGTGAAAAGGTGCCTGAAATTACAAAGACCGTAAGGCACAGGTCAATAAAATGTAAATCCCCTGCTAAACCCATCTGTCGTCTGAGAGAATTTTCCTCAGCCAGTTCCTTTTGAGTGGCAGCTGCTGCAACCATGATGTCTACTGATCTGGCCTCCTAGGGATAGTTTCAATAGAGTTGGGTGCCTTCCACAACCCCTGAGCAATCAACAAAAAAGGGTTGTCCATGGGTAGAGTCACTCAAGAGGTAAATGTGCGAGTGTGAAAAGCCTGCAGGCATGTTGATTCCTTATGGGTATGGTTTTTGTGAGTTCAAATCACCTCTGTTTCAAAAATTTTCTAGGTGTCTTCAAGGGAAAATCATCAGGGTGTTATCTGGGGGACCCCTCCTGTTGATCAAAATCAGTGACTTTGGAGGTGGATTCCTGTGGGGAATCTAAGTGCTTCTTCTTGCTCTCTCTTTTGCTTTATTTTATTATTTATTTATTTTTTTGAGAGGCCTTATCTGGAGGAGGGTCTGGTGAGTTTTCAGAAGTAGACAGAATCTGTATCGGAGTCTCATGAGGTTTAGCACTCGCTGGTCCAGTGGAGGAGATGGCTGGATAACTGGACTCAAGGAAAGAAAATGCCTTGAGGAGGAAGAGGTCAAATGAATGGCTGAGGCAGCCAAGGTTCACTCCATAGCCTTGAAGGCTGGTTCCCCCAAAAAGGGAAGGCAGCCTGGAACTAAGATAGACTGCTTCAGAACCGTGGTCATTCTCCCTCCAGTGAGGCCGCCTCCTAGACAAAACTTGGTGCCGAATGACCCTGAGCCAAAGCCCCAAGGTCCACAGATGGTTCCAAAATAATTGTAATCGAGTCCTGTCCTATCCTTCTGGGCCAACTGGGCAGATATGGCCCCAGGGGGGTTCCAATAGCACCAAAGAACTTCTCTCATTCATTTGAATTTTTTTTTTTTTTTTTTGGTAGTACGGATAGAGAACACTAAGGGAGATTTGGATCTATGCAGAAGGACCTCAAGTAATTCCCCAGCAAAAGATGAGAGGATGGGGAATACTGAACTTGGGCAACTGTTAACTGGAAGTACTTGGTGCCGAATCAGTCAGCACCAAACAGGAAATTGAGCTAGGGGTTTGAATCTGCATCAAAGTCCTCGGCATCAAAGATTTGGAGAGCAATGGAGGGTGTCAGTGCCGACACTTCAGTACCAGAACCATCGGTGCCAAGGAGCTTTTAGACTGTCAGTGCTAGTGAAGGAGGTGGCAAAGACATGCTTCTCTGCTTGACCTTCCCAGAAGAAGAGGAAGAAGAGGAAGATTATGAAATGTCAGTTTTGCTTACTTCTCTTAGCAGATATGGTGACAATGAAGGCAGTTCTGTAGCTAAAGCCCTGGAATATACTGCACTCTTCCTGCAGGAGGTGCTGTCCCAACCAGTATACATATAATGCGCAAAAGTCTTAAGAAGGAATTTTATTGACAGACTGCTGGCATTTCTTAATGCCAGAGGGCTCTAAGTATTTCAGCCGTAACGAAGAAAGAGAAAGTTTCAGTCATACCACACATGCCCACGACAGATGGGTGGAGGAATACACAGGAAAACAAACACTCATAACCTATGTAAACACAGTAAAAGCTAAAGATTTTTAAAGGACTTTAAGGAAAGGATATTCTACACTGTAGTGTATGAATAGAGAGATATCTACCAACAATGGTAGCAGGAGAGGTACACAAAGTGTACAACAAAGGGAGAAAATTACCAACAATGGTAATTAAGAACTACATGAGAAAGAAGAACAAATAGGGATAACTGTAGAAATAAATTTAGTGGTGAAAAAAGAAGAAAGGCAAAGTAATAAGAAAAAAATCTTTACTCAGCTTGAGGGCAAAGGCAAATATGTCTGTCCAAGAAAGTGGCAAACGAGATCTGAGATAAATTGGAGAGGAAGATTCTGGGTAGGACTTAATCTAGAGAGTTTTTGGTTCTCGCGGGCTGTAGTAATGGCCGAGTCAGTTCTGATGTTCGGAACCAAATCCGTATGTCAAGGATTAAATGAAGACTGATAATATCAGATTGTATATTAATTCATATTAATATATGTAAAACTGCACTGGAAACTGTATAACATGATATACATGTATATATAAATAGTTTTTGTATGTATGTATGTATGTATATATGGAGCTTTTCTCTCCGGGCCTCCGTTGAAAAAGGATATGAATCCAGTCGGACTATCCCGGTCAACAAATGTAAAATAAATAAATAAAATATTCTGTTATTCTGTCAGTGTCTCATGTTAATAGTGTTAATATTTTAAAAGTGTCCCTGATTATTTCTGAATTTGTCCCTGATTCTGTTTAGATTTGTCCCTAACTGGTTGAGAGCTATACATCAAGGAATTTTGCTGATTTCAGAGGACTGAAATATAACATTAAAGGCCAATATAAGTGAGGGATCAAGAAAATTGGTGTCCTTGTATATATACAGGAAATTGTCAGGAATTTCTAAGATGTTTCACCTTTTATTTGGGAAAATAAAACAGTTGGTCAAGATTTGATAGATTCTATGCAACAAGGGAACATAGGTATTCGTTAAAGAGATGAGAAAACTTCAGATTTTAGTCAAGATCATTCACCTGTTTTAGTTGACATAAACCCCGCATTTTGCATTTCAGAACCAAATACTGGTGTTTTCCTATCCATTGCTTAAGATATAATAAAAGAAAGACTTCAATGGTTACATTTCTTATTAGGGAAATAGAAAACTGGTTGAAGACATACAAAAGGGCTGGTATGTGCTAAGAGCAGATTTTAATCATCATCCATCAAGTACGGATGGAATTGGAGAAGTATAAATGGAGGGAGAGTGGAAAGTTTAACATGAGTAAGTTAGTGAGATTAAAAGAGATACAAGATAAAAGCAGTAATATAAATGAGAAATAAGTTGGGGAATTACAACAGTTGTAAAATAAAATGTACAATGATCTGTCAGATGCAATGATGCAATACAAAGAAAACAAGTAGCTGTTAGGTGTATTTTGAAAAAACACTGAAATTACAGAACTATCTAGTTCAACAGATGAGGCAACATAGGATGGAGAGGAGTATAACTAAACTAATGGACAATACAACAGGGGGAGTATAAAAGTATCCTAGGGTAATTGCAGAATTATTTCAGGATTTCTATAAAGATTTTTTACCATATAAAAACAGGCCAAAAGTTGCAAAGTTCAAAAGTGATACCAAAATTGATAGATATGGATCAGTGTGGTTTTGTGGAGGGGAGGCAAACATTTGACAATATTAATGCAACATTGATGATCCAGAGGGAAGCAGAATGCAAGAAAATACCACTTTTATTGATGGCCTTGATGCAGAGAAAGCATTTGACAGAGTAGATTGGGACTTTATGAGCAGGGCAATGGACACATTTGCTTTCCCTGATACAGTTATAAGGTTGATTAGAAGAATATATGAAAAATCAGAGGTGCGAATTAAAGTGGGTGGAGTCCTCTTCAATAATTTCTGTTTGAGTACAGGAACCAGGCAGGTTGTCCGCTTTCCCTTTGTTGTTTACATTATATTTACAACCATTGGCAAAGGAAATAAGGGACTCAGAAATTCAATGATATAACTGGTATGGTAGTCAGGAAAAGCTGGCTCTGTTTGCAGATGGTATTATTTTATACATGACAAAACCGGAAAGGGACATTACAGTGTTGTGGAACATTTTAAGACAGCTTCAGATCTTCTCAGAATACAAAATTAATGAAGGTAAAACAAAGGCAATAGCAGTAAATTATGTACCCACACATGAATTGGCCCAATGATATACATATTTATGGGGGCATGATAAAATGAAGTATTTAGGAGTATGGATTAGAAATGACTCTATGGTGGCAGCTAAGGATATGTGGGAAGAGACTAAACAGAAGATAATACAAAACTGAGAAATGGGAAATGTTGCTATATGGATATGGATACTAAGATACAAGCCATTAAAATAGTTTTAGTCTCTTTAGTCTTATACACAGGTCAGGCATATTTTTATCAACTGGAGGAGAAGTTGTGGATAGCAATTAAAAAAGAGCTGAAGAATTTTATCTGGGAAGGGAAAACAGCAAGGGTCAAGTGGAATAAGATGATTCTACCAATAGAACAAGGCGGACTAGGATTACCTAATTTGAGGGGGTATTTTAGAGCAATACAGTTAAGGCTCTTATACATAGCACAAGCAGAAAATGATAATTCAAAGTGGAAAGGAATTATGCTGACACAAGGAGGATGCTCAAGAAATAAGGAGAGATTTGGATTTTGGATGCAGACTCTTAAGGAGAACAACACAAATCATACAGAATATTATATTCATAAAACAGCAGGGAGTATTCAAAGAACCATACCAGCATGATAATGGAGAAAAGAGATTTTGCAGATAGAGTTGACTGTGCCCAAGGATACAGATAATAGGCAAGAGGAGGCTGGAATTTATTGGAGAAAACTGACAAAGGAACCAAGGTGTTGGGAGCAAATAACTAGAAAGGGAAAGGTAATAGAATGGGAAATGGCCAAGAATTTATTTGGAGCTGCAGGTTAGAGACTGCCTTCCCTATCAAGGATTGGTATCAGAATGCAGACAAAGAGAAAGAAACAGGGGGCTCCCAAATGAAAGACCAGCACTGGTAGAGTTTTTAATAGAATCTGGAACAGAAGCTGCCATTAAAAAAGGAATAATTAGTAAAGCATACAAAATATTGCATGATAATTATAAGAATCAATCAGAGGAGCTGAGAAAGGATTGGGAAGAGAGACTAGATAAGCAATTCACAAAGAGACAATGGGGGGATATATGTATATCTCCCAAATATGCAATAAAGTCTAGAAGATTTAGGATCTTTGCCTGTAAATGTTTACATTGGTATTTTTATACCCCGAGTAGACTCCAAATAATTTTTCCTCAGGGGGATAGCAAATGTTGGAGGTGTGATGGGCAAGAAAGAGGTAGCTGGGAACATATTTTTTGGGAGTGCAAACAGCTGGTGGACTTTTGGGATTCCCTGCAGACTGCTCTGTTGGAGATGCTGGGTGAGCAGGTTGGACTGACTGGGGAGATGATTTTTTTGAGTTATGCTACAGAATTAGAATTGCCTAGACATAGTAAAACCTTGCTGAGTCTAGTTATAGTGGCTGCCAAAAACGCAATTACTAGAAAATGGAAATCAAAGTCTAGACCAACTTTACTAGAAGTAGTGAATATAGTAACATAGATAAAACAACTGGAATTGGGGTCTTTATAAAAGGGAAGGAGCAAACTACATAGGAAAAATGGAAAGTGTGGGAACAGTATATGCAGAGCAGGTACGAGGTTTAAGAGGCAGGATTTGAGTGAGCCATATAATGCTTAACTGACAATAACTGGATGGTTTATAAGTTATGTATAATGTTTATAGCTACAGTTGTTTCAATCATGTCTGTGAAGTAAAAGGTTTTCAACCAAAGTAATATTATTTTGTATGTTTTTCATTTATATAAATGTAAGATTGCCTTTGTCATATGTGTAAATTGAATAAAGATTTTTGGGGAAAAAAAAGAAGTTGTTAACAAAGTTGGACAGTGGGAATAGTGATAAAATAAGTCAAGATGAATAGGAAATTAAAGTTATGCACTCATCGTAACTGTGCGTCCGTATTGTCCACTTTCATTCTCCCTCAACATATTGGTACCAGATCCCACCTTGGATCCAACTCGGCCGCATGCAATAGACTTTGGATCCAACTCTCTAGCTTTTCCTCTACCCATAATGCTCCATTCAGCCAACAATAACTCAGATCAAGTTTGTACCTTATAGATCCTAAGGCAGAACAGGAAGAAGGACAGAACAGCAAGCTGGGGCTCAGTCATGGAACAAAAGGATCCACAATACTTACAAGGTCACTCCAGAAGTTGAAAGGAAAGAGAAGGAGAGTGGGAGTTGAGGAAGAATGAAAACTGACAATAGAGATGTACAGTTATAGAGAGTACATAACTAATATCTGATGCTGTCCTTTTAATTGATCCTCAATCTATGGGACAGAGTCCCCAATTATGTGAATTTTGGGTGGCCCATATGGAAGGATATTCTGGAGACCTGTCAAACCAAAAGTGGCTCTGCTTCTACAGGTCAAATCTAGCTTGTGATAAGCAAGCAATAAAGGTATGAGCATTAGATCAAGTAGCTGCTGCACAAATGTCATCAATGGAAGTTCTAGGCCAGAGGACGGAAGAATTTGCCATGGACCTTGTAGAGTGTACTTTAGCAAGCTTTGATAGGGAGAGGCCTTGTTGAGTATATACAAAAGAAATGCAATCAGTAATCCATTTGGCCAAGGTAACTTTAGAAAATGATGATCCCCAGTCTGTTCAGCAAGAAAGAAACAAACAGCTGTTCTGATTTCCTGAAATCTTGTGTCCTGTATAGTTAAAAGTCTAGTTATCTATGTACATCTAAAAGATCTAAAAGAATACAGGTAAATGCATTGTTTGATATTCAGTTGCTAATTTTGGTAAGAAGAATGGATCAGTTTGTAAAGTAACTCCGTCTTTGTGAAAAAAAGTATAAGGGAATTTGGAAGATACAGCCTGGAGTTCATAAAATCTCCTCACAAATGTAATAGCTACTAAGAATGCTGTTTTCCAAGGCAGAAATTTTAAATCAAATTTGGCTGATAGTTAAAATGTTTTTTGGGTCAACCCTTGAAGCACAACTGTTAAAACCCAAGGAGGCAACAGATCTTTTACTGGAACTCTAAGTAAGAAGGTGCTTTTTAGAAAAGCCTTGTACAATTTGGAAGAAGCTAAGTGATAATTATATATGGCTGCTAACTGTACTTTTATTATAGAAAAACTGACACCTTCCTGAAAAATACATGCTAAAAATTCCAGAACCAAAGGTATAAGAGCAGTGAAAGGGTCAGTTTCCTTCTGAAGAGCGCAAATTGAAAATCTTTTCCATTTACTCTTGTAAATCTTTCTTGTAGAAGCTTTCTGGGAAAACAGAAGTATTTGTTGAACCTGGGAGGAAAGCCTGGGCTGTCTGGAACTGGAGCAACCATGTGGTTAGTTTGAGGCCTGGGATGTTGGGATGTTTCATCCAGGAGGGGTGCAAGAGAAGGTCTGGACTTGGGTCTAGTATCCATGCAGGACATCGAAGATGACACCAAAGGAAGGGGAACTACACTTGGTAAGGCCAAAAGGCAGCAATGAGGATAACTGAGCTCTTCAACTGAAGCGCTTTCTGTAAGAATTTTGGAATCAGTGGTAATGCGGTAAGAGCATAATGGAGACCGGAAGACCAGACTCGGGCTAGAGTATCTCTAGAGGGGATTAGGGCAAAGAACCTGCTGCACTTGCTATAGTGGGGAGATGCAAACAGATCTCAGCAAGTTTGGCCCCAATGACGGAAAATCTTCTCTGCCACTGATTGACTGAGAGACCACTCATGAGCCATCAAAATGGACCTGCTGAATTTTGTCTGCTAGTATGATGGATTTCCCTGATATGTGCATTGCCATAAGAAAGTGGTTGAAGGAGATCACCCACTGCCACACTCTCACTGCCATTCAACAAAGTGGGTAAGATCAGGTTCCTCCCATTTGTTGATGTACCAGATCACAGACATGTTGTTGGTTTGTATCACCATAATGCCTAAAGGCAAAAAATCTTGAAATGCCTGCAATGGTAGTAGGACCGCTCTCATCTCTAGAACAATGATATGCAAATTGGTCTCTTGAGAGAATGACATGTCTTGGACCGTCCATCCTAAGAAATACCCCCCACCCCAATTGAAAGGCATCTGTGGTTACCATGGCTATTGGCTAGTGCAGGAGACAGAACAAAGGGACGGCCTAGGTAACCTTTGTCTGATTGAATCCAACAGTGAAAATGATCCTTACATACTCAAGTGAGTTTGACTGAGAAGGGCAGCGGGTGATGCAGAACAGAACACTAAACAGCTAGAATCCATTGGAGAATATGTATATATATATATATATATATATATATATATATATATATATATATATATATATATATGGGCCATAGGAACTAAGTTTATGGCTGCTGCCATTGAAGCTAGAGACTAAAAGACAAGTCTGGCTGGAAGAGAAGTGTGAGCAAGAATTTGCTGTACCCGAATCTTGATTGTGTCTACACGATGTATAGCAAGGGAGGCTGTCTGACTTACTGTGCTAAATGGGGGACCTATAAACTCCAGGCTTTGTACTGGTTGTAGATGAGATTTGAAGGTGTTGACTGAAATGTATAGTCTTTGACAAAGTTGGAGCAAATAGCCCCTAGACTGTTCTTGAGGTGGTGAGGAGCCAATTGTCTATATATGGAAACACTCAGAATTCCAGCATCTCAGGTGAGCTGCTACCACTGCCACACACTTGGTAACCACCCCGGAGGTTGTGATGAGACCAAATGCCAGGGCTCTGAACTGACAGTGACTGGCCCCCAGTCAAAAGCTCAAAAAAAATCTTAGGATTGTCTGTTCATCTTAATGTGATAGTACGCATCCTGAAGATCGATTGAGTACATCCAATCATCATTACGTAAAAAGGGCAGAATGGACTGAACTGTGATCATTCGGAACTTTGACTTCTTCACAAATTGATTCAGGTTGCTTAGATCCAAAATTGGTCTTAGGTCCCCTGTCTTTTTTTGGCACTAAAAATAATCTTGAGTAAGTCCCAAATCCTGTTTGGTCTGGTGGGACTTCCTGGATGACTCTTTTGTCTAGCAACTTTTGAAGCTCCTGAGCTGCACCTTCTATCTGACTGGGTGGGGCATCAGGAAGCTTTCTTCTTTTGTTTGGGAGAATTTGGAAATATGGTATGAAGTAACATCTGGATATTATTTTTAGCATCCAAGAATCTTTCGCTATAGAAGCCCAGGTGTCTGGGTGCAAAGACAAGTGCCCCCTGACTGCCCCAGAGGTGGGCAGTCAGGCAACCCTTCAGGAGCACTGAAAGGGGCTGTCCAAAAAAGAATCTCAGAGCCCCTGGTTTTTGTGGGCCTCCCCTGCCGCGAAGATGATGTATTCCATCTGAACACCCCCTCTGCCTCTGGAGGAGTTGTCCCCACATGAATCCTGGCAAGGTCCCTGGGATTTATGTAACCACATTTGTTTACTTCCTCTTTGATTCTGGGAAAAAGACCATCAAGGAGTAGAAAATAGTATCACTACAGCAGACATGCTATTCACTATGGATGGCCAAACAAAGACATTCCATCAAAGGGAGCATTGATGAAAGAAGACTTGAAAGGCTCAGCAAAGTTGCATAACTGCATCCACGTATGTCTCCTAATGGCTATGCCTGATCTGGCTGCCCATGAGGTACCCTCAGCAACATGGGATATTAACCTCATGGATTCATTGAAATGGGCAAAAGAGTGGTCATATGTGAAGAGAATGTCTTTGTAGTCCTCTACAGACCTGGACTCTGAGAGGGATTTGGAGAGTTCCTTGGTCAAATCTCTTTGTAATTTTGTGAAGTGCACTAAATAATTCAGAGACCTCAAGACAAAGGTCACTGAAGAAAATATGCGCTTTCCAAACCTGTCCAACTCCCTGGACTCTCTATTTGCTCCACTAGTTCCTTCTTCTTGGCTGCCCCCACAATCAAAGCATCAACAGGGACTCCTTTGCTCCAATGTGGTCTGTCCTTCGGTGGTGCCAAAATTTTGTCTGGGTGTCAGAGAATTGTTTCAACAGAGTCCAATTCCTTCCATGCCCATTGGGAAATTAAATCAATCAGCTCATCTGCTGGGGGAGTTTTTCAAAATGTAGATGGGCCAGAACCAAAAGATTCCAGAAAAACTGACTCTTCTGGAGAACGAGTATCTGATGACTATCCACATTTTTGTTTAAGAATTTCCAGGATGCCTCTGAAACAGACATTATCCACTGGAGATATGGGGAGCCGTCCCCCTTCATTGAAACCAGTATCCTTGGTGAGAGAACCCATAGGGGAATCTATGTGTTGGGAGACCTCTTCAGTGGGATGATCTGGAGAGTTATCGCAAGAGAGGGGAAGTTCCTCAATGGGATCTGTCTGGATGCTAGATGGTACCAGCTGTCCCTGTGAATTAGGCCTGACAGGCTCAGAGCTTGGATCCAAAGGGAGAATGGATATAGGATCCAAGAATGAAAGAGAAGTCAAAACCCTCACTTGAGAGAAAGCCTCTTCCACTACCTCAAAGGCCAATGGACCAACAGAAGCTGTGGCTATCTGCAAAGAGCACAAAAACACCGGAACTGCCAGGCCCTGAACCTGCCTGGATCCATGACTTGAGGAAGGAGTCAGACCAGAGCTGTCCAATGCTGAGGCTCCAAGGGGCAAGGATGGATCCAATAACATTGCAGTGAATCCCCACCCCTTGGATTAAGTGTCGATGATTCGGCTCTGAGACTCATCCTGATCTAAGGAAACTGGAGTGGAACTAGTCAGGCAGACTGTCGTAGTCGAAGACCTAGTCATCTTCAGATCTGATACCGACACTCTCAGACCTGTCAGATCCAAGGGCTTTGAAACCAGATGATGGATTAGAGAAGGAGGTATCGCAATGTGAGAAGTGGAAGGCAGGCTCATGTATCGAATGGGAGATGGAGCCAGAATAACCCCCATCTGAATTTGAGCTCTGACGAATTTCCTCATCATCCTATCCACATTTGTCTTGGAAAGACTTCTAGAGGACCTGATGTTCAGTGTAGTTGATTGTGACCTAGACTCTCTCCTTGGTGTCACTTGGAGAAAAGGAGAATGGAGCCAAGGAGATATCAGTTCAATTCTGAACCCAGGTGAGCAGGTTCAAGGAGATTTGGTTAGTATAACAGTCAGATCCGAGGATTTTGGATCCAATTGCTTTCTTTTTACATTCAAAGACATCACATCTGATGTCGTTTGTATCTTCTGTTGCGGCTCCGAAGAAGTCATGGTTGAAGTTGAAGCTTTAGGAGAATGGATGGGAGATCTCTTACAAGACAACTTAGTCTCTGATAAAGATTTTGTTGGGCTTCTGAGGATGAAGATGAAGAAGGAGGCAACATACCTTTAACGATCAACTTACTACGCCCATCAGAAAGAGGTCTATTGTTAAACACGGCACAAATGGACCAGTCAGTATTAAGGTGTGCTGCTCCTAGGCAGTAAACGCACTCTCTGTGGGCATCAGAATTAGGAATTTTGTGCCCACAGGAAGTGCACTTCTTGAAACCAACTTAAAACACAAGGTGGAAAGGGAGCTGCCAAAAAACTGAGAAAACTCAATAACCAGCCCCTCATGGAATCGGTATGAAGAGGTAAAAATAACCACAACTGGCAGTTGCACGATGAAAGTTTATTCACAAATCCAAACAGTCAAGCGCTTTCATCTTAAGGTCTAAGACTTCATCAGAACAAATACAATTTGCATCACATCCTCTTTAAATACTTCTGTTGACCAATAAAAATGACTTGTCGCTAATTAGTTAAGTTCTATTAGTTCACTAATAAAATATGTAAAAATCTCATGTATATAAACATGTCAGACAACAGTTATGACCATAACATTTCCTCCATATGTAAAATCAATATAAAAACTAATAAAGAATAAATGCTAATGAAAAATGTATGAAACAAAGTGGGTAAAAAAAAACAAAAAAACATTATGCCCACAGGAAGTGCACTTCTTGAAATCAGTTGGTTTCTCAGTCATAGCTGGAAAACAAAAAAGAGAAGTACAATACTAACACAAGTTAAGCAAATTAGAAAATTACCAACAATGGTAAAAGTGTAGAAAGAGAGGGTGAACGGAAGAACTAGTACCAACAATGGTACATTAGAAGGCTACCAGATGATAGAAATAAGGAAAAGGAAGTAGTCTAACAGTAGCCAAAACCAACAACTCGAAGAATAGTACAGGGAGGACTAATGGCAGAAGTTAAGAAGAGTTTTCAAAAATAGCTGTTACTCACAAGTTAATATAATAACCCAAATTTAGGTCTTTGAGCAGGATTTGCATCTGCACAAGATGGCGGCAAACAAGATCTGAGACACTGTTGGCTGACTGGGGAATTATGGGTAGAGGAAAGTGTTCGAGAGTTGGATCAGACGTCTAGTGTATGTGGCTGAGATAGATCCAAGGTTGGATCTGGTGCCAGTACCCATACAATGAAGAAGAATGAAAAGGACAACATCAGATGGGTTGTTAAATGCAATCAGGACAGAAGAGACTGAGAAATCGCTAAAAAAAAAAAATAAAAAATAAGGTGCAGGCTAGTCAACTTTGATTTAGAATGTTTAGTGGAATATTGAAAAAAAGGAGGAGTCTAGACTCCTGGAAGAAAGTGGTAGTAACAGTGATACTTAAAGAGGGAAAGGACCCAGTTAACCTAGATTCATATTGCCCTTTCTTGGTGTTAAATTATGACTGTAAGGTATTTGTGGATGTACAGGCCAAAAGATTAGCAAAACAGTTGCCAAAACTGATTAATCTGGATCAATATGGATTCATATTCATAGTGGGTAGACAAGCACTTTACAATATTCTAAAAACACACGTGATACATAAGGCCAAAAAAGAATGAGCAAGTCTCTAGTCATGTTTTACAATACATTTTCTGGATTTAATATCACAAAACTTGTAGATAGTACTATATACAGTAACCTTTACAGAAAATCATTATCTAAGAATGTGTTCTTAATGGCAAATAGCTGTCAACCTTGTTATGTAGTTTCTAATATTCCAAAGAGCCCAGTTTACATGTATAAAGTCCATATTTTCTAATAATGATGAATATCTATCAGCAGCATGCGATTTAAGTCAAAGGTTTAAACACAGGAGTTAATAGTAAGAATGTATTACAGCATAATATGACCAAAGTAGCCAAAATGTCTAGGATAAGTTTATAACAGTATCATTATAGAACTGAAGGGATTAAGGAGTGTGAAATTTAACTCTTCACTACTACCTATGTCAGTAACATACCTCAGATTAAAAAGAACATTTCAAAACACCGGACTATTTTAAGTAACAGCAGATTTTTTTGGTAATATATTACCTCAGTCATGTTGTTTTTCTTCTAGTAGGGGTAGGAATTTGAATGATATTTTAGGAAATACAAGAGCTTCCAACAAGTAGAAAAGTCAATTACAATTTTTAAAAAGGGATGCAAGGCATATGGGCACTAATGTGCGCAACTTTGCTAAATAGATTTACTTTCTCAAGTTGTAATACCAGTATAGTTTATATTATTAATCAATTCATTACCTACAGGTCTAAATAGATAATATATCAGGCACAATGTATTTGTGGTTCCCTCTGTATAACACAGATATCTATAACCCTTAGAGTGCAGGGCACATGAACACCTAACTGACATTAAGTATAAAAACTAGTCGCTGCTTCATATAAACAAACATTACAACACTTCAGTGGTATTTGTAAACTGAAACAGAAATATTCATTAAGCAACTAGCACGAATTAGAAGTTATGTACCTGCCAAAGACTATCCTAATATAATTAGGAACAAAAGTTAAGGCTCAGGATGAAACAATCTAATAGGAACTCTTCAAGATCTGTCCAGGCCCCCTAGCACCTGTATCCCGGTGGCTCAATGGAACAGACTCTTGAGAACTGTGGAACCAAAACTGGCCCTATCTCTGGAGGCCAAGTCCAACTTGTAATTATCAATGGGTAGTCTATCCTGAAAAGCTGCAGAAGTGGAAAGACTCCTGGTTGAATGTGCTTTAGGCTTAGAAGATAGTTGTTTGCCTCTGAGAGAGTAGACATAGGAAATGGTGGAAGTCAACCATCTGGATAAGGTCACTTTAGAAACTGGAAGACCCATCCTGTTTTCTGCATAGGAGACAAACAATTGGTCCGATTTTCTAATTTGTTTAGTTCTATGCAAATAGTACCTGAGCTGACGATGGACATCCAAAAAATGCAGTTTCTGTTCAGCTCTGTCAGAATAGTTAGGGAAAAAGACTGGTAGATCTATAGATTGGTTAAGATTGGTTTGAGAGTGACAGCCAGTAAAATATAGTTTTCCAAGTCAATAACTTCAAAGAACAGGAGGATGCTTTATAGGTGGAAAAGGCCTTGCATAATCTATGAGACATCAGTTGTACTTTGACTGTAGAAGATGAGGATCCTGAATGAAAACCTACACTAAAATGTCTCTGACTGAGTCAGAAATCATTGGTAGCCTGGCTAGGGAAGGAAGTGGAGCAACCAAGCAATGAGGTTGAGAGAATGAATGGACTGGTGGATCCAATATGGAGCAATGAGGATCAATTTGGCTCTCTTCTGAATGACTTGTGGAATCAAGGAAAAAAAATCTGATCCACTACAGATTGATTGAGAGACCACTCGTGAGGCATCAGAATAGATCTGCTCAGCCTGTCCGCCAATAGGTTGGACCCCTGCCGGCTGGCTACATTTCAGGCTGAGGAATAACATCCACTGCAGAAAGACCTAGAACCTTCAGGATAAATCTGGCTTTGATCTTGTTGCTTTGTAATTATTTCAATAAAAGTGAACGAAAATGGATTATCAATTTGGAAACAATTTTTCCTCTGGATTTAAATGATGCTTATTTATTCAGAAGAAATGTTTTTCAGTGATTGCTATCCACTTGTGGTTTGTTTAATTATTTAGGTTTCATAGTGGAAATTCTAAATGTACCTTTTTGGAATGTCACATAGTTGCTTACTGATATGATATGGAATCTTGGGACTGTTGTATTTATACCCAAAGCAACTTCATGCTGAAATGGCCTTATCCACTGAGTGTGCATAATAAAATACTTTTTCCATTACCCTTGCCCACTTAAATGCCACTTTTTGTTTTTATTTAGATACAGGAATTACATTTCTAGCTAATTAACACGTGCACTTCAGAAAGTGATAGGAATTACATGCTGGTAAAATTATGTTTTTCTCTTACTCCTTCTCTTGCTTGAAAAGTGAAAAGGAAGAAATATGGTTTATAAGCAACTGCAGACATGCATAAAACTTTTTTGGTTAGGAACTCAAGTTGTACAATAACCTTAATACATAAATACACCCTTATTGACAGCTTGATTGTATATTATTAATGTTTTAATGCAGGCAAAGTATGCTGGAGCAAATACATGAAAGAATTTATAAATCTGATGCCTGTCATTCTGTCTGAAACCTGACATTTTACCTACCTGAAAGCACTACTTGTGGATTAACCTACAGATTGAAGGCATAAGAATAGATAGGACATGACAATCCAGTGAACACCTCCTTGGAAGATAGCATGAAAATATGGCAGAATGACTTTTGTACCTTGGTAGGCCTTTTCATTACTATTTAATCAGTCCCTTCTGCATATCAAGATAACGCTTGTTTGATTAGAGTATCAGGCACGTACACTGCACTTACTGTGATAACACAGCATACTACTCTGACCAACGTCCAAACACTGAGGAAAGCCGAAATGACATTTCAGTAGAAAAGCACAAATAACAAAAATGTGTGTGTGTGTGTGTGTGTGTGTGTGTGTGTGTGTGTGTGTGTGTGTGTGTGTGTGTGTGTGTGTGTGTGTGCGTGCGTGTGCTCACCCACATGTGCATGCGTCGTGCCTGTGTATGTTTGCGTGTGTGGGCAGATAAGCAAGCACTCATTTTTAGCTTCATTCTGCAGTACTTTTCTGATACCAGTAGTACAGGAACTGAATGACTGTCACAAGATGTAATCAGCTGATTGTAATTTAAAACTATCACTTCATCTGCCATAAGCAGCAGCAATACAGCTATAGATACACTAAAGAAAGGAAACATGAACCCACGGAACTGAAGAAAGAGGAATTGATCTTCTGCACTTCTTTTGCAACACAAATTAAATTGCTTTATTCATGTCACTGGAACTAAGAATGATATTCTCAAATCAGCTACTGAATGCACAGCCATAAGTTAGCTGACCTGTCACAGAGTTTGACTTGTATGTGTTTTTCTTTTAGAATTATCTCTCTGAAATAAATGTCTACTGTTGTTTCTTTTAAAACAATACTTGTTCATATTTGGTCATGAGAAAGGTCACTCTTTCAGATTCAGACACTGCGGTCTATAGACTGTGTGCTATTTCTGGATAAGAAATCATCTGTACCTTCCTCTGTAGAGCAGTTAATATTTCTATCTTAACTTTGCAGTATGAAGCTTTTGGTAAGACCATAGCAATGCAAGCTTCCTGTTGCCTACACTTACAACTGGAAACGTCATTTCAAAATAAATGGTCAATGTGCAAGAAGTATCTCTCACTGCTTTCGGTAGTCTGGTTCTGTGTTGTATTTTTGACATGTATGACAAGTGTGTTAATCTGTTTTCTTTCTTTCTTTCTTTCTTTCTTTCTTTCTTTCTTTCTTTCTTTCTTTCTTTCTTTCATTTACTGATGTACCTAGAGTTTTTGATACAACAGCCTGAGGCACAAATGCATGCAGCACAATGACTTGTTTGCATACAAATCTAAATGTGAATTTCCAACAATTTGAGAAACTTAAAAAACAGACAGGAGGCAAAAGTAACCGCTGAGCTGAGTACCATCCATTCTACAAAACATATTTCTCAAGATATGGTTGTAGCAAGTTTCCTCAAAGAAACTCCTTAGCTATGAAAATAGTAACTTATTTTTTTGTGTTGTACTGGAACTGAGAGGCAGGCTCAGTTTCAAGTGTTACAGGTGTCACAATTCCTGAGGCCCTCCCAGGTATCATATGACCCACAATGCACAGTATTTCTCTGGAGGAGAAGAACTGAAAGTTAGTTTCCTGAAGAATGGCAAGTTGTTGTTCTACTTTACCCAGATTATGCCATAATAGTACCATTCAGCTCACAACATGTCATTCATTTATATGGACACATGCAGGCTTTTATACGTGCATTGCCACAGATATCTGTCAAAATCTGCCCCATCACCATCACCCAGCTTCCATCAAGGAACTACCAAGAACAGAAGAAACCTAGACCCTGCCCACAGCAGAAGATAGTGGATATCGGACTGCTCAGTAGTAATGTCATAAGACCTTTCAGAACCAGCCAAACCATAACTCAACCCGCCAGCATCACCAATAAAAGCCCTTCTTGGATCCTGCAGACATCTGGGTTTTACATTTGAGCTATATATCTAGCATTGTGAACTTGGAGTACTGATATGGTCCTTCCGTGTTTTATGTTTTAAACTAGGCTAGTCCACCATAACAAGGTCTGACCAAATAGACAGGAATAAAAGGCATGTATTCCAGTATGTGAAGGATTTGTTGAAATTTACTAATGAGAACCATATCACCATTCCATAGACACAATCTCCACCTACAAATACTTAGGAGCTATGTACTTACCATAACTTGGTATCTCTGTTGTCCATTTTCATTCCTCCTCACTGATGGGTTATGGATCTGATCCTTAGATCTGACTCGGCCACATTTTCCAGACTTTGGATCCTATTCTCAAGCTCCTCCCTCTTCCCATAATGCACTACACTACCTCTAACTCCTCAGATCGAGTTTGCTGCCTATATCTATAGAATTATAGAGACAGGACAGAAAAGTAAGAACTACAACTCAAATGTGGAACTAAAAATTTGTGTAACATCCAATGTCCTTCTAGAAAGGTAAGGCCGAGCATGGCTGACAGGGAAGGTGAGGAAGAATGAAAATGGACAACACAGATACCAAGTTATGATAATTACATAACTCCTAAATTTGATGTCCTTTTCATTCTTCCACACTGATGAGTTAGAGTCTCCAGTTATGTAATTCTTGGGAGGCCGTCAAAGAAGGATATGCTAGATCACTGTCAAACCAAAGGAAGGTCTTCTTCTGGAGACAATGCCCAGTTTTTAATGCATCACTAGGGTATGATTTATAAAACAAGTGACTGTATTAGAGATATCATCAAAGGAAGGTCTGGTAAAAAGGCTGATGAGAAAGTCATAAATTTGGTAGAATGGCTCTAGGATGAGGCAATTCTAAACCATTTTGGGAATAAATCAGCTAAAATACGGTCAGTAATCTATTAGGCCAGGATAATATAGGGGACTGCTTAACCTAAGTGGTTAGAAGGAAAGGGAGATAAACAGCTGGTCAGATTTTCTGTACTGTTTGGTCCCATGAAAAAAATAAACATAACTGTCTATGAACATTAAGCAGGTGAAAACATGCATTAGTCATAATTAGAAAAATTGTGAATGATATTTGGTAATTTTAAAAGGATGCTTAACATGGGTTTCTGTAACTACTAGGTTATAAAGGAGGGACTGGTCCAGAGGGGCACTCTAACATATGGAGAAAAAATAAAGAGGCTTGGGAAACAAGGCCTGAAGCTCTGAAAATCCATTGTGCCCATGTAATGTGACCAAGAAAAATGTTTTCCATGAAAGAAATTTCATTTCACCATTGCTCTTGGGTTCAAGGATTTCTGTGTCCGATTCTGAAGAATAACCGTGAAAGCCGAAGGAGAAAAGGGATTTTTAATGGGAGATCTACATAGCAAGATTCATTTCAGGGGGAAAAACTTTGCATAACCTGGAAGTAGTCAAGGAAAAGGAATTGGTTTCCATACAGAAAAATAGAAATCGATATAGTTGTTAGCTGAAGTTTAAAAGTAGAGAAAAACCTGCCTTCTCCTTAAAAACGGTTGTCAAGAAAGGGAAAGAATAGTAACTGAGAAAAGTCTTATATATGAAATGGAAGCCCATATGGGTAATTAATTAATTATTATTATTTATTTATTTGACATTGGTTTACTGGAATAGTCCGAATGGGTCAAAAGAACCTGTTTTCAGTGGTGGCCCAGGGAGAAAAGCTCCATATTCATACAAATATAAAACTGAAAACATAATCATGGCAGTCAAATATTTTACAAAAAACTTCTCATAAGGCCAGAAAGGAAAGAGAGAGAGAAAGCTAAGAAGCATACCTTATTATGTGAGGATAAGCAATGATAAAGTAGAGGTCCTGAACCTGTTGGCTAATGTCACGAACAAAGGAAGCAAGCCTGCACCATCTTACAATCACTGGAAATAGAGAAACCATGTTGTCAGTTTGAGGGTGTGGACATCAGGATGCTGAATTTCTGAAGGGTGAGATAAGAAATCTCGACTGAACTCCAGAATCCATGGAGGATATCTGAGTGAGACCTGAGAGAGAGGAACCACACCTGACAAGGCCAATAAAAGGAGAATGAGAATGTCAGAGCTCTTCCACCTGCTGGCTTTTTGCAGACACTTCAAAATCAATGGTAGATGGGGATAAGCATAGAAAAGACCAAGGGGGCAATTGTGAACCCAAGCATCCCTTGGGACTCCTCCAGAGGGAGGATTAGAGTGAAGTACCTGCTGCATTTTTTGTTTAGGGGGAAATCAAAGAGGTCATAGCAAGGTTGGCCCCAACGGCTAATAATCAGGTTTGCAATGGATTGATTGATGGACCACTCATGAGGAATCAGACTGGAACTATTGAGTGTGTTTGCCAGAGCACTGGATTTCATCAGTATGTGTGTTGCAATTAGAAAGCGGTCTGAAGAAATCTCTCATTCCGAAATCTTTAATAACCTCTCTGCACAAGGTGTAAGAATGGATTCCTCCTTGTTTGTTGATATACTAAACTACTGACATATTGTCAGTGTGCATGTAATAGTCCCCAGAGGGACAACATCCTGAAAGGCTTGCAATGTGAGTAGGACAGTTATCATCTCTAGGATGTTGGTATGCAACCCGGTCTCCAGGAAAGACCACGTGATTTGGACCACCTTTCACTTGAAATGCCCCCACCCACACACAAACACACTCTGGATGGGAAGTGTCTGTGGTCACTGTAGCTATGGAGGAGGGAGGGTAGAAGAAACAGTCTGCCTAGGAACAGATCATCTGACTGGATCCAAGATAGAGGCTGATAAAGAACAGAACTATGAGCTTATAGGATTAATCTTGCTGGAGGGGGCCGGAAGTAACAGTGAGTCCCACACTTGATTTCTTAATGCTGTGATGCGGTGAAGAATGAAGGATGCTATCTGGTTTGTGGTATTCAAAAAACAGCATAAGAATTCCAAATTCTGTACAGGGGATAGATGCGATTTTGCCAGATTTATAGTAATGCTCAGGGGTCCCGAGATTTGAAACTGGTAAGCCCCAGCTTGTAACAGTTGATATCTGGTAGGGGCAGTAAGGGGGTAGTCATTCAGATATGGAAACACCTGAAATCCTTTGAGCCTCAGGTGAGCAGCCACTATTGCCATGCAT
Source organism: Protopterus annectens (assembly GCF_019279795.1). Classification (NCBI taxonomy): domain Eukaryota; kingdom Metazoa; phylum Chordata; order Ceratodontiformes; family Protopteridae; genus Protopterus; species Protopterus annectens. Next base: position 736,057,546 of record NC_056739.1, read on the forward strand.
ATAGAAAAACACCCTGTGGGCTGTGGTGAGTCTTACCTGCAGATCTCTGAACTGGTGTGACTGGCGCCTAGCCGGAAGTGCAGAAGTCTTCTGGAACACCTTTTTAATTTGATGTAATAGTACGTGTCCTGAAACTGTACAGAGTACATCCAATCATCCTTGTACAGAAGAGGCAGGATGGACTGAATCATGACCATCCGTAACTTTTACTTCTCTACATACAGATTGTTTAGATCCAAGATAGGAAAAAGAGGAATGTAATAACCTCTGGATATTATGCTTAGCAGCCAAGCATTGTTTGTTAAGCTGGTCTAAAATGTTCCTGATGGCCTCCATAGATGGGCAATTGGACAGTACATCAGGAGTGCTGATACGGTCTGTTAGAGAAGATCTCTGAAGCCCTGGTCCTGCAAAGCACCTCTGCTTCTGGTAGACTAAGCTCCTACACCTAGCCTCCTAAGAATGCCCGCACCCTGAATCAGACAAGCAGATTCAGCAGATGCATCCATGGAGTCACCAGACTGCAGAATAGCTGAGAAGTACATGCGAGTCTGATTCTTAGAATCCAACGCACCGTTTCTTCTTCCAAGAGACCCTGTTTGTCAAGTAGGAAAGGGAGTAGAGATAAGACCCAAAGGGCATGTACTGTATTTATTTTATTTATTTTCGAGGCTAGAGCATTGGTCTGGATGGATTTTATACTTATCTTGTAGCCATGGATCTTGTGGAATGGGCCTGAAATGGCTATCTAGATAGTGTAACTCTGGCCAACTTTAGTCCTGCAAATGAAAGAACTAATTAGAGAGAATGACAAGAAAGCCAAAGCCTTCAGCGAAACAAGCAGCATCAGTTCTGGAATCCTAGCTGTAGAGGGAAAAACATCTCCATAGTGAGAAATGGTATCCTGGGTGAGAAAACCATACTGGTTGAGCACCTGTGCAAGCCATGACAGGGAGGAAATGACCCAACATCCATGCCAGAAAAAAAACAACAAACAGTGAGGCCATCAGGTCAGAAGGATGCTTTGGATCCAAAGAAGCTGCACTGGCTCAACAGTTTGAATCCGAAGGGTTCGGATTCAAGAAATGCCTGACACTTACCTGTCAGATCCTAGGCTTAGGATTCAAAGATATTTTTGGTAGAAGTTGCACTGGCTCAACAGCTTGGATCTGAAGGGGGTTCGGATATGAGAAGTGTCTGACACGTGCCTGTCGGATCCTAGGCTTAGGATCCGAGGAAGAATAACTTAGTTTAACAGATCAGATCTGAGGACGTCAGGATCCAAAGGATTTATTTATTTATTTTTTTGTATTGGGCAACAAAAAGAGAGGATCATCGGATCTGCGGCATATCTCAGATCCAAAGGAAGCCCAATGTTAGCCTACCGCTTCGGATCTGAAGAAACTGATCCAGAACAAAAAAACCCAGTTTCTCCAGTCAATCTGTTACCCTTCAGATCCTAGGATTTCTGATCTGAGAAGAGACTTACCAGTTCAAAAACTTTGGAGCTGAAAAGAAAACAGCTCAACTACCTGGTGGAACCTGATGTATGTTGGATCCGGAAAGACAAATGCTCACTACAGGATCCGGATACATGTAGACTGACTCTGAGAACTGTGCAGCCACATCCTACATCAACCGTCGGATCCCTGTAAGGATGTCCTAGCAGATCAGATCCGAGATGAGGCAGTTTTGAAAAGCATGCTTCCCTAAAAGAACTCCAGCCAGTCAGATCCAGGAACTTAGGATCCAATGATGAAGAAAGTAAGTCAGAAGGCTTATTGCATCTACTCTTCGGATCCAAGAGAACTTGGGAATCTGAAGGTAGCGTCCAGAAATATGTATCCAAGGGGAGAGGGATCTATAGAATCTTATGGTGGTTCTTATTTGTTAATTATTTTATTTTTAAGGGGGGGGATTGAGCCCCTACAGGAAGTATAATCAAGTGAGTTGATTTGATGTCTTCAAGCCAAAAAATATGAGGTAAAAAATCTGGACATTCTGCAAAAACCTGTACAGTTCATGTAATATTTTTCATCAGAAAAAGAGGCTCGAAGATATAGCTTTCAGCCTGCTAGCACAAACAAAATGTGGACAAGGGTAAACACAATGGGAGACTAGGTACACATTTTAAATACTGCTCATATAAACTTAGAAAGCTGCTAGAATAAAAGGTCTTGGTTACCATGTATTCTCTAGAGGATAACAATTCTGAAACTCAAAGGCTGTCATTATTAATGAATTCAGTCTTCCCTGATTTGCCACAAATACCTAGAAAATGGCAAATTTTATAAGAAACAGTCTCAAGAAGTTAGTACAAGAAAGAAACGCAAAGAAGGAAAGCAGGCAAGATCAACACAGCTCTAATTAACAGTCTGAGTCAATTCATAGAAAAGTGTGGGAAGCCAGAGAGATAAATCTGTTAATGTCTGTTAGATGAGTGAAGACACTAAAAACTAAGGGAGAAGACACAATAACTATCTCCCTTCTGAATCACAGATTAGCAGCCAAGAAAAGGTGGAGAGGCTCCAGAAGCACTAGGACTGGGAAGCCATCATAGGAACAAGGGAACAAGCTGCACTGCCAGAGAGAGCGGTTCGTGTCAGAGGCAGAAAGGTTTCAAAGCAACATAGAGGCAACCGGATGAAGGATACCAAAAAATGGTAACCCAGACCCCAGGCAGTAGAAACCAATACTGTGGGAGGAATATGGGAAGAACCTAATCATAAAATTACTAGAGCTGAGAAAGTGGGTGGCTAGGAAACAGGGAAAAGAGATCAATCAAATACAAAGGGAAGGAAAAAGATGACTAAGTACAAGTTAAACAAGTGAGAGGGAAGAAAAGGTCCATCAACAAATTTTATAAAATCGAAATAAAATTCTAAAGTCCTTACAGCTCAAGATTTCGGAATCTTCTGTCTTACCATGTCTGGTAGCAAATGAAATCTGAGGAGTTTGAGGTAGTGTAGTGCATTATGGGAAGAGGGAGGAGCTCAAGAATAGGATCCAAAGTCTGGAAAATGCAGCCAAGTCAGATCTGAGCTTTGGATCCATAACCCATCAGTGAGGAAGAACAGAAAGGACAACATCAGCTCTAGGATTATGGCAATATCAATCACTAAACTTCCATTTCCACATAGATAAAGTAAGAACCAAAATAAACTCCCTTCTCTTCTGCACCAAAATATCTTCCCTTTCCTATCTCAGCCAGCCCGAGTAGCTATTGGCAAAGGAGTTCTCCTTTCTCAGCTTTAATATGGGCTGCCAATTTTTTGCTTCTGCGTCCAAAGAAAACACCAGCACATTCCAGATAATCTCTAACAGCATTTAACAATTCATTACAAAACACCTCTCTCTGAGAATCACTGTTATCACCCTAGAAAAAGCCAAATGGCTACTCATAAAACAAACATATAACCTACTGTTAGGATCCAAACTCTACAAACTACTCCTACTTCACACATTTGCTTCCCTTCCAGCTAGACTTCATGAAAAAAAAATCCTCATACAACCTAAGACACTTCTCACAAGCCACATCAACTTTCATTACTCCTACAATCAAACTCCACAGCACTTTCTCCTCTCAGGCACTTGCCCTTTTGCAAGCTATCCCCATTGACATAAAAGAAATCAACACTTATTCCAAATTCAGAATGCAACTCAAAAAGCACTTCTTCATCCAAGCCAAATGGTCCTACTTCATCACAGAACATGTCACCTAACCTATCTCCTCTCCAAGTCTCTTCTTCTCTGTCAGAATTTACTGAAGATTTACCCACTTTAGAAACTAATGTACATTATACTCTGTGTACACTTCATGGTATTTGTTCTCTAGACTGTATAGATTGTATATACACAGTTTTTTCTTCTATGTAATTAGTATGAGCTACTCTGTTATTGCTTACATTTCTGTATTTTTTGTTTGTGAAATATTTAGTATTTCATCCAGAATGAGCCAGAAATTGGTCAGCGTTGATCAGTGCACTACTCTGGTAAGCAAGTATAAATAAACAAATAAGAATAGCAGATAAGAAGGTAGAAATGAGTGTAGTGTCTCATGTAATTACAATAGCTCAAACCATACAACCATGATGCTGTTATAATCCTTCCACTCTGAATGACCATTGTCAGCTGTGTGCTGACTAAATACCATATGTTGCAACAGCAGCTCTCTCCAGAACTGCAACCCAAAGGAGTTCAAAAACAGTATCAAATACTTCTACTTACTAGGGTTGCAAAAAAGATACTACAGAATGGTGCCTGTGGGACACTGGCACATGAAAGACGCAACAAAGTACTGCCCACATGGGTCCATGAAGGGTTCTACAGAGTGCTACTTAGGGTATATAAGGATACTGCAGAGCACTGCCACCATGGGTACATGACAGGTAATGCTGAGTGCTGCCCAGTGGGAAAATGAGATTATTATTATGATGTGTTATCCTACAAGGTATACAAGTATAGTTCGCTCCAGATGTACAAAGTGCTGTCTTCATATTTACTTGCAAGGCAACAGGAAGTGCTACCTCAGAGCTACATTGCATGTGTTACACAGAGCTACCTACAGAGCTATAAAGTGTACCTCAGTCTGCTGCCTATAATAATGCATGAAATTTATTAGCATTATACCACGAGTGCAAAAAATAAGTTATGTACTTACTATAATGTTCCATCTGTGTTGTCCATTTTCATTCTCCTCAATGTATAGGTTCGGATCCAACCCTTCAGATCTGACTTGGCTCCTTTTCCAGCTCGTGGAGGCTGACAAACTCTCGAGTGTTTCCCTACCCATAATGTCCTAGTCCTAACTCTTCTCAGATAACAACTTTAGCTTGAGAAACAAAGGAAGGAAACATTAGTGTGTCAAAGACAGCATCTCTGAAGTTCAACACAAGGGATCATCAGATATTGAAAATATCCTCCCAGGTTCCCTTCTTCCTGAAAGACTAGGAAAAGAGGAGGGAATGGAGAGCTGGGAGTTAAGAAGAATGGAAATGGACAAGACAGATGGAAAGTTACGGTAAGTACATAACTTCTTTAAATGGACAAGACAGATGGAAAGTTACGATAAGTACATAACTTCTTTAAATGATGTCAATTTTTATTCATCTTCAACATATGGGATAAAGTCCCAGCTACCTGAGCCTTGGGTGGACCCTTAAGGAAGAATGTTCCTGGGAATGTCTGAACCAAAGGCCACTTTTCCCCAGATCCAATTTCTACTGAGCCATAAAGGTATGGGCATTTGACCAAGTAGCAGCTGTACAAATATCATCCACAGAGGCTCTAGATTGAAAAACAGTAGAGGTTGCTATAGATTTAGTAGAATGAGCCTTTACCAAATTTTGGAAGGGAATGTTCAGTTTATTATACACAAAAGAGATACATTCAGTCAGCCATCTTGCTATGGTTATTCAAGATAGCTTGTCCAAGCTTTTGGTGTGGAAAAGAAATGAAAAGCTGATCTTATTTTCTCAAGTCATTTGTTCGATGTAAATAAAAACATAATTGTCTGTGTAAGTCAAGAGTATGTAGTATATGTTCCCCTTTATTAGCAAAGTTAGGAAAAAATACTGGCAGGTTGATGGATTGATTAATATTATTTTCAGACACCACTTTCGGCAGAAAGGAAGCACTTGATGCAAGGTAACCCTATCCTTATGAAAGATCAAATAAGGATGCTTTAAGGACAATATCTGAAGCTTTGTAATTCTTTTAGCTGAGGTAACAGCTACCAGAAAAACTGTTTCCCAAGTCAGAAATTTTAGCTCACATTTCATTGCAGGTTCATAGGGAGTTTGAGTTAGGGCTTGTAGTATCAAAGTTAAATTCCATGGGGGAACTGGATCTTTGTAAGGAGGTCTAAGCAGAAGAGTACCTTTCAAAAATGCTTTACATATCTTAAAGGATGACAAGGAAGAATTTGAAAAACCTGTATGATAATTCAAAATTGCTGCTAGCTGGACTTTTATTGTAGATGAGCTAGCTCCTTCACTGAATCAAATAGCCAAAAAATGAAGAACATCATATATAGGGGCTGAAAAAGGGTCTATGTTATTTTGTTCCGCCCAACATACAAATATTTTTCATTTGCTCGTGTATAACTTCCTAGTGGAAGGATTATGGGATGATGATAAAATAGAACAGATAGGAGAAGACAGCATGGGATGCCTGGCAATTAAAAGAATTGGAAAAACCATGTGGTTAATTTGAGATTTATGATGTCCGGATGGATCAGATCTGTCAAATGCAACAGATGATCTGGAGTTGGATCCAGAATCCAAGGTGGACACTGTAGATGAGGCCACAGGAAGGGGAACCACAATTGTCGAGGCCAATATGGGGCAATGAGAATGACTTTGCTTCTCAGACTGGCTGCTTTCTGAAAAAATTTGGGAATCAGTGGCATCAGAGGGTAAGTGTATAAGAGTGGTGGCCAGTCGTGGAGAACAGCATTCCTTGGTGACTCCCCCACTGGGGGGACTAGGGCAAAGTAGTTGCTGCACTTTTGTTTAGGGGAGATGCAAAGAGACTACAGCAAGGCTGGCCCCATCGACAGAAGATTCTCTCTGCCACATTGCTGTTGAGGGACCAATCATGAGGTAAAATGGACCTGCTCAATTTGTCCGCTATCACATTGGACTTCCCCAGAATGTGCATTGCTAACAGAAAGTGATTAGATGATATCGCCCATTGCCGTACTCTCAAAGCTTCTCAACAGAGGGGGTAGGATCTGTTTCACCCTAGTTTGTTGATGTACCAAACTACTAACATGCTGTCTGGTTGAATTGCTATCATCCTCAGAGGAAGAGAGTCTTGAAATGCTTGCAACGCAAGAAGCACCACTCTCATCTCTAGAATGCTGATATGCAGATTGGCCTCTTTGGGGGACCAAGTGCCTTGGACTGTCTTCCCTAGATAATGCCCTCCACCCCATCTGAGAAGCATCCATGGTCACTACAGCCTTGGGTTGGTGGAGGATGAACAGACGACCTTGATAAAGCTGGTGCGAGTGGGTCAACCTTTGCATATTTGAGTCACTCTTATTTTCATGGACATCTGATGGTAAAAGACTGATCATTGATTCTGAAGCATCCATTGCTGAATCCTCATGTCCTTCCTTGCTAGAAGAACTAAGATTACAGCTGCTGACATGGAACCCAACACTTGTAGGACTAATTTGGCTGTAATTTTGGTACAGCAGATGATTTTTCTGACTTGGTTTTTCATAGTTTGTATCCACATCAAGGGAAGAGATGCAACCATGGACTTTATGCTGAAGATTGTGCCTATAAACTCCAATGTCTGAGTGGGGTATGAGTGCAGTTTGTCATAACTGATGGTGATTCCTAGGGCTGTACAAGTTTGCAAGTTTGTATTACCTGATCTCTTGGGTATACCAATTGATGCCTGGTCGGGGAGGTTATGAGCCATATTTCCAAATATGGAAACAGATGGAATTCTTGCAGTCTTAAGTAAGCTGCTACCACTGCCATACACTTGGTGAACACCCTAGCACCAGTGGTGAGACCAAAGGGCAGTGCTCTGAACTGGTAATGACTGGCTCCCAACCAGAAGCGTAAATACCTTCTGCATCATCTGTTCACTTTTATGTGACAGTATGCATCCTGAAGGTCTATAGAGCACATCCAGTCATCATGGTCCAGAAAGGATAAAATGGATTGAACCGTGACCATCTAGGACTTGGTGTGTTGAACCAACTTGTTTAAAGCACTGTGATCCAAAACTGGTCTCCAGTCCCCTGGGTCTTTTTTGGCACTAAAAAGAATCTTGAGTAAATTCTGGATCCTATTTTGTCTAGCAGGACTTTTTGGATGACCCTTTTTAATAGCAACTTTTGTATTGCTAATGTGCTGTGTCCTTCTGATGGGGTAGAACATCTGGGATTTTTGTGGTTCTTGGAGGTGAAAGGAAAAAGGGTATAATATAAACTCTGGTAACTATTCTCTGCACCCAAGAGTCATTTGTTATATTTAGCCAGCTGTGTTGGTGCAGGGATAATTGCCTTCGACTTCCTCCAGAGGCAAGAAATCAGGCCTCCGTTCAGGAGCGCTGATAGCTTTGTCGTGAAAGGAATCTCTAGACTCCCTATTTTGTGGGCCTCCCCTGCCATGAGGGCATCATCTACCATTATCATTTCCCCCTCTGCCTCTGGGGGAATCATTCCCATGTGTGTCCTAGAAAAGACCTAGAGATTTTTTAAACCTCATTTTTCGACCTCTCTATTGATTACTGAAGAAGGTTCATTGTGGGTGGTTGAAAAACATACGCCAAAAGCAGATAAGCTATTCCCATCCTTCTCGCACTGGTAAAGTGTAAATTTTACTGTAGGGCCATAAAGTAAAGATCCGTCAAATGGAGCATTGATGAAAGAAGACTTAAACGGCTCTGCAAAATCACACAGGCGCATCCAGGCATGCCTCCTGATGGATATGCCTGAATCCGCCGTCCATGAAGTTCCTTCTTTCTCATGCAAGATGAGCCTCATGGATGAATTAGCAACCAATTGAAGGGTAGCCAACTGTAAGGCTACGTAAGTTTGAGCCTCTGAAGTAATGGACTCTGAAAGCAAGTTGGAAAGTTCCTTAACCAAGTCCATTTGCAATCACATAAAGTGCTCCAAATAGTTCAGCAATCAGATGGCAAAAGTCACTGAAGCACTTACCCACTTCCCAAATCTGACCATTGCCCTAAACTCTGTATTAGGGGGATGGAGAGAGGAACTCTCCTCCGCTAGTTCCTTCTTCATGGCCGCAACCATGACCATAGCATCAACTGGCACACCCTTTCTCCAAAAATGCCTGTTTGACGGTGGTGCCAGAATTTTATCTGGTCTCTTGTGGATGGGTTTGGTCATGTCAGGTACTTTCCATGCCCACTGACAAACCTGGTCTATCAGTTCATCAGTGGCCAGTCCTGAAAGCTTCCAGTAGTATTGACTCTTATATACCATATCATACCATCTTTACTATAGTGAAGCAGCCACTGTGTGTGTTGAAGCAGGAAGAACTGTAAGTAGTAATACTCTTAGAATGCCACTTTCATATTCCAGTGATATAAACAAGGTTTGTGACATTATAAAGAAAACTGGAATATTCTTACTACTATTGATGAATTGAAGGATGCTGTTGCTGAAGGACCACATTTTTCATTTAGGAATAATAGGTCGCTTAAGAGGTATTTATGCTATAAATCTGGCAGCAATACTAATATAGCAGAATCTGATAGGACTGGGACATTTACCTCTAGGAACTGCAGAGCATGCAGTTACATATATACAGGAGCACATTTTTCACACCCATATGCAGGTTTCAAAACTGATTTAAGTTTCTATGCTGATTGTAAGACTAGGAACATTGTTTATTTTAGTTTCTGTAGTACATGTTATGTTTTCTATATAGGGAAAACCAATCGCTCCCTAAAAGACAGAATATTGGAGCACTACAGGGATATTAGGAATGCCAAAGAGACAAATACATTGGCAAAACATGTTGCTAAGGAAGGCCGTGGACATATCTTTAAATTGCCTTATGGCCTATCAGTGGGACTGGTAAGCACTAGGTAGCCTATCTACCACAAGAGTGGTTTCTGGCCCAGAAAATGTAGTTTATTGGCCGTTTGGGCAGTTTTTCCATCTCTTTCAACTTTCTGGTTTAGAAGCCCGCGTTTGAATTTGTTTCCCCCTTTCCTGTAAATAGTCTAGCCCAGATACAGATTTGCTTTATCCAGGACTGTTTGTAAGAGCCCCCCAAGCCTTTCTGTGTTGGAGGGAAGCCTTCTAGCTTATCAGTGGGAATGGTAAGCACCAGGTAGCCTACCAATCACGAGAGGAGTGGTTTCTGGCCCAGCAATTGTAGTTTATTGGCCATTGGGCAGTTGTTTTCCATCTCTTCCAACTTCTGGTTTAAAAGGCCGCATTTCACTCATTTCCCACCTTTCCTGTAACTAATATAGCCCAGATACAGATTTGCTGTATCCAGGACTGTTTGTAAGCTTCTGAGCCCTCCAAGCCTTTCTGTGTTGGAGGGAAGCCTTTTAGCTTGTCAGTGGGAGTGGTAAGCAGTAGGTAGCCTATCTACCACAAGAGGAGTGGTTTCTGGCCCAAAAATTGTAGTTTATTGGCCTTTTGGGCAGTTTTTCCATTTCTTTCAACTTCCTGGACCAAAAGCCTGCGTTTGCACTTTTCCCGCCTTTCCTGTAACTAGTCTAGTCCAGATACAGATTTGCTGTATTCAGGACTGTTTGTAAGCTTCTGAGCCCCCCAAGCCTTTCTGTGTCAGAGGGAAGACTTCTAGCTTGATAGCAGGAGTGGTAAGCACTAGATAACCTATCTACCACAAGAGGAGTGGTTTCTGGCCCAGAAATTGTAGTTTATTGGCCTTTTAGACAGTTTTCCATCTCTTTCAACTTCCTGGTCCAAAAGCCTGCATTTGTGCTTTTCCCACCTTTCCTGTAACTAGTCTAGTCCAGATACAGCTTTGCTGTATCCAGAACTATATGTAAGCTTCTGAGCCCCCCCCCCCCAAGCCTGCCTATGTTGGAGGGAAGACTTCTAACTTATCAGTGGGAGTGGTAAGCACTAGGTAGCCCATCTACCACAAGAGGAGTGGTTACTGTCCCAGAACGTGAAGTTTATTGGCCGTTTAGGCAGTTTTTTCCATCTCTTTCAGCTTCTGGTTTAAAAGGCCACATTTGCACTTGTTTCCCACCTTTCCTGTAACTAGTCTAGTTCAGATACAGATTTGCTGTATCCAGGATTGTTTGTAGCTTCTGAGTGGTGCCAAAGTCTATGCTTCAATGTTTCCCTTAGACCTGCTAGTTCTCTCCTCTCCTGCACTTTTATTAGCTTATCAGTCTAGCACTTTACCAGACTTCTTGTAGCAATTAATGTAGCACACAAAAGTGCTACAAGCACTAAATGTTCTACAAGGAAACAGCTCCAGTACTTATTATTAATACCCACCCACCCAGACATGTCTAAAAGTCAGTGCCCTGTGGTTTCTCCTATTAACCTGGTGAACTTGGGCATCCTGAGGCAATGTAGCAACTGCCTCATGTACACAGACAACCCACTCCTCTTACCTTCCAACACTCAGACTTGCGAGAGATGCACTTATATACCCAAACTGGAAGCCAACACTCTCCAGCCAAGACTGGAATAGCTTGTCAAGAGGAGAAGGTCAACACTTGCACCACACCAAATGGAACACATAGCCCTCCAAAACACACACCAGCACTGTCTTCACATAAAACAGAAACCACACACACACCTTTGCAGAGGCTCTCAATAAAAATCTACCCAAACATCAGAGAATTCCAAGGCAGAAACACACTCGACCAACACAACACAACACTAATCATGAGACACATAACTCTCCTAAACAGTGTGCCACTCAACCAAAGCCCCTAAGGCAGAACAGCACGCCCAACACACTAGTCATAGGTGACTTGATAGTGAGGCACACTGATGTCCCACTCACTAAGTTGAATAAGGAGAAAGTAACAGTCAGCTGCCTGTCAGGTGCCAGGCTCTGGCACATAACGCACGCACTCAGGTCCCTCAACAACAGGAACAAGTATGACTCTGTCACTGCACATGTGAGTGTGAATGACCTGAAACGTAACTCCCTGGACTACATGAAAAGAGACATGGAGAAGCTCTTGGATTATGTAGCCCAGGTGGGTATGACCCTAGCCCTGAGCAGCATCCTACTATCTCCCAGAATTATACCACAGTACAAGCAGAAAATGATCGATTTCAACAATTACCTAAGTTTCTGGTTTCATTCTAAGGGGATCCAGTATCTGTCTGCCTGGGATGACATGATTAACAGACATCGATGCTTTGCCAGAGATGGCCTGCATCTGTCACCCCTGAGCTTCCGGATACTAGCCAAGGCTCTTGCCACCCCTATAGTGCCTTTTTAGGCAGTGTTCCAAAGACCAAATTACCACCATAACAGCTACAAGCAAATGCAGTCTGAGGGTCATGCTGCTCAATGCTAGAAGTCTAAATCTGAAAATGCACTCACTCAAAGCACTCCTTAAAATGGAGAACATCAACATTTGTGCTATAACAGAGACCTGGTTCAAGGCAGCAGAAAGCACCCCTGCACTGCCAGGCTATAACTCATTCCACCCTTTTGGCCCCAGAACTTGGACTGAAGCTCCAAAGGCAGTGGTGTTTCCATATTCATAAAGGATGCACACACCTCCAGACTGGTAGCCCAACATAGCTGTGCAGCTAACATTGGGTAAGACAACGATTCAGGTTGTAGCCTGCTATAGGTCCCCAACAATGTCCCAAGACTCACACTCCATGTTCCTAAGCACATTGGAGAATATTAGGGTCCAACCTAATGCTCTCATACTGGGCGACTTCAACTACCCCTCCATTAACTCGGAAAACTACTCATGTACCAATACACTTGCCCAACATTTCCTGGAATTCATTAATTCAAATGCCCTGGTCCAGCTCGTTCTTACCCCCATTCGAGATGGCAACATCTTTGACCTGGTCATTACTAACATGGGAGGCCATTGCTCTACACCAATAGTTAACTCCTCCCTGGGTAGATCTGACCACAAACTAATCACCCTGGAAATCCACATCCCTCCAACCCCACCCCACCCCCACAAAGGTAACCACCATGAAAAACTTCTCCATACCTAACTTTGGGCTCCTAAAAACAGAGGTGGATAACTTCATGGCACCCATGCAAATGGAGAATAGTTGCATGACCGCCGAATCATACACCAATGCACTGTACAAACACGTACACAAATGTATGGATCTTGCCATACCCAATAAAACCAAGATGCTCTCCTCCAAAAAAGGAAGCCAATCTGGTGGTCCCCTGCCATAAGCAAACTCTACAACAGAAGGAGGAAACTGATGCAGAATAAGGTGAAGTCCCAAGACTGGAAAAAAATCCCTTATCAGCCTCAACAAAAAGTTGAGATCCCTCATCAAATCCTCTAAAGCTAGCTATGAAACAGAATTGCAGCAGATAGTAAAGACAACCACAAGGCCTTCTATAGTTATGTAAAGAATCTCCATAGCAATACCCAGATTTGCTCTGAGCTATGGCACAATGGTACCTCCTATACTGAGCCAACAGATATTGCCAATATACTGGCCGACAAATTCAGTGCCAACTTTACCCCCCCCCCCAAGGACCAACCACAATACCAGTAGATTGCCAGTTGCCCAGTATTACTGCTGCACAGGTTAAAACAGCACTGTCCAAGGCCAAGAATACAGCTTCCATGGGACCTAACAATATCCCCGGGTGTGTTCTACATGAGCTACAGAGTGAACTGGCACCTCACCTATGTGCCCTGTTCAATCAGAGCCTCACCTCAGGCTTTGTCCCTACCGAATAATGCACTGCTACAGTCATCCCTCTCCACAAAGGAGGAGCGACTACAGACCCTGGGAACTATCTCCCCATTAGCTTGACGAGTCTGATATGCAAAGCTATGGAACATATCATCAGGGACCTAATAAACAAGGATATAGGGAATCTTCAAACTCTGGATCCCACACAGTTTGGTTTTGTGAAGGGAAGATCATGCCTGCTCAACTTGGTCGACTTCTCTGAGTCAATCACCAGAGCTGTGGATGAAAGCAAGGTGGTTCATACAGCCTACCTTGATCTGGCCAAGGTATTTGATACCATTCCCCATTCAGGAATCATAGAAAAACTCACTAAGCTAGGCATCAACCCCTATATCACTAGGTGAGTGACAAACTGGCTCACAGAACCCACAGTGTGAAAGCAGCGGACTCCAAGTCAGACTGCCGACCAGTTATGAGTGGAGTCCCACAGGGTATGGTCCTGGGCCCTCTTCTGTTTGGTATCTACTTCTCTGAAGTCCAGGCCAACACAAAGGGTCTCTGGCTGACAAAGTTCGCAGACAATTGCAAGATGGGCGCTATTATTAACTCCCCAAGTGATGGTGACATTCTACAGAAAGGCCTTACTGAGACCAATGACTGGTGTCAGAACCATGACCTTAAGCTCAATACCAAAAAATGTGTCGTCATCCCCTTTGGGAAAAACCTGGTTCCCATGAATTACCACATTGATGGTAGTCCACTGAACACAGAAGGTGTTATAAGAGATCTGGGAACACAGGTTGACAGCAGCCTCTCTTTTGACCACCACATTGCCACTGTGGTCAGAAAGTCCTTCTATGTGACACATCTCATTACTAAGGGTTTTGCATCCAGGAAGAAAGAGGTCATTGCTTCCCTCTACCCTTCCCTCATTAGGCCAATCATCGAGTACAATGTTCCATTTGGCATGTACCTCACTAGACACTTGCAACAACTGGAGAGGCCGCAAAAGTACTTCACAAAGAGGATCCTAGGCCTTAAACACTTGTCTTATATGGACAGACTCAAAAAACTCCAACTATTTTCTGTCTCATATCACCTACTTATATATATTTGTATATCTCTGCTTGACATACAAAGCCGTGGCTGATCCAGCTCTGTTAGAAATGCTACATCTAAAGAATTCTCAATCCCTCTGCACCACACGCTCCAGTGACCTCAACCTCATTACCACAATCAACAGAACGTGCTGGAGGGAGAGGTTCATAACCCAGAGACTGCTCTTGCTATGGAATAGACTTCCCATACATGTCAAACAGAGCACCTCACTGGCCCTCTTCAAGAGAAACCTTAATGAGTGGATGGGAAATAGAAAATTCATCCCGGGGATCACTCCAATGGTTCTATTCAACAGAGGCACTGGGAACTAAGGTTGGGTGGCACGATGTCAGGGTAATCATATGGGCTAGGTTTGTAAAGGCTCCAGGGCCATTAGCCTAGTACACACCTATGAACCTATGAATAAGAGGGGGTGATATAAAGAATGTAACAGAGACAAAACAAAAATGGATCTTGTTTTTTAATGCTGATAAAACACCTGGTTTGAATGGTACGTTATCATTAAAAACATTTTTAAAAGTTAGACCACTTAAACATTAAATAGTAGGATATGTGACATTATGATTTAAATAAATATCTTAGTTTTTTATGTGGGATATTTTATCAGTGTTATTTATACTGTACCTAGATAAGTAGTTTCTTTTCTTAGCCATGGAAGTATGTTTGGCTCATGTTTTTGATGTCATTAGTAGTAATGAATACTAGAAGTGTGATTGGCTTATAGATGTTTAAAATGGAAATTGGAGTGTGTATTTTTATTCTGAAGAAGCAGTTGGATGACTGCGAAAGTGCTCACTTTTTATTTGTTATAATAAAGCTGATATTCCGCAGTCTGCCAT
Organism: Protopterus annectens; assembly: GCF_019279795.1. Taxonomy (NCBI): domain Eukaryota; kingdom Metazoa; phylum Chordata; order Ceratodontiformes; family Protopteridae; genus Protopterus; species Protopterus annectens. The sequence goes on from NC_056739.1 coordinate 736,072,867, forward strand.
GTTGATCTGGTATTTTTATTGTTTTTGTATATTTTACAGTTTTACTTTAGCGGTTTCTCTGCTTGGGTCCTGAATTTTATCGTTTATAATATATAAAGTGTGCCTGACCTGTGAAGCAAGATTGTGTCCAAATAGGGAACACCATTTAATGGTTTAACTGTCCATGTCAGCCAAAACCTAAATAAACAAGATAAATATTTTAACAACAAACTGAAAAGCATCAAGAAGGTTTGGTAAATATAATTGTCTTATATTAAAAAAAAACAGGGAAAAGGGGCAACACAGAAATACACTTGTTGGTAAGGCAGGAATTGAAACTCCAGAAAAAAGTAAAAAAGGGTTTTCACTGGCTTAAAAGTCAGATAATTCAAATGAAAACATCGAACAATCTCTAGAGAATCACAAAAAAGAAGAAAACTGAACTCATAGAAAATCACTGAAGACAAAGACGGTAACCTTAGACCATTTCTCTGATACAAGCTATGTGAGCAACAAAAGTGATCTAGAGGGGAAGCTAGAACCTAGAGTACTATGGGCAGGGGCTAGAAGCTGTGGCCTTGGAAAGATTCATATGCTGAGTTTGTGGAAAGCCTGTGTTTTCTGTCATACTGATTAATGAGGGTGGACAACTTCTCATCCCATTTCAGTATGGTCAAATATAGTGGGCTAAATTTAACTCTTTAATTCAAGTCTTTTTTATGCACAATGTACTTATCACAGTATGGAGGGAAAATCTGGAACGTCATATTTCACTTTATCATTAAATTACTCTTTAAGGCCTGACCTGCCAAATGCAGGTCACGTGAGTGGCTTTGCATGAGTCAAATGATGATGAATATAACACAGAATAAAATCAAATTTAGTAACATCATACAGAATAATTTTTATTGTTTTGACTCCAGAAATAACATCTAACCTAATTCACAACTGGCTGCCCTGTGTTACATTACAGTGACTCACTTCAAATCACTAACTTGCTCATTCATGTTACTGGAAAACAGTGCTTTCTGAAGACTAATGTGTACTGTTTGGGGACATTTCTCCATTCTCCAATTTTTTGAGACCATGTGAACAGTATATAACTTTGGAAGATGTTGCCCTACACATGGGGGGGGGGGGGGGGAGTGCAGCAGGCTTGTCCCCAACAAAAAAATAATAATTTGCTCTGTTGCCATTGCAGTGACTGCTGCTGAAGTGTTTTGATCAGTTATGACTGCTGAAATGGGTTCCAAGTCATTACTTTTTGATCTTGCACACTGGAAGCTTAGTAATTATATAAAGTGTTTTCAAGACCAAAGATACCAGACCTTCGCTTCTATTTTTGCTCTATCTCATTGACAGTACAAGTGTTTCTGGTGTGGTATCATAGTTAACTGTGTGTATCTAGCATGTGGAAGATCTTCCTTTTCTTCAGTTAGGTAGTTTGCATACAAGACTGGAAGCTAAATTGACTGGTTAAGCAATACTGCTTGTGGTGGGATTGGGTAATTTATTTATTTATTGACATTTGATTATCGGGAAAGGCTGACTGGGTAGAAGCCTATTTTCAGTGGAGGCTTGGGGAGAAAAGCTCCAAAATTTTTACAAAACATTTTAAGAACAGTAATTTTACAATCTTCAAAAATAAAACAAAAACATCTGTAGTTTAAATAATTATAACAAATTAGACATAATACAAAAACATTGGTTAAGAATCGATACAAGGAATAAAACAATCATTAAATATTTACATAAATTTTAGACAGTTTGTAGAGAAATTAAAGTTAAGTTAATCTAATACAAACAGGAATTGCAATATGAAGTGAGAGACAAACAGGCTTATGGTATATTTAGAGAGAAAGTCGGGGAAGAGAATTAGATAGCAGTAAGGAAGTAAGTGAAGAAGGGAGAGTAAGGAGGTATAAGGAATGAAAAGATATTTGTTCATATTTGGGGATATATTTTATCCTGGTTTTGAGCAAGAACAAAAACATAGCTAGGAAGTCTTTCAGAGTGGTTCTGAAAGATAGGAGGGAGGGTATAGACCATATGAATAAAGGTAAGGAGTTGCAGGCCTTAGCAAACTTGTACAAATACAGACAATGCCCATCAGATGTGATAGGTTTGTAGGCAGACAGGAGTTTTTGGCCACTGGATCTCAATGACGGACTGGTAACATATTGTGTAGAATGTTTTTAGTGCTGGACAGGCAGATGGATGGTGAATAATTTTATAGGTAGTAAGAAGTTGTGTATATGTTAGTTGATGTGGCAGTTCTAACCAATTTAATCTTTTCAGTGTTATACAATGGTGGGTTCTGAAAGGGATATGTGCTGCAAATTTAGAAACTTTGTTACAGCATTGTTCAAGTTTTAATTTTTGTGAATCCTGGAGGTTAATAATGATGGCAGTTCCAAGTGGAGAGGAGATAAGTAGTGGCAAGTTTAGTTTTATTTGCATCGGCGAGAAAGAGTTTGGCTCTGTACAGTATCCCTAGTTTTGATGAATTTTTCTTATGCAATTTTGTATATGCAGGTCAAATGTACAATTATCATCCACTATCACCCATAATAGTTTGCTATGAGAAATGACTTCAATGTTTGTATTATCAAGACAGGTCTTTAAATGTTGTTTTTTCATGAGAGAGGGATTTGAGGAAAAAAGTAGTAGTTTGGTCTTTTTTGGGTTGAGCATGAGTTGTGAGTTATAAAGCCATGTTTCAGTGGCTGTTAAAACTTCCTGAGTAATTTTTTGGAGGTGTACAATGTTGTCAGATGTGCAAATGAGAGTGTAGTCATTTGCATATTGTATTAGGGTGGCTTGTTGTATGGATGTATAGAGAGTGTTGTGAAAATGGGGACAAAGGATACAGCTTTGTGGTACACCGGTGGTGACTGGGAGGTAAAGAGAAAGTGGGGAGTGCCATTTTTACTTATTTGACATGCAGCTTTTGAAGCACAGAGGGATGGGCTGAGAGAGATCTAATGAAGACATTTGAAGTACAAGTTTTCTGTGACAAACTGTGTTGAAAGCATTAGATAAGTCTAGAACTAAGGATGAGACGTTTGCCATTGTCTCTAGCTTTATCAACAGTATCTATGTATGTTAGAAGGGCAGTGCTAGTATTATGGGAAGGACAGAAGCTATGTTGTGTAGGGGATAGGAGTTCCTCCTGCAGGATGCAATCTAGCAATTATTTCTGAATACATTTTCAAGTATTTTGGTGAGGGGAAATAAGATTGCTATAGGTCTAACGTTATTAATGTCTGTTGAATCTCCTACTTTGTGCAGAGTGTTGATGTATGACTTTTTCCAGAGACAGGGACTTAGAATTCCTGGATTGACCTATTTATAAGGACTGAGACAGGACAGGCAATGCTACTGGCTGCTATTTTTAGGTACTCACTTGGAAGGTCATCAGCTGAAGAAAAGCATGGTTTAAGTCTGTTTAACAGTAGTTTTATATAGCATGTGGGCACAAGTTGGAAGGTGAAAGTGGATGTGGTAATCTCACTCTGAGGTCAATTTATAACTGACAGCAATCAGGTTACAGCCAGAACAAAGCCAATAACAAAGAGATGTAAGTAAAACAGGTTGTCTGTCATTTCCTGAGACTAAATAACTAGCATAGGCAGTATAGTTTACTGGTCAAGCTAGAGGGGACACTGCCCAACTTAGTAAGAGGACCTTAGAGTGCAAGGACTATTTCACAGATATTTTCAATCACAGAGCATGCATGTATGCAACTGCGTAAAGTTAATATGCAGCAAGGTTCTTCATGATAAATATGCTTACATTAAACACAAAATCCTCTGTAAACTTGTAGGTGTAGGGCCTTACAGCAGAGCTCCTGCAATATCGAGGTCAGATGTAGTGACCGCAGGCTCTCCTCTATGAAGGATGATAGTAACTGAGTGTAAGAAGAGACAACAGTATAATGTGATGTGATATTAGAAAAACATTGTATGGAGTGTGGTGTGATAGGGTTGAGATTAGGTGGGCTAAAGCATGTGACACTGCAAAATCATGTATTGTAACAAAGGAGTAGACTAGATCTGACACAAAGAGATGGTTAATGTAGTCCAAGACTCCCAGAACTCAAAAGTCTAATTGTTTTATGTCCTCTGTCAATGCCAAATAGATAAAACTTTTACAATTTTGTAGGTAGGATTTCCTTGTAGGAGGTGTTCTGGCCTCCCGTATGATGAATAATATTTGGTTGGAAAAGGAATCACTCTTATGAAAGAAAATTCTTTCCCTCAAGCTGAATGAGAGTGTGTCTTGAGACAATGGTGCACTATTCTGCCCTGCTGCTGAGGACAACTATCTATAAATAGTCTTTTAAAGTGGATTTGGTGCTGCTGTTTGTCCCCACAGTAAAAGCTAACATAGCAGAAGAACATGTAGTCTTATTCTCTAAGGTAGTCTTTTAGTACAAAACACGGAGGTATGTATAAATGTATATATATGCCCCATATTGTAGATACATAGAGGTAAAGGACAAACTCTATCTGAGGGGTTCGATATACTACTAAACATAGGTTTGATTGTAATACAAAAGGAGTGGTCTATCTTGCTAAGTGTCACAGCTGTCCTGCCTTCTATATCAGAAAGACTGATAGAAGGTTGAGGGACAGAGTATATGAACATTTGTATAGCATTAGAAATAACAAACTAGACAATGCCCTAGCTAGACACACTCACTCTTCCTAATCATGGTTTTATGTTTAGAGCTATAGAATGTGTAACCTCAGATGCTAGATGTGGCCCAGTACATTTGTTACTTGAAAAAAGGGAATTGTTTTGGCAACTACGTACGTTTGCATGTCTCTATCCAGGTCTTAATGAGATGTATTCTATCAAATGTATTTTAAAACTGAAAAGTCTTTTAAGATAATCACAGCTATATATTTTTAAAGCAATTTTTTAAAAAAACTTTTAGGGCAGAAATGTATATTATTCTATATAGCAAACATTTTATGACTTTTACATGTCATGCATATTATATTATATTATTTTACTAAATAGAATTTTACTAAATAGAGTTGTCCCAGTAGGAGAGATGTATGAGTTATGAATCATTAGTTTAACTGTTTTAGTTTGTTTAAATTATGTTTTTTGGAGTGTGTACATAATTAAAGTCAGAAACTCATTTATATGTATGGTTTCTGACTTTTATACTTTTCATATAGTATATTAAGTATTTTATAAGTTTTTAGAATGTTTTTAGAATATTTATAGATATATAAATTATGATTTAAATTAATAAATATGTTAGTAGGTTTTAATTAATTTATCTAGAAGTAGATATAATTCATGGTATGTGTGTTTAAGGCATTTTGGCTTAGGCTGTGAGGGTATGTATATGCATTGGTTAGTGTTGACCAGCTGTTCTAATTAGTAGGACGGATCAGCTGACTGATGTTCATGTTATATACTGTGTTTTGAATATTTAATTGCATCTGAAGAAGTCTAGCTATCCAGACAGACGAAAAGCGCGTTATGGAATAAAAAGTTTGCTTTACTAGCTTGCAAGTTCATGGATTTATTCTTTTTGTGGAGCATAATTCTATTGACTGCCAAAAAGCAATTTCTAGAAAATGGAATTCAAAATCTAAACCAAATTTATTTGAAGGACTGGATATTGTAAAAGGGATAAAAGAACTGGAAATGGGATCTTTAGAAAAAGTGAAGGAGCAAATTGCATAGAAATAAATGGAATTTGTGGGAGATACAAATGCAAAATTATGTTTAGCAGGAAGAGTGAGGTTTAAGGGAATGCAGGAATTGGGCAATTTATGTAATGTTGGTCTAAATGAGAGTTGCAAAGAAAAAACATATATGCAATGTATAATGTATGTAAATGAAAAATTCTCACTTTTTTTCTATTAATGAATGTCTGGCTATGTCTTAGTAATGTTTTATTAAAGGTGTTTAAAAAAAAAGCCTGGAAGATGCACTGCTGCCAGTTGCAGAATGTACTGAATCATGACCCACTGGCAAATCAGGATTGTCTCTTCTCAAAGCAGGAGTGCCCCCTTGTTTGCTGTTGTAGTACAATTGGTGTTATCTGTCTTGTTTTGAATGTGTTAAGGAAGTAAGTTGTCCTAAAAAAGTTGTAAAGGCTCTGAATACTGTTTTCATCTCTCTCTGGTATAAAGATATGTTTCTTGCCGACCAGTAATCATCTTTAAGCCACTCTTGAAGTGAGCTTCCCAAGTACTATCTGAAGTATCTGTAGTTAAATGCTGAGTTATTGCCAGAGAAAGTAGAGGTATGCATTTGGAGTGGTTGACTGGATCTGTACATCAAATACATTTCTTCTTTACTGATTGGGGCAGAATAATCACTGTTCCTATGGAATCTGATGACTGATTCTAGATAGTTCTGAAATCACTACAGCTTTATTGTGAAGCCCTACGATAAGTAACTAAGAGAATGCAAGATACCTAGCCTAGGACAATTAAGTACTGTCTTGCTGTAACAGCCTGCTGCAGAAAGGAAGAAAAACTTTTATCTGTGTTCAGTCTACAACAGCCCTATAATGCTGAATGCAATTTCATGGATTAGGGATTATTTCTTGTAATTTATGACAGTCCTCAAAAACTGCATCAACACATTGTTAAAATAATGCTTTGCAGCAAAAGTTACCAGGATTGGATTACTAGGAAGCAACAGCCCAGGTATGTAAAGATAATTATGATTTATTTTCTAAGCTATGTAAACACTAGAGCTAAACATTTAATAAACAAATGCTATTAGGGATTGTGGATAGCCCTACTGCAGAGTTGAAACCTGAAGGTGGTAATAAGCTATCCGAAATCTGATACTGTGTGTGAGATTCCACATAAGTGTAAGAAATACTTTTAATAGTATCTTCCTAAATTAAATATGTCTATACAAATGTGCTCAGTTCTGATAAATCTTGTATTGGACAGAGAGCCTGTTTTGAAAATCATAAATATCCTAGAATAAATACCTTTCCCCCGTGAGTGAGGATACCCAATGTATTGCTTTCATTTTTGGCAGCTGTTTCAGCAGTAGTGTCATCTATGATACCAGATGTGATGAAGTCCAAGAAATGGAATGTGAAGAAGATGTCTATAAAAATTCTATTGTGTAACCTTAGGCTGCTGCCACAAAAAACTACTCCCCTGTAGCTATCATTTACCATGCAAATAGGTGATATTAGATAGGGGTGCAGTCACTTTGAAAATATTTGCTGATACTTTGTCTTTCCTGCATATTTCTTGATAGATGCAGACTGCACACATTTATACTGTATCTGACCATGAGGTTGCTGGACATGCATATTCTTTCTATAGAATGTTCTTTTACTGGTAAGGTAATTTCAATGAAATTGAGAAGTGAGGCATGATAAATGTCTTTAAATGATGATACAAGTATCATCTTGCCCACATTCTCCAAATCTTCAGTTATATTATCATCCGGCTGATCAAAGGGGGTTTCCTGAGTGACAAGGGCAAAACATAAAATATTTAACATCCTCAGGGAAAAGCTGTATCTTGAAACATGTTTTCACACCACTGCATCACCCAACACACATATTTTGATAAAAGCATCCACAGCTTCATTGGGACAAGTTTTCCTTATTGTCCAAATCTGGAAATTGCAGTATATACTGCTGTATGTACTCCAAGACTTGGTTTTGATATGTAATCATGTGGTCCATATGATTAAGTGCCCCATGGTCAAATCACTTGGCTTAAATGGCTTCTTATCATTGGGTCCTCCAACTTCAAGTTATATCAAATTGTAAAGTGCCTAAATGAAACAGAAGCCTACTCTTTTTGGTGCTGTTGGTGAGTGTCATGTCTTTAGTATTAATCTTTTGAAAACACTCCTCCAGAATGCCTTAATGGTTAAGGCGAACCTCACAAAAATAGTCCAATATTCCTATAAGAATTTTAATAAAAGCACAAACGCAGGCAGCAGAGACTCCTTAAAGAGGCAAATCATGCAACTATGAACTTAATCCTGCTAGTAAATAACAAACTGAACTGCATGGTTTAACAACTCTTTCAGCAGTTGTCAAAATAGCTGTCTAATGGTCCAAGATGGCTGCACACTGAGTAACAGCTTAATTCTAGCTCTCCCAGTGTTGAAACAGAATCTAAGCAGAGAAAGCTAGTAGACCTAGATTTCTGGGTAAATTCAGTAACTGACTAGTAACTGTACTGCCTGGATGCCAGAAAAAAAGAAATGCAGAGAACCTGAAGGAAAATCAGCTACAAAAGGTGTTGAAAAAACACTTACTGGAAAGATTACTGTAGCTGTCCAGAGAAAAGCAGTGCAAGCTAAAGACATGACTTCCAGTAACTTAGAGGATAGTATGCAGCAAATACATACAGACCTGACTAAAATTAATGAAACACTGATGGAGTATATCAACTCAAACAATAAAATGCTGGAAAAAACTGGAAGAAGCTTTAAACAGATATTCAGATAAGGTGATCATTTTATGAAAGCACAAATAAGCAAATGAACTGGTATTCCACAAAAGGAACTGTTAACTGAAAGGACACATCATGTATATGCTCTAAACCTGGCTATGAGAAAACAGCCTAGACCTTTAATAGTAAAGATGCAATCTTAACAGCTGGAGGAGTTGATTCTGAGAAAACTGTGGCAGAAAGAGAAAATACTAAAAGTGGGATACAGCAGAGTGTTTGTGGAGAATGACTACTCAAAGCACTGTAACGTAACACAGGCTCAAACAGAGATGACAGGAAACAACTACATAAAAGATTAACCTGCCAAACAGTACATGCATGTAACACAAAAGCTGAAACTAGTCATTTAACAAAAAAAGCTGTTATACGTAAAAAGTGGGAATAATAATCTTTAAAGACTATGATGCTTTCTGTAATGTCTTTCAGCTTGAAAGGTCTCACAGTTAAATAAAAAAAGAGTAGTGAACTATATAAAAAATGTAGAGTGCACATAGCTATGCTACAGGAGACATACTTTGAAAGAAACAAACGTGAATTTGATAAAGAAAGGTTTTGTGGCTGGTTATTCAGCATAATATCTGGGGCAAAGGAAGAGAGGAGTACTTATATTAATTGCAAGAGGAGCTCAAATAGCAATAGAAGAAGATAAAAAAGACAATAGTGGTAGATTTGTAGTACTAGATGCTAATGGCAAGGGAAGAGGATTACAGCGACATGTATTTATATTCCACCAAAAACTGCTATAATGGAGCTTAAGAAAATTCTAATCAGCTTTCAGCAAGGAATATTACTTATAGCTGTGGAATGGAATTTGATTTGCAACAGTGAAAATGTGTCTGGGGGCCCAGAAGAGAAATTATAACAAAGAAGGGTAGATTTTAAAGAGATTTATAAAAATATTTGGCATGGAAGATGTGAATTCAGTTCAAGCACTTGGGAATCAAGTTGTTTGTATTAGACTCCTCACATCCAGTATTTCTGAGAGAGTAGTCTGCAGGGATTTTTTAAAAGTCTGCCAACACATTACACTCCCAAAGAATATGTTCCTAATTACCTCTTTCTTCCCCATCACAACTCCAACATTTGTTGCCTACCTGAGGAGAAATTCTTTGGGGTCTGCTTTGAGTATAAAAATACCTATGCAAATCCTTCCAAGTAAAAATCCTTCATCTTCTAGACTTTGTTATATATTTAGGAGCCATACATATATATTCACATTGTTTCTTTGTGAACTGCTTATCCAGTCTCTTTTCCCCATCCCTTCTAAACTCCTCTAATTAATTCATAGAGTTATCATGCAATATTTTATATGCCCTACTAATTATCACATTTTAACAGGAGCTTCTGTTTTAGATTCTACTAAATACTCTACCAGTTTTGGTCTTTCACTTAAGACCCCCCATTCCTTTCTCTTTGCCTATACTCTGATAGTCCTTGACAGGGAAGGCAGTCTATAGCATGCAGACCAGTAACCTTTATTTTTGAAGGCAGGACTTGTGCTGATTTTGTTATAACAGGATGAAGCATGTGAGTCAGACTTTCTTTGGAAACAAGAATGTTTGGCTTAAATATCCCTGTTTGGCAGTTGTCAAAATGGATGCATCTACCTATATCAAGCTGGTAGAGGATTTGCTTTCTTTTCTGGTTTCTGTAGCTGTCTTATTTTAATTTTTCTACGTTATCACTTATCGGTGCATTCAAATCTGTGCTTTGCCATTTCACTCTCTCTCAAACTCCACAGTGTGTGACTGAGCTTAGAACTTTCTTTTTAGAATGTTTTTCAAGAGGTGTTAAGCATTTCTCAGTCAAGTAAGAAACAGCGTGCATTCAGTCATCTCATTTTAAAAGTCTTGCTAAACTTAAACAAATACTACTAGACTCAAGTTTGTTCTCAGGCCCTAAAGAAAACAATCATTGGGTACTGTAATCGTTAGATGCAACTTGTTGATTGGTGTATAGGTAGAACATGATGTTACATAATGCAGATCTCAGATGATGACTTTCATGTTTTCTAAATATTTTCCAAAAAAAGGCGAAAAAAGCCAGTTGTATGCTTGAAAAACTCTGGTATGATAATGAATGACCAGCAATGTTCAGATGGTAAGAATTGATGGAACATGTGACAATTCTGGATTTATATTGGACTTTTGCTCTACCTGAATATCCTATACATTCACAGACCTTGCAATGAAAAATGAAACAATTATAGCCCAATTCTTTGGCATAAAGAGACAGAGCTCTGATTCTGATCCAGGCAACCCTTTTAGGTTACCAGTTATGCACTGAAGATTCCAGAGAAGGGGGGGCAGGAAATGATATGGCTATGTCAGCTTGCCTATTTCTGAGGGATGGCAATCCAATCTGCTACAATATCACATCTCACTGAGGACAGAAGAACAGCATGCAGCACACAGAATAGGGAGCATTTGCCAGGCTTCTATCAAGCTGTTTCAGTGGTAGTCCCCTGAAGGAGCATGGCTTCTTGGGTAGGACATGTGCAGGAGAATGCATTCCTACCCATTGGAAGGGATGCATTGCAGGGACCCTTGCATGCCAAATCATCCACCAAGGGGGTAGTGACTTAGAGCTTGTAAACAAAAGCCTTGATGGCTGCCTATATGAAGACCAATTACAGCCTGCTCTCACTTCTGGAGATGGAGGAATATGTGGGGTGTTTCTAGTCACTGTGGCTTTGGGCATGGACAGAGAAAAACTGTTGCCCCGAACTTCTTGTACATGTATCCTCTGTGCTATGTGAAGCTCACAGACATTCATAATATGAATGCATGCTGTCAGTGGATAGTGTCTGATGAACCACTGTACTGCTAGGGTTCACTGTAACACTTTCATGTGAAAGTGTGCCAAAGGTACCAGAAGTGTTGACGCCATGCCTCTCAACATCTTATTGTTAGAAATCTGGACAAAGCCTGACAAAACAGAGGAGAACAAAGGCTCAAAAATGGGGACAGATTATAAATATTGTTCTTATAAACTTAAAAAGTTGCTAGAATAACAGGGATTGTATTAAAATGCATTTCCTGAAGGATCTAAAGTCTGAAACTGAAAGGTGTGTCGTTATTTAATGATTCGGTCCTCAGATCATCCCAGTGATGTGCCAGAAAATAACAAATTTTATGAGAAGCAGACCAAAAATATGAGGCAAAAATTTGGACAGTTGAGAGGTATGGTTGAAGTTACCATCAACCCCAGTAGTTGTAAAATTAAAATTAATTTGACGGGGGGGGGGGTGAAGAGAAAGAACTTGTAATACTTGTCTTTGTAAGTTGTCCACTCTTGTCTGTGGTACAGCTGCTATTTGAGATTGGGTATCTAGATGGGCACCAATGAACTCCTGGGTTTTCACTAAGGAGGGTTGTGATTTGTTATAATTTATAGTAATACCTAGTTGAAGACATTGGTGGAGCAAGTAGTCTAGATAAGGAAACACCCAGAATTTGGGCAGCCTCAGGTGAACAGCAACCACTGCCATGCATTTAGTGAATACCCTGGGGGCTACTGTGAAAGCAAAGGGCAGTGCTCTGAACTAGTAATGACTGACTCCCAGCCAGAAGCGTAGGTATCTCCTGGAGCACCTGTGTATCTAGATATGATAGTAAGTGTCCTGAACATCTATGCAGCACATTCAGTCAACCTTCCTTACCAATGGTAGAATGGACTGAACTTTGACAATCCAGAAGTTTGAATGTTTCACATAATGATTTAGACTGCTGTGATCCAAAACTGGTCTGAGATCCCCTGTCTATTTTTTCACAGAAAAGAATCTTGAGTAAATTCCAGATCCTTGTTGGTCTGATGGACTGGCTGGACAACTCTTTTACCTAGCAGCTGTTCTATTTCTATGGCTGCTGCTTTCCTCTGACCGGGTGGAATCTCAGGATGACTTTTGTTGCATTTTGGTGGAAGAAGGGGAAAATGGTATGTAACAACCTCTGGATATTATACTCTGCACCCATGTGTCTTTGGTAATGGCTATCCAGGCTTCTGGGTGCAAAGAAAAATATTTCCTGACTGCCTACAGGGTGCAGCCATCAGGTAATCCTTCGGGGACACTGAAAAAGCTTCTCAGAGAAAAGTCCTCTAAAGCCTTAATGTTGAAGACCACCTCTGCCGTGAGGCCAGCATCTTCCATTAGTTTTCCCCTCTGCCACAAGAGGATCTGTCTCCATAAGAGTCTTGGGGAGACCCTTGTGATTTTCAGAGCCACAATTTTCTAACACCTTTATGATTTTGGGAGAAGGTCCTTTAAGGAGTAGAGAAACAGATTCCAGTGGCAGATAAAGTCTTTCCATCTTATTCACCCCTGGAGAGAGTTTCTTTTACCTTGGCACCAAACAATGTAGATCCATCAAAAGGGGCATATATGCAAGAAGACTTGAAGGGTTCTGCAAAATCACAAAGGTGTATCTAGGTGTGCCTCCTCATGGTTACACCTGAACCTGCTGCTCTAGATGCTCAATCTGAGGCATGAGAATTCAACTGCATGGAAGCACTGGTTAGAAACTGAAGGATGGTCAGTTGCAAAGACACTGTATTTTTGTCTTCCACAAACATGGACTCAGAGAGTGAATTGGAAAAACTGCTTGATCAATACCTCCTGAAATCTCATCACATGTGTCAGATAATTCAGAGACATAAGGTCTCTGAAGCATAGATACACTTTCCATTTCTGTCCAATGCCCTAGATTCCATGTTAAAGAGATGGACGGAAGAACTCTGTTGTGTGAGCTGCTGCTGCAACCACCATAGCATCCACTGGAGGACTCTTGCTCTAATGAGCCCTACCCTTAGATGCCATGGGGTACTTGTCAGGGTATTTGGAAATGGGCTCTGTGATGTCCAGATACTTCCAGGCCCAGCAGGAGATAAGGTCTACCATCTCCCACTGCGGGGACTACCCAAGTCATAGTTGAGCCAGTTCCAAAAGCCTCAAGAAACACTGACTCCTCAACTGTTGGGTTCAGATCCAATCCTCGGATCCGATTTGGCTGTTACTAAAGCTCATGGTAACCAAAAAGCTCTCAAGCTTCTCCATTACCCATAATGAACCAACCCCTAACATACCCAAAATATTGTTTGCTGATTTCACCTAAAGTGGTAACTGCAATGTGTATACATAAAGACACATACATTTGTATATGTCCCACAGAAGGAACTATATCTGAACTCAATCATAAGGGACAGTGGTGTCCTTACAATATCTTGGCCTTCCAGAAGTTTGTTGAAACAAAGGATGCGAGCTGATTGGCGGGAAATTGAGGAAGAATGAAAGCGGACAACACAGATGGAACAATATGGTGAGTACATTGCTTCTTTATCTGATGTTGTCAATTTTCGTTGTATCCTCAACTGTTGGGACAGAGTCCCCAGCTACCTAAAACCCCGGGTGGACTCTAAGGAAGGATATTCTTCAGCACAATTGAACCAAAAGATGCTCTGCCCATCGAGACCTGATCTAATTTGTAATGAGTGATTAAGGTATGAGGACTTGCCCAGGTTGCCACTGCACATGTCATCCATGGAAACCCTGGATGAAAACACTGAAGAAGATGTCATGGACCTACCTGAATGAGCTCTTACAGGTTTAGTTAAGGTAAGACCCAATTTGTTATAGATAAAAGAAATACAACCAGTGAGCCATCTGGCTAAAGCTACTTTTGCGACTGGCTTACCCAGTTTCAAATCTGCAAAAGAAACAAAGAAGTGATCTGTCTTTCTGATTTATTTCTGCTCTATGTAGATAAAAAAATGTCTGTGAACATCCAATAAATGCAACATATATTCACCTCTTGCAAATTTAGGAAAGAATACAGGTAAATTAATGGACTGAGTGATACTGGATTCTGACAGCACTTTAGGAAGGAAGGACGCATTAGTTCATAATGTAACCCTATCATTATGAAAAGTCAAGTAGGGAGGTTTTGATGACAAGGCTTGAAGTGCTGAAACTCTTCTAGCTGAGGTAATGGCGACTAGAAAGACAGTTTTCCAAGTCAGAAACTTAAGGTCACATTTAGCTGCTGTTCAAAGAGGGAATGAATTAAGGCCTGCAATACCAAGTTCAGATCCCATGGTGGAGTAAGGTCTTTTTACAGGGGTCTCAATAAAGAGCATCTCAAAATAATGCTTTACAAAGTTTAGAAGAGGCCATAGAAAAATCTCCAAATCCAATATGAAAATTAGATATTGCTGCTAATTGAACCTTAATTGTAGAGGAGCTCACCCTTCATTAAAGAGCAAAGCTAAAAATTCAAATATGTTATGTATCAGAGCTGAAAAAGGGTCAGTATGTTTTTGTTGTGCCCAGTAAACAAACCTTTTCCATTGACTTGTATAAAGCTTTCTTGTTGAAGGTTTATGGGAATATAAAAGGATATGACGGACAAGGGAAGAGAGCAATAGTTGTCTATTAATGGAACTGGAGAAACCAAGCTGAGGTTTGAGAGATCTGGATAAATCATATCTGTCGGATGCAACAGAAGGTCTGGAACTGTATCCAGAATCCAAGGTTGATATAGTAGGTGAGGCCCTAGGACGGGGAACCAAATCTGCTGAGGCTAGTAAGGTGCAATGAGGATGACTTTACTCTTCAGCCTGGCAGCTTTCTGCAGAAATTTCGAAATCAGGGGAATTGACTAGTAAGCATAAAATAGACCAGGAAGGCCAATCGTGAAGAAGAGCATCCCTCTGTGATTCCTCCTGAGGGGATATTAGGGTAAAGTAGCTGCTGCATTTGTTGTTTAGGGAAGAAGCAAAAAGGTCACAGCCAGGCTGGCCCCATTCATGAAAATTCATATCTGTCACTTCCATGTTGGGAGACCACTCGTGAAGTAAAAAAAAATGGACCTGCTCAATTTGTCTGCTATCACACTGAACTTCCCCGGAATGTGCATTGCTATGAGAAAGCGGTTGGATGAGAACGCTTATTGCCACACTCTGTGTTCTTCTTGACACAAGGGGTAAGATCTGGTCCCTCTTTGTTTGCTAATGTACCAAACCGCTAGCATATTGTCTGTCTGAATTGCAATTGTCCCTAAACTGAGAGTGTTCTGGAAGCTCTGCAATGCTAACAGCACTGCTACCATCTCTAGGACATTTATATGAAGGTTGGCCTCTTTAAGGGACCAAGTGCCTTGGACTGTTTTCCCCAAGTGCCCCCCTCCACCCAATCTGGGAAGCATCCATGGCCACTATGGCCTTGGGTAAGGGAGAATGAATGGACAGCCTTGTAGAACCCAATCTGACTGAATCCACCACCAGAAGTATCTCTTGCATGCCTGAGTGATTCTTATTTGTGCTGACATGCGCTGGTAAAGAATTGACCACTGTGTTGCTAGCATCCATTGAAGAATTTTCATATGAAATCTGGCTAGGGACTAAGGTTATGGTGCTGACATTGATCCTAATGCTTGAAGGACCATGCAAGCTGAAATCTTGGCACTGCAAATTATTTTTCTAATCTGGAATCTGGCAGTCTCTACTCTTTAGAGATGAAGAGAAGCTGTCACTGATGTCATATTGCAAACTGCTTCTATGAATTCCAAATTTTGAGTTGGTTGTAGGTGAGACTTGTAATTTATGGTTAAATCCAGATGGAAACAAATCTGAAGTACCTGATTCCTTGCCCTTATTAACAGATGCCTAGTTGGGGCGTTCATGAGCCAGTTGTTTAGATATGGAAACACTCGGAATCCCTGCAGTCTCAAGTGGGCTGCCACTACTGCCATGCATTTGATAAACACCCTGGGGGCTGGGTTGAGGCCAAAGGGCAGTGCTCAGAACTGGTAGTGATTGGTTCCCAGCTGTAAGCATAAATACCTATTGGATTGTCTGTTCATTTTATGTGATAGACCTTCAGGATGTGCACTATCAAGCACATCCAGTTATCCTTGCCTAGAAAAGGCAGCTTTTGTACTTCTAGTGCTGCTTCTTTCCTCTGACTGGGTGGAACATCAGGAATTTTGCATACAGGTGGAGGTGGTAGGGAAAAGGGAATTATATAACCTCTGGAAATAATTCTCTGCACCCTTGTATTTTTTGTTATGTCTAGCTAGCCTCTCTGGTGCAAGAATAGTCAACTCCCGACTGCCACCACAGGTGGACAATCAGGGCTACTTTCAGGAGCACTGGTAGGGCCTATCAGAAAAAGAATCTCTGGACCCCTGGTTTTGTGGGCCTACTCTGCCACTTGGGTGTGTTGTCCATTAGAGTTCCCTCCTCTGCCCCTTGGGGAATTTTCTCCACATGTGTTCAGGAAAGGACCCTGAGACTTTCTGAACCACATTTGCTGACCATCATGTTGATTTCTAGAAAAGGATATTTCAGGGATAAAAAATGTATGCCCACTGCAGATAGGATTTTTCCATCCTTCTCACACCTGGATAGTATGTCCTTTACTTTTAGGCCAAATAATGAACTGCCGTCAAAAGAAGCATTGATGAATGAGGACTTAAAGGGCTCTGCAAAATCACACAAGTACTTCTAAGCATGCCTATTAAAGGTATGCCTGACCCACTGACCTTGAGGTGCCTTCAGCTGCATGCAAAATAAGCCACATGGATGAATTTGAGATGGATTGGAGGCTAGCCAGCTGAGAGGCCACAGACTTTTGGACCTCAGCAGAAATGGTCTCTGAAAAAGATTTCTGAAAGTTCTTTGATCAAATCCCTTTGCAACCTAGTGATATGTGCCAGAAAGTTCAGTGACTTAAGAGCAAAGGTCACTGAAGCATAGACACACTTCCCAAATGTATCCTTCACCCTAGACTGCCTGTTGGGGGGGGTGAACAGAGGAACTTTGCTTGCAAGTTCTTTCTTGGTGGCCACCACCATGACCATGGCATCCACAGGTACCCCCTTACTCCAAAAGTCCTTCCCCACAGGTGGGGCTAGAGTCCTATCTGGTCTCTTAGGTATTGGTTCAACTGAGACAGGCTCTTTCCATGCCTGCCATGAGACCAAATCAATAAGCTCATTGGCAGATGGAGTTACCAAGAAGGTAGATGGTCCAGCTCCAAAGGCCTCCAGAAATACTGACTCCTCTGATGAAGGGTCGCTGGGGGTCCAACCACCTCTCTGTTTAAGGATCTCAAGGATGTCTCCAAATAAGGCATCTTCCGGAGGTGATCATGGGGACTCTTCACTCTTGCCGAAATCAGTATCCTCAGTGACCGGCTCTTGTGAAGAGTCCAAGTGCCTCCTCTTGCCCTTTCTCTCCTAGGGACTTTATCAGTGGGGTGCTCCATTGAAGTGTCAGAAGACACTATGAAAACCTGCTGAGTGGTCTGAGAGTCTTGAGCTGGTTACCCCTGTGGTGTACAATGATGAGGCTCCAAGTGGAGAGACATCTGAGAACTAGATTGAGGATCCGAGGAGGTTGGATCTGTCTGTCCTGTAGGAACAGAAAAAACTCTCTTCACTACCTTGAAGGCAGACCACTTTGGAGTGAAGGAAGACCTTAGCACCGGGAAGGCAGGCTTCTGGATCGCTGTCTCTTCCCAACCCAAGAGCAATCTCCTGGAGGAGGAAGTTGGAGTTGAGCTAGCTAGTGCCAAAGCACCAAAGCATAGAGACTTCTCCAAAAACTTGGGAGTCGACTCCAATGCCTCAGATCTGACAAAGAAGCTTTGGCTCTGAGAGTCATTTGGATCTGAAGACATCAGTGCTGGAGCACTTTAAGTTAACTTCAGATCCAAAGATAAGGTTATTTTCAGATCCAAGCCAGAGGGACCCAGAAGGCTTGGTTCCAGGGACTTTGGAGCAACCAAACAGAGATGGAAAGGCTTGCTGACGCCAGGTGGTAGCAGCTGGTAAAACACCCATCTGTATCTGCGCTGAGAGGAACTTCCACAACATTCTGTCCACATCTTCCTCAATCAAATTCCTGGACAAACAAGACGAGGCAAACAAGTGACTTTGACCAGCGCTTTTCCATCAAAGGTGAAGGAATCCTTGAAGGCATTACGGGAAACAAAAATTGTACTTATCTGACAAAACCCGAGACCTAAGGCTGATCACGTCTTTTCACAAAAAGCAGCAAATGAGATCTGGGGTATGTTAGGGGTTGGAGCATTGTGTATAAGGGAGAAGCTCAAGAGCTTTTTGGTTACCACAAGCTTTAATAACAGCTGAGAACCCAACAGTTGAGGACAGAATGGAAATTGACAACATCAGATGCTACTTATTTCACTTACCTCACTATCCCACACTCAAGCTAGCAGTGACCACCTCTTATTGCTAAAGTGGCAAACAAGATCTGAGATAACTAGTGAGAAGAGAGAGAGTGTGGATAAGGTCAGAGACTAGAGCTACAGAGGCTAAAGTCTATTAGAGTGGCCAGGGAGGGATGGATCCACTGTCAGAGCTAAGATTTAGTCACTGAGGAAGAGACAAAAAAAAACATCAGAGCAAAGAAGAGTGTTGGATCCTGTTAGCAACTGGTTGTCCTGTGTTATCTTGCACAGTGACTTACTAGCAATTGCTGACTTGCTCATTCATGCTACTGAAAAAAAAAGTTATGTCTTACCATAACTTGGCATCTGTGTTGTCCATCTTCATTCCTCCTCACAAATAGGTGTCAGATCCGACCCTCAGATCCAGCTTGGCCACTTCTTCCAAACTTAGATCTGACTCTCAAGCTCCTCCCTTTACCCATAATGCACTTCACCCACCCCAGTACCGCAGATTGATTGTGCTGATTCACTCTCCATAGACATAAGATGTAAGCTAGAGAAATAAGAAAGAGAAAGAGGCAATGGAGGCTCGGACAAGGGACACAAGCTTCCCGCAATCTCCCCTAGATCCTCTAGAAACTAAGGCAGGAGGATAGTTGGGTGGGAAAGTGAGGAGGAATGAAGATGGACAACACAGATGCCAAGTTATAGTAAGACATAAGTTTCTAGTCTGATGTTATTGTCTTTATTCCTCCTCATGAATAGGTCAGAGTCTCCAGCTACGTAGTTCCTGGGTGGCCCTCATAGAAGCATATGCCAGAGTACTGTTCAGCCAAAGAAGCCCTGCTTCTAGATATCGCATCAAATTTGTAGTGTGCAACAAAGGTGTGATTGTTTGACCAGGTGGATGCTGCAGAAATCTCATCAATGGAAGTTCTGAATGAAAAAGCAGATGACATAGCCATAGATCTAGTAGAATGTGCCCTTGGAGGTCGAGGTAGTTCTAAACATCTCTGAGAATAAATGAAGGTGATACAGTTAATGATCCATTTGGCCAGTGTAATCTTTGATACTGGTTGATACAGTTTGTTAGCAGAAAAGGCTATGAACAATTGGTCTGATTTTCTTTGTTGTTTTGTTCCATGCAAATAAAAATGTAGTTGCCTATGAACATCAAGGAGATGTAGACTGTACTCTCCTTTATTAGAAAAGTTTGGAAAAAATACCAGCAACTGAATAGATTGGTTAATGTTGATTTCTGTAGCTATTTTAGGCATAAAGGAGGGATTGGTATGGAGTGAAACTTTATCTTTATGAAAGAATGTGTAAGGAAATGTAGAAGATAATGTCTGTAGCTCAGAAATCCTTTTTGCTGAAGTAATGGTTACTGCAAAGATTGTCTTCCATGACAAAAACTTCAAGTTACAACTGGCTGCTGGTTCAAACAGTCTTGAGTTAAACTCTGCAGCAAGACGGTGAGGACCCAAGGTGGGTGGAGGATCTTTAACGGGGGTCTCAACAAAAAGATACCTCTCATAAATGCTTTGCATAATCTAAAGGTAGACAGGGAGCGGGCTTGACTAACCATGTGAAAATTAGAAATTGCAGCTAGCTGGAGTATGATGATGGAAAAAAGTGCTCCTTCAAACAGGCTACTAAAGAAAAGTAAAATATCTCAGACTGGTGCAGAGAATGGATCACTGTTTTTACTAGCATTTACTAGCAATGCAAACAATGAACCTTTTCCATTTACTGTTGCAGACTTTCTGAGCTGGACCCTTTTGTGAGGATAAAATGATGCTACAAACAGGGGAAGCAAGCCTGGACTGTCTTACTATGGTTGGCAGTGGAGAAACCATGCAGCACGTTTGAGGGCATGAAGATTAGGATGTTGCAATCCTGATGTAGATCCTGTGTTGGCTCCAGTAACCACGGAGGATATGTTAGATGAGACCAGAGGAAGGGGGACCATTTTAGTCAAGGCCAGAAAGGGGCAATGAGGATTACTGAGCTCTTCAGCCTGCTTGCCTTTTGAAGAAATTTTGGGATGAGTGGAAGAGGGGAATACACATAAAGGAGGCCTGGGGGCCAATCATGTACCAGAGCATCCCTCAGGAACTTGCCCGGAGGGGGAAGGTGTCAGAGCAAAAAACTCACTGCACTTGTTGTTGAGGGGAGAGGCAAAAAGGTTGAGTAAAGCTGACCCCAGCAGTTGAAGATCATGTTCACCACTGACTTGATTGAGGGACCATTCATGCGGAATCAGAATAGATCTGCTGTATCTGTCTGCCAGGTCGTTGGTTTTCCCCCAAATGTGAATTGCAACCAGAAGGCAGTCTGAAGATATCAGCCCATTCCCAAACCCTCATGGCCTCTCTGCACAAGGGGTAAGATGTACCAGACTACAGACATGTTGTCGGTGCGAATTGCAATGGTCCCCAGAGGCAGAACACTTGCAACATTAGAAGGACTGCTCTCATCTTGAGGACATTGATATGCATCCTGGTCTTCAGAGGGGACCACGTGCCTTGGATCATCTTTCCCTTGTAATACCCCACCATCCCAACTGGGAAGCATCCATGGTCACTGTGGCCATTGGAGGGGGAATCGAGACGGCCCTGCCTAAAAGGAGGTTGTCCCATAGAAGACTCCAATGAATATGATGTTTGTAGACTGGTGTCCATCTGATAGAAACAGATAGAGGCTGGTAGAGTATAGACCACTGTACTGCTAATGTCCATTGAAGAATTTGCATAAAGAACCTTTCCAGAGGAACTAACAATATCTCTGTTGATATTGACCCCAGAGCTTGTAAAACTAGGCGTTCAGGGGGAGGACAGATGGGATAATAGTTCCCGAACTTGATTCCTCAGTATTGTTATGTGGTGAAGGGGGAGAGAAGCAATTTGATCACTCATGTTCAACTCTGTTCTGATGAATTCTAAGTTTGGTACTGAAGTCAGATTGGACTTGTCTAAATTTATGGTGATGCCCAGAGAGTGTGAGATTTGAATCAGATAATCTCTGGCTTGGAGAAGTTGATGCCTCATGGGGAAGTGAGGAGACAATCATCTAAGTATGGAAACACCTGGAATCCTTTGAGTCTCATGTGAGCTGCTATGACTACCATGCATTTGGTGAACACCCAGGGGGGCTGTGGTGAGCCCAAAGGGCAGTGTTCTAAACTGAAAATTACTGGCTCCCAGCCAAAAGTGCAGGAATCTCCTGGAGTGCCTGTCTATTTTGATATGACAGGACAGATCCTTGAGTTCTATTGAGCACATCCAATCATCCTTGTGCAATAGAGGCAGAATGGACTGAACTGTAACCATTCAGAGCTTTAACTTCTTCATATAAAGGTTCAACTTGTTTAGATCTAGTATGGGTCTTAGGACCCCTGTCTTTTTCAGCACTAAAAGGAAGCGGAGTAAGTTCCAAATCCCTTTGTTCAGTCAGGACCTTTTAGATTACTCGTTTTGCAGAAATTTTCATATTTCTTGTGCTGCCTGCTCCCTCTGACCAGGTGGTACACTAGGGAGGCTCTTGCTGGTATTTGGAGGAGGGAGAGAAAAGGGAATGCAATACCCTCTGGATATTATGTGTCTTACCCATGAATTGTTTGTTAAGAATGTCCAGGCTTCTGGTTGCAAGGAAAGTCGACCCCCGACTGCTTCCAGAGATGGACAGTCGGGCAGCTCTTCAGGAGTGCTGATAGGGCTTGTCAGAGAAAGTATGCCTGATGCCCTGGTTCTGCAGGCCCCTTCTGCCCCTAGGGTGATGTTGACCATTAATAACTCGTCCTCTGCCTCTGAAAGAGGGCTCCCCATCCAGGTCCTGGAAAGGCTCTTGGGATATGTGAAACCACATTTTCTTGCCTCCACATTGTTTCCTCCTAAAGGACCTCTGAGGCATAGTATATTTGATCCCCGTGGCAGAAAGGGTTTTCACGTCCTTTTCGCAGCAGGTGAGTGTGTCTCTGACTGAAGGCCCAAACAGTGATGAGCCATCAAAAGGGGCATTAACAAAGGACACCATGAAGGGCTCTGCAAAAATCGCACAGTCTCATCCAGGCTTGCTTCTTTAGGGATAGAGCTGAAGCAGCAGTCTAAGCTGTATGGGAAATTAGCCTCATCGAGGAGTTATCAACGGATGACAGAATGGGCAGTTTGGGAGAAAGTCTTTAAGCTCCTCCGCAGAAATGGACTCAGAGAGAGAAGCTGAGAGCTCCTTGATCAGCTCTCTCTGTAGCCGGGTAAAATCAGCTAAATATTTTAATGACTGCAGTTCAAAAGTGGCTGAGGTGTAAATGCACTTTCCAATCCTGTCCAACATTCTAGACTCCTTGTTAGATGGATGGACATTAGCAGCATCCCCTGGCAGTTCTTTTTTAGTGGCTGCTGCCACCATGATGGCATTAACTACCAGACCCTTGCTCCAGTGCTTCCTATCAGCCAGTGGAACCAGGAGCCTGTCGGGCCATTTACGGATAGGCTCTATGGTATCCAGTTCCTTCCATGCCTGGCGAGATACCAAATCAATGAGGTCATCTGCCGGTTGGGGGTCACCCAGGATACAGATGGGCCTGGCCCAAATGCCTCCAAAAACTCTGACTCCTCAGAAGAAAGAGGTTGGACAGACCACCCACCTTTCTGCTTCAGGATCTCTAAAATGTCTCCAAAGGATATGTCATCAGATAGGTATCAAATGGATCCTTCTCCCTCATCAAAGTAAGTGTCTTTGGTCAATGACTCCATCAGGGAGTCGATGTGCCTCCTTTTGCATATCTTCTTCTGGGGGGACTTCCTCCATGGGATACTCAGGGGAATTACTGGAAGAAGGGGATTCTTCCTGGGTGGGAAAAGCTTGGAGACTGCTTGGGGTGGGATGTCTTGGAGCAGGATGAGTAAGGTCAAGACCACGACCCAACGGGGGTGAGGGGGTAGGCTGCAGGACATGAGAAGACAGTTCTCTGCCAAGGGAGAATACCCTGTCCACTACCTGGAAGGCTGATGGGCCTGTAGAAGTCCCTTTCACCTGCCTCGGAATCAAAGCAATGAAGGGGAGGCGGTCAGTACTTGCTCCAGATCTGCAACCTCCAGAGGGAATAGTGCCTGAGCTGTCAACTGCCAAAGCACCCAGGGAAGAGATGGCTCCGACAAGAAAGGAGCTGACCCCAATCCCCTGGACCTGCAGTTTAATCTTGGCTTTGAAATCCGCTCTGCTCTGAAGGAATAGGAACAGGGCTGATCAGGGGCACTATCGGAAATGAGGAAGATGGCTTCCTCAGCACTGACACTCTTAGGAATTCTGAAACTTGCACCTCTGAAGCCGAAGTCCAGATTGGAGAAGGAGTATGATGGTATGGGCCGGGTAGCTCATGGATCCGATAGGGGACGCAGCAGACACTACCCTCATCTGAATCTGGGTCTGTTGGAATTTCCTCATCATCTTGTCCATGTCTGCCTTGGGTCAGCTTCTAAAGGACCTAGAGGAAGCCAAAGAGGGAGGTCTGGAATGCCTAGACTGTGGTGAAGGTGACTGTCCTAGTCGACTTGGAGACCGGTTTCAAACTCTCAAATCCAGTGCCCTAGGATCCGATGCCAGAGCCAAAGGAACAGGAAAAAATATGGTGATGAATCAGCACAATCAATCTGCGGTACTGGGGTGGGTGAAGTGCAATATGGGTAAAGGGAGGAGCTTGAGAGTCAGATCTAAGTTTGGAAGAAGTGGCCAAGCTGGATCTGAGGGTCAGATCCGAGGAGGTCTGTGGATCTGGGGAAGCAGTAGACTTCTTTGGATCTGAGGAAGTTGGATCTGAAGTTTTCTTAGATTTAGTTGTAGGCTCCAAAGGGTCCCTCAGGGAGACAGAGAGAGACCTCTTCTTAGGCTCCTTGGAGGAGGACGCTGAAGCCATTGAGGGGGTCTGTGCCTCTGATGCCAAAGAAGGAAGGAGACCCCCTGCTTCTTGCATCTGTCTGCCAGAGCATGTGGATTAAAAAATGCACAAATGTCACAATTTGCCTTGAGATGGTCTGTGCTTAAACAGTAGATGCACTTCTTATGTGCGTCTTGATTAGAGATCTTGTGCCCACAAGAAGTGCATCGTTTAAAGCCTAAAGATGGTTTATCTGACATAACAACTGAATGACAAACTTGACCAAAGCCCACCAAAAATGAAACACACTACAGTAACTGTCTGCACCAACTGAATGCTACCAGTGAACACACACACTATTTAAGACTAGTTCTAGAAAAAAATATGATAACTTTAACAACTATAACCCTAAAACACTACCTAAACTACCTTAACTACTTTACCGCCAAAAAACGTTACAAGAAACATGACAAGAAAAAAACTCAAAAATCCTAACCAACAAACATTTAAAACTAGAAAGCTAACAAACTACACACTAATGCTAACATGGGAGTAGCACACTATTAAGCTACAACTATTAAAAGTTGAAAAACTGACAAAGGATTTCAATTGAAGAGAGAGAGAGAGAGAGAGAGAGAGAGAGAGCAGATCTTCTGTCTGGCTTTGAACTCGGCAAATGAGATCTGAGGTACTAGGGTGGGTGTACTGCGTTATGGATGAAGGGAGGAGCTTGAGAATTGGATCCAAGTCTGGAAGAAGTGGCCGAGCTGGATCCGAGGGATGGATCCGAGATCCATTCATGAGGAGGAATTAAGAGGACATCAGATACAGTGCTTTCTGAAGACTAATGTTCCAAGGGCAGCCATTTAAAGGAGTAAAAATATCACACTGATATGCCCAGCTAAGCAATGGCACTCAGATGTGCCAGCAATTACAGTCACTTTCATGACTGAATACATCACACTTGTCATTGTGATCAAATGACTGAAATAATAACAGTACAGTGTAAAGCAATGCAACTCTCCTGCCCCAGAAATGTCCCTGATTTTGCACAATGTCCCTGAATGGTGTCCTTTATTTTCTAGTAACTTGCTGAGGATTACAGTTAGTCAATAAAACTCGACATTCTAATTTCCTACTTCTTATTGTTTACATAATGCATGTTGATGAAAAGCCTCTTCAGATCTGAATTCTTGGGAAAGAAGTTGAGAGGTTTGCACTCTTCCTCGCTCTGTGTATCACACACACACACACACACACACACACACACACACACACACACACACACACACACACACACACACACACACACACACACACACACACACACACACACACACACACACACACACACACACACACACACACACACACACACATTTTCACCTTGCTAAATGCAGCTTTTTTAAACCACTCAGTGAGGTTTAAGTAAAACGGTGACTCTTTGTAACTGCCACTGCAATTACTTTTGCCAGTTGATTTTTTTTTTTTAATTTAATTTACACTCACCAAAAGCAAAGCCACTTTTACCAAGCATAAAAATGTTGGCCATTTGCATTCTTTCTGTTCGTGCTTCATGGTAGCTTAATATGCTGTCCTGAAGAGATGGACTTTACCCTGTATATTAACAACCTGTTGAAAAACATTCCTTCTTCAATCCGGATGATGATCTACATTTTGCCCATTGCCTGATGTACTATAACACAGTCAGGGAACTAAAATCAAAGAATTAAGAAATCAAAGTAAGACAGAGAACAGAACCATGAATGCTGTAATTTTACTATACCAATGCCCTACAAACAGACAGTTAAAGATAACAAGATCATGTTGCACATTAATGAAAACATCTGCAAATTGTATTCTCTATTAATAATATTTACAAGGGTGCTTGTATTCCATATCCCCACTGTTCTCTTATATATGGGCTGGCACTCCTTGATCATCCCTGCACTTAACATTCACTAGGCAGGGGTAAATGAAAGTTACATACGTACCATAACATTAGATCCGTGTTGTTTGATTTTCATTCCGTTTAAACATATGGATTGTCATATCCAACCACATCTGACCTTGGCACCAACTCTGAAGCTTCTTCTGATCTAGAGCTTTGATTCCTCCCCTACCCATAATTCCCTGTATTCCACCTTAGCAGCTCAGATTGAGTTTGCCTCCCTCTTTGTCTCACAGCTGAACAATCTTATAAAAAAAATAAATAAATAATTTAGATAGTCCCATCCTGTTGAGGAAGAATGGGTACAGTCTCACATGACTGTGCATAGACAGGGTATAAAGGGTCTACCCAGTCATCTCAAAGCCATAGGTGACCAACTAGAAGGAAGCAGGAGGGAGGGAGTTTGAACCAGATGAAAATCAGACAACATGGACTTAATGTTATGGAACGTACATAACTTTCATATCCAATGTTGTCTATTTTCATCCATTTAAAACATATGGGATAGAATCCCAAGCTATCAAACTGGGCAATATCAAGGTCGGACATTCCTAAGTATAGTGGAACCAAAAGAATGTGGCCTGGATTCTACATCCAGTTTACAGTGAGACACAAATGTCTGTACTGCAGACCAAGTGGTCACAGCACATATGTCATCAATGGAAAGTCCACTAGACAAGGGTTTCAGAGTAGCAAATGAGTCTTTGTTTTACCTGGTGAGGGCAAATTCTTCTTATGATAAACAAAAGAAATACAATCTGACAACCATCTCAACAAAGTAACCTTCACCATTGCTTTTCCAAACTAAACTTTGGTTTTGAAAAAGAAATGAAGAACTGATGATCTCTTCTGAAGTGTTTTGTTCTATGAATGCAGAATCTGAGTTGTCTGTGGACATCCAACATATGCAACATGTATTTTCCTTTGTTTGAATATCTGGGGAAGAATACTGGTGAGTTTATGGACTGGTTTAGGGGTACTTCAGATGCCACCTTAAGAATAAATGACTCTATCCTTGTGGAATACTAAATAGGGAGGCTTAAAAGGGAGTGCCTGTAACTCCAAAATTGGTCTGACTGACATCACTGCCACTAGGAAAATTGTTTCCAAGTAAGGAACATTAAATTCTGCTGTGGCTGCCGGTTCAAATGGAATCTGAGTCAGAGCTTGCAGCATAATGGTGATGTCCTTTGAAGGGGCTGGCTCTCTAACTGGAGGTCTTAGTAAGAAAGTGCCCTTCAAAAAAGCTTTAAAGTTTTCCATTGAATCTATAGGAGTGTCTTTGCATCCAATATGAAAATTTGAAATAGCCACCATCTGAACCTTGATGGCAGAATAGCTGGAACCTTTATCAAAGAGCTCAGGTGCTGAAAGGGCCAAGCCCTTTAGAAAAGGCAGAAGTAGAGAACCTCTTCCATTTGCTCTGGTATATCTTTCTAGTGTCTGGTTTCTGAGTAGCAGAAAGAACATTGACTATCACAGGGGGATTACTAGTATCTCTGGGTACATTTTTAATTGGAGGTATCATGCAGTTAACTTGAGGGAATTCTAATCCTATGGAGGCAGTTTGGACAAGTGAGTTAGTAGTTTTGGATAGTAATCCGCCATCCATTGGGGATGTACTAATAAAGGCAACAGGTTGGGGAACTATGTCTGTCAGGGCCAGAAATGGGCAATAAGGATCACTTTGGCCTTGCACTGTCTTGCCTTCTGTATGAATTTGTTTATTATGGGCAATGGTGGAAAAACATATAGGAGACCGGAGTACCAACTGTAGTCCAGTGCAGCTCTCAGTGACCTATCCTGTGGAGGGATCAGAGCAAAATACCTGCTGCATTTGTTGAGATAGGAGGTAAATAGGTCACAGAATGGTTGACCCAGGCAACTGAAGATCAAATGTACCACTGTAGGATTGAGAGACTACTCATGAGGCATCAGGACAGTTCTGCTTAATTTATCTCCTAAAACAGTGATCGACCCTGGGATGTGCACTGTTACTAGAAAGCAGTGTGAGTACATCGCCCATTGCCAAACTCTCATAGTCTCCTGACACAGAAGACAAGAATGGGTTTCCTATTGCTTGATGATGTACTGTATCACTGTCACGTTGTCTGTCTGCATGGAAATCCTACCCTTGGGGAGGAAATCCTGGAATGTCTGCAACACTAGAAGGATCGTCCTTAGCTCCAAGACACTGATGTGAAGATTGGCCTCTATGAATGACCACATACCTTGGGTCATTCTCCATTCAAAGTCCTACCCCACCTTAGAAGGGAGCAGTCCATGGTTACTACCACTAATGGTGAACCTGTGTGGAATGGGCACCCCTTGGTTACTGTCGGAGACGTTACCCACCATACAATGTGTTGTCTACAGACTTCATTAATTCCAATATTTACATGCAATGAATGAATGGACTGAGACCATTGTACTGCTAAAGTCCATTGCAGTACTCTCATATATTATTTTGCTAGAGGAACCATCAGAATTGTGGATGTCACTAGACCTAAAAGGTGCAACACTAAGCTCACTGGTGGTGATGAATGATGTAGTACTTGCATGGTCTTGAGGCAAAGTGATAAAACTCTGGACTGGGGAGGATGACTATCTGAAGGGTGGTATCTAGGTGGCATCCTATAAATTCTATTTTCCGAGTTGGGGTCTGATGGCACTTTGGTAGATTCATGGTTATTCCTAGTTCCAGCAAAAAGTAGAGCACCTGATCCAGATGGTGCATTAGTAGAAGTCTGGTACCAGTTAACAGCCAATCGTTGAGGTAAGGGAAAACTTGGATCCCAGCAGATGCAAGTGTGCTGCTACCACTGCTATGATCTTGGTGAACACCCTGGGGGCTGTGGTGAGAACTTGTAGTGACTGGCTGCCAGCCAGAAGTGGAGACATCTCCTGGGGTGCTTTACTATTTTGATACAATAGTTGGTGTCCTGGAAATCTATGGAGCACATCCAATCATCCTTCTTCAGTAGAGGTAAAATGGACTGAATTGTGACCATCTGGAAATTTGTCTGTTTCACAAATTAGTTTACGTGACTGAGATCCAGAATGGGTCTGAGGTCCCCTGTCTTCTTTGGTACTAAAAAGAACCTCAAATAGACTCCAGATTCTAACTGGTCTTGGCGGTTGGATGACTCTTTTTCTAGCAGCTTTGAAATTTGTATGACTGCTGAGTACCACTGAATGGGTGGAACTTCAGGGACATTCTTCTTTTTCTGAGGTGGAAGGGAAAAGGGAATTAACTAGCCTCTGGAAATTATCTTTATCACCAAAGAATCTAAAGTTACACTGTGCTAGGCTTCAGGATGCAGAGGCAGGCACCTCCTAACTACCTCCAGAATGCAGCAGTTGGGCAAGTATTCAGTAGCACTGATAGGCTTTCTCAGTAAAGGGACCACAAAAGTCCTGTTTATGTGGTCCACCTCTCCCTCTAGGGCATCATCTGCTAGAGTTACCTCCCTCCACCACAGAAAGGCCTATCATCTGGGAAGCCATGGTAAGAAACATATCTTCTTCCCTGATCTCTGATTCCTAGAGAAAGACCTTGTTGAGGTTGAGAAGTGGACTCCCACTGCACAGAGTCTCACCACCTGTCGACTTCTGGTGAGTCTGTCTTTAACTTTGGGTATAAACAGAGTTGAACCTTCATAGGGGGTGTTCACAAAGGATGACTTAAAGCCTCACACAAAGTCACAAAGATGCATCCCAGCATGGTGGAACATGGTAATGCCGGGGTCTGCCACTCTGGCCGTGCCATCAGCTGTGTTGGAGAGCAAATGCATGGCCACATTCAATATGTACTGTAGGGTATAAAGCTGGGAGTTCACCCTTTTCTAAACATTTGAAAGCAACACCCCCAAGAGGGACTTGGTGACCTCGTTGGGCAAATGTCTCTGCAATGTGATAAGATGAGCCAAATAATTCAGTGATACAAGAGCAAAAGTCTCTAATGCATAGGCCTACTTCCCAAACCTGTCCATTGCCATCAACTCTCTGTTAGTAGGACAAACAGAGGAACTCTCTGCAGATAGTTCTTTTCTTGTGGCTGCTGCTACCACCAGCATCTACTGGGGGACACTGGCTCCAGTGTTTCCTGTCCTTAGGAGCAGCTAAAATATAATCTGCTTTCTTGGGAATGGGTTCCACCACATCAGGATCCTTCCATGCCCATCATCATAATCATCATCATCATTATCAACCCCCTTTTTCCTATTTTTTACATGGGGTTGGGGTGTCTTGTCAACTGTTGCCATCTCTTTCTATTCAATGCAACTCTCCTGCCTTCTTCAACACTCATGTCTGACTGTCAAAGGCCTTCTCTCACACAATCCATCCACCTCTTTGTTGGATGCCCTCATTTCCTCTTGCCTCCTTCTTCTCTGTCCCAAACCATCTTGAAAAGATTTGTCTCCTGCTTTTCTGCACATGTGCCCAAACCACTACAATCTGTTTTCTTTGATCTTCTGTGCAAGTGGAGCTAATTTGGCTTCTGCCCTTATGTCCTCATTTCTTCATCTGTGCCACGGTGTGCATCCTATCACCCATCTTAGGCACTTGATCTCCATCACCTCAAGCTTCCTCAACTGCTCTGCCTTTACTAGACAGATTTATTTACCATGTAGTAGTACTGGTTACACAACCTTACTTTTCAGCTTTTTTGGCATTCTTCTTTCATATACTACACCTGACACTCTGTGTCAGTTAGCTGCAGTCCCTTTGATTATAGCTTTGACCTCCTCATTCAGGCTTCCCTTCTCCACAACCACCCCTCCCAAATACCTGAAGCTTTTAACCTGTTTTACTATCTTCCCTTCTAAGCATCTTCTGAGTTCCCACGTTTGCTGCCATTACCACTGTCTTACCTGTACTCAGTTTCATCCCATGTCTTCAGTTTTGCATTTCATTCCCCCTATCCTTTGCTGAACTTCTTGTTCAGAGTCTGCCTGTAATGCCATATCATCTGCATACAGCAACTTTGTTGATCTGTCCCCCTCGACCTGTTTGCTAATGCAGTCCATAACCAGTATGAACAGCAGTGGGCTCAGAACTGAACCCTGGTACATACCCACTCCCACAGGGAATCCAACTGTGAGCTGAACACTGTTCGTACTTCCGTCATTGGGTCCTTCTTCATAGTTTGCATTACTTCTGCCAATGTTTCTGAGACCTTGAACCACAACAGGGCTGCCCAAATCAGCTTTCTGGGGAACTTGTCATATGCTTTCTCTAAGTCTAGGAATGCCTAGTTGGGCTCTTTCCTCATCTCTACCTTCTTCTCAACTATCAGTCTCACTGCAAACATCAGGTCAGTTGTGCTACATCATAATCTGAATTCCAACTGAGGGGTTGGTGGATGTTTTATAAACCAGGCATAGATCACCCCTCAGCAATCTATAGTAGACTGAGTACAGGGAGAGGGCTTTAAGTTGCTCTGCATAAGGCAGGTTTGTTACGCCTTGTATTCTTTCAGTATGAAACCTCTGAGGTCACTCTAGTTGCTGCATTTGCCTGGTCAGGTATAAACCAAAAGAAGCACTGTACTCTATGATTGGTCTGATCTCACCCAGCTTCTTTATCATATCTGCTGTGACCTCATCTGAGTCTGCTGCTTTCCCTGAATTAATTTTCCTTAGTGCTGCTCTTACTTCATCTACAGTGGTATTCTCATATTCTCTCATTGTAGGCTATGTCTGTGGTACTGCAGCTTCTGTGGAGTTTTCTCCATTCAGAAGCTGCACAAAGTATTCCTTCCATCTGCCTTTAATGTCTGGACTGGCGAGCAAGTTGTTGCTGGCATCCCTTATGAAGGTCGTCTGAATATCTTCCTTATCGTTCTGTTTTTGCCTCGCAACCTGATATAGTTTCTTGTGCCATCTACTAATTTATTTTCCAGAGAATCTGCTGTCATGTTCTTTGCTATTACAACTCCTTTCTTAGCTTCTTTGTTCTTCAACCAGTATTCCTTCCCAGCCTGGTCTGTCTTTTCTATCTCCAACCGTTTCTTGCACCTTTTCTTTTGATGACTCCCTGGACTTCTGTATTCATACCTCTCAACCTGGAAACATCAAAAATCTGGACAAAGGCCCATGAAAAGTAGGTACAACTGGAAAAAAATTGGGAGACTTATTAACATAAAATTTGCATACATAATTATTGAACCCCACCCACTACGGTGGAATTATGGGATACTATCAACACTAGAATGCACTCCATACTCCCTCACCTCCACTGAGCATTGCTATCTAATTTTAAGAATTACCAAATGTTCAAGACCTCCTTTATTGCTACACTGTTTACTCGACAGAACAGAATATGATCAGAAAAGCAAACATTTCACCTCACATTGGGGCAGTTAGGCAGTAAAGTAAATAAAATTCATATAAAATTATTTATGTTCCAAAACATAACAGCATCCAATATCACTGTAAAGTACGTAAAATAAAAAACACAGTTTACAGAAAATGCCAATACACCTATTCATCTAAGTGTACCTAATTTGAGAATAACAGCAAAGCAAATACAACATTAAAATCAAGCAAACTTGTGGTTAGAATGAATGGTAAATAAAAAAAAGTAGGTGAAGTTAGTTGGTGCTGGTACAGTTTGGATTATATAGTTTGCAGTGCAGACAGCCTTGCACAGCAGTTACAACAAGCCGCTAAGTAGTCTAAGTGTACTTTTTCTGAAAGCAAACACACGGTATGCTTCTATAACTTATTCCTTTAAGTAGCTCTCGCAAAGGAAATTATTTCTTTCACTTGTATTACAGCTGCAGACTTGACCAGTTCAGCTAAATAAGCTACAATACCCACACATGCAGCCATCCCTCTCAACCTCAGTCTTAGTGCAAGAAATCTGGACAAAGTCTGATTGTAATATGCAGCACCAAGTCTAATGTGTTAATAATGTAAAGTTACACTGGCAGGGAACCAAGAAGAGCAAACACAACACAACGGCTTTTTAGATAAGTTGCTTCAATCCTGATTCCTAACCTATTAGCATCCACCAGCACATATAGATTTTCTGTTAAAAAAAAAAGCTCAAGCAGAGCTTGTCGTGGTTTTACGGTTACCTCATTCATTTCATTCATTCACTGTGTTAGCACCGCCACCATGCATGGATTTTCTGAAGGATACGAAGTTCTGAAACTAAAATGCACATCATTATTTAGTGACTTTAATCCTCGGATCATTAATGATTTGCCAGAAAAGTTTCTCCCTGAACTGTATCGACAAACCATATTGCAATAACGTTGCATTGAGGCAGCAACCTGTGTGCCGCCAACTCAGTAAACTGCCAACATTTAAAAGTTTGTAACATTATTTATTATTAACATTATGCAGTAGCAGCATCAACAAGGAATAACAAAATGTAAGCAGTACTGTCCACTCACTCACCACTCACTCGGTCAGCCTCTAGCTTGATCTGCCCTCCGTCCCCATGCTTTTCAGTACTAA
Organism: Protopterus annectens; assembly: GCF_019279795.1. Lineage (NCBI taxonomy): Eukaryota > Metazoa > Chordata > Ceratodontiformes > Protopteridae > Protopterus > Protopterus annectens. Next base: position 736,106,804 of record NC_056739.1, read on the forward strand.
ATCCCTTTATCTCATCTGGCAAAACAGTGATTACAGCTTCTGACTTCCGAGGGGGAAAAAAAACAAAGGGTCTCCTGCAGTCCGGTTACCAGAGGCACAGCGAGTCTTCACATAGAACATTCTTCATTATCGTTGCATGGCTCCGTCCACTTAAATAAAACACAGCAATTGAAAAACTTTGCTGTTGAAAGACTGTGTTGAAGACGTCCTTTCCAAGGATGAGTTCACTGCCTGAGCAGCCAGCCACAGTGGTTTCTGCTTATAGAACATACTGCCTGCCAGTAAGCCAGGAGACTGGGAAGGGGAGGGGCCAACTTTCAAGCCCTTCCCTCTTGTTTAATTAAAACCAGGGTTATGTAGTATAGCTAAAGTAGGGAAAGCCTGTCAAGCTACTGAAAAAATACCTGTTGAACAGTCTCACTCACTGTGAAGATATTCCGATTTCTGCAATGCTGCTTTGGTACTTACATATTAAAGCAAGCACATCTGCAGTGCAGCACTAAAACATTAGGTACTCAGCAGCAGGGGTTATTCCAAAAATTGGACTGAGACTTGCTTAAAAATGTAGAAATAATCCACAGCAAGAACAGAAGAAATATTTCAGCGTTTTCCAGAAACAAAATGACACTGTACACACAACACACAACATAAATTATAAAGCTGCACCTCAAAACTGTAATACGTGATGTGCAAGCAGTGAGTAAGTTAATATGAAATAACTGGGCACAAAAGATGTAAACAATAGCTCGGGTGACTGGGTTCCTTTGGATTGCTCATGTAAACAAAGACTATTCACTACGTGTGCATACACACACACACACACACACACACACACACACACACACACACACACACACACACACACACACACACAAAATGAATGGGATCCTCTTTGTGATTATGACTAACTAAACAGCCAGTGACCCGTGTCTACATAACGGCCACACCAAATTTCAAATTTATAGCACAGACTACCTAAGGCCTAGTATATTTCAATCAACTTACTGTTTTCCTACTATCCAGGGAAAATGCCTGATGTTTTCTAACTATGTGGAGGACATCGGTGATCGCTGAATCCTGAAAAGTAGTACAGTAGAACACTTGAGCTAAACTAAAGAAAATGGCACTTTGAGAAAAAAGACTGACATTACAAATGCAGTGAAAAGAAATAGTATGAGTTGAAAAAGCTAATCAGAAGTAAATGTGTCTCGATTACGTAGCATTGTTGAAGATCAGCTTTCTCATGGATGATTTGCATTTAACTTCATGAATGAAATTAAATATTGTATTGAAAGTGTACCTCAAACTTCACCAACTATGTAGCACTCGCTGCACTGCAGACCGGGTTATGTTAATACGTTAAGTGCCTTATGTCGTGTGTTGCTAGCTAATTAAAGGATTCTGTTATGTGCTGTATAAATAGAGTGTCTTGAACACCTAGAAGTACGACTTTGACTTTTTTTAATGCTCTCTGACAGTCAGGCATGCTGACATCATCATGCACTTCCTGCACTAAAGACTGTAAATAAATAAAAAAAAAAACATGATTTCAAGGGGCCACTCGGGAATTCGTGGCACTCCATCATTTTAGTCTCAAAACTGGGAAATTCCAGGGAATTTGGCATGGTTGAGAGGTATGTACTGTATTCCACACCCAATTTTTCTTATGTACCATATTCACATACTCAACTCGGCCACATATCCGTTCTGTAGTCCTCACACATGCTATTTTGAGGCACTGCCATTCTTGTTCATCTCCATCTATTTCCTCTTCTTCTTGAGGTGCTAAAACCCTGAGTAATTCCTTGAACTGTTGTGATTTCCCTCCAATCAACTTCCAGGTCTTCAGCCTGGTCTTTGTTGACCTCAGAGCCTTCTCTGACAATTGCTTGCAGCTGATTGTGACAACCGAGTTTTATGCTTTAGGCCAACTGTTTCACTAGGGATGACTTTGCAATCACTGATTCTACCCCAGTGCCCTCTCCATACTAAGAAGAAGTCTACTTGAGTTGCACGTTGGCCACTCTTGTATGTGATCTTGTGAAGGTCTCCCTTTCTGAACCATGAATTGACTACTATCAAGCTACTTGCCAAACAGAAGTCTAGAATCACTTCTTCTTCTTTATTCCTGTTGCCTCATCTATGTCGACCCAGGCAGTCCTCATATCCTGTTCTGTCTGTCCTGATATGTGCATTTAAGTCACCTATTATCAACACCAATTCATGTTGTCCTGCTTTACCTTATCTATCACTCTATCAGTCTATCTATCTATCTATCTATCTATCTATCTATCTATCTATCTATCTATTTATCTATCTATCACAACCCTACTGTAGGGTATAGGCTGAGATTATGAATACTGCCCTATCATTAGGCCGGCGTCTGATTGCCAAGAGTCTGTCACTAATTCTGATGACATCCCTCACTACTGTTTTCTAAGGCCACTCCCTCAACACAATTCCCCCAACATTTCTAGCCTTCCACCTGAGTAGTAGATTCTGGATTCCAAGCCAAGAGGCATTGCTGCACTTCCCTTCCATCTTGTCTCCTACATACATCTACAGCTAGATAGCCTCCTCCATTCCATAATGTCATCCACTTTCAAACTGCATTCTGTCAGTAAACCTACAATGTGTGCAGTGATTCTTAGTTCATTTTTAGCAGGTATATTGGTTTTACGTCCACCTCTTGCTTAAAAGAGTTTTCCCAGGTAACCCAAGCTGGGCAAGTAGACCCCTGGTGAAGGTCCTAATAGCCTAGGTCCTTAACCCACTTATCAATGGCAAATGCCAGTGCCCATTTGACAATATTAGTCAACACAATGTAATCACCGTTGAGTGGGTAGCCCTGCCACAGTGCACAGTCTGTGATCTGTGTTCTTCTCTTATAATGATTATGTGCATCACAGTAGGTGCCCAAAGTGGTTGGTTTACACAACTTTTCCCCTATAAGATACCACTGTATAGTCTATGCTGCTGCCAACAGCTCCATTCTTTGCTGAGTTTGAGCTGGAAACACTCAGCATGTTTTTCAGAGGTGAGAGAAACCCCACAGGAACACAGGCAGAATATGCAAACAGGCACTGGCTAGAGGTCAGGACTGAACATTGTATACCTTGTACATGGGAAGCAAAGACCTAAACCATTATGCCAGCTGAAATCTTCCATTCAGCCATAAGGTCAATAAGAGGATCAATGGATGGTACCACACAAGACAAAGCTGGGCCAGAACCAAAAGCTTCCAAGAATACTGACAAATCAGGTGAAGAGTCTTGGGGCGACCAACCCCCTCTCTGCTTCATCAACTGAGTATATCACCAAAAGTGATGTCTACAGAAATAGAGTGAGGGAAACCCACCCCTTCCTCTAAGTCAGTGTCCTTGATGAAGGACAATGGAGAAGACTCTATGTGCTTCCATTTGCATGTCTGTTTCTGGTGAAGACCTCCTGTGGAAATATCAGAAGGCTCTAAATCAGACTGGGAACTGAAAGAGCAGACATCCTTAACAGACTTTGGATCTCACAGCTCCATCTGGCAAGATGATGATGAGGTGAGGAAGCAGACCCCCATCGGGGCTTGGGTGGAGCTGAATGGGTTGGAGATACCTTTTCCCTGGAACCTACTAAGACCCTTTTGAAGGCCTCGAAGGCCAAAGTTGCAACCTGTACTGAGGATCCCCTCTGATCCAAAGATGAAAAGGTACCCTTGGCACTGACAATTCCCAGCCCCAAAGTTGACCTCAGATCCGAGCTATCAAAAGCCAAAGCCTCGATGAGAACCTCTTGTGTCAACTCACCCCCACCGGGACCTAGTGCCGATGATTCATCTCCAATTCTCCTCTTGATCCAATGAAACGATGTCGATAGAGACTGGAAAGCTGTCAGTGTTGAAGTGGTTAGCAACTCCTGTGCCAAAAAATGTGATCTAGGTTCAGTTGGATCCAATACCACTGGACCCAAACAGTGGACCGGTATGTGAATAATGACTGGAGAAGTACAATAGCCAGTACTTGGTACCTTCCCAGGGATGGTACCAGAATAACTCCAAGTTGATTTGCATTCTCAAAAACCTCCTAATCATCCTGTTGACATCTTGCTCCATAAGACTTTGAGATGATTGAGCAGATAAAGCCACCGATGATGGTCTGAATTACCTTCTCTCCTGCAGTAATAGGGAAGTGTAGTCTAGGACTCACCAGTTCTGTAGAGTACCACAGTCTTGGGGATGGAGATCTGAGCCAAGAAGCTGTGGGTTCCAATCTGTGTGCACATTTTGGGTCAGAGTTGTTGGCTCTGGAGAGTGCTTTGTAGTCATTTTTGATGGGGATTTGTCTGATTTTCCCATTGGAATATATTCCGTCTCTCCTTTTTCCCTTTGTTTGTCTGGTTCTTGTTATTTTCTTTCTCTTCACTCTTTTCTTTATTTTTTGTTGTTTTCCTACTTGTTGGTCAGGGAAGATAAACGTGAAGGTGCTGCCACTGTCTGTGTGGGAAGGAGTCTCTTCAGCACTAATTTGTCCGTTCTAGTCTTAAGTGCTCTTGCAGTGAAGGCAGCACAAAACTTATAGACTACATTTAAATGGGTCACAGCCAAGTAGTAGATGCATTTAGAGTGCAGATCCTGGGGTGGGAGCTTATGTCCGCACTTCAAATATTTATGAATCCTAAAGATCCAGATATCATAGGGTCCATGAAACAAGCAAACAAACAAGATCCTAAAAAATAAGCAGTTATAAAGGCACACACACACACACACACACACACACACTAAACTAACTACTCTAAAAATAATAACTATATCTATTGCAATGATATATATATATATATATATATATATATATATATGGAAAGTCACTACATTTTCAACACAACTAAAACATTAATACTATAATGAGAGAGAGAGAGAGAGAGAGAGAAACTATTTCAGTAGCAGGAAGAAGTCAGCTGGTAATCTGAAAAGGATACAATATGGCTGAGGAAAGCACTTTCACACATCTGATAGCATGTGGCAAAGGAGATCTGAGCTGCAAAGGTGGAGTCCAGAGAATTATGGGTAGGAGAGGAGTCAGAGCTCTGGATCTGAAGAAGCTTCAGAGCCAGTGCCAAGGTCAGATCTAGTCGGATCTTACAACCCACATGTTAGAAATGGATGAAAATAGACAACAGTGGATCTGGGAATTTCAGTCCTCATTACAAACAATATTAACAAAAAAAAAAATAAAGTTTGAAGAGATGTCTGATTCACAATATATGTCCTACAGCAAATGCATACTGTATTAATAGTCACACAACAGTATTCAAATGCAGAAGGAAGCAATCTAGGAAGACAAACAGATTAATAGAAAATAGGATGAGAAAAAATAACAATGAGAATAGAAGATGATAAAAGACACAGCTGGAAAGAATGAGGGGGAATGGTGGATGACAGGGGAGTGCTAAGTGGTGTGTTGTAAGAAAGTGAGGCAGAATTACAGGCAACTGAAGTTAACATAAGAGGGGAAGTAGTGAAAGAAGACAAGTGTGCTTGGATAACAGGAGATTTCAGCTGCCATCCAGTGAGAGATGAGAGATATTTTTTAATGCCCCTACCAGCACCCCCTCCCCCCATTGGTCAGAAAGTAGGATGCAATACTTACTACACTGATCCTTTCAGAGTTGTGCATTTCTATAGACTCTCTCTATTGCTAGAATATACAATCCTTGCCAGGCTTGCACCCCTCCCCTGATGAAGAAGAAGAAAGTTTCAGAAAAAAAGCCATGCAAAACAAAAGCTAGGAATAAAAGAGCTCCAGTGGCTCAGCAGCATAGAAGCTTTGGCTGTGACTACAACCCAGATAACCTAGGTTCGGTTAGTGGCCAGGGATGGTGAAGATAACTGAAGAATGAAGTAGGCAGACTTATGAAGCTGGGTCATGCTTGGCAGTTTTGTAATACATCATAGCTCACTTAAATAATGCTCACTCAGCATAGGAGGGAAGATGGCAAAATCCCATCAGAAGACCACCACCTCTGGGAATAACCAATGCTGCAACTCTTAAACTAGAGACATCGGGGGAGGGGTGCAAGCCTTGCAAGGATTGTATATTCTAGTTATGGAGAGAATCTATGGAAATGCATACTCTGAAAAGATCAATGTAGCAAGCATTGCATCCTACTTTCTGACCAATGGGGGGAAGGGGTGGCGGTAGTTGCATTCAAAAATATCTCTCATCTCTCACTGGATGGCAGCTGAAATCTCCTGTTATCCAAGCACTCTTTGAGTTACAGGAACAAATATGCAAAAAAGGAATGGGATGATGGGACCAACAATTGTTTAAAAATTACAAGTCAAATCATATATTTCTTGAACTGCATGTCCTGGTGAGAGGTGCAGTGGCAGGATGCTGAACAGCTCAGATCAGACTTCCTTATTAACAGCAATAGTTCCCAGCTCATCCTATGGGGTTCCCCAGACAAGCTAAGAAACATAATCTCTTCAGCATGTTCTGGCTCTGCTAAAGGCCCTCCTCCATGCCTGCTACACCTGCTGTGGAAGGCATCATCACTACTATCAAAACCTCCTCAAATGACCCCTCTTAATCCAAAGATGCAACAGGTGTACTCTGAAAAACCACTGGATTCTGAAGACCCTCCTTCTGTCTTGGACAGTAAGGCCAGCAGTCTTGCAAAGGTGCCTAATTTATGCCAGATGTATCTAATTTGTCATTCATTCTATCACTAAAGCTTATGACCAAAGTTCAGGATTGGGACATAGACTGACTAGTAAGGTGAGAGTGTCGGATTAAGACTCAACTCTCTCTTCTTCATCATCACTGGCCAGTACATCACTTGCAGTATTACTTCTTCTACATCTGTCCATCACTGCTCAGTTTCCTAAAGCCACTCTATCCTCTCTTTTGAACAAGACTACAAAATACTTAAACTTGTCTACATGGAGGTAACTGCTTCTCTATTCATTTACTAACCACAATTCTTGCTTTTCTGACAGCGAACCATGTCCTCTAATTATGAGGTGATGACTTTCATGTTATACTACACTTGCTTGAATGGGTTTACAAACCTTCCCCCACGTTAAAACACTGCAACTTCAATGCCACAAAGCAACCCGGTTGAAATTGCATTTTGCTGAATCCCTACAAAGCATTTTTCTAGAGGTGTAAGCACCACTGCCATGCTTAAGTATACTAACTCCTGTTCACAGAACCACAGAAAAAATAGAAAATAGAAACTCAAACACAAAAATAATCTTTGCCAGCATTCAAACAGAAACCAAACCAGAGCTTAAAATCAAGCCTGATGTCCATAAACATTACAGTGTCTGCAAAATATCACAAATGAAAATTGAATTATCCTAGTCTGCCAGTCCACATGTATTTTCCTTGCCTTTCATGCAACACTGAAAAGGCACTTTCAGAACTGCAGCTAGCTAATCTTATACCTGGTGCAGTTCCCCAGTCTGACACCCCCCAACTCAAAGGACAAGTAACTTGCTACAACTCATTTCTTCTAATGGAGCTCTTTTAAGTTTCTACTCTTAAGTGCCAGAGTACATGGCCTGAGCGTTTAAAAAATGAAGTTATTGCTTCGCAGTGCAAATAAATTTTCATATCTCCAGAACCATAAAGTGTTTTAAACTGCAAACTGTTCAGCAAAAAGTAACCTTTACAATGACTGTATTCATTCAATTCTAGGTCTTAAGTTGGATTTTATAAGTCACAATAACCCCACTAAATATGAATTCTGTAATGTTGTATAACAGCTTACAATATTTCAGTAGCCATTCAAACAACACACATACTGCCAGCAGCATTTTCTTCATACAGCTGTGATCTTTCATGTGAGGCTAAGCAGGTCTACCTGTGTAACTCGATTACTGAGATATTTAGAGAAATATGAAAATTATTACAATCCAGATAAACAGCATATAAATAATATTCAATATATTTTTGTTTGCACTAGACAGAGGGCAAATGTCAATTCAGTTGTGATGTCATTTTGCAGTCTTTAAGATAAGATGTTCTAATATCTCATATGTCACATGGTTTTAGAATTACTAATGCAAATATAATTAAGCAATGTTTGATGCCTACAGATGTCACTAGGATGTAACTGCAGAAAGTCCTGGCTGTAATGAGTTTTTAAATACCACAAAAAAAAGCTTCAGCTCTTCAGTGGTGAATGCAAACAGTCTTGACATTCATGTCAGTACTGCAATTCCACCTCATCAGCAACTGCCAGCTGCACCCTCTAGCACCTTGCACCTGGGGCAGTTCTCCCCTTTGTCTCACCTTAGCTATGCCTCTGGGCACTTTAATCATGACATCTCTACAATATCCAGATTCTTTAGAAGCCAGATCCCATCCACTCCTGTTTTGCCATTACAAAACCATTTAATTGCCACAGTGATGTCATCTACAGAAATGGACGCAATCATATCAGTTGCTTCTGGCCTTGACTTAAAGAGGAGAGCATGTCTACCTTGTCCATGAGTTCCTCAAAAAATTCCTTCTGCCTTTTGGCAATGTCTCCAGTCCAGCTCAAGGTTTCTGTAAACTTGTGGAGTCAAGTAATGCCTCATTTGCAAAGTCACAGGATGGTTTGTCAGAAGTTCTCTAATGCCATCAAAAAGTCATTTACAATGGTCCAGCCAAACTGCTTCCAAATCTGTACCTTCACTTTGGTAAGTGCTACTGCCTTCATGGCCTTAGAGATACCTATTCGTCATGTCTGGAGACCCTCCTCCAATTAGCATTGCATAGCAGGCCTCTTTCTTTACTCTTATGGCTACCCTCACCTGTGGTATTCACTGGAGGTCCCTACAGCTAGCACCATGACAACCACCTTCCTGCCAGCATTACTGTTGGAGCCTCAACTACTGATGTCTTAAACGGGTTCTTTTCTGATTCCACATCCCTGACATTCTCCCAGTATAAGGGAAAATCTGTTTCAGAGGTGGAAAATCAACTTTTCCTGCACAGAAGCTTCTGCAACGTATTCCCAGAATACCCTCACTATTTGTTTTTCTTAGGTCTATCTAGCTGATGCTGCAGGTGTCCACCTCATCCCACTATGAAGGAATGCTCAGTTGACAGCTCAGAACCTCTCTTGGCTCGAGGTCCTGAACATACAGCTTCAGGTTTAAAGATAGAACAGAATCATTTCTTGGTGTTTTGACTTCCAAGATGAGAAATGAGAAAAAACTCTTCTCAGCCCCTTTATTCTGTACCCTGCTACCAAGAAAAGACAGCCATGGCATGAAAAACCATATCATTATATCATTGCACTTCAGAATAAAAAAGGCAGCACAAAAATTAGTAATATCAAGTATTTATACACACTTCATTCCAACTAAGGTGGAAAAATCTTGCTAGAAGGCAGCTCTGGAGAATCATTCAGCTAGGTAGTGTAACAGAATTACATAAAAGGCTGAGAAAGAAGACAAGAGTATTTAGAAAGAGACAGTGCATAATGGTATCACAGGCACAACTGAAATACCCAGGATATTTATACAGAGGTACTGATGAGGAAAAAGATGAATCACTGCTAGTAATGAAAAAAGCAAAATACGTCAGCAGAGAGCATGCTCAGTCATATCCTTCCTGGTCATCCCTCTGCACTCGGATCTATTACTCAAACCCCAGTCACTGGTACCACAAAGAGGAGCAAAACTATATAGGTAATTCAATTCCACTAGAACCTGACAGTGCTGACAAAAATAAATGTGCCCAGGTTTTGCATGTACGTTTTCATTAGATAGGAAATCTACTGCTCATTTAGAGACATATTTCCCATACAGAGTCAAAGTACTCATTTAACATACTAATACGTTTGCAGTCCTTTTATGTGCTTCACTAGACAGCATGATATTTTACACATGCTGTACCTTTTTTCTTCCTTCTTAAAGCTTTTTCATATATATTCTGTTCTTCATTTCTTGTATTTACATACTTTTAGTCACATTTTAAAAAAGTCAGGCAAAAGTCACAAACAAGACTGAATTTGGTATGACCATATTACAGGCAGTAACACTTCACTAATGTGTCTTTAAGTTTTTTTTTTTTAGTTTTTACTTTTACTGACTTAAAAAATGGAACAGAAATATGAAATTCATAATTTGTCACATTATCATATGCGCTCTAACTATACAGGGCATTACTGTTTAAAAAACTGTCTAAATAATAATAAAGAGTACGACGCCATCTAGAGCACAATGGGTTCAAGTCCTACAAAGCCAGACTGGAAGAGCATAATGTGTATATCCCAGGGAAAAAGGGGGCAAAATGGAGAAGAGATGGGAAAGAAACTTTTAAGTATGTTAAGGGAGCCAGGGAATTCAGGTAAGTACAATATTAAATATTAGAGAATGATTTGAGGCCTTTTCAAAGTAGGATCAGTCAGTGCCTGTTCCTGTTATACAATGTAAAATATTTATCCTTGTTTTGCAATGTACATACACAAAGCTTTTTACATTTTATCAGAACAAAATGTAGCTTTGCTTACAGTTTGTACTCTGAATGCCAGATCTGCAGTTATCTCAAACCAGATAGGTTAAAGCTGAGACAATATGTAGTTTTATCACATCATGAATCTGCAACTTATGTTAGTATTATGCAGATAACATTTCACAGCAGCACAGTGCAGGCAGTAAAGACAACTTATCAAGCATTTCTCATGAACTTTCATGCAGTTCTTTTACCAACATGGGTCAGAGCTACTGATGTATTACTCCCTAATTAACTCAGTCAGTATCCACAATGCATATGATATTCTGTATACTAATGTACAAAGAATAAAATATTGCATGATATTTGTCTGAAATGGAAAGCACAGACGGTATGGCTTCAAAGCATGAATTTTATGTTTTTATTTATTTTAATCAATAAATCGGTAACATATTTTCATAACCATCTGCAACTGCATAATGACTGTATGATTGAATGAAATGTTGTGTTACGCTTGATCATCTTCATTCTGTATCTGCATACTATAAACACATATTAACTATGACCTTAGGAATTCTTCACTGTGTTTCACAGTGCCTTTATGGAAGAGTTTACTTCTTGCATGGAAGTATCAACATTATCTACAATTTCGTAAGCACAGCATTTTACTGTTAATGCTAACACACATCTAAAAACTCCAAGACATGACAATATAACAAATGGAGAAATTCATGCCATATTGTGTTCTGCATTGGGTAGTTCATTTAAAGCTACACAAACCTTTAGATCAATTTCCATGCCTTTGTTTTTCTAGATGTACTCCTTACAATGCCATATCCATTCATGAGTGCCCATATATCAGCAATTGTCCTGCCAAAAAACATCCTTTTGATTTCCTAAGTAAAATGTTGAACAGATCATTAGTCTAGTCACAGTTTCTCTTTTACTGCATACACAGAAAAGCAGTATGATGTATAGGTTAACTGTAGTGTTGCACATACAAGCTACTGTTCGTTGTTGTGACTGTCAATTTTATGCACACATAAACATTTTATTTTATTTATTTTATTTTACATTTGTTGACCGGGCTAGTCTGGCTGGATAAACAAGTCCATTTTCAGCAGAGGCCCGAGGAGAAAAGCTCCACTATCTACTAGTACATTTCAAAATCAAATATATTTTCTCAAAAAAATACATCATTAAAACATTGCAAGGGAGGTATACAAACAGTAATGTAACAAGTTTTCTCATAATAAAATAAGAAAGATACCATTATTCAAATTCAACAAATTTACAGAGAAGGTATAATACTTATTGTTTTAATAGAGGTAGGATCAGAAACAGAAGTTGGAGTGGAGAGGAAAGGAGGAGAGGACTAAGAGAGTAATAAATAAAATAAATTAGTCAGGTGTGCTACAGGAACAAAGCCAGTGGTTTTGGAAGTGTAGTTTAATTTTCTGTTTGAAAAGGGGTAAAGATGTAGTCAGAGTTATGTCACTAGGAAGAAGATTCCAGTTCCTACCTACAGTATTAGTGAAAAGACAGTCACCGGCAAAGTTGTTTGACTTAATTGCTTTGGCCATTAGTTTATGAGATGAGCGTAGGGAGTTGAGATTGTTATAGGGGATTATCAGTTGGGAAAGTATTGGTGTGAGGTCAGGTTGATAAAGTATACTATGAGCAATTGAGAGTTGAGGGATAAGCAAGTAGTTTTTGAATTCAAGCCAGCCTAGAACTTTTAGGTTTAGACAATGGTGGGTTCTGAAGGGATTACCAGTGGCAAAGCGTGCAATATTATTGTAGCAGGTTGTTAATTTAGCTAGATTGCTTTTTTTAAGATTGGTATAAATAGATGAAGCACATAGAAGTGAAGATAAGAGATGTGATTGGGCTATTTTAGTTCTCATTGCTGGGGTGAGAAAAGGTTTAATTCTATATAGGGATCCTATTTTTCTGTTAACTAATTTGATGGTGTTGTTAATGTGTTGGTTGAAGGAGAGATTATTGTCGATAGTTATACCTAGCAGTTTTGTAGTAGAGTCAGGTGAGATGATAGTGTTTGTGTTAGAGGAGATGGAGAAATGTAAGGGGGTGGTACGAGAGGTGGGGGTGAAAAGTAGAAGTTTAGTTTTTTTGGCGTTAAGTAGGAGGAAATGTTTTGAGAACCATGTTTCAACAGTATTAAATACGTTTTGGGTGAGTGAGATCAGTTCTGTGGTGGAAGGAGCAGAACAGATAAGGGTTGAATCGTCTGCATATTGAATGCATGTTGCTTGTGGGATAGCAGAATGAAGATCATTGATGAAGAGAGGGAAAAGAAGGGGACCAAGAATGGAGCCCTGAGGAACTCCGATGGAAATAGGCAAAAGAGAAGAGATATGGTTTTCCCAAATGACTGCTTGCTGCCTGTTGCTAAGATATGAAGTGAACCATTTAATAGTTAGGTTGTCGAGTGATAGAGATTCAAGAATGTTAGTTAAGAGAGAGTGATTGACCATGTCGAATGCTTTTGAGAGATCAATGAAAAGAGCAGAAGAGAGAAGATTATTGTTGCGATTTTTGTTGATAGTATCTATAAAAGAAAGAAGGGCAGTGGTGGTGCTGTGATGAGGTCTAAAGCCATGCTGACAGGGAGCTATTATGTTGTGAAGAGACAGATATTGTACTAGTTGCTGGTGAATGCATTTTTCCATAATTTTTGCTAAGGGTGAAAGGAGAGCAATTGGTCTATAGTTGGAGTAGTCAGTAGAGTTTCCTCCTTTATGTAGTGGAATAATGTGAGAGACTTTCCAGATTTCTGGGATGGATCCTTCTTGGATAGTTCTGTTTATGAGTATGGATATAGGGTATGCGATTTGTTTGGCTGCTTTTTGGAGGAAAAGTGAGGGTAGCTTATCAGCTGAAGGAGTACAAGGTTTCAGTTTGTGAAGGAGTCTGTAGATGTAGGAAGTAGATGTAGGTTTTAGAGAGAAGTTGTAAGAAGAGCTAGCTGGGTTGTTTGGGGGGTAGTAGTTGTTGGTATTCATTTGTCTAGCTAGGGATTGAATAGTTTCTGAAAAAAAAAGAGTTAAAAGTATTAGCAGTCAGGAGAGGAGTGTCTGGGTTGGCATTTAGTGGGGAGGGAGTTTTGGCAGTACCTGGGGAGAGGAGTCTGTTCACAGATAACCAAAATTGTTTGGAGTTGTTAAGATGGGTTTGCTGAAGTTCACAGTAGTATTTTTTCTTGTCTGAGATTATAGCTTTTTTAGCTTGATTTCTAAGCTGGCGGAAGTAAATAAAATCTGGGTTATTTCTGTGGCATCTCCATTTGGTCCAGACTTTATTTCTGGTGAGGATGAGTTTTTTGGTGTCTTTGGAGAGCCAAGGGGCAGTTTTTGACTTCATTCTAATGGATCTCTGGAGCATGTCTATCAAGAATGGATAAGAAAGTAGTATTAAAGAATAAAACTGCATCATCGAGAGGAAGTGTTTTTAAGGAGTTCCAGTTACAGATGCTGAGTTCAGCTTGAAAAAGGTTTATATTAAAATTCTTGGTAGAGCGAATTTGTTGGATATTAGGGGTGCTTACACAATCTGACTTTTCTCTAGAAATATAAGTTAGGAAGTGATCACTGATATCATCTGGCAAGGTGCCTACGTTGTATATTTTGTTATTATTGTTTGTGAGTATCCAGTCTAATATGCTCTCTCTTTTAGTGTGCTTATTGATTCTGGTTGTAGAGGTGATAGTTTGGGAGAAACTGTGTAGATTAATATGAGAGGATGGATTTTCAGCATTAATAGTACTCCAGTCTATGTTAAAGTCACCTAGGATTATTGTTTCCTGTGGGTAGGTGGTAGAAACCCAACTAAGAAAGTCTTCTAATATTGGAATATTGTTACCTGGGGGTAGATATAAGCATATGATATAAAGGGCTTTTTTAGCATTTAGTTGGAGTTTAGTTGTGATGGCTTCTATTTTGCTATCCTGGTTTGGACATGTTGGTAGAGTAGTAATGTTGAGTTGATTTTTAAAAAGGATTGCTACTCCACCACCCTTACGTTTTGCTCGGTCTTGTCTAAGTATGTTATAGCCTTGGGGTATTATCTCAGAATCCTTAGTGCTTGATTTAAGCCAGGTTTCTGAGAGGCATAGAATGTCGAAAGAGTGGGTCTCTAGGAGGGCATGAAGGTGGGGTATTTTATTGTTTATACTTTGAATGTTAAGGTGCCCAATGAGGAGTTGATTTTTAAGATTTGAAGAGGATATATGAGGGGTGAGGTCAGCTGGGCCTGGGTTGGGGTGAATGTCACCATCTAGTAGGGTGGGATTACCTAGTTTGTCTATAATGTTATTGTTTAGTAAGGTTAGAAGTTTAGGTTTTTTATCTGAGGGTGGGATATAGTTGAGGTGAGATAGTCTGTGAAATCTAGGAAGAAGGTAATTAGGGGTAGATTTAGTATTGGAGTATGATGTGAAGGTGTATATGGTTGAGGTTTGTTTTTGTGTGGAAGTAGGCAGGATGGTAAGTGAGGTTTCAAAGAAGGTAAGATGGTAAGTGGAAAATAGGGTGGTTAAGAGTAGGACTGATAGAATACAGAGTGTTGGAGAGTAGGGAGTCATTGTTTACAGAAAATAAGGAAAAAAGAGAGAGAAGACAGAAAGATATGGGAGATATGTTAAGTAGGAGGAAGTGAGTCTGTTAAGAAGGGTAGGGGGGAGCTGTAGTATATTAAAATGTATTAGAGAAGGGGTAAAGCTGGTGGAGAGAGAGGAAGGATGAAGGAGATTTATAGTATGAGAGGTGTAAGGTTATGGTAGTGGGGAAGGAAGTAGAGAGGACCAGGAGGAGGAGGTAAATAGTAGGAGGGGTGTGTAGAGGGGTGGGCTTAGACAAAGAAAGGGTAGGATAGGTCAGTAGGGTATAGGGGGTGTGTCTGGGGAGCTATAAGAGTAGGACCCTGGGGTGGGTGGGAATTGGGGGTAGGGAGGGGAGCGGAGTGAGCCCGCAGGGCGAACGGAGCGGGTAGAACCACAGAAGAAGAGGAGAGGAAGGAGACAATCAGAAATGCAGGTAAGTAAGAACAGACTAGGTGAAAGTCTAGTAGGAAAGGGTAGGGATAAGACTAGAGATTACCAGAAAGTTGAACAGTGTTTTAATAATAGAGAGGTAGTGTAAAGCTTACAGCAGGAGGACAGGAGGAATTGTAGAGGTAAAACAGAGAAAAAGCTAGTTGCTGATAAGGATTCAAGGTAGATGAAAGGCTGATAGATGGCAAAATAGGGTAGAGAGTACAGGTCGCTTAATAGAAAAAGGACAGAGATAAGCTTTAAAGTCTGAAAATGGCTAGAAGGAGCCAAGGTAGCAACAAGTTAGTAGCTGGGAGAGGAAGGTACTTTGGTAAG